>NC_091283.1:86181243-87381243 GCF_032444005.1 Ranitomeya imitator | reverse complement strand
TTGGGGCTTGAGAGTACTGTGGGGAAGTCCACGGGGTGTACCCCAGAGTGGGGTGGTGTCCCAAAAATGGAGCGGTGACCCCAAATAACTATGGTTGGCCAAAAAGGGGCTGCGTCTCAAAAGGGGGTAGTTGCCCAAAAGGGGGTGGAGTCCCTATATGGGGCGGTGGCCCTAAAGGAGAAAATGGTCCACAAAGGGGCAGTAACCCAAAAGGGGGTGGAGTTCAAAAAGGGGGCGGCGACCCAAATAGGGGTGGTGGCCCAAAAAGGGGTGGCGGTGAATGCACTGATGGACAGTTGCCGGGTTCAGTGTTCCAACAGCACATGTTCAGATTATTGTACTGACTTGTCATCTGGCAAGATGACACAGAGCTGTTCTGTAGAAGTCAATGGAGTGTGCGTGACTGGACTTCTTGGCTCGGGGAGCCTGGCGACGCTGGTGAGCGCCACACTCCCTGTCTATCTAATTCCCGGAAGGAAGATGGAAGTCCACTGCGTTCATGGGGTCGCTAGGGATTATCCGGTGTTCAGGGTAATCATTGAGACGCCCACGATTATTGCCAGCCATGATGTACCTGTAGTCCCAGACTTGCCATTCCCTGTGGTAATAGGCCAGGACTTTGAAAGGTTTTTGGACTTGTGGGAGGAAAGGGGAGTGTCTGATGGCTCAGAAGGGAGCCTGAATGACTCTAGGGAAGCCCCACCACAACAGGCGGCTGTAGTGGTTCCGGATAGTGTGATGTGTGAAAAGGAGATAGCGACACCTAATGTCAATAGTCCAGAGTTATGGGTGACTGGAAGAAAGTGTGGGTCTGACACGTGTTTAAATGGGGAACTGCTGTTCCAGGATCACAGAGTGAAAGGGGGTGACTTCTATTCAGACTGTGTCTCAAGCGCAAGGGGAAAAGAGTGCAGTAAGGAGGAGCCGAGTAAAACTCACAAATCTTCACCTCGTCGCGGGGGCCGCAGAAAGGCGGGACAGGTTACACCCTCTGAGTGGGGCAGCACGGTGGCGCAGTGGTTAGCACTACAGCCTTGCAGCGCTGGGGTCCTGGGTTCTAATCCCACCCAGGACAACATCTGCAAAGAGTTTGTATGTTTTCTCCGTGTTTGCGTGGGTTTCCTCCGGGCACTCCGGTTTCCTCCCACATTCCAAAGACATACTGATAGGAATTCTAGATTGTGAGCCCAATCGGGGACAGTGATGATAATGTGTGCAACCTGTAAAGCGCTGCGGAATATGTTAGCGCTATATAAAAATAAAGATTATTATTATGATGAGGAGGTCACTTTATCTCTGACAAACCCTAGCACTGAGGTAGTTAGTGATGGGCTGGGGTTAGAACAGACCTGTAGTAGATCCACATCTACAATGCCTAGAAAGGGTGAAGTGGCTCAGTGTGATGAAGGCTCCAGAATACTTGATGCTGAAGAGATGGAGAACTCTGAAGTTACCAAGAGTCAAGGGGTACCTAAGAGTAAACAGATAGAGAGCCCTGCAGAGACCATAGATGTGGATGCAGAGACAGGTGGAACCCTGAGGAGGCAGAGTGTGGGTGAGCAAGAGACCCCATCTGAAAGTTTAATTAAAGAACTGCTGGTGCGACATGTGAAAGCCAAAAGAGAGCAGGACCATAACATAGAGCTGCTTAAAGAAGCAGTCGAACGAGAAAGGGTCCTGAGGCAAGCAATTGAACACAGAGTGGGTGACCTAGAAAAGGAAGTCTCTGAGCTCAGAGGTCACCTATCAGCGTGTCAAAACATGAACAAAGCCATTTTGAAAGATATGGAGGTGTTCAGAGAGGCCCAAGAGAAGAATCAGCAGGAACTTCTCCAGAGAGAAGATGAGCGTCGCTGCTTTTTAGAGGAGCTACATAAAGTTCTCCAAGAGCTCAAGACAAAGGAGACTAATCAACGGCCTCAGAAATCCACGGATGACCGGGAAATCAAACTGTTGTGCTCTCCCGATCTGATCGCTATGAAGGAGCGTGAGCTGAAGAGGCTGACCAAAGAAGGGGCCTCCATGGAGGAAGAAAGCCAGCAAGGGAAGTGCCATGCAGATGGCCGAACAAAGGACATCGAGGTCTTGGAAAACTGCGCTGACGCTAAGGACGAGGAGGTCCAACGATATAACCAAGAAGGTGAGACTTCGATTTTCAAGTGCGTAATAGATGTACCCAAAGTCATGCAAGAAGCGTGTGCCAGTGAGAAGGTGCATGAAGTGTTTAAAAAGGCGGTCGACGCGTGTAGGGTGCACTGGGCACCTGAGACCCATCAACTGGTCATACTGTCCACTAAGGAAGTCACAGTGAAGCGGGTGGCTGTCCTGAGAGAGATGCATCTACAATGCATCTACAATGCCTCCGCACAAAACAAATGATCATGTTGAAGAATGAGGAAGCCGCTCGACGTCTGGAGCTAGCGAGAGAAGCTCAAAGTCGGTTGGGTATTGTAGAAGATGTCGTGCAAGTGCCCAGAGGTCTGGTGGGGAAAGTCATCGGAAGATTTGGCAAGGTGATGCAAGAGATGGTGAATAGGTCCGGTGTTATGAGAGTGAGCATTCCGGCTGATGATGAAGCCCAGGTCGTGGGTGAAGATGGGATGGTTCCATTCCTTTTCGTCAGATCCATGGAGAGCCTTGGGAATATCCAAATGCTCCTGGGGTATCGTGTGGCATACCTGAAACAGATAGAGCAGCTAAGACGTGAGAGGGAGCAGATCAATATAGAGCTGCAAGAATTGGCAAACAGGTTGCCACCACCTTCAACTCGTGGTCTAGAGAGGCAAAGAGGTTCTCTAAAGACTGGAAGTCCTCAAGCTGAAGTTAACAGAGGATATAGAGGTAAAGTGAAGAGCTGCTCTCCGAAGAAAGACAATAGGAGAGATCAAGAACCGAGAGAGAACCGAAGGTGGTCAGATGGAAGAGCTAGAAGTAGTAACTCCTCAGTTAGTTCAGGGCTCAGTGACCTAAGCGGGAGATCCTATAGCAGACGAGATGACAAGGGGTCATCGTTGTCAAAGGATGTGATGGAAAGGGATGACGAATGCCGACGAAAGGGTTCAATAAGAGGCCCTGACTTAGACAGACGGTTTGACTGTCAGGGACGACTGAGAGGGGTCTCTAGTCGGTTTAGGACAAGTGCCAAGCCCCACGGCTTTAGGCAGAGGGGGGAGGTATGTAGCCTTTCTAAAGGTTGTATAGTCGACGGGAGGTATGTATCACAGAGAAGGCTTGTCGCTGTGATGTAACCCGGAGTGTTTTCTTTAGTACACATAAAGCAATAAGGAATTGTTTAGGATATTTGGGTCCGGGTTACGGGTAGCTATGAGAGATGGGAGGGTCTGGCTACCCATATACCTCACCCATGGGTAAGGGGCATAACCTTGCCTGTCTATGTTTGTTTCAGGACCTGTGCTGATGTCATAACCACATGTCTAATCATGTGACATTACCTCACCAATGGGTGTGGTTTCAGGCTACATAATGGAGGTGTGTAGCACATGGTGTGAGAGTGTTTGGGAGTCTGCCAATGTGGACAGACTTCCATGTGTCCAGGCTGAACACTACAGAGTGGTCTGTGGCTTCAGATAGAGCCTGAGTGCAGGACGTTGCACAGCCTGTGTCCCCACAGGCCTGAGAAGAGCAGAGCTTTTCTATGGACTTTTATGCTATGTCGGCCTGATGTACGGACTGTTTTCCTTTCTGTTCCTGTCTTGCTGGTTTATGGAGCAAATAAACCCACATGGACATTAAAGAGAATGTGCCTCCTGTTTCCTCCTACGCACCTGAGCGGGTACAACGTTACAGTATTTACAAAGTTAGATCTGTGGGGTGCTTACAACCTGATTCGCATCCGTGAGGGGGATGAATGGAAGACGGCGTTTAACACCAGGGATGGGCACTATGAATATCTGGTGATGCCCTTCGGGCTCTGTAATGCCCCAGCCGTTTTCCAAGACTTTGTGAACGACATCTTCCGGGATATGCTCACCACCTCGGTCGTAGTCTATCTGGATGATATTCTCATCTTCTCTCCAGATATTGACTCCCATCAGAGAGATGTTCGCAAAGTCTTCGACCTCTTACGGGCAAACTCCCTCTACGCCAAGTTGGAGAAGTGTGTGTTTGAGCAGGAGTCCTTGCCTTTCCTTGGTTATATCATCTCTGCCCAGGGTTTGGCTATGGATCCTGCCAAGCTACAGGCTGTAATGGACTGGCAGGAACCCCATTCTCTTAAAGCGGTGCAGCGCTTTATGGGGTTCATTAATTACTATTGCCAGTTCATTCCACACTTCTCAACTTTGGTAGCTCCCTTGGTTGCCATCACCAAGAAGGGAGCAAATCCCAAGTTGTGGTCAGAGGAGGTCTCCAAAGCCTTTCTCTCGATCAAATCACACTTTGCTAGTGCTCCCATCCTACATCGCCCCGATGTTGATAAGCCATTTATCTTGGAGGTGGATGCCTCATCCGTTGGTGCTGGAGCAGTCCTTTTCCAAAAGGATGCTCAAGGTCGGAAGCATCCTTGCTTCTTCTTCTCCAAGACCTTCACACCAGCGGAGAGGAATTATTCCATCGGGGACAGGGAGTTGCTAGCCATGAAGTTGGCTTTTTCGGAGTGGAGACATCTCTTGGAGGGAGCTCGCTTTCCCTTCCAAGTCTTCACTGACCACAAGAACTTGGTGTATCTGCAAACGGCCCAGCGGCTGAATTCTCGCCAGGCTAGATGGTCCCTGTTCTTCTCCCGGTTCCATTTTACTCTCCATTTCCTCTCCGGGGAGAAGAACGTTCGTGCTGACGCTCTCTCCCGCTCTGTGGTGTCATCGGAGGAGGAGGAGCCTCGGCTTATTGTCCCTTCTGAGAGCCTGAGAACTGTAGCTCCGGTTTCGCTAGAGTCTGTGCCCCCGGGCAAGACTTTCGTACCAGCTAACTTGCGACCGGAGGTTCTCTCTTGGGCTCACTCCTCCAGAGTGGGTGGGCATTTTGGGACCAAGAGGACATCTGAGCTTCTGGCGAGAACATACTGGTGGCCGCATATGGCCCGAGATGTCAAGGACTATATTCAGGCGTGCGTTTCTTGCGCCCAGAATCGGTCTCCTCGGCAACGGCCTGCTGGGTTGCTTTACCCTCTACCGGTGGCAGACAGGCCCTGGGAGATGGTCGGGATGGACTTTGTGGTGGGTCTACCCAAGTCGCGTGGCTGCTCCATTATTTGGGTTGTCACCGACCATTTCTCCAAGATGGTGCATTTGGTGCCGCTTCCTCGGTTACCCTCAGCACGGGCCTTGGCGGTGTTGTTCATTAAACACGTTTTCCGATTGCATGGTATGCCTGATAAGATTGTCAGCGATCGAGGTCCCCAGTTCGCATCTCGGTTTTGGAGAGAGCTTTGCCGTTTACTCAGCATAGAGTTAAACCTCTCCTCTGCATACCATCCCGAGACGAATGGGTTGGTGGAGAGAACCAACCAGACTCTGGTGACATATTTGCGACATTTCGTCTCTGCTAGGCAGGATGACTGGGCATCTTTGCTACCTTGGGTGGAATTTGCCCTGAACAACGCCGTAGCCGATTCCACTGGTCAAACTCCTTTTCTCCTTAATTACGGCCAGCATCCGCGTGTCCCTGTGCCCATGCCCGTGTCATCCACCGATTCTAGGGTGGCAGACTGGGCGGTGGAGGCACGTGACATCTGGGACCGCACACAGGATGCCATCCGGGCCTCCAAGGAGAGAATGAGGGTTTCGGCTGATACACACCGGCGCCCCGCTCCGGTCTTTGCTCCTGGCGACTTAGTGTGGCTCTCCGCCCGTAACATCAGGCTGCGAGTTGAGTCCACTAAGTTTGCTCCTCGCTACATTGGCCCGTTTAAGGTTCTGGAACAGGTCAACCCTGTGGTCTACCGTTTGGCTATTCCTCCACGCCTTGGTATCACCGATACTTTCCACGTTTCCCTTTTAAAGCCCGTTCATTTGTCTCGGTTTTCCGAGTCATCTGCTGGGACATCGGGTTCATCCACGGATGAGTTTGAGGTGAATGCTATTGTGGGGTGCAAGGTGGTGCGTGGCAAGAAATTTTATATGGTGGACTGGAAGGGTCACGGCCCAGAGGATAGAACCTGGGAGCCTGTGGAGCACATTCGGGCTCCGCTGCTTATCGCAGCTTTTGAGCGTAGTGAGGCTCAGGGAGGGGGGGGCCCTAGGAGGGGGGTAATGTTAGGAGTCGAGTTTCCTCTGCTGCACAGGGGGAATCTCGATCCGTGTCTGCTGCGGTCTCCCATTCGGTATCGGCCGCAGTGGGCTCTGCTCAGCGGAGACGTCGCTCCCAGCGTCTCGCTGGGGCTGATTCGGTGCATAGGGTCACTACTGCCTTTTCTGGCTTTCCTATGGTACCCTGCACTGATCTGCGGCGAGCGAGCCTCTCTGGGACTAAGTCCTTGTTTACTCACACTGAGCATGCCCAGGGCAGGGTCTCCCATTGGAGGTCGAGGGCCACATGTTCGGTCACATGCTCAGGTGCTGCAGTACATTCCATTGGTCCTTCTGGAAGGTCCTGAAAGGGCAAAACATGCTCAGGTACTGCAGCACTTTCCATTGGTCCTTCTGGAAGGTCCTGAAAGGGCAAAAACTTCAGTAGCAGCTTCCTGTGCTGCAACTATATAAACTGCGCATGCGCTAGTATTGTCTTATGTTATGTGCTTTGCGCCAGTGTGGTCACATGTATGTGTGTTCAGGGACCCGGCTGAAATAAGCCCCTAGAATGCTGGCTCCTCCGGCGAGGAGATTGAGTCTGAGTGTATTCAGGGACCCGGCTGAAATAAGCCCCTAGAATGCTGGCTCCTCCGGCGAGGAGTTTTGTGTGTTTGTGTGACCACTGACAGCTCTCTGTTTGGGCAGTTAGCCTGTGCCTCTGTGGAGTCTAACAGGGCACAGTGCTTTCCTTTCACGGCTACTCAGTGAATTAACTGAGTTAGTCTATACCGCCTTATAGCTCCGCCGTTTGCTAGCAGCAGGTACTCCTGCACGGTGGACCCCGGGCTGCGAACGCACCAATATCAATAAACATCTCTATTTACTCGGTGCGTTCCGCTAGCCCTAACACTCTCTCTCTCAGATAGTGGGCCATAGAAAGCCTATTTGTTTTTTGTTTTTTTGTTTGGTTTCTAAATTCTCTCTGAAAAAATCACTTTTTTATTTTGCTTTCTAAATTCTCCCTGAAAAAATAAAAAAAAACAGTGGGAGATTAATATTGGCCTTTCTGCTTGTGTGCCAGTCCTGACTCGTGGGTGTGCCATCTCTCTCTCCCAGATAGGGGGCCATAGAAAGCCTATTTGTTTTTTTTTTAAATTTGGTTTCTAAATTCTCTCTGAAAAAATCAACTTTTTTTATTTGTTTTCTAAATTCTTCCTGAAAAAATCATTTTTTGGGGGGGGTTTCTAAATTCTCCCTGAAAAAATAAAAACAAACAGTGGGAGATTAATATTGACATTTGTGCTTGAGTGACAGTCCTGCGTGTGTGGCATCTCTCTCATTTGGTGCCACCAAAAACAGAGTGTGTAACATTGTGCCTGCTTTTCCTTGCGGTCTCACCCACCTGTAAAGGGGTATCTAAATCATACTGAAGTTATAGCTCACCATGTAAGTTGTTTGACAGCAACAAATACAGTTAGTTTGGTTACGTTTTTAAAACAATGAGGAAGTCTGGTGGAAGAGGTCGTGGCCGGGGGCGTTCATTGTCAGCTGGTAATGAGGGTAGTGGTAGTGGTGGAGCATCAGGTGGTCGTGGGAAAAAAAATATTGCACCTAAGTCTGGAGCTGTGGAGCCAGGTTCGTCGTCTGGCTACACAAGGCCTCGAACGCTCCCTTTTCTGGGAGTAGGAAAACCGCTTTTAAAGCCGGAGCAGCAAGAGCAAGTTTTGGCTTACCTTGCTGACTCAGCCTCTAGCTCTTTTGCCTCCTCTTTTGAAACTGGTAAATGTAAAAGCAGCGCGTCGTTAGTGGATGTTCACGGTCAGGGACAAGTCGCTTCCTTGTCCTCTTCAGCAAAAACAACAACAGAGAAGGATGCAGCAGGCGACACAACGGGTTACTCCATGGAGCTCTTTACACATATCGTCCCTGGCTTAGAAAGTGAAGCAGTTAACAGGCCATGCCCATTACAAGTTGAATCTGACATGGAGTGCACTGATGCACAGTCACAGCCAGACTACTATGCTGGTCCTTTGACTCAGACCACAACATTGCCCTCGCAGGGTACTGATCCAGAATCAGACCCTGATGAGACTATATTGCCCTGTCACGAACGCTCTACCACCGACTTACACGGTGACACAGACGGAGTTGCGCACGAGCTAGAAGAGGAGGTTATAGATGACCCAGTTGTTGACCCCGATTGGCAGCCATTGGGGGAACAGGGTGCAGGCGGCAGTAGTTCTGAAGCGGAGGAGGAGGGGCCGCAGCAGGCATCAACATCGCAACAGGTTCCATCTGCCGGGCCCGTATCTGGCCCAAAACGCGTGGCAAAGTCAAAACCTGTTGGAGGACAGCGTGGCCATCCGGTTAAAGCTCAGTCTGCAATGCCTGAAAAGGTATCCGATGCTAGAAAGAGTGCAGTCTGGCATTTTTTTAAACAACATCCAATTGATCAGCGCAAAGTCATCTGTCAAAAATGTTCAACTACCTTAAGCAGAGGTCAGAATCTGAAAAGTCTCAATACAAGTTTCATGCATAGACATTTAACCACCATGCATTTGCAAGCCTGGACTAACTACCAAACGTCCCTTAAGGTTGTAGCACCCCCGGCCAATGAAGCTAGTCAGCAACGCAACATCCCTTCCGGCAGTGTAGGGCCACCATTTTCCGCACCACCTGCAGTATCTGTGCAGGTTTCTTTGCCAGGCCAAAGCAGTCAGGGTCAGGGAATCACCAGTTTCGTAGTAGGAAACACTGCATCTAGGGCACCGGCGGCAACAATACCATCTCCCACCGTCTCTCAGTCTGCCATGTCCACCGGCACCCCCGCTAGTTCCACGATCTCCAGCTCTCCAGTCCAGCTCACCCTACATGAGACTATGGTTAGAAAAAGGAAGTACTTAGTCTCGCATCCGCATACACAGGGTTTGAACGCCCACATAGCTAGACTAATCTTGTTAGAGATGATGCCCTACCGGTTAGTTGAAAGCGAAGCTTTCAAAGCCCTGATGGACTACGCTGTACCACGCTACGAGCTACCCAGTCGACACTTTTTTTCCAGAAAAGCCATCCCAGCCCTCCACCAGCATGTTAAAGAGCGCATCGTCCATGCACTCAGGCAATCTGTGAGCACAAAGGTGCACCTGACAACAGATGCATGGACCAGTAGGCATGGCCAGGGACGTTACGTGTCCATCACGGCACACTGGGTGAATGTTGTGGATGCAGGGTCCACAGGGGACAGCAATTTTGGGACAGTTCTGCCTAGCCCACGGTCTAGGAAACAGTTGGCTGTAGCCATTCGCACCCCCTCCTCCTCATCCTCCTGCAGAAGCGAGAGCTCATCCACAGACCGCAGTCGCACAACCACTCCATCCGCAGCTGCCACTGTTGCACACCAGGTCTCCCATTATGGGGCAGCTACTGGCAAGCGTCAGCAGGCTGTATTGGCTATGAAGTGTTTGGGCGACAACAGACACACCGCGGAAGTTCTGTCTGAGTTCTTGCAGAAAGAAACGCAGTCGTGGCTGAGCACTGTAGATCTTGAGGCAGGCAAGGTAGTGAGTGATAACGGAAGGAATTTCATGGCTGCCTTCTCCCTTTTCCAACTGAAACACATTCCTTGCCTGGCTCACACCTTAAACCTGGTGGTGCAGTGCTTCCTGAAAAGTTATCCATGGTTATCCGACCTGCTCCTCAAAGTGCGTGGACTTTGCTCACACATCCGTCGTTCGCCCGTACACTCCAGCTGTATGCAGACCTATCAGCGGTCTTTGAACCTTCCCCAGCATCGCCTAATCATAGACGTTGCAACAAGGTGGAACTCAACACTGCACATGCTTCAGAGACTGTGCGAACAGAGGCGGGCTGTTATGTTTTTGTGGGAGGATACACATACACGGGCAGGCAGTAGGATGGCAGACATGGAGTTGTCAGGTGTGCAGTGGTCGAAGATACAAGACATGTGTCAAGTCTTTCAGTGTTTTGAGGAATGCACACGGCTGGTTAGTGCAGACAACGCCATAATAAGCATGAGCATCCCCGTAATGCGTCTGCTGATGCAAAGTTTGACGCACATAAAGGATCAGGCGTCTGCACCAGAGGAAGAGGAAAGCCTTGATGACAGTCAGCCATTGTCTGGCTAGGACAGTGTACAGGATGAGGTAGCGGGTGAAGAGGAGGAGGAGGATGAGGAGGATGATGGGGAGGATTATATTTTTAATGAGGAAGCTTTTCCGGGGCCACTGGAAATTGCTGGCGTGGCAAGGCCGGGTTCAGGTTTTTTGAGGGACACAAGTGACGTAGATTTGCCTGAAACTGCCCCTCAACCAAGCACAACCGCAGATTTGACAACTGGAACTTTGGCCCACATGGCGGATTATGCCTTACGTATCCTCAAAAGGGACACACTCATTACTAAAATGATGAACGATGACGATTACTGGTAGGCCTGCCTCCTTGATCCTCGCTATAAAGGCAAATTGCAAAATATAATGCCACATGAGAACTTGGAACTAATATTAGCAACCAAACAATCAACTCTTGTTGACCGTTTGCTTCAGGCATTCCCAGCACACAGCGCCCGTGATCGTTCTCACATGAGCTGCAGGGGCCAGCAGACGAGAGGTGTTAGAGGGGCAGAAATCAGAAGTGGCGTTGGACAGAGGGGTTTTCTGACCAGGTTGTGGAGTGATTTTGCTATGACCGCAGACAGGACAGGTACTGCAGCATCAATTCAAAGTGACAGGAGACAACATTTGTCCAGTATGGTTACTAACTATTTTTCATCCCTTATCGACGTTCTCCCTCAACCGTCATTCCCATTTGATTACTGGGCATCCAAATTAGACACCTGGCCAGAATTGGCAGAATATGCATTGCAGGAGCTTGCTTGCCCGGCAGCTAGTGTCCTCTCCGAAAGAGTATTCAGTGCTGCAGGTTCAATATTAACCGAAAAAAGGACTCGTCTGGCTACCCAAAATCTAGATGATCTAACCTTCATTAAAATGAACCACAACTGGATTTCGAAATCTTTTGCCCCACCTTGCCCGGCCGACACCTAGCTTTCCTATGAAAAGGTCTTGCCTGTGGGCTATTCTGAATGACTTTTCCAATCTCGTAATTTGCAGAACCTAATTGTCCAGCATACGACATGTTTACACCTCCCTAAATGGCCAAACTCCCCACACGGGGCCGTGGTATCGCCACTTGGCGCCAGCACCCGTGAGAGTGCTGTTTGTCTGAAGAGGTGGGTGTGTCCGCTTTTGGTCGACGGCACTGCCACTGGGTCCCTCATAGTACAATAAAGTGTTTCTGGCGGTGGTGGTGTGCACCCAACGTCAGACACACTGTTGTAACATGAGGGGCCCTGGGCCTGTACCGCCGGCCACAAGAGAGTTCCCCCACCCCCAGCTCAAACATTGCTAAACCACTTGCACAATTATCTCTCACAGTTCCACCAATGTTTAGTCTATGCGCTGACATCCGTAAATTCCTGCCACTGACAATATCATTGTGTTGACATGTATGATGGTACTTAACATAGTCAGGGGCAGTGTCCTATATTTACCCAAGTAAATACTTTGTGCCAAATTACTAGGTCTGAAACTACGCAGAGGAGCCCACCACAGTACCGAATGATTGCACCGTTTGGTGGTTTCATTTTGTTGTCATGTGAGAGATTAACATGTATTTATTGTTTGGGACTACTAACTGGCAGACACTCATTACAATCGGCCTCCGCTGACAACACCAATGCTGCCCGTGTACCCCTGGAACCAATTATAAAGTGCATACATCCCAATTTTATTATGTTAGGCCTTCGAAGCCTGTCTGCAGTCCCTCCTTCCACTAGGTCTCCACTGACCTGTCTACTGCTGCCCGTGTACCCCTGGAACCAATTTAAAAGTGCCAACAGCCCAATTTTATTATGTTAGGCCTTCGAAGCCTGTCTGCGGTCCCTTCTTTCTACTACTACTCCACTGACCAGACCAATGCTGCCCGTGTACCCCTGGAACCAATTAGAAAGTGCCTACAGCCCAATTTTTTTTATGTTAGGCCTTCGAAGCCTGTCTGCGGTCCCTCCTTCCACTAGGCCTCCACTGACCTGTCTACTGCTGCCCGTGTACCCCTGGAACGAATTTAAAAGTGCCTACAGCTCAATTTTTTTATGTTAGGCCTTCGAAGCCTGTCTGCGGTCCGTTCTTTCTACTACTCCTCCACTGACCAGACCACTGCTGCCCATGTACCCCTGGAACCAATTTAAAAGTGCCTTCAGCCCAATTTTTTTTATGTTAGGCCTTCGAAGCCTGTCTGCGGTCCCTTCTTTCTACTACTCCTCCACTGACCAGACCAATGCTGTCCGTGTACCCCTGGAACCAATTTAAAAGTGCCTACAGCCCAATTTTTTTTATGTTAGGCCTTCGAAGCCTGTCTGCGGTCCCTCCTTCCACTAGGCCTCCACTGACCTGTCTACTGCTGCCCATGTACCCCTGGAACGAATTTAAAAGTGCCTACAGCCCAATTTTTTTTTATGTTAGGCCTTCGAAGCCTGTCTGCGGTCCGTTCTTTCTACTACTCCACTGACCAGACCACTGCTGCCCGTGTACCCCTGGAACCAATTTAAAAGTGCCTACAGCCCAATTTTTTTTATGTTAGGCCTTCAAAGCTTCTCTGCGGTCCCTTCTTCCACTAGGCCTCCACTGACCTGTCTACTGCTGCCCGTATACCCCTGGAACGAATTTAAAAGTGCCTACAGCCCAATTTTTTTTATGTTAGGCCTTCGAAGCCTTTCTGCAGTCCCTCCTTCCACTAGTCCTCCAGTGACCAGTCCACTGCCGCCCGTGTACCCCTGGAACCTATTTCAAAGTGCATACAGCCTACTTTTTTCTTTTATTTATAATTATAAAGCCCAGATGGACTACGCTGTACCACGGTAAGAGCTACCCAGTCGTCACTTCTTTTGCGAGAAAAGCCACCCCAGCCCTCCACCATCATGTAAAAATCAGCATTGTCCATGCTCTCAGGCTATCTAATAGTAGAAAGGTGCACCTGACAACAGATGCATGGACCAGTAGGCATGTCCACGAAAGGTTACATGTCCATTACGGCGCACTGGGTTAATGTTGTGGATGCATGGTCCACAGGGGACAGCCTACTAAGTCTGTCTGCAGTCCCAAATAGAAATTGTCCTCCGCTTACCACACCAATGCTGCCTGTGTACCCCTGGAACATTTTATAAACTCCATTGACCAAAATTTTGGGTTTAAAGCCTACTACCAGTGTCTGCCGCTCCAAGGTGTTCTCCGGGTTGCCTTTTCTGAGCTTTGATCTTCAGGCTCTCGTTTAGTATTTTTTGGTAAATCTAACTGCAGTGGGGCTAGTACTTGGGTTGGGGCCTACTACCAGTGTCTGCCGCTCCAAGGTGTTCTCCAGGTTGCCTCTCCATTGCTTCAATCTTCTGGCTCTCGTTTAGTAGTTGTTGAAAACAACACTGCATGCAGCCTACAAGTTGGGTCAGGGGTGTAGAGACGGTGTGTTCCACTCCAAGGTGTTCCCCAGGTTGCCTCTCCATTGCTTCAATCTTGAGGCTCTTGTTAAATAGTTGTTAAATGGAACAACTGCATTTGGCCTACTAGTTGGGTTGGGGCCTACTAACAGTGTCTGCCGCTCCTTGCTGTTCTCCTGGTTTCCTGTCCTGAAATTCCATTTTCAGGCTCTTGTTAAGTAGTTGTTAATGTTAGACTGCATTTGGCCTACTAGTTGGGTTGGGGCCTACTATTGGTGTCTGCCGCTCCTTGCTGTTCTCCTCCACTGAACAAAGCTGTGCCGCCTGTTTACTACTGCTGCCAATTTCGAACTGCATTTACTAATTACTGATTTGGGCCTACTCTCTGTGTCACCCTCTCATTACAGTTGTCCTCCACTGAACAAAGCAATGCCCCCTGGTTAGTCCTCTTACCAATTTTGAACTGCATTTAAACCACTTTATTCTTTGGGCCTATATCTGTGTTTCCTCCTCATCCTGCCCATTGCCCAGCCAGTGATAGATGAGTCTGCTGGTACATTGACCCATAACGCAACATTCTCCGTGCACGCTACACAGCAAGATTGTGACCCTGCTGAAAGTCAGGTTCCTCTTCCCGCATACCATACCACCTTACACGGGGACAAAGAGGAAGGTGCAGATGAAAGTGCAGGTTCCTTCATCAGGTGGAGGGAGGAATACTCGTTGGCGACGTCACTGGCACAGGGCCCCTCATAGTACGCAAACGTGTCGCTGCCGGTGGGAGGCGCCCCCGCCGTGCAAACACACCGCCGTACTTTGAGGGGCCCTGTGCCAGTGCCAATGCCAACGAGTGGGCCCCCCTGCTTGCTCAGGATCACAGCACTTGCAAAGTTTAAATACTTACCTTACCTTAACTATAAGGGAAATTAAGATTGACAAGCTTCATTAAGAAGAATGCATGGTTTTGCCATTAAAATGGGCACTCTAGGTGTTTTCCTGGCCCCCACTCACTGCCGACTATGCTGTCCCATTGACTTGCATTGGGTTTCGTGTTTCGGTCGATGCCGACTTTACGTCATAATCGGCCGATTTCACTCGACCCGACTATTGAGATAGTCGGGTTTTGCGAAACCCGACCCGACTCTAAAAAAGTCAAGGTCGCTCAACCCAACTGTAGACTATAATCTATCTTGAGCAGCAGTAGCTCAAAAATACCCTAGGAATCCATGCATTAGCCAGGTGAGATGACTTACCATATTCTATTTTCTCTGAGTGCATAAATGAGCCATGCAAAAGAATGGTTAGAAATTGTTTCATGTAAAATACTCTCAAAAGAGCACTTAATAATAATAATAATAATAATAATAATAATAATAATAATAATAATATTATTATTTGTATAAAGACATTTTCAGTCTTTGAATTTCTAAATGTTTGGTCCAAGGGATCAATCATTGGGATCAGGAGGGAAAGATTAGCTCTTTTGGGCAGACTGGATCATGTAATTTGGTTGTAAATGTAAACTGTTCTCGTTATCATTTCCCATCCCTTGACTGAACCTTATGGAAATGTGTTTTTTAAGCATATTAACAATACAACTATGTCATTTTAGACTGGTATGTGAAACTAAAACAGGTTTAACAAGTTGTAAGGGATGAAGACCGCAAAACCAGGCTGTAGCACATGGCTTCTCCATTAACAGTAGCATAAAGACAAAGTGAAGGCAAAATAGCCAGGTTTTTTTTCTCCATACATATATAGAAAATATGTAGATCATCGTAACCTATGCTGGAATCTTCTGTCTATAATCTTCAAAACCTTATTAAACAGAGGTCTGACAAGTAGTGTTGAGCATTCCGATACCGCAAGTATCGGGTATCGGCCGATATTTGCGGTATCGGAATTCCGATAACGAATTCCGATACTTCCCGCGTATCGGATACCGGAATCGGAAGTTCCCAGAATTCAAACTGCACGCAGCAGCCAATGAGGAATGAATGGAAGTGTGGGCACATCCTGTTTAGCATGGTGGGCATGTAAGTACTGACAAGGCTGTGATTGGCTGCTGAAATGATGTCACTCTGCACTATAAAAAACGCTGCCGCCATTTTGCGCTCACTCTGCTGTGATTTCAGTTAGGGACAGGACGCTGTGTTCTAACTGAGGGCCAGTTGAGATAGCTAATTGCTTTATTTTGCTTTCCCAAGGCTAATTTAGCAAAACGCTGTGTGTTGTTCACTGTTCACCTTGCTCTTGCCTTGCAGCGCTGTTTTAACAGCGTTCTGCAAGGTCTCTGTGTGTGTGTGTGTGTGCAGCTCACTCTGTAGTCTGTGTGCAGCCATATACCCGGTTGTATTCAGCTCAGGGGGGGTTCACACTGCCTCACACAGTTGTCCATTTTTGCTCATAGTGCAGCCTGCTGCACATTTTTTCTCAAATTTCCTATTAGTGTTTTTCCACCCGTCTCTACCTAAATTGCGGAAAAACACTAGATAGGATAACCTAGAGGGGGGTTTTTGGGCCTTGCAGCACTGTTTACGGCTGTCTGCACGGTCTCTGTGTGAGCGCAGCTCGCCCTGTAGTCTGTGTGCAGCCACAGCCCGTTGTACTCAGCTCAAGGTGCGTCACTGCCTCATACCGTTGAATAACTTGTCCTTTTTTTCAAATAGAGCCGCCTGTTGAAATTTTTTTAAAAAATTTCCTATTACTGTCTTTCCACCCGTCTCCAGCTAAATAGTGGAAAACACTACATAGGATAACCTAGTGCTGTCTGCACGGTCTCCGTGTGAGTTAAACTCGCTCTGTAGCCCGATCTGCACAAAAAAAAAGTAAAGTTCACCAAACACCACTTAACACTTGTGTAGGCCACATTTTATCAATAATAAAGTCTAGTCCACACTTTACAACATTAGTGTTTCTTACACCTGTTAGGAGGAGCATTTCAGGAAGAAGCACACTAAGGCCTTAGTACATTTCTGCTTATCTTTATCTGTCAACCAAGATGAAGAGGGCAGGGAGTAAGTCACGTGGGCGTGGGCGCGGAGCAGGGAGAGGAGCAGGGAGAGGACGTGGTGATTCTGTGCCTGCTGCGGGCACCGGTGACTCGTCATCACTCAGTTTCAGCAGGGAACAGTCCTTCATGCGCAGCTTTGTCGGAGAGCGCCGTGCACCGCTGCTGCGTTAAGATCAAATTGAAGCCGTTGTTGGATGGATGGCAGCTAACGCATCGGCATCGACTTCAATTACTGCCACATCCTCTCAGGCACAGACCACTGGAGAGCAGCCATCTGTCTCTTCACCACCTGCCAAATTGGCCAGGCAGTCAGAGAGCCCAGGACAGGAGCCGTCCCTACTTCTGTTCTCTGAATCTCTTGGCTTGGAAACAGAGGGCCAGCCAAGCAGTATTGGAGAAATGGAAGAAGAGGCAGTGTGCAGTGATGCCCAACAGCTTTGTCTCTCTGACTCTGAATAGGCGGGTGGGCCAGTGCCTGCGGTGACCACAGCGCAGTACGCATCTGATGATGAAACTCAGGTGCCGCTTTCTGGTGCGTACTGTGCTGCCGAGACTACCCAGGAGGAGCAGTTGGTGGCAGAGGGTAGTGGAGATGATGAGGTCCTTGACCCATCGTGGCGTGAGGAACAGGAAGGTGGTGGGAGCAGCTCTGAGGAAGAGATTCCCCTAACGGGCCAAAGAGGGAGAGGGAGGGGGAAGACTGCGGAGCCTGTAGCCTCCAATTTGGCACCCGTTAGGAGCCTGTCTCTTTCAAAAGCCAAAAAGGGCGCTCCCAAGACTTGCAGTGCCTGGTCCTTTTTTGACACAGTTGCAGATGACATTTGTTTTGTCAAATGCAAGCTGTGTCATCAGAAAGTCAAAAGAGGTAAAAGTGTCAGCAACCTCAATACCACAAATATGTGGAAACATGTGTGGACCAGGCACGCGGTGAAGTTACAAAAACACACTGAAGACGTAGGCCAACCAACAGCGGCAGCTACCACCTCTTCAGCTCGTGTTGCCTCTTCCTCCAGCTCACGCACAGCTGGTTTGGCTTCCTCCCAGGATCGCCATGGAAGAACCTCTGGCACTGTTGTCCAGAGACCTAGTGTAATTCCACCCACAGCACCACATTCCCAGTCATCCTCACACTCCCAGTCTACTCTACAGCCATCGGTAGTACAGGCATGGGAGAAAAGGCGGGCATTCTCGGCCAACCACCCCCGAGCACAGGCTCTGAATGCAGGCATTGCCAAACTTCTGTCACTGGGAATGCTCTCATTCAGGCTGGTGGAGACTGACAGCTTCCGTGACTTGATGGCATTGGCAGTCCCACAGTACAAGGTGCCCAGCCGCTTTTACTTCAGCAGGCAAGCTGTCCCAGCCCTGCACAAGCATGTGGAGGGACACATAAAACATGCACTACTGAAGGCCGTCAGTAGCAAGGTCCACCTCACCATTGATGCGTGGACCAGTCAACATGGACAGGGGCAATACATTTCTCTCACTGCCCGTTGGGTTAATGTTGTTGAGCCAGGTACAGATCGTGCGAGTGGCGCAGGACGTGTCCTGCCCACTCCAAGGATTGCAGGAATCCAGTCTGTACGCATTGACTCCTCCTCATACACAAGTTCCTCGGAATCATCGCTGCAGGAGCCGTCACAGTCCACCTCCACATGGGCCCGTGAACGTTTACCTGTTACGACCGACATGAGCACAGCCGTGGCCAAACGTCAACAGGCCGTCTTGAAACTAGTTTCTTTGGGGAATCGAAGCCACACAGCGCAGGAGCTCTGGAATGCCATCAAGCAGGAGAGCGATGTGTGGTTAGTGCCAGCGAATCTCCAGCCAGGCATGGTAGTGTGTGACAATGGCCGAAATCTGGTGGCAGCTTTGGCCATTGGCAACCTCACTCACATCCCATGTCTGGCACATGTGCTCAATTTGGTTGTGCAGAGTTTTCTGAGGGACTATCTGGATCTTGATGCACTGCTGCACAAGGTCCGCCTAGAGTGTGCTCACTTGCGGCGTTCCAGCTTGGCAAGATCCCGCATTGCTGCTCTGCAGCGCCGATTCCGCCTTCCGGAACACCGCATCATATGTGACCTACCTACCAGGTGGAATTCCACGTTACATATGTTGGAGCGGTTGTGTGAGCAGCAGCAAGCAGTTATGGAGTACCAGCTGCATCAGGCACTAAAAAGTCGCAGTCAGCGCCGATCAGACTTCACAACCACAGAGTGGGCCACTATGAAGGACGTCTGCCAGGTTTTGCGTCCTTTCGATTTTTCCACGCGGATGGCAAGTGCAGATGATTCACTAGTCAGCATGACTGTCCCCCTTATCTGCCTGCTTCAACAAACTTTGCAAGCGTTAAGGGATGATGTTGTGGAAGAGGTGGAGGATGAGGAGTCACCTTTTCCATCAGCTTCTGGAGAGTCAGCGCCACGTGGTTCCTCACAAAGGGGTACGCAGGGGCCACTTTGTGAGTAGGATGAGGAGGAGTCAATGGAGGAGGAAGAGCTCCGTCCAGAGGAGGGAGTGACACAATTGTCCAGTAGTCAGTGTGTACAGCGAGGGTGGGGTGATGACGAGCGGGCAGAGATCATGTCTCAAGCAGGGGACAGCGTTTCTGGGCCAGTTGGCAGTCTGCAGCACATGGTGGATTTCATGCTGCAGTGCCTGAGAAACGACCGCCTCATCGACCACATTCTCAACATGCCTGATTATTGGGTGTTCACCCTCCTCGATCCTCGCTACCGGGACAACGTCCAAAACCTCATCCCAGCGTTGATCCGGGAGCGTAAAATGCGGGAGTACCACGACACACTGGTGAATTCCATCATCTTCTCCAGTCCAACTGAGAGGAGTGCTGCTAGTGCTTTACAAAGCAGCTCAGTGCGTCGAGGCAGTGGGGGAGGCTCTGCACAAAGAGGGAGCAGAAGCAGTGCCTCTGCCCAAGGCAAGCCCAGTATGGCACAACTGTGGCAAACTTTTGTGTGCCTGTCCCAAATGTCTCCACCATCACCGGCGGCTCCAGTCAGCAGGAGGCAACGGTTCCGTCAGATGGTGACAGACTACATGGCTTGCCCTCTTACTGTACACCCAGACGGCTCTTCCCCGTTCAAGTTTTGGGTCTCTAAGCTGGATACATGGCCAGAGCTAAGCCAGTATGCATTGGAGGTGCTGGCTTGCCCTGCGGCTAGTGTCTTATCGGAACGTGTCTTTAGTGCCGCAGGTGGTGTACTAACAGACCATCGCATGCGACTATCCTCCGATAACGTTGACCGGCTTACTTTCCTGAAAATGAACCAGGCCTGGATATCGCAGGAATTTGCCACTCCTCTGCCTGATTAAGTAATTGGGTGTCATCCAGGTCTCCTGATGTGTTCATCTTTCTACGACCTGAACTGCTATTCCTGGGCTCCAACACCGCCAGTTGCTGCTCAGAAGTGCAGGCTGCACAGTCAAAACATACGACCCAGTGTTATTGGGTTTCAGTAACGTCAGCTGATCCCCAGCTGTGTAGCCGGCAATGTGTCGTGCGACCGCCACGCTGGCACAACACACTAAATGTAAGGGAACCTGTCCCCCCCCCGGCGTTTGTTACTGAGAGAGCCACCTTGTGCAGCAGTAATGCTGCACAAGGAAAAGGTAGCTCTTTTAGTTTAGCTTCTTGCACACGCAGAACTTAACACTTATAAAATGTGTTCACTGATACCGTTATACCGTCCCGGAGCTGGGACTTTCCTTCGTAATGTGACGCAGCACAGCGGTCATTCCTACACCCTTGGTGCCATGCGCTGCCTCCTCAGCGTTGTTTGAAGCTGTCACGGAGCCTGCGCTGTTCTGCTATCCCTTGGCCATGTCCAATTTGCGCTGCCTGTCTTCTGACATAATTTGGTGTCAGGCTGGCTGCTCCTGTGCGCCCGCACTGCCCGAGATCCCGCCTCGCAGTGTCTTCTGATTGAATCACACTGCGAGCCTGGGATCCATGGGCATGCGCAGTGCATATCTTCCCCTCGGGCTCTCGCTCATCTCCCTCCGCCTTCTTTAGACTGTGCGCCGTCAGCTGATCCCTAATAGCATGCCACGGCCGTGACGCCGCACAGTCTGAAGAAGAGGGAAGGAGGGGAGTGAGAGTCGAGGATATGCACTGTGCATGCCCATGGATCCAAGGCCCGCAGTGGGATTACATTAGACGACACTGCGAGGTGGGATCTGTAGCAGTGTGGACGCACAGGCACTCACAGCCTCACACCAAATTATGTCAGAAGACTAGCAGCGCAAATTGGGCATGGCCAAGGGATAACAGAACAGCGCAGGCTAAGTGACAGCTTAAAACAACGCTGAGGAGGCAGCGCACGGCACCAAGGGAATAGGAATGACAGCTGTGCTGCGTCCCATTACGAAGGAAATTCCCACCTCCGGGACGGTTTTACGGTATAAGGGGACATATTTTTAGTGTTTACTTCTGTGTTTGCAAGGAGCATAATTAAAAGAGCAACCTTTTCCTTTTGCATCCTTAGTGCTGCACAAGATGTCTCTTTCAGCTACAAACGTCTTGGGGGGGGGTTAAAGGTTCCCTTTCAACTTGCTCCAATCTGGCTTCGGCCTACACTCTGTTCCTCTGCTCCTCCTGCTGTCCCTGGGCTCTAACACCGCCAGTTGGTGCCTGGAAGTGCTGTCTGCACAGTCAACAGTCGCTCCTCTGTTATTGGGGTTCAGTAACGTCAGCTGATCCCCAGCTGTGTGTGCGGCAATACCTCCAATCTGCTCCTCCTGCTGTCCCTGGGCTCTAACACCGCCAGTTGGTGCCTGGAAGTGCTGTCTGCACAGTCAGCAGTCGCTCCTCTGTTATTGGGGTTCAGTAACGTCAGCTGATCCCCAGCTGTGTGTGCAGCAATACCTCCAATCTGCCCCTCCTGCTGTCCCTGGGCTCTAACACCACCAGTTGGTGCCTGGAAGTGATGTCTGCACAGTCAACAGTCGCTCCTCTGTTATTGGGGTTCAGTAACGTCAGCTGATCCCCAGCTGTGTATCCGGCAACGTGTCATGCGACCGCCACGCTGGCACAACAAAAATGTAAGGGAACCTGTCCCCCCCCCAGGCGTTTGTTACTGAAAGAGCCACCTTGTGCAGCACTAATACTGCACAAGGAAAAGGTCGCTCTTAAAATTATGCTCCTTGGAAACGCTGAACTACACACTCATGTAATGTGTCCCCTCACACCGTCAAACCGTCCCGGAGGTGGGACTTTCCTTTGTAATGTGACGCAGCACAGCCGTCATTCCAACCCCCTTGGCTCCGTGCGCTGCCTCCTTAGCGTTGTTTGATTCTGTCATGGACCCTGCGCTGTTATGTTATCCCTTGGCCATGCACAGTTTGCGCTGCCCGTCCTCTGACATCATTTGTTGTCGTCCTGGCTGCGCCTGTGCGTCCACGCTGCCCGAAATCCCACCTCGCAGTGTCGTCTAATGTGATCCCACAGTGGGCCTGGTATCCATGGCCATGCGCAGTGCATATACTAGCCTCTCACTCCCCTTCTTCACGCTTCTTCAGACTAGGCGGCGTCAGCTGATCCCTAATAGCATGCCACGGCCGTGACGCCGCACACTCTGAAGAAGCAGGAAGGACGGGAGTGAGAGTCGATGATATGCACTGCGCATGCCCATGGATCCCAGGCCCGCAGTGGGATTACATTAGATGACATTGCGAGGTTGGATCTCGGGCTGCTTGGACGCACAGGCACTGCCAGCCTGACACCTAAATGATGTCAGAAGACGGGCACCGCTAACTGTGCATGGCCAAGGGATAACATTACAGCGCGGGCTCCATGACAGAACTAAACAACGTTGAGGAGGTGGCGCACGGCACCAAGGGGGTTGGAATGACGGCTTTGCTGTGTCACATTACAAAGGAAAGTCCCACCTCCGGGACGGTTTAACGGTGTGAGGGGACATATTATATGAGTGTGTACTTCAGCGTTTGCAAGGAGCATAATTTTAGGAGCCACCATTTTCCATGTGCAGTATTACTGCTGTACAAGATGGCTCTTTCAGCAACAAATGCCTGGGGGGGGGGTTAAAGGTTCCCTTTCAACTTGCTCCACTGCAGGCTTCAGCCTACACTCTGCTCCTCTTTGATTCCCTGGGTTTCAACACTGTCAGTTGTCACCTGGAAGTGTTGTCTACACAGAAAAAACACTCGCTGATGTGTCAGTGGGGTTCAGCACCGCCAGCTGTTCTCCTGCTGTGTAGTCGGCAACATGTCCAGCACAAGCCACGCTGGCACAACAGAACAAAAGCTGCCTCCAGTGCAGGCTTCGGCCTACACTCTGCTCCTCTCCTCCTCCTGCTGTCCCTGGGCTCTAACACCGCCAGTTTTTGCCTGGACGTGCTAGCTGCACAGAGGAAAACACCGGCCAATGTGTCAGTGGGATTCAGCACCGCCAGCTGTTCCCCTGCTGTGTAGCTGGCATCGTGTCCTGCAAACGCCATGTAGGCACCTGAACTGAAATTAAAGGGAACCTGCCCCCCCCAGGTGTTTCTATGTATAGCAGCCGCCTTGTACAGCAGTACTGCTGCATTTATACAAGGTGGCTGACTTTTTCTCCTTGCCCACGTCGAACTCAACAAACACGTACAAAATGTGTCTCATTAGAGACCATTACAGTGTCCCTGAGGTGTGACTTTCCTTTTTAATGACACGCAGCACCCCCCTTGGTAGCGCTGCCCGTCTTCTGACATCATTGGTTGGCTGGCTGTGCCTGTGCGTCCGCCCTGCCCGACACAACGCCCCTCGTTGTCTGATCTATTTTGACTGTGAGGGTGTGACTGATGGGCATGTGCAGTGCATATGTTCGCCTGTCTTAACTCATCTCCTTCCGCCTTCTTCAGACTGTGCGGCCTCATGGCCGCGGCATGCGATAAGGGATCAGCGGAGGCCGCCCAGTCTGAAGCAGGTGTAAGGACATGAATGAGCGGTGAACATATTTACTGTGCAAGGCCATGAATCCCAGCTCTGCAGTGTGACTTTATTAAAAGACACTGCGGGTCTGGGATTCATGGCCATCGCTAACCGCACCGGCCGACATGAAATGAGGTCAGAAGACAGGCAGCGCTCACAGCGCATGGCCAAGGGATCACAATAGCGCAGACTTCTGTACAGCAAATAACAACGCTCATGAGGCTGCGCCCAGCACTGAGGCGTTATTTTTGTGCACCTGTGCTGCGTCTCCTTAAAAACACTAGTCACGCCTCCAATACAGTCTTACTGCATAATGGGCCAAATTGTGTACGTCTTTCATTCTGCATGTGCAATGAGCAAAAATCATAGAGCAACCTCTGACTTGTGCAGCATTAGTGCTGCACAAGGTGTGGCTCTTGTACTTTGCAACACCTGAGGGGGGGTTAAAGGTTACCTTTGAAATTGGTTCTACTAGGCTTCGGCCTACACTCTGCTCCTCTCCTCCTCCTGCTGACCCTGGGCTCTAACACCGCCAGTTTTTGCCCGGACGTGCTAGCTGCACAGAGAAAAACACCAGCCAATGTGTTAGTGGGGTTCAGCACTGCCTGCTGTTCCCCTGCTGTGTAGCCGGCATCGTGTCCAGCACAAGCCACACTGGCACAACAGACCAAAAGCTGCCACCATTGCAGGCTTCGGCCTACACTCTGCTCCTCTCCTCCTCCTGCTGACCCTGGGCTCTAACACCGCCAGTTGGGGCCCGGATGTGCTAGCTGCACAGAGAAAAACACCAGTCAATGTGTCAGTGGGGTTCAGCACTGCCAGGTGTTCCCCTGCTGTGTAGCCGGCAACGTGACCTGCAAACGCCACGCAGGCACCTGAACTGAAATTAAAGGGACCCTGCCCCCCCAGGTGTTTCTATGTATAACAGCCACCTTGTACAGCAGTACTGCTGCATTTGTACAAGGTGGCTGACTTTTTCTCCTTGCCCACGTGGAACTCAACACGTACAAAATGTGTCTCATTACAGACCATTACATTGTCCCTGAGGTGTGACTTTCCTTTTTAATGACACGCAGCACCCCCATTGGTAACGCTGGCCGTCTTCTGACATCGTTGGTTGGCTGCCTGTGCCTGTGCGTGCGCCCTGCCCAACACGATGCCTTTCGTTGTCTGATGTATTTTGACTGCGAGGGTGTGATTGATGGGCACGAGCAGTGCATATCTTCGCCTGTCTTCACTCCCCTCCTTCCGCCTTCTTCAGACTGTGCGGCCTCATGGCCGCGGCATGCGATAAGGGATCAGCTGAGGCCGTCCAGTCTGAAGCAGGTGTAAGGACATGTGTGAGCGGCGAACATATTTACTGCGCAAGGCCACGAATCCCAGCCCCGCAGTGTGACTTTATGAAAAGACACTGTGGGTCTGGGATTCATGGCCATCGTTAACCGCACCAGCCAACATGAAATGAGGTCATAAGATGGGCAGCGCTAACTGGCCATGGCCAAGGGATAACAAGAGCGCAGACTCCTGTACAGCAAATAACAATGCTCAGGAGGATGCGCCCAGCACCAAGGTGTTATTTTGGACACCTGTGCTGCGTCTCCTTAAAAAGACAAGTTAAGTAAATAAGGCAGCACACTGCAGCGCTGAAACATGCAAACTAGAAACACGAAATTTGAACTGCATTACTGCACTAGAAATATGAAAAATGAGAGCGTTTAGCGCATAAAAATGGCCAATTTTATGTGTACCTGGTAGCCCCTTTACGGCATCTCTCTTATACCAGGTCCTACACTTGCCTTACCTCGCTGAGAATAAACGTCTCCATCTGAATGGGTACATGTGAAACCTCTTCCTAGACTAAAATTCTCTCTCTTTGTGGAGGGGAATTGGACCTGCTGTAATTAAAACACCTGTGGCTAGGAGGCGGAGTGCACGATCAGAAGGCTAAAGAATACATTTCAAAAACCTGACCGGCACATCCAAACATAGACTAAGTGTGAACAGGTGCTGAACCTAGAGTCGCCAACTCGTACATAGTTAAGTAAATAAGGCAGCACACTAAATACAGTTTTGAAATGTATTCTTTAGCCTTCTGATCGTGCACTCCGCCTCCTAGCCACAGGTGTTTTAATTACAGCAGGTCCAATACCCCTCCACAGAGAGAGAGAAATTTAGTCTAGGAAGAGGTTTCACATGTACCCATTCAGATGGAGACGCTTATTCTCAGCGAGGTAAGGCAAGTGTAGGACCTGGTATAAGAGAGATGCCGTAAAGGGGCTACCAGGTACACATAAAATTGGCCATTTTTATGCGCTAAACGCTCTCATTTTTCATATTTCTAGTGCAGTAATGCAGTTCAAATTTCGTGTTTCTAGTTTGCATGTTTCAGCGCTGCAGTGTGCTGCCTTATTTACTTAACTGTTAGGGCTAGCGGAACGCACCAAATACTAAGACAGATAGAGTATGGTGCGTTCGCAGCCCGGGGTCCACCGTGCAGAGATGGAACCTGCTGCCAAGTAATGACGGACTATATGGCGGTACTCATAAGTATACACACGTGGGTTAAACTTCACCCAGCGTGAAGGAAGCGATCCTGTTGCGTCACAGGATCGCAGTACCGCACATAGAGCGCGAGCAAGTAGTCAGCGAACTCAACCCCAACTAGGATTGAAGTCCGATTAGACCCTTGCTGGCACAACACCGCAACTGGGTGTGTAAGGAAGCTAAATAACAATATTAGGGCACAACAGTGCATGCGGTGCCGCACTGACGAACGCCACTAACCACCCAGGCTTGGGTAAGGAAAGCACAGAGGAAGTGCACGGCGCCGTACTGGCGGTCACAGCAACTGGACGCTGCAATGTGTGATTCGTGCTGTAGGATAAGTCGGGCGCTAGATAGCAACCATACACCTTCCGCGAACAGACATTCAATAGGGAAGGGGTATCCAAGGACGACTTGCACTCACAACAAACACACGTATGCAAATGTACACTAGCGCATGGCCGTGCGGTCATGCGCAGTTTATATAGTTGCAGCACAGGAAGTGGCCACAGAAACTTTGCCCTTCCAAGACCTGCCAAGAGGACCAATGGAATGTGCTGCAGGGCCTGAGCACATGACCCTCGATCTCCAACGGGAGATCTTGCCCTGGGCATGCTCAGTGTGTGCAGACAAGGACTTAGTCCCAGAGAAGTCTGCTCGCTGCTGACCAGCACTGGCTTTAATGGCAGAAGCTGAAGAAGCAGCAGTAACTCTCTGTACAGAGTGAGACTGAGCAAGACGCTGGGACCGACGTCCCTGCTGAGCAGACTCAGCTGCGGCTGGATAAGAATGGGAGACCGCAGCGGAGATGGCTCGAGATTCCCCCTGTGCAGAAGCGGGAACTCGAGACCTAACACTTAACTATGTACGAGTTGGCGACTCTAGGTTCAGCACCTGTTCACACTTAGTCTATGTTTGGATGTGCCGGTCAGGTTTTTGAAATCTATTCGTTAGCGTTCTGATCGTGCACTCCGCCTCCTAGCCACAGGTGTTTTAATTACAGCAGGTCCAATACCCCTCCACAGAGAGAGAGAATTTTAGTCTAGGAAGAGGTTTCACATGTACCCATTCAGATGGAGACGTTTATTCTCAGCAAGGTAAGGCAAGTGTAGGACCTGGTATAAGAGAGATGCCGTAAAGGGGCTACCAGGTACACATAAAATTGGCCGTTTTTATGCGCTAAACGCTCTCATTTTTCATATTTCTAGTGCAGTAATGCATTTCAAATTTTGTGTGTCTAGTTTGCATGTTTCAGCGTTGCAGTGTGCTGCCTTATTTACTTAACTATGTACGAGTTGGCGACTCTAGGTTCAGCACCTGTTCACACTTAGTCTATGTTTGGATGTGCCGGTCAGGTTTTTGAAATGTATTCTTTAGCCTTCTGATCGTGCACTCCGCCTCCTAGCCACAGGTGTTTTAATTACAGCAGGTCCAATACCCCACCACAGAGAGAGAGAATTTTAGTCTAGGAAGAGGTTTCACATGTACCCATTCAGATAGAGACGTTTATTCTCAGCGAGGTAAGGCAAGTGTAGGACCTGGTATAAGAGAGATGCCGAATAGGGGCTACCAGCTACACATAAAATTGGCCATTTTTATGCGCTAAACGCTCTCATTTTTCATATTTCTAGTGCAGTAATGCAGTTCAAATTTCGTGTTTCTAGTTTGCATGTTTCAGCGCTGCAGTGTGCTGCCTTATTTACTTAACTATGTACAACGCCCCTCGTTGTCTCATTTTTTTGGACTGCGAGGGTGTGATTGATGGGCATGAGCAGTCCATATCTTCGCCTGTCTTCACTCATCTCCTTCCGCCTTCTTCAGACTGTGCGGCCTCATGGCCGCGGCATGCGATAAGGGATCAGCGGAGGCCGCCCCGTCTGAAGCAGTTGTAAGGACATGAGTGAGCGGCAAACATATTTACTGCGCAAGGCCATGAATCCCAGCCCTGCAGTGTGACTTTATGAAAAGACACTGCGGGTCAGGGATTCATGGCCATCGCTAACCGCACCGGCCGACATGAAATGAGGTCATAAGACGTTCAGCGCTAACTGGCCATGGCCAAGGGCTAACAAGAACACAGACTCCTGTACAGCAAATAACAACGCTCAGGAGGCTGCGCCCAGCACAAAGGCGTTATTTTTGGACACCTGTGCTGCGTCACCTTAAAAAGACAAGTCACGCCTCCAATACAGTTCTACTGTACAATGGGCAAAATTGTGTACGTCTTTCATTCTGCGTGTGCAATGAGCAAAATTCAAAGAGCAACCTTTCACTTGTGGAGCATTTCTGCTGCACAAGGTGTGGCTCTTCTACTTTGTAACACCTGAGGGAGGGTTAAAGGTTACCTTTGAAATTGGTTCAATTAGGCTTCGGCCTACACTCTGCTCCTCTCCTCCTCCTGCTGACCCTGGGCTCAAACACCGCCAGTTTCTGCCCGGACGTGCTAGCTGCACAGAGAAGAACACCAGCCAATGTGTTAGTGGGGTTAAGCACCGCCAGCTGTTCACCTGCTGTGTAGCCGGCATCGTGTCCAGCACAAGCCACGCTGGCACAACAGACCAAAAGCTGCCACCAGTGCAGGCTTCGGCCTACACTCTGCTCCTCTCCTCCTCCTGCTGACCCTGGGCTCTAACACTGCCAGTTGGGGCCCGGACGTGCTAGCTGCACAGAGAAAAACACCAGCCAATGTGTTAGTGGGGTTCTGCACCGCCAGCTGTTCCCCTGCTGTGTAGCCGGCAACGTGACCTGCAAACGCCACGCAGGCTCATGAACTTAAATTAAAGGGACCCTGACCCCCACCCCCAGGTGTTTCTATGTATAACAGCCACCTTGTACAGCAGTACTGCTGCATTTGTACAAGGTGGCTGACTTTCTCTCCTTGGACACGTTGAATTTAACACGTACAAAATGTGTCTCATTACAGACCATTTCACTGCCCCTGAGGTGTGATTCTCCTTTTTAAATGACACGCAGCACCCCCCTTGGTAGCGCTGCCCGTCTTCTGACATCATTGGTTGGCTGCTTGTGCGTCCGCCCTGCCCGACACAACGCCCCTCGTTGTCTGATCTATTTTGACTGCGAGGGTGTGATTGATGGGCATGTGCAGTGCATATGTTCGCCTGTCTTCAGTCCCCTCCTTCCGCCTTCTTCAGACTGTGCGGCCTCATGGCCGCGGCATGCGATAAGGTGAGGCCGCCCAGTCTGAAGCAGGTGTAAGGACATTTGTGAGCGGCGAACATATTTACTGGACAAGGCCATGAATCCCAGCCCCGCTGTTAAGAGTTGAGTTTCCTCTGCTACACAGGGGGAATCTCGATCCGTCTCTGCTGCGGTCTCCCATTCTCCTCCAGCCGCAGTGGAGTCTGCTCAGCAGGGACGTCGCTCCCAGTGTCTTGCTCGCTCTCACTCTGTACAGAGAGTTACTGCTGCTTCTTCAGCTCCTGCCATTAAAGTCAGTGCTGGTCAGCAGCGAGCGGACTTCCCTGGGACTAAGTCCTTGTTTGCGCACACTGAGCATGCCCAGAGCAAGATCTCTCGTTGGAGATCGAGGGTCATGTGCTCTGGCTCTGCAGCGCATTCCATTGGTCCTCTTGGCAGGCCCTGGAAGGGCAAAGTTTCTGTGGCCACTTCCTGTCCTGCAATTATATAAACTGCGCATGACCGCACGGCCATGCGCTAGTGTACAACTGAATACGTGTGTTTGTTGTGAATGCAAGTCGTTCATTAAATACCCCTACCCTATTGTATGACTGTTCGCGTATGGAGTATGGCTGCTATCTAGCGCCCGACAAATCACTCAATGTGTCACACACGTATCAGCGTCTATTGCTGTGACCGCCAGTGCGGCGCCACGCGCCAGTAGTGCGCTTCCTGACCCACGTCTGGGTGCTTAGTGGTACCTGCCAGCACGGCACAGTTCGCACTTCGGTGATCTAATTATAAGAGTTGTCTAACACTCCCTGTTGCGGTGTTGTGTCAGCAAGTGGTCTAATCGGACTTCAATCCTAGTTGGGGTTAAGTTCGCTGACTGCTTGCTCGCCTTCTATGTGCGGTACCGCGATCCTGTGACGCAACAGGATCGCTTCCTTCACGTTGGGTGAAGTTTAACCCACGCGAGTATACTTATGAGTACCGCCATATAGTCCGTCATTACTCAGCAGCAGGTTCCATCTCTGCACGGTGGACCCCGGGCTACGAACGCACCGTACACTATCAGTCTTATTATTTGGTGCGTTCCGCTAGCCCTAACATTACACTAGCGCCAGGGTCTGGCTAGTGATGACGGACAAACAGCAATCCCTGCGGTATATACAGCAGCTGGAGGGTAGGTTGGCGGCTCTCGAGAGCGCAACCTCAGCTGTGGATGTTACCGCAGTTGCTGTACAGGCTGCCAGCGTGGCTGCAGCAACTTTGTCCATTGCCACCCCCGTTCCGACATTTTCTCGCCTCCCGCTGCCAGAAAAATTTTCTGGTAATAGCAAATTTTGTAGGGGATTCGTGAGTCAGTGCTCTATTCATCTCGAGCTTCTGGCTGCACGTTTCCCCACAGAGCGGGCTAAGGTGGGATTTATTGTGTCTCTATTGTCGGACAGGGCGTTGGAATGGGAGCGTGGCGATCATGTGGTGCAGAGTGCTCCTCTGTTTTTGAGCACTTTAAAACAGGTCTTTTTAGGACCTCAAGTCACCCATGACACTGCGCTCCAACTGCTGGCATTAACTCAGGGTGAGTCCTTGGTCAGTCATTTTGCCGTCCAATTCCGCACTTTAGCATCTGAGCTGGAATGGTCGGATAAAGCTCTTATCCCCATATTTTGGAGGGGCTTGGCTGACCATGTAAAGGACGCTCTGGCCACTAGGGAGATTCCTGCCACACTGGAGGAGTTAATAACAGTCTCCACTCGAATTGACCTCCGTTTTAACGAGCGGAGGTTAGAGCGAGCCCAGTGTAGGCAGAGGTTTCGGCTGGCTCCTACTTTCGCCAAACCTCTGGACTCTCCGGTCCTGGTTCCTGAGTCACATGAGGCCAGGGAAGTGTCACAAGCGGGACCAAAGTCCCGGACCGCTTTTGCACTCAGGGTCTGTCATGTTTGCCAGCAGTCTGGACATTTAGCCACCAGATGTCCTCAGCGGTCGAGGAAACGTCAGCGTCTAGTGGTCGTAGGTGGAGGTACACTAGACACGGCGACGTTTGCCTCTAAATTGTCCTTTAAGGGGACAATTACTATAGGCTCATTCTCCCACTCGGTAGAGCTCTGCGTGGATTCTGGGGCGGAGGGCAATTTTATGTCTTCTGCCTTCACCCAACGCCACGCAATACCTCTGGTTATGCTAGCTCAACCTGTAACGGTACGAGTGGTGAATGGGTCGACTCTGCCCTCACAGATAACTCACCAGACCATCCCTTTTACTCTGTCCATGTCACCATCTCATCAGGAGATTATTTCTCTGCTCGTCATTCCAGAGGGAATTGATGAAGTCCTGTTGGGAATACCTTGGCTACGGTACCACTCTCCTCATATCGAGTGGTCCTCAGGCAGAATTCTGGGATGGGGTGAATCTTGTGGGGGTAGGTGTCAGAGGGAGTGCGTTCAGGTAGCTACAATTGAGGTACCCGCAGATCTTTCCTCTCTCCCCAAGCAGTATTGGTCGTATGCAGACGTATTCTCCAAAAAGGCGGCGGAGACCCTTCCGCCCCATTGCCCCTATGACTGTCCTATTGACCTCTTGCCTGGTGATGAGCCTCCCCGGGGTCGAGTCTATCCGCTATCTCTCCCGGAGACGGAGGCAATGTCACAGTACATCCAGGAAAATCTGGCAAGAGGGTTCATCAGGAAGTCAGTGTCACCTGCTGGGGCAGGGTTCTTCTTCGTGCAGAAGAAGAGTGGGGAATTGCGTCCATGCATAGACTACAGGGGTCTTAACGCCATCACCGTTAAGAATAAATACCCTTTGCCTTTGATATCTGAACTGTTCGATAGGCTTCGGGGAGCAAGGGTATTTACTAAATTAGATCTGTGGGGTGCTTACAACCTGATTCGCATCCGTGAGGGGGACGAATGGAAGACGGCTTTTAACACCAGGGATGGGCACTATGAATATCTGGTGATGCCCTTTGGGCTCTGTAATGCCCCAGCCGTTTTCCAAGACTTTGTGAACGATATCTTCCGGGATATGCTTTCCACCTCGGTCGTAGTCTATCTAGATGATATTCTCATCTACTCTCCAGAATTGACTCCCACCGGAGAGATGTTTGCAAAGTCTTCGACCTCCTACGGGCAAACTCCCTCTATGCCAAGTTGGAGAAGTGTATGTTTGAGCAGGAGTCCTTACCTTTCCTAGGCTACATCATCTCAGCCCAGGGATTGGCTATGGATCCTGCCAAACTACAGGCTGTGATGGACTGGCAGGAACCCCATTCTCTTAAAGCGGTGCAGCGCTTTATGGGGTTCATCAATTATTATCGCCAGTTCATCCCGCATTTCTCAACTTTGGTAGCTCCCTTGGTTGCCCTCACCAAGAAGGGGGCGAATCCCAAATTGTGGTCTGAGGAGGTCTCCAAGGCTTTTATCTCTATAAAGTCACACTTCGCTAGCGCTCCCATTCTTCATCGCCCCGATGTTGATAAGCCATTTATCATGGAGGTGGATGCCTCTTCCGTCGGTGCTGGAGCAGTCCTCTTCCAAAAGGATGCTCAAGGTCGGAAGCATCCTTGCTTCTTTTTCTCCAAGACCTTCGCACCAGCAGAGAGGAATTATTCCATCGGGGACAGGGAGTTGCTAGCCATGAAGTTGGCTTTCTCGGAGTGGAAACATCTCTTGGAGGGAGCACGTTTTCCCTTCCAAGTCTTCACAGATCACAAAAATTTGGTGTATCTGCAGACAGCTCAGCGGTTGAATTCTCGCCAGGCCAGATGGTCCTTTTTCTTCTCCCGGTTTCATTTCACCCTCCATTTCCTTTCTGGGGAGAAGAACATTCGGGCCGACGCTCTCTCTCGCTCCGTTGTGTCATCTGCGGAGGAGGAGGAGGAGCCTCGGCTTATTGTCCCCACCGAGAGTTTGAGAACCGTGGCCCCGGTTTCGCTGGAGTCTGTGCCCCCGGGCAAGACTTTTGTTCCATTTAGTTTGCGACCGGAGGTTCTCTCTTGGGCGCACTCGTCCAGGGTGGGTGGACATTTTGGTACTAAAAGGACATCAGAGTTACTGGCGAGGACATACTGGTGGCCGCATATGGCTCGTGATGTCGCGGAGTACGTTCGGGCATGTGTCTCTTGCGCCAGGAACAAGACTCCTCGGCAACGGCCAGCTGGGTTGCTTTATCCTCTGCCCGTGGCTGACAGGCTCTGGGAGATGGTCGGGATGGACTTTGTGGTTGGCTTACCCAAGTCTCGTAATTGCACCATTATCTGGGTGATCACCGATCATTTTTCCAAAATGGTGCATTTGGTGCCTCTTCCACGGCAACCATCTGCACGGGCGTTGGCTGTCTTGTTTATCAAGCATATCTTTCGCTTACACGGTATGCCAGACAAAATTGTTAGTGACCGGGGTCCCCAGTTTGCGTCTCGATTCTGTAGAGAGCTTTGTCGTCTACTCAGTATTGAGTTAAATCTCTCTTCGGCATATCATCCCGAGACGAATGGGTTGGTAGAAAGGGCCAACCAGACCTTGGTCACATATCTGCGACATTTTGTTTCTGCCAGACAGGATGACTGGGCATCCTTGCTACCGTGGGCAGAGTTTGCAGTTAACAATGCCGTAGCCGACTCTACCGGTCAGACTCCATTCCTCTTAAATTACGGCCAGCATCCGCGTGTTCCTGTGCCCATGCCTGTGTCTTCCGCTAATCCCAGGGTGGCAGACTGGGCTGTGGAGGCACGGGACATTTGGGATCGCACGCAGGATGCCATTCGGGCCTCCAAGGAGAGAATGAGGTCCTCCGCCGATGTTCATCGGCGCCCCGCTCTGACTTTTGCCCCTGGCGACTTGGTGTGGCTCTCCGCCCGTAACATCAGGCTGCGAGTTGAGTCCACTAAGTTTGCTCCTCGCTACTTGGGTCCCTTCAAGGTTCTCGAACAGGTTAATCCTGTGGTCTACCGCCTGGCTCTTCCTCCACGCTTGGGTATCACCGACACCTTTCATGTGTCCCTCTTGAAACCCGTATACATGTCCCGGTTTTCCGAGTCATCTGCCGGGACATCGGGTTCGTCTACGGACGATTACGAGGTGAACGCTATTTTGGGGTGCAAGGTGGTACGCGGCAAAAAGTTTTATTTGGTGGATTGGAAGGGTTATGGTCCAGAGGACAGGTCTTGGGAGCCTGCTGAAAACATTCGGGCCCCACAGCTCATTGCTGCCTTCGAGCGTAGCGAGGCCCAAGGAGGGGGGGCAATGTTAGGAGTCGAGTTTCCTCTGCTGCACAGGGGGAATCTCGATCCGTTTCCGCTGCGGTCTCCCATTCTCCTCCAGCCGCAGTGGAGTCTGCTCAGCAGCGACGTCGCTCCCAGTGTCTTGCTCGCTCTCACTCTGTACAGAGAATTACTGCTGCTTCTTCAGCTCCTGCCATTAAAGTCAGTGCTGGTCAGCAGCGAGCGGACTTCCCTGGGACTAAGTCCTTGTTTGCGCACACTGAGCATGCCCAGAGCAAGATCTCCCGTTGGAGATCGAGGGTCATGTGCTCTGGCTCTGCAGCGCATTCCATTGGTCCTCTTGGCAGGCCCTGGAAGGGCAAAGTTTCTGTGGCCACTTCCTGTCCTGCAATTATATAAACTGCGCATGACCGCACGGCCATGCGCTAGTGTACAATTGAATACGTGTGTTTGTTGTGAGTGCAAGTCGTTCATTAAATACCCCTACCCTATTGTATGACTGTTCGCGTATGGAGTATGGCTGCTATCTAGCGCCCGACAAATCACTCAACGTGTCACACACGTATCAGCGTCTATTGCTGTGACCGCCAGTGCGGCGCCACGCACCAGTAGTGCGCTTCCTGACCCACGTCTGGGTGCTTAGTGGTGCCTGCCAGCACGGCACAGTTCGCACTTCGGTCCTCTAATTATAAGAGTTGCCTAACACTCCCTGTTGCGGTGTTGTGTCAGCAAGTGGTCTAATCGGACTTCAATCCTAGTTGGGGTTAAGTTCGCTGACTGCTTGCTCGCCTTCTATGTGCGGTACCGCGATCCTGTGACGCAACAGGATCGCTTCCTTCTCGTTGGGTGAAGTTTATCCCACGCGAGTATACTTATGAGTACCGCCATATAGTCCGTCATTACTCAGCAGCAGGTTCCATCTCTGCACGGTGGACCCCGGGCTACGAACGCACCGTACACTATCAGTCTTATTATTTGGTGCGTTCCGCTAGCCCTAACACCCGCAGTGTGAATTATTGAAAACACAGTGTGGGTCTAGGATTCATGGCCATCGATAACCGCACCGGCCAACATGAAATGAGGTCATAAGACAGGCAGCGCTCACAGCGCATGGCCAAGGGATAACAAGACTGCAGACTCCTGTACAGCAAATAACGCTCAGGAGGCTGCGCCCAGCACCAAGGAGTTATTTTTGGACACCTGTGCTGCATCTCCTTAAAAAGACAAGTCACGCCTCCAATACAGTTCTACTGTACAATGGGCAAAATTGTGTACGTCTTTCATTCTGCGTGTGCAATGAGCAAAATTTAAAGAGCAACCTTTCACTTGTGGAGCATTACTGCTGCACAAGGTGTGGCTCTTCTACATTGTAACACCTGAGGGTGGGTTAAAGGTTACCTTTGAAATTGGTTCAATTAGGCTTCGGCCTACACTCTGCTCCTCTCCACCTCCTGCTGACCCTGGGCTCTAACACCGCCAGTTGGGGCCCGGAAGTGCTAGCTGCACAGAGAAAAACACCAGCCAATGTGTCACTGGGGTTCAGCACCGCCAGCTGTTCCCCCGCTGTGTAGCCGGCATCGTGTCCTGCAAACGCAATGCAGACACAAAGCTGCCTCCAGTGCAGGCTTTGGCCTACACTATGCTCCCCCTGCTTACCCTTTGCTTCAACACCGCTAGTTGGGGCTCTAGGAAGACAATCTTGAATAGGCAACGCATCCGGGTTCCAGCACCGCCAGCTGGTTCTCGGCAGTGTTTTTGTCACGGTTACTCCCTCGTGCCCAGCCTGGTTCCAGCACCGTCAGCTGTTTCCGGGTACTGTCAAACTCACTGAGACACCTATGCGTTGCCCCGTCTTGTTGCGGTCGGGTTAGCCAACTCCAGGGTGCCTCCAGTTTAGGAGCTTCCTATGTGGGCTGCGTGAATTGGCAGTCAATGCTGGTTCTGTGGTGCCTGTAGGCCAAGCTCCCCCTGTAGGACTGTTGGGGTTCGGTAACTGCGGCTGCCTCACGGCCTAGCTGTTCTCTCCTCTCCTGTGGACCTTCTGGTCCACATCCTGGTTCCAGCACCGTCAGCTGGTTCCGGGCAGAGCCTTTGGCTTAGGTGCCTCCTCCCGGGTATCCGAGTTCCGCCAACGCCAGGCGGTCCTTGGTAGTGCTTTTAAGCGCGGGCACCTACAGCTTAGTAACCGGGTTCCAGCACCGTCAGCTGGTCCTCGGTGCCATTGGCTCTTGCACACTGGGGCAACGCATCCGGGTTCCAACACCGCCAGCTGGTTCTCGGCAGTGTTTTTGTCACGGGTACTCCCTCGTGCCCAGCCTGGTTCCAGCACCGTCAGCTGTTTCCGGGTACTGTCAAACTCATTGAGACGCCTATGCGTTGCCCCGTCGTGTTGCGGTCGGGTTAGCCAACTCCAGGGTGCCTCCAGTTTAGGAGCTTCCTATGTGGGCTGCGTGAATTGGCAGTCAAGGCTGGTTCTGTAGTGCCAGTAGGCCAAGCTCCCCCTGTAGGACTGTTGGGGTTTGGTAACTGCGGCTGCCTCGTGGCCTAGCTATTCTATCCTCTCCTGTGGACATTCTGGTCCACCACCTGGTTCCAGCACTGTCAGCTGGTTCCGGGCAGAGCCTTTGGCTTAGGTGCCTCCTCCCGGGTATCCGAGTTCCGCCAACGCCAGGCAGTCCTTGGTAGTGCTTTTAAGCGCGGGCACCTACAGCTTAGTAACCGGGTTCCAGCACCGTCAGCTGGTCCTTGGTGCCATTGGCTCTTGCACACTGGGGCAACACATCCGGGTTCCAGCACCGCCAGCTGGTTCTCGGCAGTGTTTTTGTCACGGGTACTCCCTCGTGCCCAGCCTGGTTCCAGCACCGTCAGCTGTTTCTGGGTACTGTCAAACTCACTGAGACACCTATGCGTTGCCCCGTCGTGTTGCGGTAGGGTTAGAAAACTCCAGGGTGCCTCCAGTTTAGGAGCTTCCTATGTGGGCTGCGTGAATTGGCAGTCAAGGCTGGTTCTGTAGTGCCAGTAGGCAAAGCTCCCCCTGTAGGACTGTTGGGGTTCGGTAACTGCGGCTGCCTCGCGGCCTAGCTGTTCTCTCCTCTCCTGTGGACCTTCTGGTCCACATTCTGGTTCCAGCACCGTCAGCTGGTTCCGGGCAGAGCCTTTGGCTTAGGTGCCTCCTCCTGGGTATCCGAGTTCCGCCAACGCCAGGCGGTCCTTGGTAGTGCTTTTAAGTGCGGACACCTACAGCTTAGTAACTGGGTTCCATCACCGTCAGCTGGTCCTCGGTGCCATTGGCTCTTGCACACTGGGGCAACACATCCGGGTTCCAGCACCGCCACCTGGTTCTCGGCAGTGTTTTTGTCACGGGTACTCCCTCGTGCCCAGCCTGGTTCCAGCACCGTCAGCTGTTTCCGGGTACTGTCAAGCTCACTGAGACACCTATGCGTTGCCCCGTCGTGTTGCGGTCGGGTTAGCAAACTCCAGGGTGCCTCCAGTTTAGGAGCTTCCTATGTGGGCTGCGTGAATTGGCAGTCAAGGCTAGTTCTGTAGTGCCAGTAGGCCAAGCTCCCCCTGTAGGACTGTTGGGGTTCGGTAACTGCGGCTGCCTCGCGGCCTAGCTGTTCTCTCCTCTCCTGTGGACCTTCTGGTCCACATCCTGGTTCCAGCACCGTCAGCTGGTTCTCGGCAGTGTCTTTTGCTCTTGTACCTTTTGCTCCCCATCCTGGTTCCAGTACTGTCAGCTGGTTCCGGGCAGAGCCTTTGGCTTAGGTGCGTCCTTCTGGGTATCCAAGTTCCACCAACGTCAGGTGGTCCTTGGTAGTGCTTTCAGGCACGGGTACCTCCTGCTTAGTAACCGGGTTCCAGTAACGTCAGCTGGTCCTCGGTAGTTCCATTGGCTCTTGGACCTTCGGCTACCCATCTGGGTTCCAGTACCGTCAGCTGGTTCTTGGCAGTGTCTTTTGCTCTTGTACCTTCTGCTCCCCATCCTGGTTCCAGTAACGTCAGCTGGTTCCGGGCAGAGCCTTTGGCTTAGGTGCCTCCTTCTGGGTATCCGAGTTCCGCCAACGTCAGGCGGTCCTTGGTAGTGCTTTTTAGCACAGGTACCTCCTGCTTAGTAACCGGGTTCCAGTAACGTCAGCTGGTCCTCGGTAGTTCCATAGGCTCTTGAACCTTCGGGTAGCCATCCGAGTTCCAGTTCCATCAGCTGGTTCTTGGCATTTTCTCAGCCTTCTTGTACCTTCTGCTACATTTCCAAGTTGAAGACCCTAAAGTTGACGACCCGGAAGACCACCCCTAAGATGACTACGACACCAGAGACGACAACCAGTGAGATGACGACGACCCTGGAGATGACGACCCTGAATACCACCCCGATGACGACGACAACGGTGGAGACGACGACGGCGGAGACGACGACCCTGGAGACGACGACCCTGGAGACGACGACATGGAAGACCGAGAAGCAGAAGAACAAGAGGCTGCAGAACAAAGAACAGAAGAACATTAAGCATAACACTTAATATCAGAGCAAAAGATATTATCTAAATTATATGCAGAAGAAGACTAAGCAGTGTATGGGGGTGAGTCCGTTCCTCCTCGTGGTGCCCCTGGATAAAGCCTGATGCTGCAGGCCAAACTGAACGCGGACAAATGTAACTTTTGTGACTGGCAGAACGGAAGGTGTAATCTTCAAACTTTTATAGATAACAACTACGGGAATGCCTGTCACAAATGAGAATATGATGAAGAAGTAGAATAGGAAGAATAATAACAGTTGAATAAAATGAATATGTAGAATAGGAAGAATAATAACAGTTGAATAAAATGAATATGTAGAATAGGAAGAATAATAATAGTTGAATAAAATGAATATGAAGAATGTAATTAAAAAAAAAATAGGTAGAAGATGAAGAAGAAGATGAATAAGGTGAAGAAGAAGTTGATGTCAAAGATGCTGATGATGATGAAGATGAAAGTGTGGGAAAAGGAAAAAAAAAGAAGGGGAAAGGCGTGTAATAGTGAAACATCAATATCTGACAAAATAAAAAAAAATTTACATAGTCAATATCTTTGTCACTCCGAACGTCTTTAAAAAAAAAAACATCATGCTATTCTATTTGATTGGGCTAAACCTCTATGCCTTTAATGTCTCCGCCACCTCCCCAAATACATCCTGCATTATTCTTAGTTGTTTTCCTTCATGTAGAATGAACCTACAAGGAAAGAAAGGGTTTATTTTAATTCCGATATTTTGGTCCCATTGACTTGCATTCGGATCGGGTATTGGTATCGGCGATATCCGATATTTTTTGAATATCGGCCGATCCAATCCGATACCGATACTTTCCGATATCGGAAGGTATCGCTCAACACTACTGACAAGTCAACTTTATAATCAAGATAAGTACCAAAACTCAACACGCCTTCATCTTTCAGGTGGTTTAGAGTATGGTGGTGTAAGCAAGCAACAAAGAGTGGCTATTGTTACCGTACTCTCTAAGTTCTTCTATAAACATGAGACAGAGCTGCAGTTTGGCATATTGATGCTGATAATTATCTTGTTTTAACTGTGTGGTTTTCAAAGTGCATAGCTCAGACGGATCACCATCCTTTGGTAAACTATATGAGCTGAAGATGTCAGAGATGTTATAGCCACAGTAGGGATCCCCATACTAGAGTTAAGGTCCACTCTTATTGGCTCCTCATCTAATCGCATCCAAGACTACTCCCAAATAACCCTCATCCTCTGGAATTCTGTGCCCCAACACGTCCAACTATCAACCACATTTAGATCCTTCAGACGGAACCTGAAAACCCACCTCTTCAAGAAAGCTTCCAGCCTGCAATGACCCCTCTGCCTCCTCACCATTACCAGAGCTACCGCCTCACCAACACCGGAGCTGCTGCAATCCCCCAGCATACTGTCTTCTTCCCCACCATCCTGTAGAATGTAAGCCCACACGGGCAGGTTCCTCTCCCGTCTGTATCAGTCTGTCATTTTTAGTTCATTTACTGTAAGTGATATCTGTAGTTTGTGTGTAACCCCTTTTCATGTATAGCACCTGTTGTGAATTCTGTTGTCGGGCTCCCTCCTGTGGTCATGAATGGTACTTCGGCTGGTTCTATCCATGAAATTCCTCTGGTGGCTGTGGGTGTTTCTGAGTTTCCTTCCACAGGTGACGAGGTTAATTCGTTAGCTGGCTGCTCTATTTAACTCCACTTAGATCTTTGCTCCATGCCACCTGTCAATGTTCCAGTATTGGTCTTGTTCACTCCTGGATCGTTCTTGTGACCTGTCTTCCCAGTAGAAGCTAAGTGCCTGCCTGTTTTTCTCTGGTTTGCTATTTTTCTGTCCAGCTTGCTATTTTGTTGTTGTCTTGCTTGCTGGAAGCTCTGGGACGCAGAGGGAGTGCCTCCGCACCGTGAGTCGGTGCGGGTTATGGCATTTGTGGATTCAGGCGCTGCCCTGAATTTGATGGACTTGGAGTATGACAGGCGCTGTGGTTTTTTCTTGGAGCCCTTGCAGTATCCTATTCCATTGAGAGGAATTGATGCTACGCCTTTGGCCAAGAATAAGCCTCAGTACTGGACCCAATTGACCATGTGCATGGCTCCTGCACATCTGGAGGATATCTGCTTTCTGGTGTTGCATAATCTGCATGATGTGGTCGTTTTGGGGTTGCCATGGCTACAGGTCCATAATCCAGTATTGGACTGGAAATCTATGTCTGTGTCCAGCTGGGGTTGCCAGGGGGTACATGGTGATGTTCCATTTTTGTCTATTTCGTCTTCCACTCCTTCTGAAGTTCCAGAGTTTTTGTCGGATTATCGGGATGTATTTGATGAGCCCAAAGCCAGTGCCCTACCTCCTCATAGGGATTGCGATTGTGCAATTAATTTGATTCCTGGTACTAAGGGCCGATTGTTCAATTTATCTGTGCCAGAACACGCCGCTATGCGGAGTTATATAAAGGAATCCTTAGAGAAAGGCCATATTCGCCCGTCGTCATCACCGTTAGGAGCAGGGCTCTTTTTTGTGGCCAAGAAGGATGGTTCTTTAAGACCTTGTATTGATTACCGCCTTCTCAATAAAATTACAGTCAAATTTCAGTATCCTTTGCCGTTGCTGTCTGATTTGTTTGCTCGGATTAAGGGGGCTAGTTGGTTCACCAAGATAGATCTTCGAGGGGCGTATAATCTTGTGCGTATTAAACAAGGCGATGAATGGAAAACAGCATTTAATACGCCCGAGGGCCATTTTGAGTACCTGGTTATGCCATTCGGGCTTTCCAATGCTCCATCAGTATTTCAGTCCTTTATGCATGACATCTTCCGAGAGTACCTGGATAAATTCCTGATTGTGTATTTGGTTGATATTTTGGTCTTTTCGGATGATTGGGAGTCTCATGTGAAGCAGGTCAGAATGGTGTTCCAGGTCCTTCGTGCGAATTCCTTGTTTGTGAAGGGGTCAAAGTGTCTCTTTGGAGTTCAGAAGGTTTCATTTTTGGGGTTCATTTTGTCCCCTTCTACTATCGAGAAGGACCCTGTTAAAGTCCAGGCCATTTACGATTGGACTCAGCCGACATCTGTGAAGAGTCTGCAAAAGTTCCTGGGCTTTGCTAATTTTTATCGGCGCTTCATCGCTAATTTTTCTAGTATTGCTAAACCGTTGACTGATTTGACCAAGAAGGGTGCTGATGTGGTCAATTGGTCTTCTGCAGCTGTAGAGGCTTTTCAGGAGTTGAAGCGTCGTTTTTCTTCTGCCCCTGTGTTGTGCCAGCCAGATGTTTCGCTCCCGTTTCAGGTCGAGGTTGATGCTTCTGAGATTGGAGCAGGGGCTGTTTTGTCGCAAAGAAGTTCTGATGGCTCGGTGATGAAACCATGTGCCTTCTTTTCTAGAAAGTTTTCGCCTGCTGAGCGTAATTATGATGTTGGCAATCGAGAGTTGTTGGCCATGAAGTGGGCATTCGAGGAGTGGCGTCATTGGCTTGAAGGAGCCAAGCATCGTGTGGTGGTCCTGACAGATCACAAGAATTTGACTTATCTTGAGTCTGCCAAACGGTTGAATCCGAGACAGGCTCGATGGTCATTATTTTTCTCCCGTTTTGATTTTGTGGTTTCGTACCTTCCGGGCTCTAAGAATGTGAAGGCTGATGCCCTGTCAAGGAGTTTTGTGCCTGACTCTCCGGGTGTTCCTGAGCCGGCGGGTATTCTCAAAGAGGGGGTAATTTTGTCTGCCATCTCCCCTGATTTGCGGTGGGTGCTGCAAAAATTTCAGGCTGATAGACCTGACCGTTGCCCAGCGGAGAAACTCTTTGTCCCTGATAGATGGACTAGTAGAGTTATCTCTGAGATTCATTGTTCAGTGTTGGCTGGGCATCCTGGAATCTTTGGTACCAGAGATTTGGTGGCTAGATCCTTTTGGTGGCCGTCATTGTCACGGGATGTGCGTTCTTTTGTGCAGTCCTGTAGGACTTGTGCTCGGGCTAAGCCCTGCTGTTCTCGTGCCAGTGGGTTGCTTTTGCCCTTGCCGGTCCCGAAGAGGCCCTGGACGCATATTTCTATGTATTTTATTTCGGATCTCCCCGTCTCACAAAAGATGTCGGTCATTTGGGTGGTTTGTGATCGCTTTTCTAAGATGGTCCATTTGGTACCTTTGTCTAAATTGCCTTCCTCCTCTGATTTGGTGCCATTATTTTTCCAGCATGTGGTTCGTTTACATGGTATCCCGGAGAACATCGTTTCTGACAGAGGTTCCCAGTTTGTTTCAAGGTTTTGGCGATCTTTTTGTGCAAGGATGGGCATTGATTTGTCTTTTTCCTTGGCTTTCCATCCTCAGACAAATGGCCAAACCGAACGAACTAATCAGACTTTGGAAACATATCTGAGATGCTTTGTTTCTGCTGATCAGGATGATTGGGTGTCCTTTTTGCCATTGGCTGAGTTCGCCCTTAATAATCGGGCCAGCTCGGCTACTTTGGTTTCGCCGTTTTTCTGCAATTCTGGTTTCCATCCGCATTTCTCTTCAGGGCAGGTTGAGTCTTCGGACTGTCCTGGTGTAGATACTGTGGTGGATAGGTTGCAGCAGATTTGGACTCATGTGGTGGACAATTTGACATTGTCCCAGGAGAAGGCTCAAGGTTTTGCTAACCGCCGGCGCTGTGTGGGTCCCCGACTTCGTGTTGGGGATTTGGTTTGGTTGTCGTCTCGTTATGTTCCTATGAAGGTTTCCTCTCCTAAGTTTAAGCCTCGTTTCATTGGTCCGTATAAGATTTCTGAGGTTATCAATCCTGTGTCATTTCGTTTGGCCCTTCCTGCTTCTTTTGCCATCCATAATGTGTTCCATAGGTCGTTATTGCGGAGATACGTGGCGCCTGTGGTTCCATCCGTTGATCCTCCTGCCCCGGTGTTGGTTGAGGGGGAGTTGGAGTATGTGGTGGAGAAGATTTTGGATTCTCGTATTTCGAGACGGAAACTCCAGTACCTGGTCAAGTGGAAGGGTTATGGTCAGGAAGATAATTCCTGGGTTTTTGCCTCTGATGTTCATGCTGCCGATCTGGTTCGTGCCTTTCATTTGGCTCATCCTGGTCGGCCTGGGGGCTCTGGTGAGGGTTCGGTGACCCCTCCTCAAGGGGGGGGTACTGTTGTAAATTCTGTTGTCGGGCTCCCTCCTGTGGTCATGAATGGTACTTCTGCTGGTTCTATCCATGGAATTCCTCTGGTGGCTGTGGGTGTTTCTGAGTTTCCTTCCACAGGTGACGAGGTTAATTCGTTAGCTGGCTGCTCTATTTAACTCCACTTAGATCTTTGCTCCATGCCACCTGTCAATGTTCCAGTATTGGTCTTGTTCACTCCTGGATCGTTCTTGTGACCTGTCTTCCCAGTAGAAGCTAAGTGCCTGCCTGTTTTTCTCTGGTTTGCTATTTTTCTGTCCAGCTTGCTATTTTGTTGTTGTCTTGCTTGCTGGAAGCTCTGGGACGCAGAGGGAGTGCCTCCGCACCGTGAGTCGGTGCGGAGGATCTTTTTGCGCCCTCTGCGTGGTCTTTTTGTAGGTTTTTGAGCTGACCGCAAAGCTACCTTTCCTATCCTCAGTCTGTTCAGTAAGTCGGGCCTCACTTTGCTAAATCTATTTCATCTCTGTGTTTGTATTTTCATCTTTACTCACAGTCATTATATGTGGGGGGCTGCCTTTCCATTTGGGGAATTTCTCTGAGGCAAGGTAGGCTTTATTTTTTTATCTTCAGGGCTAGCTAGTTTCTTAGGCTGTGCCGAGTTTCATAGGGAGCGTTAGGAGCAATCCACGGCTATTTCTAGTGTGTGTGATAGGATTAGGGATTGCGGTCAGCAGAGTTCCCACGTCCCAGAGCTCGTCCTTTATTATCAGTAACTACCAGGTCATTCCGTGTGCTCTTAACCACCAGGTCCATTATTGTCCTGACCACCAGGTCATAACAAGCACCATGGAATCAATGGTGCTATATAAATAATAATAATAATAATAATAATAATAATAATAATAATAATAATAATAGTAATAAAAAGAGTCCTTTAGTCTCTATGTACAACACTACTGGAATATATGAAAAAAATGGAAATTGTAGATTGCAGCAAATTTATTGTCAATGTATACATTTATCTAAACCAACCATCTGCTGTTATTAACAAGATGTTAGTATTAGGCTACGTTCACATTAGCGTTTTGCGGGGCTGCGTCGGGCGAAGCCGCGGTGACGCATGCGTCATGCGCCCCTATATTTAACATGGGGGCGCATGGAAATGCGTTGTCTTGTGTTTTGTGACACATGCGTCTTTTTTGGCGCAAGTGTCAGGGCGCAGAGGACGCAGGAAGTTGCATTTTTTTTGCGTCCAAAATCAAGCCAAAAAAGGACGCATGCATCAATAAATGATGCGTTTTGCATGCGTTCTTGTTTGCGTTGTGCGTTGCGTCGCCGACGCAGCACCGCACAACGCAAATGTGAACGTAGCCTAAGACAGGAAAGTTTAGCTTGCATATTTTATTTATTTATTTAACTCACTTATATAGTGCCATTTATTCAACATCACTTTACAGACATTATCATCACTGTCCTCAATAAGGCACACAATCTAAATTCCCTATCAGTATGTTTTTGCAGTGTGGGATGAAACCAGGGTACCTAAAGGAAATACACACAAACACGATGAGAACTTACAAACTAATTACAGATGTGGTCCTTGATGGGACTTCAACCCAAGATCTCAGTGCTTCAAAACAACAGTGTTAACCACTGAGCCACCGTGCTGCCCATATAACCTATGGTGTGATGTGATTTCTAGTGAAGTTTTCAAGTTTGAATGTGGATACAAGACAGATTCTATGTAAAATGGAAATGTTTTTCACCACTGACTACCTCAATTGTTAATGCATGTCTATTATATCCAAGCTGTCTAAATAGTACAGAACGATTGCCGTTTACAAAGTATTCAGATAACACATAGAAATGGAGATCAATTTGTCAATAATACTGTTCTAAAATATCTTATTGTTTTTTTAAAATGCTGTTATTGGCTGTGACAGTCTGTTCAATATATGGCAAAATTACAATAAAACTGCAAAAATTTACTGCAATTTCATAAAAATAAGATGTCGTGTATATACCTCTGTGACAGATAACTGGTCTATTGGTAGGGAAGTATAGCTTAAATTGCATAAAAGGCTTGTCTGAGTTTGATAACAAAATGACATTAGGCCAAATCTACATATCTGGTTTTTTTTCTATTCTGCAAAAAATTATGACTGTGCTGGATCTATTTTTGGTCCTTGTTTTTTTTTCTTATTCTTCAATTTTTCGGAGCTACAAAAAAAGGTTTATTTTTAAAGCTTCTCAAATTAGTTACTAAGTGAAAAATGGACAGCACTCAGACGATACATGGGTGGCATCAGAGGGATTCTGTTTTTTTTCTAATCCATTCACTTGATGGGGCAACTTTTAATAGCAAACCAAATCAAAATAGGACTTCAGTATTTTTGATATCTATTTTGCAAGAAATATAGATTTAAAAAGGTTTTGCAACTTTCTAACTTGCATTGTGTGATGATTTATTTTTGTCCGATTGTATTCAATAGATGGAAACATTCTTTTTTTTTCAGCTGAGCTGATATATTTCCACAGCACAGCAGAACAAATTGAAATATGTAAGGATCTGAGCAAGTTTAACAAGGACCAAATTGTAAATCTTATTTTGCCTAAATGCCTGTTGCCTACAGGACTTCGGAAAGGCACCTAGAAGCACTTTGCAAAGAAGGCAAACCAATTGTGGCAATGTAAAGTTTTGGGAAATACTTTGCAATGAAAACTTTGGTATTGATTAGAGATGAACAATCACTAAAATGCTCAGGTGCTCGTTACTAGAACCAAGCAACTTTTAATTTTGAATAATGAGCATAATGGTAGTCAGAGAGGTCTGGGGGAAGTGAAAATGTTGAAATGGATAGAAAAAGTGCTTAGTGAAAGGAGAACAAGATGGGGAAGTCTCCTTTAAGCATCTCTGACTCCCAGATCGCTGCTCAGAAAAATGGTGTCACACTTTAACTCCATTAGCCTCTGTTGAGCTAGTCACCACCTCCTCTTCCTCCCCCTCAGTGTCCTCCTCCTCATTGTTACCCAATCTGTGCTCAGCTTCATGTTTAATTGTGAGCAACAACTGTTTAAGTAAGGCACATAAGTGACATTGTTACACTGATTATGGCGTCATCGCCACTCACAATCTTTGTGCAGTCCTCAATGTCTTAAGGTACCGTCACATTTAGCGACGCTGCAGCGATCTAGACAACGATCCCGATCACTGCAGTGTCGCTGTTTGGTCGATGGAGAGCTGTCACACAGACAGCTCTCCAGCGACCAACGATGCCAGTCCCCTGGTAACCAGGGTAAACATCGGGTTACTAAGCGCAGGGCCAAGCTTAGTAACCTGATGTTTACCCTGGTTACCAGCGTAAACATAAAAAAAAACAAACACTACATACTTACATTCTGCTGTCTGTCCCCCGGCGCTGTGCTTTCCTGCACTGTCAGCGCCGGCCAGCAATAAAGCACAGCGGTGACGTCACCGCTGTGCTTTCCGGCTGGCCGGCGCTCACAGCCAGTGCAGGAAAGCACAGCGCCGAGGGACAGACACCGGAATGTAAGTATGTAGTGTTTTTTTTTTTTATGTTTACGCTGGTAACCAGGGTAAACATTGGGTTACTAAGTGCGGCCCTGCGCTTAGTAACCCAATGTTTACCCTGGTTACCAGTGAAGACGTCGCTGAATCGGCGTCACACACGCCGATTCAGTGATGTCTGCAGGGAGTACAGCGACAAAATAAAGTTCTGGACTTTCTGCTCCGACCAACGATGGCACAGCAGGATTCTGATCGCTGCTGCCTGTCAAACTGAACGATATCGCTAGCCAGGACGCTGCAACGTCACAGATCGCTAGCAATATCGTTCAGTGTCAAGGTACCTTTAGAGAACCATGCAAATGTCAGACATCAATTCCCTCTCTTCAGTTGTTATATGTGGAGGCTGAGTAGAATACCGTTGGACGTGCTGCAGCTGGTACTCACGAATTGGCCTCTACTGCTCACAAAGCCTTGCCAGCATGTACAGTGTGAAGTTCCAGGACCTTGTCACGTCGCACACTATTCGGAGAGTTTGCACTCAAATGTGCTGCTGTAGCACTGCCAGAGTGGCAGCAGCTGTAGCCAACTTGCAGAAATAAGCAATGACACAGCTTACATTGATCAGAAACTCTGGCACATACAGCTCTTGCAAAATTAAGAGACCACTGTTGTTCAGTTTGTCTGATTTTTCTCTTTACAGGTATACTTTTGAGTAAAATGTAAATTGTTCTTTTAGTCTATAAACTTCTGACAACATGTTTCTGAATTTCCAAGCAATAAGTTTTGTAATTTTTTTCTGAAAAAGAAAAATGGTCAACATTAAAATAAATAATAAAATAATGCAAAGAAAAGCACTTCATAATCATTTAGAAACAACAATACTATTGTTTTATCTCAGGAAGAGTTCAGAAATCAATATTTTGTGGAATAGCCATGATTTTTAATCACAGCTTTCATGTGTCTTGGCATGCTTTCCACCAGTCCTTCACACTGCTTATGGTGCAAAAATGTAAGCAGTACTTTCTTGTTTGATGGCTTGTGACTATCCATCATCCTCTTAGTTACATTCCAGAGGATTTCATTGGGGTTTAGGTCTGGCGATTGGGCTGCCCATGACAGGGTTTTGATGTGGTGGTCTCTTAATTTTTGCCATATGGTTAGGTTTTCAGAAACCGCTCAACTACCAAATTAAGCACTTGTGTCAAGCATGGTACATGCCAAGCTTCACAGCTCCCAGGTTAAGTCCATTATCACACAAGACCATGCCTGGTTGAAGGTTTAGGGGCAAAAAATGCAGTATGTAGTTTGTCTCCTAGACAAATTAGCTTCAGTAGAGCATGTTGCGGCTTCACTGAAGCAGAGCTGCAGAGCTTCCACATTTTGGCTAATGTGAATGATGTGCTCTGAGATAGCACATCGTAGATGGAGGATGAAGAGGAGCAGGAGTAGGTGCATGAACTGGTGTAGGAGGTGAAGGAATGCATGATTGAAGTAGGGTTGGCAGTCCTCAGCTTCAAAAGCACCTGGGCCATACGACGGTGTGATTCCACTCCAGCCTCGACAATGTTCACAGTATACTGTAAGGGAAATGCAGCGTCATTGGCCACAAGCACTTGTCCACATGTCTATCATTAAGTGAATAATACCAGTAAGCATGTTGGTAAGGGCATAGGTGATGTTCCTGGACACATTCTGGATACAAGGTGGAGACGCCACACTGGGAGAAAAAGTGGGGGCTTGGGACCAAGTAACGAGGGACGGCTGCCGTCATGAGTTGGCAGAAATCGCCTGTGTCACCAAGCTGAAATGGCAACATGCAGCCTGGAAATTTGTCAGTTTAACCTTTGGGCCTTTGGGTTGCAAAGTTTCTCTTTCATTCCAAAGGCTGGGGTAAGGACAGTTAAGTGCTGTGCTGGGACAAGGATTTGGAATTGCCTGATGATGGTAAGTCAGAATGCGCAAGAATATGTGCAGGGCAGTAGGTATCTTTGCCAGGGTTTGGATAGGGAATAGGGAAACACCTAGCACAGAGAGGAAGTGGTGTTTCTAGATGACACTAATCATGGACCCAGGTGTTCAGCCCATCGAGTCAGGTGCTTAGATGACAAGTGACTGCTTATTCTAGTTGTGGTTAGATTCTTAGTGGTCAGGCCCCTGCTGAGCTTTGCATGCCACAGGTTGCAAATGGCCATTTTGTTTGTCTTAGAACTGCCTTTAAAAAAGTCCCATATTAAGGAACACCTACCTCTTTGACAGAGAAATGTATGTGTCGGTGCTCTGCGTAGGTTTCCCGCCTTCTCCTTCTGGTCACCTCACTGTCTCTTCATGTCTATTTCAGCGCTGTTGATCCCCCCACTCAACGCTGCTGATGTCGCTCTGCCTGTCAGCTTCCCAAGTTGGGTCGGTCACTTTGTTATCCACCTCATCTTCCACTCCCGCAACCTGGTCCTCCTGACTTAACAATCATAATTAGCAGCGACTGCATCTCATCATCTTCCTTCTTAGCCAAAATCTGCCATTTCTCACCGTCATCTTCTTGTGGCCGTGGCTGCTATAACTTTTATGCATCACTAAACATTATGTCCTCCTATCTTTCTTGGAGCATTTACGTTAAGAGGACACAATCAAAAAACACTTTTGTAAAGAGCTCATGGGAGTGTCCTAGTGTGGGATCACAAGCTTCAGTTGCTCAACATGGTGGATGGTGGAGGATTGGGGTGAGGATTAAGTTATTTAGACTGTAGGCTGGTAAGATTGGACTGTGTGGAAGACTAGGTAGTGCTGACAAAGCCTTCTGGAAGTACTATCTGCTGTCTAACTGACCACTTTTTCACACTGCTCTAGAGTCAGATGAGTTGTAGTGTGCGTTCCTGCAAAGTTGACAGGAACCTTTTTGTCGTGGATGGGCATGTATCTTTTTCTCCATCGACAGGCATAGTCGCACCTACCCTACGTCCTTGGCATCTGAGGTCACTATCATCAGCACTTCCACTTCCCCATCCCTTTCCACACACCTTATACATTTTGAAATTGCTAGGTCTCTTGAAAACAAGTTTCTTTGTAATAAAAGAAAAACAATTCTTACCTGCAGCAGTCAAAGCAGTTTTGGTAGTTTAATACCACCATAATGTAAAAGAAAAAATGCAAAATTTTATGGATGACATTCAAATTTCATCCATAAAAATGTTTCAACTATTTTTTAGAGTGTTATATGCCACAGAAATGTACCACAAATCATGTAAACCTGTATGGGTGATAAATTTTACCCAGCTCAACCTTTAAACGCTTTTTTTTAGTGTTAGATATCACAGAAACGCCCTACATACCATGTAGTTCTGCATGAAATTTAAGCCTACAAAATTTTTACCGCTTGTTTTCAGTTTTATAGATCACATAAATGTACCCCAGACCAAAGAATAGTGTATTGGTGAGAAATGTAATATGGCTAATTTTTTAATGCTTCATGGGAGTGTTAGATGTCACGGAAGTTGTACCACAGAAAATATTACATTGAGTGGCTGAGAAGTTTAATCCTTTTTTCAGTCTTATAGATAATAGAAATGTACTCCAGACCATAAAATAGTGAATGGGGGAAAATTAATCCAGAAAAAAATTTGAATGCTTTTTTCTAGTGCTAGATATCAAAGAAATGTACCCTGCATAGAATAGTGTATTGGGTGAAAAATATAAATTTGCCATATATTTAATTGCTTTTTTTGCAGTGTTATATATATATAAAAAAGTTCCCCCTGAAAATACAGAATAGTGTATGGATATAAAAATGGAATCCAGGAAAATATTTCCACTATTTTTTACAGTGTTATATAACACAAAAAAGTAAAACAAAGCACATAAAACTAGATGGATCAAAATACATTCAATTTTTTCACCCGCAAAAAACAAAAATGCAGCTATATACTGTATTTGGCAATGCATAGCCCTAATCCCTGTCTTTAGACTACATTTAGCCACTCTCCCTGCTTCTGTGACTCTTTCTCCCTCCCTATAATAAATGCAGAATTTATGTGATATATACAGCAAACAAACAATTAGCCCTTATAAGGGCTGTTACTATGATGGCTCAACTTCATCACCAGTATTAACACTACAGGCCTCTGATTAGTTTTACTGTGCACACACAGACCAGGACAAGCACTCTCTCCCACCAATACAAAGTGTCACAGAGTTGTGCAATGGCATCAGGGTGCTGAAACGGGCAACGCCATTTTTTTCTCTAACCGCTGATAAAGTCACACAGCCAGTCAATCACCGTAATGCCACAACAAGATGGCTACGGCATTACAGTGATGCGCACGCAATCATCAAACACTTATTAGTTTTGTAACAAGCGCCAAACATGCGGGGTGGGGATTTACAGTGGGGCAAAAAAGTATTTAGTCAGTCAGCAATAGTGCAAGTTCCACCACTTAAAAAGATGAGAGGCGTCTGTAATTTACATCATAGGTAGACCTCAACTATGGGAGACAAACTGAGAAAAAAAAATCCAGAAAATCACATTGTCTGTTTTTCTATCAATTTTTTTGCATATTATGGTGGAAAATAAGTATTTGGTCAGAAACAAACAATCAAGATTTCTGGCTCTCACAGACCTGTAACTTCTTCTTTAAGAGTCTCCTCTTTCCTCCACTCATTACCTGTAGTAATGGCACCTGTTTAAACTTGTTATCAGTATAAAAAGACACCTGTGCACACCCTCAAACAGTCTGACTCCAAACTCCACTATGGTGAAGACCAAAGAGCTGTCAAAGGACACCAGAAACAAAATTGTAGCCCTACACCAGGCTAGGAAGACTGAATCTGCAATAGCCAACCAGCTTGGAGTGAATAAATCAACAGTGGGAGCAATAATTAGAAAATGGAAGACATACAAGACCACTGATAATCTCCCTCGATCTGGGGCTCCACGCAAAATCCTACCCCGTGGGGTCAGAATGATCACAAGAACGGTGAGCAAAAATCCCAGAACCACGCGGGGGGACCTAGTGAATGAACTGCAGAGAGCTGGGATCAATGTAACAAGGCCTACCATAAGTAACACACTACGCCACCATGGATTCAGATCCTGCAGTGCCAGACGTGTCCCACTGCTTAAGCCAGTACATGTCCGGGCCCGTCTGAAGTTTGCTAGAGAGCATTTGGATGATCCAGAGGAGTTTTGGGAGAATGTCCTATGGTCTGATGAAACCAAACTGGAACTGTTTGGTAGAAACACAACTTGTCGTGTTTGGAGGAAAAAGAATACTGAGTTGCATCCATCAAACACCATACCTACTGTAAAGCATGGTGGTGGAAACATCATGCTTTGGGGCTGTTTCTCTGCAAAGGGGCCAGGATGACTGATCCGGGTACATGAAAGAATGAATGGGGCCATGTATCGTGAGATTTTGAGTGCAAACCTCCTTCCATCAGCAAGGGCATTGAAGATGAAACGTGGCTGGGTCTTTCAACATGACAATGATTCAAAGCACACCGCCAGGGCAACGAAGGAGTGGCTTCGTAAGAAGCATTTCAAGGTCCTGGAGTGGCCTAGCCAGTCTCCAGATCTCAACCCTATAGAAAACCTTTGGAGGGAGTTGAAAGTCCATGTTGCCAAGCAAAAAGCCAAAAACATCACTGCTCTAGAGGAGATCTGCATGGAGGAATGGGCCAACATACCAACAACAGTGTGTGGCAACCTTGTGAAGACTTACAGAAAACGTTTGACCTCTGTCATTGCCAACAAAGGATATATTACAAAGTATTGAGATGAAATTTTGTTTCTGACCAAATACTTATTTTCCACCATAATATGCAAATAAAATGTTAAAAAAACAGACAATGTGATTTTCTGGATTTTTTTTTCTCAGTTTGTCTCCCATAGTTGAGGTCTACCAATGATGTAAATTACAGACGCCTCTCATCTTTTTAAGTGGTGTAACTTGCACTATTGCTGACTGACTAAATACTTTTTTGCCCCACTGTAAGTTTTATACTCACTGAGTAACGAGCACCATGATACCTGAGTAATAACTAGTTGTGACCTCTTTCAGCAAAAATTGCCCTCCACCATCACATTGCAAAAATGGCTAATGAATAGTTTCAGAAACATGACAACATGGGCAGTACTGATACACTTATCTGTTTCCAGATGCACAGTTGGATAGTCCTGGCTTTCCTCCTCAGACCATAACTTATTTAGGAAGGCTAAGAAAGCGTCCATCAAATTATTTGTTCATACTTAAAAAAAACAGCGTACAAATACTAAAATTGGACACACAAAGAAAAAGTTATTTATGTTACTCAATCTTTTTCAATAATTATAATAACAATTATATCAATTTAGATCAGATAAGGGAAAAAAGGGAAAAATCCAATCATTTCCTGTGGATTTTAAAAGGACATGTATGAATATGGCCTTAAAGTCAGTCATTTAAAAGGTTATCTTGGGATTATACCATTGAAAGTATATCTGTAGACAAAACCATCGATACTAGATTGATGAGTGTCTGATTGAAGAGACTGGTACAAGAATAATGCATTCAGATATATGGTAATATGTAAGCAATGAACATGTTACAGCAATCGCACATGCAACATTGCCCCTAGCTTATAGGAGATGCAGACAGTTAAACCCCCTTATTGATAGCCTATCCTAAAAAATTGTCATCAAGATTATCATTCTGGGCAAGCCCTTTAATAAATTTGCAGCTTTTTCTTTATTTATACCTATTGAATAGTGCATGACTCTTGAATTACCTTCAATGAATTTTATATATTAGAGCAGAGAATTGGATGATTTTTCATCTAATATTGAAATATTCCTTTCATTGCTTTTGTATTTATTTCCTTTATTACTCATGTAGAGTTGCTGGTGACAATTAGGAAAATCAAAATGAATGTCTGCTTTGAAATCTGTCATCTAAAGAATTGTTCTAATCAAAAATCTTGTTTATTAAAAATGGACATTGTAACATGACAGAAAGAGGCAGAAAAAAATGTACATTGCAAAAGGGGCCTTGACATTCAATTTGCTTTCTGTGCATTAAAATATTCAATCCAGAACTCAAAGACCTTCCCCGGTACATACTTTTCTTGAGAACAAATATGAATCACCTGCTATGATACAGATAATGGAATCTGTGTTTAGAACAATGCAGTGACGCAATGTGAATGTTATAACACATTCAATATTTTTGAAATTATGAAATTATCTTTTTTGTGTTAGTAGCTGCTTTACCTTACCTATTGTGTCAAATATTTTTAAGTGGTATCTCCTATAGAAAGATATATGACATATTGTAAGATATGCCATAAATGTTCAAATAATTCACTTTAATAGCAGACACACATAGCGCAAAATTATTAATATAAAAATATGCTTTATTAATACTGTTGAGCGATACCTTCCGATATCGGAAAGTATCGGTATCGGATAGGATCGGCCGATATTCAAAAAATATCGGATATCGCCGATACCGATACCCGATCCCAATGCAAGTCAATGGGACCAAAATATCGGAATTAAAATAAACCCTTTCTTGCCTTGTAGGTTCATTCTACATGAAGGAAAACAACTAAGAATAATGCCGGATGTATTTGGGGAGGTGGCGGAGACATTAAAGTCATAGAGGTTTATCCCAATCAAATAGAATAGCATGGTTTTTTTTTTTTTTTAAGACGTTCGGAGTGACAAAAATATTGACTATGTAAATTTTTTTTTTTATTTTGTCAGATATTGATGTTTCACTATTCCACGCCCTTCCCCTTCTTTTTTTTCTTTTTTTTTTCTTTTCCCACACTATCATCTTCATCATCATCAGCATCTTTGACATCAACTTCTTCTTCACCTTATTCATCTTCTTCTTCATCCTTTACCTTTTTTTTTTTTTTTTGATTACATTCTTCATATTCATTTTATTCAACTATTATTATTCTTCCTATTCTACATATTCTTTTTATTCCACTGTTATTATTTTTCCTATTCTACTTCTTCATCATATTCTCATTTGTGACAGGCATTCCCGTAGTAGTTATCTATAAAAGTTGGAAGATTACACCTTCTGTTCTGCCAGTCACAAAAGTTACATTTGTCCGCGTTCAGTTTGGCCTGCAGCATCAGGCTTTATCCAGGGGCACCACGAGGAGGAACGGACTCACCCCCATACACTGCTTAGTCTTCTTCTGCATATAATTTAGATAACATCTTTTGCTCTGATATTAAGTCTTATGCTTAATGTTCTTCTGTTCTTTGTTCTGCAGCCTCTTGTTCTTCTGCTTCTCGGTCTTCCATGTCGTCGTCTCCAGGGTCGTCGTCTCCAGTGTCGTCATCTCCGCCGTCGTCGTCTCAGCCGTTGTCGTCTCCGCCGTCGTTGTCTCCGCCGTCGTCGTCTCCGCCGTCGTCGTCGTCGTCATCGGGGTGGTCTTCTGGGTCGTCGTCGTCGTCATCGGGGTGGTCTTCCGGGTCGTCGACTTTAGGGTCTTCAACTTGGAAATGTAGCAGAAGGTACAAGAAGGCTGAGAAAATGCCAAGAACCAGCTGATGGAAATGGAACTCGGATGGCTACCCGAAGGTTCAAGAGCCTATGGAACTACCGAGGACCAGCTGACGTTACTGGAACCCGGTTACTAAGCAGGAGGTACCCATGCTAAAAAGCACTACCAAGGACCGCCTGACGTTGGCGGAACTCGGATACCCAGAAGGAGGCACCTAAGCCAAAGGCTCTGCCCGGAACCAGCTGACGGTACTGGAACCAGGATGGGGAGCAGAAGGTACAAGAGCAAAAGACACTGCCGAGAACCAGCTGACGGTGCTGGAACCAGGTGGTGGACCTGAAGGCCTAAAGGCCCACAGGAGAGGAGAGAACAGCTAGGCCGCGAGGCAGCCGCAGTTACCGAACCCCAACAGTCCTACAGGGGGAGCTGGGCCTACTGGCACTACAGAACCAGCCTTGACTACCAGTTCACGCAGCCCACATAGGAAGCTCCTAAACTGGAGGCACCCTGGAGTTGGCTAACCCGACAGCACCACGACGGGGCAAGCATAGGCGTCTCAGTGAGCTTGACACAACCCGGAAACAGCTGACGGTGCTGAAACCAGGCTTGGCACGAGGGAGTACCTGTGTCAAAAACACTGCCGAGAACCAGCTGGCATTGCTGGAACCCAGATGCGTTGCCCCAGTGTGCAAGAGCCAATGGCACGACCGAGGACCAGCTGACGGTGCTGGAACCCGGTTACTAAGCTGTAGGTGCCCGCGCTTAAAAGCACTACCAAGGACCGCCTGACGTTGGCGGAACTCGGATACCCAGGAGGAGGCACCTAAGCCAAAGGCTCGGCCCGGAACCAGCTGACTGTGCTGGATCCAGGAGGTGAACCCGAAGGCCCACAGGAGAGGAGAGAACAGCTAGGCCGCGAGGCAGCCGCAGTTACCGAACCCCAACAGTTCTACAGGGGGAGCTGGGCCTACTGGCACTACAGAACCAGCCTTGACTATCAGTTCACGCAGCCCACATAGGAAGCTCCTAAACTGGAGGCACCCTGGAGTTGGCTAACCCGACCGCACCACGACGGGGCAAGCATAGGCGTCTCAGTGAACTTGACACAACCCGGAAACAGCTGACGGTGCTGAAACCAGGCTTGGCACGAGGGAGCACCTGTGACAAGAACACTGCCGAGAACCAGCTGGCGGTGCTGGAACCCAGATGCGTTGCCCCAGTGTGCAAGAGCCAATGGCACCGAGGACCAGCTGGCGGTGCTGGAACCCGGTTACTAAGCTGTAGGTGCCCGCACTTAAAAGCACTACCAAGGACCGCCTGGCGTTGGCGGAACTCGGATACCCAGGAGGAGGCACCTAAGCCAAAGGCTCGGCCTGCAACCAGCTGACGGTGCTGGAACCAGGAGGTGGACCCGAAGGCCCACAGGAGAGGAGAGAACAGCTAGGCCGCGAGGCAGCCGCAGTTACCGAACCCCAACAGTCCTACAGGGGGAGCTGGGCCTAATGGCACTACAGAACCAGCCTTGACTACCAATTCACGCAGCCCACATAGGAAGCTCCTAAACTGGAGGCACCCTGGAGTTGGCTAACCCGACCGCACCACGACGGGGCAAGCATAGGCGTCTCAGTGAACTTGACACAACCCGGATACAGCTGACGTTGCTGAAACCAGGCTTGGCACGAGGGAGTACCTGTGACAAGAACACTGCCGAGAACCAGCTGGCGGTGCTGGAACCCAGATGCGTTGCCCCAGTGTGCAAGAGCCAATGGCACCGAGGACCAGCTGGCGGTGCTGGAACCCGGTTACTAAGCTGTAGGTGCCCGCGCTTAAAAGCACTACCGAGGACCGCCTGGCGTTGGCGGAACTCGGATACCCAGGAGGAGGCACCTAAGCCAAAGGCTCGGCCTGGAACCAGCTGACGGTGCTGGAACCAGGAGGTGGACCCGAAGGCCCACAGGAGAGGAGAGAACAGCTAGGCCGCGAGGCAGCCGCAGTTACCGAACCCCAACAGTCCTACAGGGGGAGCTGGGCCTACTGGCACTACAGAACCAGCCTTGACTACCAATTCACGCATCCCACATAGGAAGCTCCTAAACTGGAGGCACCCTGGAGTTGGCTAACCCGACCGCACCACGACGGGGCAAGCATAGGCGTCTCAGTGAACTTGACACAACCCGGAAACAGCTGACGGTGCTGAAACCAGGCTTGGCACGAGGGAGTACCTGTGACAAGAACACTGCCGAGAACCAGCTGGCGGTGCTGGAACCCAGATGCGTTGCCCCAGTGTGCAAGAGCCAATGGCACCGAGGACCAGCTGGCGGTGCTGGAACCCGGTTACTAAGCTGTAGGTGCCCGCGCTTAAAAGCACTACCAAGGACCGCCTGGCGTTGGCGGAACTCGGATACCCAGGAGGAGGCACCTAAGCCAAAGGCTCGGCCTGGAACCAGCTGACGGTGCTGGAACCAGGAGGTGGACCCGAAGGCCCACAGGAGAGGAGAGAACAGCTAGGCCGCGAGGCAGCCGCAGTTACCGAACCCCAACAGTCCTACAGGGGGAGCTGGGCCTACTGGCACTACAGAACCAGCCTTGACTACCAATTCACGCAGCCCACATAGGAAGCTCCTAAACTGGAGGCACCCTGGAGTTGGCTAACTCGACCGCACCACGACGGGGCAAGCATAGGCGTCTCAGTGAAGTTGACACAACCCGGAAACAGCTGACGGTGCTGAAACCAGGCTTGGCACGAGGGAGTACCTGTGACAAGAACACTGCCGAGAACCAGCTGGCGGTGCTGGAACCCAGATGCGTTGCCCCAGTGTGCAAGAGCCAATGGCACGACCGAGAACCAGCTGACGGTGCTGGAACCCGGTTACTAAGCTGTAGGTGCCGGCGCTTAAAAGCACTACCAAGGACCACCTGGCGTTGGCGGAACTCGGATACCCAGGAGGAGGCACCTAAGCCAAAGGCTCGGCCCGGAACCAGCTGACGGTGCTGGAACCAGGTGGTGGACCCCAAGGCCCACAGGAGAGGAGAGAACAGCTAGGCCGCAAGGCAGCCGCAGTTACCGAACCCCAACAGTCCTACAGGGGGAGCTGGGCCTACTGGCACTACAGAACCAGCCTTGACTACCAGTTCACGCAGTCCACATAGGAAGCTCCTAAACTGGAGGCACCCTGGAGTTGGCTAACCCGACTGCAACACGACGGGGCAAGCTTAGGCGTCTCAGCGAGTTTGACACAACCCGGAAACAGCTGACGGTGCTTAAACCAGGTTTGGCACGAGGGAGTACCAGTGACAAAAACACTGCCGAGAACCAGCTGGCGGTGCTGGAACCCGGATGCTTTGCCTATCAAACATTGTCTTCCTACAGCCCCAACTAGCGGTGTTGGAGCAAAGGGTAAGCAGGGGGAGCAGAGTGTAGGCCGAAGCCTGCACTGGAGTCAGCTTTGTGTCTGCGTTGCGTTTGCAGGACACTTTGCCGGCTACACAGTGGGGGAACAGCAGGCAGTGCTGAACCCCACTAACACATTGGCTGGTGTTTTTCTCTGTGCAGCTAGCACTTCCGGGCAAAAACTAGCGTTGTTACAGCCCAGGGTCAGCAGGAGGAGGAGAGGAGCAGAGTGTAGGCCGAAGCCTAGTTGAACCAATTTCAAAGGTAACCTTTAACCCCCCCTCAGGTGTTACAAAGTACAAGAGCCACACCTTGTGCAGCATTAATGCTGCACAAAAAAAGGTTGCTCTATTAATTTGTCTACTTGCACACGCTGAATGCAACACGTACACAATTTAGCCCATTCTACAGTCAAACTGTAGTTGAGGCGTGACTTGTATTTTTAAGGAGACGCAGCATAGGTGTCCCAAATAACGCCTTTGTGCTTGGCGCTGCTTCCTGAGCGTTGTTTTTTGCTGTACAGGAGTCTGCACTCTTGTGTTATCCCTTGGCAATGCCCTGTTAGCGCTGCCCGTCTTATGACCTCATTTCATGTTGGCCGCTGCGGTTAACGATGGCCATAAATCCCAGACCCACACTGCCTTTTCATAAAGTCACACTGCGGTGCTGGGATTCGTGGCCTTGAGCAGTAAATATTTTCGACGCTCACACACGTCCTTACACCTGCTTCAGACTGGGCGGCCTCTGCTGATCCCTTTTCGCATGCCGCGGCCAGGAGGCCGCACAGTCTGAAGAAGGCGGAAGGAGATGAGTGACGACAGGCGAACATATGCACTGCTCGTGCCCATAAACCACACCCTCGCTGACAAAATAAATAAGACAACGAGGGGCGTTGTTTCACGCAGGGCGGATGCACAGGCGCAGCCAGCTAACCATGATGTAAAAAGACGGGAAGCGCTACCAAGGGGGGTGCTGCGTATAATTACAAAGGAAAGTCACACCTCAGGGACAGTGGAATGGTCTCAATGAGACACATTTTGTACATGTTGAGTTCCACGTGGGCAAGGAGAAAAAGTCAGCCACCTTGTACAAATGCAGCAGTACTGCTGAACAAGGTGGCTGTTATACATAGAAACACCTGGGGGTGGGGGGCAGGCTCCCTTCAATTTCAGTTCATGTGCCTGCATGGCGTTTGCAGGGCACATTGCCGGCTACACAGCTGGGGAACAGCTGGCGGTGCTGAACCCCACTGACACATTGGCTGGTGTTTTTCCCTGTGCAGCTAGCACTTCCAGGCTAAAACTGGCGGTGTTATGAGCCCAGGGTCAGCAGGAGGAGGAGAGGAGCAGAGTGTAGGCCGAAGCCTGCACTGGTGGCAGCTTTTGTTCTGTTGTGCCTGCGTGGCGTTTGCAGGTCACGTTGCCGGCTACACAGCTGGGGAACAGCTGGCGGTGCTGAACCCCACTAACACATTGGCTGGTGTTTTTCTCTGTGCAGCTAGCACGTCCAGGCAAAAACTGGCGGTGTTAGAGCCCAGGGTCAGCAGGAGGAGGAGAGGAGCAGAGTGTAGGCCGAAGCCTAGTTGAACCAATTTCAAAGGTAACCTTTAACCCCCCTCAGGTGTTGCAAGGTACAAGAGCCACACCTCGTGCAGCATTAATGCTGCACAAGTAAAAGGTTGCTCTATTAATTTTGCTCCTTGCACACGCTGAATAAAACACGTACACTATTTAGCCCATTCTACTGTAAAACAGTAGTGGAGGCGTGACTTGTCTTTTTAAAGAAAAGCAGCACAGGTGTCGAAAATAACACCTTGGTGCATGGGCGCAGCTTCCTGAGCGTTGTTATTTGCTGTACAGGAGTCTGCGCTCTTGTTATCCCTTGGCCATGCGCTGTGAGCGCTTCCTGTCTTCTGACCTCATTTCATGTTGGCCGATGCGGTTAGCGGTGGACATGAATCCCAGACCCACAGTGTGTTTGGAAAAAATCACACTGCGTGGCTGGGATTCGTGCCCTTGTGCAGTTAATATGTTTGCCGCTCACACATGTCCTTACACCTGCTTCAGACTGGGCGGCCTCATCTGATCCCTTATCGCATGCCGCGGCCATGAGGCCGCACAGTCTGAAGAAGGCGGAAGGAGATGAGTTAAGACAGGCGAACATATGCACTGCACATGCCCATCAATAACACCCTCGCTGCCAAAATATATGAGACAACGAGGGGCGTTGTGTTGGGCAGGGCGGACGCACAGGCACAGGCAGCCAACCAATGATGTCAGAAGACGGGCAGCGCTACCAAGGGTGGTGCTGCGTATCACTAGACAGGAAAGTCACACCTCAGGGACAGTTGAATGGTCTCAATGAGACACATTTTGTACGTGTTGAGTTCCACGTGGGCAAGGAGAAAAAGTCAGCCACCTTGTACAAATGCAGCAGTACTGCTGTACAAGGTGGCTGTTATAGATAGAAACACCTGGGGGTGGGGGGCAGGCTTCCTTCAATTTCAGTTCATGTGCCTGCGCGGCGTTTGCAGGACACGTTGCCAGCTACACACCAGGGGAACAGCTGGCGGTGCTGAACCCCACTAATACATTGGCTGTTGTTTTTCTCTGTGAAGCTCGCATTTCCGGGCAAAAACTAGCGGTGTTAGAGCCCAGGGTCAGCAGGAGGAGGAGAGGAGCAAAGTGTAGGCCGAAGCCTGCACTGGTGGCAGCTTTTGGTCGGTTGTGCCAGCGTGGCTTGTGCTGAACACGATGCCGGCTACACAGCAGGGGAACAGCTGGCGGTGCTGAACCCCACTAACACATTGGCTGGTGTTTTTCTCTGTGAAGCTCGCATTTCCGGGCAAAAACTAGCGGGGTTAGAGCCCAGGGTCAGCAGGAGGAGGAGAGGAGCAGAGTGTAGGCCGAAGCCTGTACTGGTGTCAGCTTTTGTTCTGTTGTGCCTGCGTTGCGTTTGCAGGTCACGTTGCCGGCTACACAGCTGGGGAACAGCTGGCGGTGCTGAACCCCACTAACACATTGGCTGGTGTTTTTCTCTGTGCAGCTAGCACATCCGGGCAAAAACTGGTGGTGTTAGAGCCCAGGGTCAGCAGGAGGAGGAGAGGAGCAGAGTGTAGGCCGAAGCCTAGTTGAACCAATTTCAAAGGAAACCTTTAATCCCCCCTCAGTTGTTTCAAGGTACAAGAGCAACACCTTGAACAGCATTAATGCTGCACAAGTCTAAGGTTGCTCTCTTCATTTTGCTCCTTGCACACGCTGAATAAAACACGTACACTATTTAGCCCATTATACTGTCAAACAGTAGTGGAGGCGTGACTTTTCTTTTGAAGAAGACGCAGCACAGGTGTCAAAATTTACTCCTAGGTGCTGGGCGCAGACTCCTTACCGTTGCTATTTGCAGTACAGGAGAGTGCGCTCTTGTGTTATCCCTTGGCAATACCCTGTTAGTGCAGGCCGTCTTATGACCTGATTTCATGTTGGCCGGTGCGGTTAACGATGGCCATAAATCCCAGACCCACAGTGCCTTTCCATAAAGTCACACTGCGGTGCTGGGATTCGTGGCCTTGTGCAGTAAATATGTTCGCCTCTCACACATGTCCTTACACCTGCTTCAGACTGGGCGGCCTCAGCTGATCCCTTATTGCCTGCCACGGCCATGAGGCCGCACAGTCTGAAGAAGGCGGAAGGAGGGGAGTGAAGACAGGCGAACATATGCACTGCTCGTGCCCATCAATCACACCCTCGCAGTCAAAATATATGAGACAACGAGGGGCGTTGTGTCGGGCAGGGCGGACGCACAGGCACAGCCAGCCAACCAATGATGTCTGAAGACGGGCAGCGCTAACAATGGGGGTGCTGCGTGTCATTAAAAAGGAAAGTCACACCTCAGGGACATTGTAATGGTCTCTAATGAGACACATTTTGTACGTGTTGAGTTCCACGTGGGCAAGGAGAAAAAGTCAGCCACCTTGTACAAATGCAGCAGTACTGCTGTACAAGGTGGCTGTTATACATAGAAACACCTGGGGGTGGGGGGCAGGCTCACTTCAATTTCAGTTCATGTGCCTGCGTGGCGTTTGCAGGTCACGTTGCCGGCTACACAGCAGGGGAACAGCTGGCAGTGCTGAACCCCACTAACACATTGGCTGGTGTTTTTCTCTGTGCAGCTAGCAATTCCGGGCAAAAACTAGCGTTGTTAGAGCCCAGGGTCAGCAGGAGGAGGAGAGGAGCAGAGTGTAGGCCGAAGCCAGCACTGGTGGCAGCTTTTGGTCAGTTGCGCCAGCGTGGCTTGTGCAGGACACGATGCAGGCTACACAGCAGGGGAACAGCTGGCGGTGCTGAACCCCACTAACACATTGGCTGTTTTTTTTCTCTGTGCAGCTCGCATTTCCAGGCAAAAACTAGCGGTGTTTGAGCCCAGGGGCAGCAGGAGGAGGAGAGGAGCAGAGTGTAGGCCGAAGCCTGCACTGGTGGCAGCTTTTGGTCAGTTGTGCCAGCGTGGCTTGTGCTGGACACGATGCCGGCTACACAGCAGGGGAACAGCTGGCGGTGCTGAACCCCACTATCACATTGGCGGGTGTTTGTCTCTGTGCAGCTAGCACTTCCAGGCTACAACTGGCGGTGTTATAGCCCAGGGTCAGCAGAAGGAGGAGAGGAGCAGAGTGTAGGCCGAAGCCTAGTTGAACCAATTTCAAAGGTAACCTTTAACCCCCCCTCAGGTGTTGCAAGGTACAAGAGCCACACCTTGTGCATCATTAATGCTGCACAAGTAAAAGGTTGCTCTCTTAATTTTGCTCCTTGCACACGCTGAATAAAACACGTACACTATTTAGCCCATTCTACTGTAGAACAGTAGTGGAGGCGTGACTTGTCTTTTTAAAGAAAAGCAGCACAGGTGTCGAAAATAACACCTTGGTGCATGGGCGCAGCTTCCTGAGCGTTGTTATTTGCTGTACAGGAGTCTGCGCTCTTGTTATCCCTTGGCCATGCGCTGTGAGCGCTTCCTGTCTTCTGACCTCATTTCATGTCGGCCGTTGCGGTTAGCGATGGACATGAATCCCAGACCCACAGTGTGTTTTCTAAAAATCACACTGCGTGGCTGGGATTCGTGGCCATGTGCAGTAAATATGTTTGCTGCTCACAAATGTCCTTACACCTGCTTCAGACTGGGCGGCCTCATCTGATCCCTTATCGCATGCCGCGGTCATGAGGCCACCCAGTCTGAAGAAGGTGGAAGGAGATGAGTGAACACAGGCAAACATATGCACTGCACATGCCCATCAATCACATTCTCGTTGTCCAAAAAAATAAGACACCGAGGGGCGTTGTTTCGAGCAGGGCAGACGCACAGGCGCAGCCAGCTAACCAATGATGTCAAAAGACGGGCAGCGCTAACAAGGGTGGTGCTGCGTATCATTAGAAAGGAAAGTCACACCTCAGGGACAGTGGAATGGTCTCAATGAGACACATTTAGTACGTGTTTAATTAAACGTGGGCAAGGAGAAAAAGTCTGCCACCTTGTACAAATGCAGCAGTACTGCTGTACAAGGTGGCTGTTATACATAGAAACACCTGGGGGTGGGGGGCAGGCTTCCTTCAATTTCAGTTCATGTGCCTGCGTGGCGTTTGCAGGACACGTTGCCGGCTACACAGCAGGGGAAAAGCTGGCGGTGCTGAACCCCACTAACACATTGGCTGGTGTTTTTCTCTGTGCAGCTCGCATGTCCAGGCAAAAACTGGCGGTGTTAGAGCCCAGGGTCAGCAGGAGGAGGAGAGGAGCAAAGTGTAGGCCGAAGCCTGCACTGGTTGCAGCTTTTGGTCGGTTGTGCCAGCGTGGCTTGTGCTGGACACGATGCCGGCTACACAGCAGGGGAACAGCTGGCGTTGCTGAACCCCACTAACACATTGACTGGTGTTTTTCTCTGTGCAGCTCGCATGTCCGGGCACAAACTGGCGGTGTTAGAGCCCAGGGTCAGCAGGAGGAGGAGAGGAGCAAAGTGTAGGCCGAAGCCTGCACTGGTGGCAGCTTTTGGTCGGTTGTGCCAGCGTGGCTTGTGCTGGACACGATGTCGGCTACACAGCAGGGGAACAGCTGGCGTTGCTGAACCCCACTAACACATTGACTGGTGTTTTTCTCTGTGCAGCTCGCATGTCCGGGCAAAAGCTGGCGGTGTTAGAGCCCAGGGTCAGCAGGAGGAGGAGAGGAGCAAAGTGTAGGCCGAAGCCTGCACTGGTGGCAGCTTTTGGTCGGTTGTGCAGCGTGGCTTGTGCTGGACACGATGCCGGCTACACAGCAGGGGAACAGCTGGGGGTGCTGAACCCCACTAACACATTGGCTGTTGTTTTTCTCTGTGAAGCTCGCATTTCCGGGCAAAAACTAGCGGTGTTAGAGCCCAGGGTCAGCAGGACGAGGAGAGGAGCAGAGTGTAGGCCGAAGCCTAGTTGAACCAATTTCAAAGGTAACCTTTAACCCCCCCTCAGGTGTTGCAAGGTACAAGAGCCACACCTTGTGCAGCATTAATGCTGCACAAGTAAAAGGTTGCTCTATTTAGTTTGCTCCTTGCACACGCTGAATAAAACATGTACACTATTTAGCCCATTATACTGTCAAACAGTAGTGGAGGCGTGACTTGTCTTTTCAAGGAGACGCAGCACAGGTGTCAAAATTTACACCTAGGTGGTGGGCGCAGATTCCTGAGCGTTGTATTAGCTGTACAGGATTCTGCGCTATTGTGATCCGCTGGCCATGCGCTGTGAGCGCTGCCTGTCTTCTCACCTCATTTCATGGTGGCCGTTGCGGTTAGCAATGGATATGAATCCCAGGCCCACAGTGTGTTTTCAAAAAATCACACTGCGTGGCTGGGATTCGTGGCCTTGTGCAGTAAATATGTTTGCCGCTCACACATGTCCTTACACCTGCTTCAGACTGGGCGGCCTCAGCTGATCCCTTATCGCCTACCACGGCCAGGAGGCCGCACAGTCTGAAGAAGGCGGAAGGAGATGAGTTAAGACAGGCGAACATATGCACTGCACATGCCCATCAATCACACCCTCGCAGCCAAAATATATGAAACGAGGGGGGTTGTGTCGGGCAGGGTGGACGCACAGGCACAGGCAGCCAACCAATGATGTCAGAAGACGGGCAGCGTTACCAAGGGGGGTGGTGCGTGTCATTAAAAAGTAAAGTCACACCTCAGGGACATTGTAATGGTCTGTAATGAGACACATATTTTACGTGTTTAATTCTACGTGGGCAAGGATAAAAAAACAGCCACCTTGTACAAATGCAGCAGTACTGCTGTACTAGGTGGCTGTTATACATAGAAACACCTGGGGGGGTGGGGCCAGGTTCCCTTTAATTTCAGTTCATGTGCCTGCGTGGCGTTTGCAGGTCACGTTGCCGGCTACACAGCAGGGGAACAGCTGGCGTTGCTGAACCCCACTAACACATTGGCTGGTGTTTTTCTCTGTGCAGCTAGCACTTCCGGGCAAAAACTAGCGGTGTTTGAGCCCAGGGTCAGCAGGAGGAGGAGAGGAGCAGAGTCTAGGCCGAAGCCTGCACTGGTGGCAGCTTTTGTTCTGTTGTGCCAGCGTGGCTTGTGCTGGACACGTTGCCGACTACACAGCAGGGGAACAGCTGGCGGTGCTGAACCCCACTGACACATCACCTAGTGTTTTTTCTGTGTAGACAACACTTCCAGGTGGCAACTGACAGTGTTGAAACCCAGGGAATCAAAGAGGAGCAGAGTGTAGGCCGAAGCCTGCAGTGGAGCAAGTTGAAAGGGAACCTTTAACCCCCCCCCCCAGGCATTTGTTGCTGAAAGAGCCATCTTGTACAGCAGTAATACTGCACATGGAAAATGGTGGCTCCGAAAATTATGCTCCTTGCAAACGCTGAAGTACACACTCATATAATGTGTCCCCTCACACCGTCAAACCATCCCGGAAGTGGGACTTTCCTTTGTAATGTGACACAGCACAGCCGTCATTCCAACCCCCTTGGTGCCGGGCGCCACCTCCTCAACGTTGTTTGGTTCTGTCACGGAGCCCGCGCTGTAATGTTATCCCTTGGCCATGCACAGTTAGCGGTGCCCGTCTTCTGACATCATGTAGGTGTCAGGCTGGCAGTGCCTGTGCGTTCAAGCTGCCCGAGATCCAACCTTGCAGTGTAATCTAATGTAGTCCCACTGCGGGCCAGGGATCCATGGGCATGCGCAGTGCATATCATTGCCTCTCACTCACCTCCTTCCTGCTTCTTCAGACTGTGCGGTGTCACGGCCGTGGCATGCTATTAGGGATCAGCTGACGCCGCCTAGTCTGAAGAAGCGTGAAGAAGGGGAGTAAGAGGCTAGTATATGCACTGCGCATGGCCATGGATACCAGGCCCACTGTGGGATCACATTAGACGAGCCTGCGAGGTGTGATTTCGGGCAGCGTGGACGCACAGGCGCAGCCAGGACGACAACAAATGATGTCAGAGGACGGGCAGCGCAAACTGTGCATGGCCAAGGGATAACATAACAGCGCAGGGTCCATGACGGAATCAAACAACGCTAAGGAGGCAGCGCACGGTGCCAAGGGGGTAGCAATGACGGCTGTGCTGCGTCACATTACAAAGGAATGTCCCACCTCCGGGACGGTTGGACGGTGTGAGGGGACACATTACATGAGTGTGTAGTTCAGCGTTTGCAAGGAGCATAATTTCAAGAGCGACCTTTCCCTTGTGCAGTATTAGTGCTGCACATGGTGGCTCTTTCAGTAACAAACGCCTAGGGGGGGGGGGACAGGTCCCCTTACATTTTAGTTGTGCCAGCGTGGTGGTCGCATGACACGTTGCCGGATACACAGCTGGGGATCAGCTGACGTTACTGAACCCCAATAACAGAGGAGCGACTGTTGACTGTGCAGACAGCACTTCCAGGCACCAACTGGGGGTGTTAGAGCCCAGGGACAGCAGGAGGAGCAGATTGGAGGTATTGCCGCACACACAGCTGGGGATCAGCTGACGTTACTGAACCCCAATAACAGAGGAGCGACTGTTGACTGTGCACACAGCACTTCCAGGCACCAACTGGCGGTGTTAGAGCCCAGGGACAGCAGGAGGAGCAGATTGGACGTATTGCCGCACACACAGCTGGGGATCAGCTGACGTTACTGAACCCCAATAACAGAGGAGCGACTGTTGACTGTGCACACAGCACTTCCAGGCACCAACTGGCGGTGTTAGAGCCCAGGGACAGCAGGAGGAGCAGAGGAACAGAGTGTAGGCCGAAGCCTGATTGGAGAAAGTTGAAAGGGAACCTTTAACCCCCCCCAAGACGTTTGTAGCTGAAAGAGCCATCTTGTGCAGCACTAAGGATGCAAAAGGAAAAGGTGGTTCTTTTAATTATGCTCCTTGCAAACACCGAAGTAAACACTAAAAATGTGTCCCCTTATATCGTTAAACTGTCCCGGAGGTGCGAATTTCCTTCGTAATGGGACACAGCACAGCTGTCATTCCTATCCCCTTGGTGCCGTGCGCTGCCTCCTCAGCGTTGTTTTAAGCTGTCACGGAGCCTGCGCTGTTCTGTTAGCCCTTGGCCATGCCCAATTAGCGCTGCCTGTCTTCTGACATAATTTGGTGTCAGTCTGTCAGTGCCTGTGCGTCCACGCTGCTCCAGATCCCACCTCGCAGTCTCGTCTAACGTAATCCCACTGCGGGCCTTGGAACCATGGGCATGCACAGTGCATATCCTCAACTCTCACTCCCCTCCTTCCCTCTTCTTCAGACTGTGCGGTGTCACGGCCGTGGCATGCTATTAGGGATCAGCTGACGGCGCACAGTCTAAAGAAGGCGGAGGGAAATGAGCGAGAGCCCGAGGGGAAGATATGCACTGCGCATGCCCATGGATCCCAGGCCCGCAGTGTGACTCAATCAGAAGACACTGCGAGGCGGGATCTCGGGCAGCGCGGCCGCACAGGCGCAGCCAGCCTGACACCAAATTAGGTCAGAAGACAGGCAGCGCAAATAGGGCATGCCCAAGGGATAACAGAACAGCGCAGGCTCCGTGACAGCTTAAAACAACGCTGAGGAGGCAGCGCATGGCACCAAGGGGGTAGGAATGACGGCTGTGCTGCGTCACATTACGAAGGAAAGTCCCAGCTCCGGGACAGTATAACGGTATCAGTGAACACATTTTATAAGTGTTAAGTTCTGCGTGTGCAAGGAGCTAAAAAAAAAGAGCTACCTTTTCCTTGTGCAGCATTACTGCTGCACAAGATGGCTCTTTCAGTAACAAACGACGGGGGGGGGGGACAGGTTCCCTTACATTTAGGTTGTTGTGCCAGCGTGGCGGTCGCAGGACACATTGCCGGCTACACAGCTGGGGATCAGCTGACGTTACTGAAACCCAATAACACTGGGTCGTATGTTTTTACTGTGCAGCCTGCACTTCTGAGCCGCAACTGGCGGTGTTGGAGCCCAGGAATAGCAGTTCAGGTGGTAGAAAGATGAACACAGCAGGAGACCTGGATGACACCCAATTACTTAATCAGGCAGAGGAGTGGCAAATTCCTGCGAGATCCAGGCCTGGTTCATTTTCAGGAAAGTAAGCCGGTCAACGTTATCGGAGGATAGTCGCATGCGACGGTCTGTTAGTACACCACCTGCGGCACTAAAGACACGTTCCGATAAGACACTAGCCGCAGGGCAAGCCAGCACCTCCAATGCATACTGGCTTAGCTCTGGCCATGTATCCAGCTTAGAGACCCAAAACTTGAACGGGGAAGAGCCGTCTGGGAGTACAGTAAGAGGGCAAGCCATGTAGTCTGTCACCATCTGACGGAACCGTTGCCTCCTGCTGACTGGAGCTGCCAGTGATGGTGTAGACATTTGGGGCGGGCACACAAAAGTGTGCCAGAGTTGTGCCATACTGGGCTTGCCTTGGGCAGAGGCACTGCTTCTGCTCCCTCTTTGGGCAGAGCCTCCCCCACTGCCTCGACGCACCGAGCTGCTTTGTAAAGAACTAGCAGCACTCCTCTCAGTTGGACAGGAGAAGATGATGGAATTCACCAGTGTGTCGTGGTACTCCCGCAATTTACGCTCCCGGGTCAACGCAGGGATGAGATTTTGGATGTTGTCCCGGTAGCGAGGATCGAGGAGGGTGAACACCCAATAATCAGGCATGTTGAGAATGTGGTCGATGCGGCGGTCGTTTCTCAGGCACTGCAGCATGAAATCCACCATGTGCTGCAGAGTGCCAACTGGCCCAGAAACGCTGTCCCCTGCTTGAGACATGATCTCTGCCCGCTCGTCATCACCCCACCCTCGCTGTACACACTGACCACTGGACAATTGTGTCGCTCCCTCCTCTGGACGGAGCTCTTCCTCCTCCATTGACTCCTCCTCATCCTCCTCACAAATTGGCCCCTGCGTACCCCTTTGTGAGGAACCACGTGGCGCTGACTCTCCAGAAGCTGATGGAAAAGGTGACTCCTCATCCTCCACCTCTTCCACAACATCATCCCTTAACTCTTGCAAAGTTTGCTGAAGCAGGCAGATAAGGGGGACAGTCATGCTGACTAGTGCATCATCTGCACTTGCCATCCGCGTGGAATAATCAAAAGGACGCAAAACCTGGCAGACGTCCTTCATAGTGGCCCACTCTGTGGTTGTGATGTCTGATCGGCGCTGACTGCGACTTCTTTGCGCCTGATGCAGCTGGTACTCCATAACTGCTTGCTGCTGCTCACACAACCGCTCCAACATATGTAACGTGGAATTCCACCGGGTAGGTAGGTCACATATGATGCGGTGTTCCGGAAGGTGGAATCGGCGCTACAGAGCAGCAATGCGGGATCTGGCCAAGCTGGAACGCCGCAAGTGAGCACACTCTAGGCGGACCTTGTGCAGCAGGGCATCAAGATCCGGATAGTCCCTCAGAAAACTCTGCACAACCAAATTGAGCACATGTGCCAGACATGGGATGTGAGTGAGGTTGCCAAGGGCCAAAGCTGCCACCAGATTTCGGCCATTGTCACACACTACCATGCCTGGCTGGAGATTCGCTGGCAGTAACCACACATCGCTGTCCTGCTTGATGGCATTCCAGAGATCCCGCGCTGTGTGGCTTCGATGCCCCAATGAAACTAGTTTCAAGACGGCCTGCTGACGTTTGGCCACGGCTGTGCTCATGTCGGTCATAGGTAAACGTTCACGGGTCCATGTGGAGGTGGACTGTGACGGACCCTGCAGAGAGGAATCTGAGGAACTGGTGTAAGAGGAGGAGTCGATGCGTACAGACTGGATTCATGCAATCCTTGGAGTGGGCAGGACACGTCCTGCGCCACTCGCACGATCTGTAACTGGCTCAACAACATTAACCCAATGGGCAGTGAGGGAAAGGTATCGCCCCTGTCCATGCTGACTGGTCCACGCATCGGTGGTGAGGTGGACCTTGCTACTGACGGCGTTCAGTAGCACATGTTTTATGTTTGCCTCAACATGCCTGTGCAGGGCAGGGACAGCCTGCCTGCTGAAGTAAAAGCGGCTGGGCACCTTGTACTGTGGGACTGCCAATGCCATCAAGTCACGGAAGCTGTCAGTCTCCACCTGCCTGAACGAGAGCATTTCCAGGGACAACAGTTTGGCAATGCCTGCATTCAGAGCCTGTGCTCGGGGGTGGTTGGCCGAGAATGCCCGCCTTTTCTCCCATGCCTGTACTACTGATGGCTGTAGAGTAGACTGGGAGTGTGAGGATGACTGGGAAGGTGGTGCTGTGGGTGGAATTACACAAGGTCTCTGGACAACAGTGCCAGAGGTTCTTCCATGGCGATCCTGGGAGGAAGCCAAACCAGCTGTGCGTGAGCTGGAGGAAGAGGCAACACGAGCTGAAGAGGTGGTAGCTGCCGCTGTTGGTTGGCCTACATCTTCAGTCTGTTTCTGTAACTCCACCGCGTGCCTGTTCCGCACATGTTTCCACATATTTGTGGTATTGAGGTTGCTGACATTTTTCCCTCTTTTTACTTTCTGATGACACAGCTTGCATTTGACAAAACAAATGTCATCTGCAACTGTGTCAAAAAAGGACCAGGCACTGCAAGTCTTGGGAGCGCCCTTTTTGGCTTTGGAAAGAGACAGGCTCCTAACGGGTGCCAAATTGGAGGCTACAGGCTCCGCAGTCTTCCCCCTCCCTCTCCCTCTTTGGCCCGTAAGGGGAATCTCTTCCTCAGAGCTGCTCCCACCACCTTCCTGTTCCTCACGCCACGATGAGTCAAGGACCTCATCATCTCTGCCACCAACTGCTCCTCCTGGGTAGTCTCGACAGCACAGTACGCATCAGAAAGCGGCACCTGAGTTTCATCATCAGATGCGTACTGCGCTGTGGTCACCGGAGGCACTGGCCCACCTGCCTCTTCAGAGTCAGAGAGAAAAGCTGTTGGGCATCACTGCACACTGCCTCTTCTTCCATTTCTCCAATGCTGCTTGGCTGGCCCCCTGTTTCCAAGCCAAGAGATTCAGAGAACAGAAGTAGAGACGGCTCTTGTCCTGGGCTCTGACTGCCTGGCCAATTTGGCAGGTGGTGAAGAGACAGATGTCTGCTCTCCAGTGCTCTGTGCCTGAGAGGATGTGGCACTAACTGAAGTCGATGCCGAGGCGTTAGCTGCCATCCACCCGACAACGGCTTCAATTTGGTCTTCACGCAGCAGCGGTGCACGGCGCTCTCCGACAAAGCTGCGCATGAAGGACTGTACCCTGCTGAAACTGAGTGACGACGAGTCACCGGCGCCCGCAGCAGGCACAGAATCACCACGTCCTCTCCCTGCTCCTCTCCCTGCTCCGCGCCCACGCCCATGTGCCTTACTCCCTGCCCTCTTCATCTTGGTTGACAGATAAAGATAAGCAGAAAAGTACTAAGGCCTTAGTGTGCTTATTCCTGAAATGCTCCTCCTAACAGGTGTAAGAAACACTAATGTTGTAAAGTGTGGACTAAACTTTATTATTTTTCAAATGTGGCCTACACAAGTGTTAAGTTGTGTTTGGTGAACTTTACTTTTTTTTTTGTGCAGATCGGGCTACAGAGTTAGTTTAAATCACACGGAGACCGTGCAGACAGCCGTAAACGGCGCTGCAAGGCCAAAAAACCCTCCTCTAGGTTATCCTATGTAGTGTTTTTCCTCTATTTAGCTGGAGACGGATGGAAAGACACTAATAGGAATTTTTTTTTTAATTTTTAAACAGGCTGCACTATTTGAAAAAAAGGAAATTGTTTTTCAAGGTATGAGGCAGTAACGCACCCTGAGCTGAATCCAACCGGCTATAGCTGCACACAGACTACAGGGCGAGCTGCGCTCACACAGAGACCGTGCAGACAGCCATAAACGGCGCTGCAAGGCCCAATAAACCCCCTCTAGGTTATCCTATGTAGTGTTTTTCCACTATTTAGCTGGAGACGGGTGGAAAAACACTAATAGGGAATTTTTTTTTTAATTTTTAAACAGGCTGCACTATTTGAAAAAAAGGAAAATTTTTCTCAAGGTATGAGCCAGTAACGAACCCTGAGCTGAATCCAACCGGCTATGGCTGCACACAGACTACAGGGCGAGCTGGGCTCACACGGAGACCGTGCAGACAGCCGTAAACGGCGCTGCAAGGCCCAAAAACCCCCCTCTAGGTTATCCTATGTAGTGTTTTTCCACAATTTAGCTGGAGACGGGTGGAAAAACACTAATAGGGAATTTTTTTTTAAATTTTTAAACAGGCTGCACTATTTGAAAAAAAGGAAAATTTTTCTCAAGGTATGAGCCAGTAACGAACCCTGAGCTGAATCCAACCGGCTATGGCTGCACACAGACTACAGGGCGAGCTGGGCTCACACGGAAACCGTGCAGACAGCCGTAAACGGCGCTGCAAGGCCCAAAAACCCCCCTCTAGGTTATCCTATGTAGTGTTTTTCCACAATTTAGCTGGAGACGGGTGGAAAAACACTAATAGGGAATTTTTTTAAAATTTTTTAAACAGGCTGCACTATTTGAAAAAAAGGAAAATTTTTCTCAAGGTATGAGCCAGTAACGAACCCTGAGCTGAATCCAACCGGATATGGCTGCACACAGACTACAGGGCGAGCTGGGCTCACACGGAGACCGTGCAGACAGCCGTAAACGGCGCTGCAAGGCCCAAAAACCCCCCTCTAGGTTATCCTATGTAGTGTTTTTCCACAATTTAGCTGGAGACGGGTGGAAAAACACTAATAGGAAATTTGAGAAAAAATGTGCAGCAGGCTGCACTATGAGCAAAAAAGGACAACTGTGTGAGGCAGTGTGAACCCCCCCTGAGCTGAATACAACGGGGTATATGGCTGCACACAGACTACAGAGTGAGCTGCACACACACACACAGAGACCTTGCAGAACGCTGTTAAAACAGCGCTGCAAGGCAAGAGCAAGGTGAACAGTGAAGAACACACAGCGTTTTGCTAAATTAGCCTTTGGAAAGGAAAATAAAGCAATTAGCTAGCTCAACTGGCCCTCAGTTAGAACACAGCGTCCTGTCCCTAACTGAAATCACAGCAGAGTGAGCGCAAAATGGCGGCAGCGTTTTTTATAGTGCAGAGTGACATCATTTCAGCAGCCAATCACAGCCTTGCCAGTACTTACATGCCCACCATGCTAAACAGGATGTGCCCACACTTCCAATCATTCCTCATTGGCTGCTGCGTTCAGTTTGAATTCTGGGAACTTCCGATTCCGGTATCCGATACGCGGGAAGTATCGGAATTCGGTATCGGAATTCCGATACCGCAAATATCGGCCGATACCCGATACTTGCGGTATCGGAATGCTCAACACTATTTATTAAGGATACCATCTTAGAATAAAACCATCAAGTACAATAATAATGAGTCTTCACAGAGGAAAAAAATAGAAAAAACTATCTGAATACATTCAGCAGTCAAAAGGTTAATCACACAGTATAGCTTGTTGTACAGATGGTGTCTACCCATATCTATATAATTGCCATAAACACAAAGTAACATTAAGGCATTTGCAAAAATGCAAACTGTATCAGAGGATATGCAGAAAAAAAATCCCTATTAGTAACTGCTGAAGGGTATGGAAATAGAATAACAGAAAAGTAAACATGTCCTATCCACAGCACACAATAGCAAACAGAGCATTCCCAACATGCCTGGAATTGTATGGGTACATGGGCGCATATAAAATAGCACTGCGTCTCCACGTATTTCTAGTATGACACGATGTCAGAGCTCCCAGGGTCGCTACTCCATCTGTGGATGAACGCACAGAAAAGGGGTAACGACAAGCATAGGGAGATGACCAAGATCTGTCCATAGAGTCCATACAAGGTTCAGAGCCAGTTGACATGATATCAGAGCTCCCAGGGTCGCTACTCCATTTGTGGATGAACGCACAGAGAAGGGGTAACGACAAGCATAGGGAGATGACCAAGAACTGTCCCTAGAGTCTATACAAGGTCCAAAGCTAGTTGACACGAGAGTCCCCACCTGGCTTATCTGACCATCTCCATGGAATATAGACATGTCCTATCAGAAAAAGGCAATCTAAATTCAAATCACCTTCTGACCTTTCATGTGTTTCGCTAATAGCTTAATCTGGGGATACAGATTTTACATTAAATCCAGGGCTCTTTTTTTGCCTCTGTCTGTATCACATAGCTTAAAACAGGCTTCCACAGTTAGGCTTTGTGATGACTCATCTGTTTAGCAAGGCTAAGCGTAAGTAAGTCTAAGGCCGGTATCCCACTTGCACCCGCAATGAAAGAAACTCGCACGAGTCTCTCGCCTCAATACCCGGCGCTGTCGCCGGCGGTTTGGATCAGAACGTTCTGCTGCATAGAAATACATGCAACCACACACTCTGGTACTGCCGGCGGCAGTACTGATTATTGAGATGAGAGACTCGAGTTTCTCACATTGCAGTTGCAAGTTTGACACCAGCCTAAGAGGTTCTCTTTACTTTGCCTCTGAAACTCTCAGATTGCACTGTTTCCACTGATTTGTGAATTGAGATGAGCAAACAACTAAACAAGGGTTTAGTAGAAGAGAATGAAATAAAAAGGATATTATTCCATTCAAATACATTTTCAGAGATACCTAGTGTAACGGGGTCTACCAAGCTGGAGTACCTCTTTCAGTACCACCCCGTGTTTCAGGAGGTCCACTCTGCTTTGGCTGGAGTCTGAATGAAGGACACTGGCTGGAATTGCTTGGTTACATGGGCGCGTATAAAAGATCACTGCTTCTCCACGTATTTCCAGTCTGACAACACTTTACTCCCAGGACACAGAATATATTACACAGATACAGAGGGCAGGCCAATAGAAAAGCGGCAGGCCAGACATACATTACAATAGCCGCAGGTGGCAGGAGCCTGCCGATATTTACTGTGGGAATGACAAAGGTGGGGTGGACAAAAGGGGAATATCGTGTCCCTTCTGCCCAGGGGCGCAGCCTGTTGGCTGATGCATTAGGGACATGCATCTCACATGGAACCTATTATACATACATATAACTGCACAACATATTGTGGGTGCTGAGTGGTTCCGTAACACGTAACACCTAGGTCAAAGAGAAGTCAAGCTGTCCAAGTCGAGGTCGGTATCCAGTGGTTAATCTAGAAAAATGGTTATGAAACAGTAAGTCAGAACACTGGTATAATGGTAATTAGTGACCCAGGAAAGTGTAAAAATACAATAGCTGGCACAATGACTGATGATCTCTCTGAAACACAATGGATTCTCACTCTCATTCTTTTTGGTGATGGAAGCTGTGACATTTTTAATTTATAAAGATGTGTTTTTATTAGAAGTTCACAGATCTCCTAGTAGGTGAGCTGACCTTTTTAATCCCTTATTTCATAGCTGGCACAATGTTGCACACTTGGGGAAGTGAAATAAGTTGTCGGCAATCTTGAATGGCTGCTGAAAATACGTTATTACTTCTGCTGGCCATCACCCCTAATTGGCTGTTCAGCCAATCACTGCAAGATTGCAACCCTAGCAGTTTGGCCAGCTACATTTTGCAAGTGTGCCATAACCAAGATCAAATTCTTCGTGAATAAACTTAATCTAAAATCAATAAAGCAAATCTTTTGATAGACTTGGTTCTCTTTAAGTCAGAGACATAACTAAACTAAGAGATAAAGATCTTAACTCTCCATGCAAGATGTTGTTTTCTTTCATGTTTGATCTCGAAAACCAGGTGTTGTAAGTTTTATGACAGCCATCACAATGTAAATTGGCTTCTTGTATGCAGTTGTTAAATGTCTGATATTTTACTTAGTTTAAGATGCAGGGAATAACATCGATAGCAACACATTTCCAACAGTTTTTCTATTCCAGAAGCATACAGTAGTTTCTGACTATGCATACATATCTATAGCAACAGCTTTAAAGCTCGGCAGAAAACTAATCCACTTGCAATTGTGGTATGGAATAGTATTCAGAGTGTAAAATACTTCAATAAATTAAAGAATCTCAATTTTGACAAACCAGGCTCATTAAGCTAAACAAGTTAGAACTTGGGGAAAAAAGAGCAAATGGAAAGAGAATGTTTTTACTCTGTTTCTTGAAATTTATCATAGCATATGCCAGGTCTTATCAGGATAACGTCTCTATGCAGTCAAGAGGTTTTGTGGATTCTTGAATATGTGGTGTTTTCAACTAGCCTATGCTAGCACCAATCTAAATTTGATCTTTCTTTTATAAAATGAAAAATAATATTAGGGTAGGTTCACATAAGTATATAAAAAATTGTTCACAGTTTCATCCAAAAAAATGCGACAATTTTATTTCTCTCTTGTCATCCCTATGCAATCTGATTTTTTTATTGCAGCAGCTATTAATCATTTACAAGCCAAATTAGTTTTCTATTTTACAGAATTGCAATATGTCTGTAAAAATCAGATGCTGTACTATGTCTCTGTATGGCATCGAATTAGTTTTGTATGCATTTTATGCACAGTCCATTTCATGTTTGTGGTCTCAATCTTCTCTCATTCTTTTGTTGCAGGGTAACCAGATATTTAACAGTGCTGGGCAGGAAGTTTCACATTTCTGTTTATGACCCTAAATTCCTACAGGTTACATCTTTCAGAGGGACACCATGCAAGGCTGTGCTGCATTGATTTCCTGTGCACTCGTAAAGCAAATCTTTTTAAAGGGGTTATCACTACTAGGACAACTAAATATTTTGCTCAGATAAAATAATAAAGCCTATACTCACCTCTTGTTCCGGCTCCGTTCCAGCAGTGTAAGCAGTTGCAGTGTCGGAGCTGGAATAACATTTCATGCTCGGCACCCAATCAGGGCTGACTTTAGTGTATCTGCCTTTGGGTAACTGAACATGAAGAGGAAGTCTGGGCTGCAGCTGATCCTTGGCTTCTTCTTCAGGTTCAGCTTGTCTGAAGGTGGAGACAGTGACGCCAGCGCTGATTGGGTGCCGTTATTGCAACATGTAGGTCAGTGTAGCCATTATTATTTTATCATTGCTGAACATTTAGCTTAAGTGGCTGTCCGGGTAGTAGACAACCCCTTTAATTTAGACAAAGCCTGGGAGCTTTCAAGGAAAGCTCCCACGATCTATGAACAGCCAGCAGAGGGCGCCTCACCGCAAATGCAGGTAAATATAGGTCATTGACCTACTTTACCTTCATTCCCTGGGGTTTTGCAGCGAGGAGTAGCGCTGCATTAGCAGAACTCCTGGCTGCAAAATGTTTTAACCCCTTCAGAAGGATTTACATCGTTGGACTTTACAGATCTGCGGAAGGTATGTATATTGTTGGTTTATTATGGTTTTTTTGTTACAGAACGAGGGTCTTCAGTGATTGGATTGGGCGTTAAATAAAATATTACAACAACCTTTGTTTTTATTTCATTAAAATAGTTTTTAATAATGTGTGTGTTTTTTTAACCCTTTCATTCAATTGGATTAATAATGGATAGGTGTCATAATTGACGCCTCTCCATTATTAATTAGGCTTAATGTCACCTTACAATAGCAAGGTGGCATTAACCCTTCATTACCCCATATCCCACCGCTACACGGGAATGGGAAGAGAGTGGCCAAGTGCCAGAATAGGCGCATCTTCCAGATGTGGCTGGGGGCAGATGTATTTATCCAGGGGGGGGGCAATAACCATGGACCCTCTCCAGGCTATTAATATCTGCCCTCAGTCACTGGCTTTACTACTCTGGCGGAGAAAATTGTGCGGGAGCCCACGCCAATTTTTTCCGCCATTTAACCCTTTATTTTAAGAGCTAGAACGGCCAAATTTTGCATAGACACACTACTAACATTAGTAGTTTGGATTATGCAAAAAAAAATGGTGATATGAGATGGTTTACTGTATGTAAACCAGGTCTCATATCATGTCGGGTTTAGGAAGGAGAAAGCAAAAGCCGGTAATTGAATTACCAGCTTTCTGCTATATCGCGGCTGTATGAAGTAAGAATATATATACATATATGTGTCTACTGACATATATATATATATATATATATATATATATATATAGACAGTATATATGTTTTTTTTTTTTTACACATGGATCCCTTGTATAGCCGTATGTTGGTTTTGCAAGCCTGCGATAAAAACACGCAGTACGGCTGCCATACGGATTACATACGGAGGATGCCATGCGCAAAAAACGGTGACACACCCTGCCTACAGAGGAGCTACGGACCACTATTTTGGGGACTTTTCAGCATATTACGGCTGTAATATACGGACCGTATTTTCATACGCTGTGTGTGACGCCGGCCTAATACTATTTTCTTTTTTAATTCGAGTAGAAATAAATTTAACTCTAAAAACATTCTCTCATCTCTAATTGATAACTCTCCTTACCAGACAGGTTCATTATTGTGCCCCTTTTTTGAGATATATCCTCATGATTTGCCAGAAATGTCCCAGATGTACATTCAACGAGAGTGTGATTGCACTCACAATGGTCCTTTGCATGTGGCTTTAAACTTGATTTCTGATCTCTGCATTAATGCATTAACCCCTTCATGACCTTTTGACGTATATATATGTCAAAGGTCAGTCCCTGATTTTGATATGGCCTTGCAAACATAGCCCACAACTTTCCCTGCACATAATGACTGATTTAGACAGTCATCATGTGCCTTAAACAACCACAGTCGAAGCAGAGCACTGCCCTCATCTGTTATCCGATTATGTCTTGCTGTTAATCACTGACAGCAGGATTTAACCCATATATATATGGCACATGTCATGTCTCCCCCTTTGATGTGGGCTCTGTGCTGAGCTCACAAGTCAGCCAATTTCATCAGCTGACATGTGCCTCTAACAGCCGCGGGTGGAATTGCGATCCACTCACAATTTTTAACATGTCAAATGCTGCTGTCAATATCTGTGGCTAATGCCCTGCTCTGTGTTGCGTAAATGATCAGAAGATCGCAGCTTTTAGTTTGGTAAGGAGACTGTTAAAGTATATAAAAAGTGAAAAATAAAAATGTTTTTTTTAAATATATAAAAATTCAAATCACCTGTTTGCCCCATTCAAAATAAAACAGTAAAAAAATTAAAAAATCACTTATTTGGTATTGACACATTCAGAAACATGCAATCTATCAAAATATAAAAAGAATTAATCAGACCAAAAGACGGAGAAAAAAATTCTAGATGCAAGAATTTTTTTTGGTTACCTCAACATTGCAGTAAAATGTAATAAGAGGCAATCAAAACATTGTATCTATTCCAAAATAGTATCAATAAAAATGTCAGCTCAGCATGCAAAAAATAAGCCATCTGCCAGCCCAAGATCGGAAAAGATTGACATGCTATGGTTCTCGAAAAATGGCACCATTTTTTTTAAACAAACTTTAATTTTTTTTCACCACTTTAATAAAACAGAACCTAGACATGTTTGGCATCTCCGAACTTATAATGACCCGGAGAATCATAATGTCAAGTCAGTTTTAGCATTTGGTGAACATGGTAAATAAAAAAACCAAAAAAAACAAATTGTGGAATTGCACATTTGTTTGCAATTTCAGTGAACTTGGAATTTTTTTTCCCTGTTTCCACTACTGATGGTAAACTAAAAAAAGTTCTGGCTCTGGGAAGAAGGTGAGCAAAAAACAGGACTACAAAAACAGAAAAAGCCCCGAGGTGCAGGGTTTAACACGCAGCAGCATGAAGGGCATCATACATCCCGCCCATCAGAGGCCCTGTCCATTGATCGTGGGGTGCTGAAGGGCTGTCATGACAGCCAACAGTCTGCTGATGACCCCATGCCCGTCATTATGATCCTCTTGTGAACACTGGCACGTGGCCAACGTTCACATGAGATCTTGATTTCTGCTATACGCAGGGCTGAAGCACTGATATGTATAGAACAGGCGATGGGAATATCGCAGCTTCAAGTCTCCTAAGGGGACTATTGAAATCAGTGGTGAGAAAATAAAGGTTTTACAACTGTGGAGAAATTCAAGAAAAAAACTGAAAGTTCAAATCACCCCCTTTTTTCCACATTGAAAACAAAACATTTTAAAAAAAACAAAATGACTCACATTTGGTATAGCTACATTCAGAAATGTCTGATCTATCAAAATATAAAACAAATTATTTTGGCTGGTAAATAGCGTAATGCAAAAACTAAAAATGTCAGAATTACATTTTTTTGGCCACTGCAATATTGCAATAAAACACAATAAGAGGTATCAAAAAATCTTATCTACCTCAAAAATGTTTCAATAAAAATCTCAGCTCAGGCAGCAAAAAATAAGCCCTCACACGTCGCCATATTCCCAAAAATTAAAACACTACAGGCAGGGTCGGACTGGGGTGTCTGGGGCCCACCAGGGGAATGGACTCTAGGGGCCCACCATACAGCTATATGCAAATTTCTGTCATTATAGCGGAGCATCAGCTGTAAAACACAGGCAGCTGCTGCACATCTACTGTGAGCCCCAATAACTGGGATGTATAATTACGGTAGTTCTCATTAATGGGGTAATTTGGTTAAAACAAATTATCACTGATCCATGGGCTCCACAGGATAGGTGATCGCTTAGATCCGACCATTAGAAACTGCACCAATTGGAAGAATGGGGAAGTTTTATCCCTGACAGGACATTTTTATCCCTATTTTAAAATGCAGAGGTAGGTGGGATCTCTGACCGCAGCTCCATTCATTCTCTTTGGGGCTTCCAGAAAAAAACAAGTGCAGCCACAGAGTAAATAAATGGATAAGTGATCTAGTCGGACATGCTACTCCAGTCTAGTGGGGACAAAAAGTTCCACATTTTGCTAAATGGGTCCAAGCAGTCAGACCCCACCACCAATCACTACGTTATCAATTATCCTGTGGAGAGGTGATTACTTTTTTCCCCGTAAGTGCATCTCCGCCGCTGAGTACAAAGCATTAAAACTCTAATGGAAATAAAGAATCTTCTCCTAATTAATATCAGAGAGAACAAATGACCGCCATACACAACACAATTCACTATACCAAGACCAATATTACCACATACAGGGAAGATATATCACCACACCATGACCAGACCACATAGTGACTGAATAATACTACATACAAGGGACAAATACCGCCACATCATGATCAGATCACATAATACCGCCACATAGTGACCGAATAATATGACATATTAGGGCAGCATGGTTGAGAAGTTAGAACTGCAGCATTGCAGCTCTGGGGTCCTAGGTTCAAATCCCACCAAGGAAAACATCTGCAAGGAGTTGGTATGTTCTCCCTGGATTTTTGTGGGTTTCCTCCAGGTACTCTGGTTTCCTCCCACATTTACAAAGACATACTGCTAGGGAATCTAGATTGTGAGCACCATTGGGGACAGTGGCAATAAAGTCTGTAAAGCACTGTGAAATTAATAGCGCTATATATATGAGTAAAAATAAATAAAAATAAATATTACCAGCATATAGGGACCAAATGATACCGCATACAAGAAGAAATAATGCCACGCCGTGACCAGACCACAAATTACCAACACATAGTGCCCGAATACTACAATATTGATTATGAATACCAACCACAATACTAACAACACTGTTATTACCACCAGTGACAATATGCACAGTACCTCTGTATATAGTGTTAGTGTACAGGTAGTACAGTGATCACAGGTGACATTATACACAGGAGATCTGTATATAGTGTCAGTGTACAGATAATAAAGTGATCACCAATGACATTATACACAGGAGCTCTGTATATGGTGAATAGTGTACAGGTAATACAGGGATCACCGGTGGCATTATACACAGGAGCACTGTATATAGTGTATAGTGTACAGGTAATACGGGGATCACCGGTGACATTATACACAAGAGCTCTGTATATAGTGTCAGTGAACACATGATACAGTGATCACCAGTGACATTATGCAAAGGAGCTCTGTACACAGTGCACAGTATATAGTGTAAGCGTACAAGCAACAGACTGACTCACCGTTGACATCTGTAGTTGAAGTCTTTTTTCTTCATCCAGTGCAGACCACCACTACTTCTTCCAGGAAAGACTCGTCTCTGCAGAAAATAACACAGTTAGCTGTAGCTGATCGCTTCTAGAGCACATTCTTCACTATTTTCCTTGACTTCTATACTATGTCAGGTGAAGAAAAAAAAGACATAGTGAAACCCTGCACAGTAGCAGGACTCCCTTTTGTTCTCCGCATGGAAGACAGTAAGCTCAAAAACAAAATTACAGCAGTAATAATGTCCCCTGATTGGCCCCTACAGTAATTATGTCCAAACTTGCCACCATAAACCAATGTATGTTCCTCATCCTGATCTCAATACAGTAAGTATGTCACCCCTTTATTTAATAAGGTATCAGATCCTTGGCCACTTTATTTAATGACTCCATCTTGGACCCCAATGTCCACCTTAATAAGGTCCCTATCCTGGGCCCCTTTCAGTAATAATGTCCTCATCCTGGGCCCCTTTATTTAATGTACCCTCCCTGGGCCCCTATGTCTGTTCCTATGGCCACTACCTTGCCCAACTACAGAGGGGGGGATTCTTCTCACCTTCTTGCGCACCCCAGCATCCTCTTGTGGCTTCATATTCGGCATGGTCATTACAATGGCTGCCGACTGCAGCTGTGACAGGGCGCGTGCTGACATCACATAGCAGTAACATTAAAAGGCCGCCGGCCTATCAAAGGATGCAGGAGTCATTTAACAAAACTGCTATGTGACTTCAACATGTGGCCTGTCACAGAGCAGAGCGCCCTGTCACAGCTGCAGCCGGCATACATCTTGATGTGCGTTGTCGCCAGGGTCAGCTCCAGGTTTTCATGGGCTTCGGGCGAAAGAGTATCAGTGGGCCCCTTTAACAGATGCCACGATTCCTGATGCACATATAAAAAAACAGATATAGTACAATATATAGGCACCACACAGTGCACCATACAGTATTATGATCAACACATAGTCCGCAACACAGTATTACGGGCACCTCATAGTCTTCCATACAGTTTTATGGTCAACAAATAGTGCTCCATACAGTATTACGGGCACCACATAGTGCTCCATACAGTATTATGGTCAACACATAGTGCTCCATACAGTATTATGGGCACCTCATAGTCCTCCATAGAGTATTATTGACCCCATATAATGCTGCTCCATACAGTACAACAACCACATATTCCGCCATACAGTATTATGGGCAACCACATAGTCTGCCATACAGTATTATTGGCCCCATATAATGCTCCTCCATACAGTATTATGTGCACCTCATAGTCTTCCATACAGTATTATGGGCAACCGCATTGTGCTCCATACAGTATTATGGGCAACCACATAGTCCGCCATACAGTATTATTGGCCCCATATAATACATAGTTACATAGTTACATAGTTAGTAAGGCCGAAAAAAGACATTTGTCCATCCAGTTCAGCCTATATTCCATCATAATAAATCCCCAGATCTACGTCCTTCTACAGAACCTAATAATTGTATGATACAATATTGTTCTGCTCCAGGAAGACATCCAGGCCTCCTCCATACAGTATTATTGGCCCCATATAATGCTCCTCCATACAGTATTATTGGCCCCATATAATGCTCCTCCATGCAGTATTATGAGCACCTCATAGTCCTCCATACAGTATTATGGCCAACCACATAGTCCGCCATACAGTATTATTGGCCCCATATAATGTTCTTCCATACAGTATTATTGGTCCCTTGTAATGCTCCTCCATACAGTATTATTGGCCCCATATAATGCTCCTCCATACAGTATTATTGGCCCCATATAATGCTCCTCCATACAGTATTATGGGCACCTCATAGTCCTTCATACAGTATTATGGCAAACCACATAGTCAGCCATACAGTATTATTGGCCCCATATAATGCTCTTCCATACAGTATTATTGGTCCCTTGTAATGCTCCTCCCTACAGTATTATTGGCCCCATATAATGCTCCTCCATACAGTATCATTGGCCCCATATAATGCTCCTCCATACAGTATTATTGGCCCCATATAATGCTTCTCCATACAGTATTAGTGGTCCCATATAATGCTCCTCCATTCAGTATTATTGGCCCCATGTAATGCTCCTCCATGCAGTATTATGAGCACCTCATAGTCCTCCATACAGTATTATGGCCAACCACATAGTCCGCCATACAGTATTATTAGCCCCATATAATGCTCCTCCATACAGTATTATGGGCACCTCATAGTCCTCCATACAGTATTATGGCCAACCACATAGTCCACCATACAGTATTATTGGCCCCATATAATTCTCCATACAGTATTTTTGGCCCCATATAATGCTCCTCTATACAATATTATTGGCCTCATGTAATGCTCCTCCATACAGTATTATGGCCAAGCACACAGTCCTCCATAAAGTATTATAAGCCCCATGTAATGCTCCTCCATACAGCACATCATGGGCCCCCTGCTCCTCCACACAGTATTATGCCCCCCCGTCTCCTCCACACAGTATTATGGGACCCCGCTCCTCCATAAAGTATTATGCATCCCCGCTCCTCCATACAGTATTATGGGACCCCATTCCTCCACACAATACTACTCCTCCATACAGTATTATGCCCCCCGCTCTCCTCCATACAGTATTATGCATCCCCACTCCTCCATACAGTATTATGCCCCCCGCTCCTCTACACTGTATTATGGGCCCCCGGCTCCTTCGCACAATATTATGCCCCCCCCGCTCCTCCATACAGTATCATGGGAGCCCACTCCTCCACACAGTATCATAAGACCCCGCTCCCCCATACAGTATTATGCCCCTGCACTCCACCACACAGTATTATGGGACGCCGCTCCTCCACACAGTATTATGCCCTCTGCTCCTCCACACAGTATTATGCCCCCCGCTCTTCCACATAGTATTATGCCCTCCTGCTCCTCCATACAGTATTATGGGCCCCCACTCCTTCACACAATATTATGCCCCCCCCTCCTCCATACAGTATCATGGGAGCCCACTCCTCCACACAGTATCATGGGACCCTGCTCCCCCATACAGTATTATGCCCCGCCACTCCTTCACACAATACTATGGGACCCCCCACTTCTCCATACAGTATTATGGGACGCCATTCCTCCACACAGTATTATGCCACCAGCTCCTCCACACAGTATTATGCTTCCCCGCTCCTCCACAGAGCATTATGCCCCCACTCCTCCACACAGTATTATGCCCCCAAGGTCTTCCATTCAGTATTATGGGACCCCACGACTTCACACAGCATTATACTCCCCCCGCTCCTCCATACATTGAAAAAAAAAGTCAAATCCTCACCTCTCCCTTTCCCACCGCAGGTCCGGTACACTCAGCGTCTCTCCGGCTCTGCAACATTCAGGACAGAGTCTGAGCGCGAAGTGATGACATCATCACACCCTCTGCCCTGAGACGTCGCAGAGTCAGAGGGCGCTGAAGACACTGCAGCTGCTGCCGCAACGAGGAGAGGTGAGTATTAGAAGGGGGCCCGATGCCAGGGCTGGCATAGGAAGGGGGCCCTGGTCGTGGCGGCGGTCAGTGCCGCCCGAAGATTTAAAAGGCCCGCATCCTTTTTTTTTTTTCTCCTCCTCCTCCTCTCTGGGTGGGCCAGTCTGACCCTGACTACAGGTTTCAGAAAAAGGCTACATAAGTTAAATGTATTTTCTTCATATTTCCAATATTTTTTCACCATAAAAAGCACCTTTACATATTTGGTATCTGCATACTCATGCTGACCTCGACAATCATACTGCCAGGTCGGTGTTAACATATAGTGAACACGGTAAATAAAAAGAAAAAGAAACAAAAATGTGGAATTGCAATTTTTTTGCAATTTCAACTCGCTTGGAATTTATTTCCTCTTTCAAGTGAATCACACTATAAAATAAATGGTGTCATTCAAAAGTATAACTTGTCCCGAAAAAATAAGCTCTCACAAGGCTATGGGGATGAAAAAATAAAAAAGTTATGGATTTTGAAATAAAGGGAGGAAAAAACTAAAGTGCAAAAAAAAGAAAGGTCACAATAGGGTTAAAATAACAGGTTACTTTAAAGAGGAACATTTAGGAACCTTCATCCCAGGGCAGCAAGGGAACTTTGTTCAGCTCCCAAATGTAGTAAAGAGGGTTCCATTACTTTGGTCCCCTTTCTATTAAACAAATTGCAGTGCTCATGCAAAAAACAGCAGTACTGGATTATCAGTGCATAGCATGCATGGATTTTTGGGTTCAATTGCACTGTGCGATTATTGATCTCACCTCCAGTGATAGACTTCATGACATTCAACCAAGTATTAACATTAATAATTTTTATTTATATAGCGCCAACATATTCCGCAGCACTTTACAATTAAGCGGGGACATGTACAAACAATAAATTTGGTACGAGTTAAGACAATTTAAACAGTGACATTAGGGGTGAGGTCCCTGCTCGCAAGCTTAAAATCTACAAGGAAACGGGGGACACAATAGGTGAAAAGTGCTTGTTATTTCAGGTCTGGCAATTATAATAAATAGGGATTTTCATACAAAGCTGCATGATCCGGTCATCAGCCCGTGTGTTTAAGTGCAATAGTCAAGTATCAAGTGCAGTTATCATTTGTATGGAGGGTGTGGAGACAGATGAATAATAGGGTGCAGATTCAGAGTACCGTATATACTCGAGTATAAGCCGGCCTGAGTATAAGCCGACCCCCCCTAATTTTGCCACAAAAAACTGGGAAAACTTAATGACTCGAGTATAAGCCTCGGGTAGGAAATGCAGCAGCTACCAGTAAATGTCAAAAGTAAAAATAGATACCAATAAAAATAAAATTAATTGAGGCATCAGTACGTTAAGTGTTTTTGAATATCCATATTGAATCAGAAGCCCCATATAATGCTCCATAAAGTTTATGATGGCCCCATAAGATGCTCCATATTAAAATATGCCCCATATAATCCTGCATAAAGGTTAATAGTGGCCCCATAAGATGCTCCATAGACATATTTTCCCAATATAGTGCTGCACAAATGCTGATTATGGCCCCATAAGATGCTCCATAAAGATATTTGCCCCATATAGTGCTGCACAAACGTTGATTATGGCCCCATACAGACACTTGCCCCATATAGTGCTGCACAAATGTTATGGCCCCATATAGACACTTGCCCCATATAGTGCTGCACAAACGTTATGGCCCTATATAGTGCTGCACAAACGTTATGGCCCCATATAGTGCTTCATAAACGTTATGGCCCCTTATGGTACAGCACAAACGTTATGGTCCCATAGATGCTCCATACAGACACTTGCCCCATTTGCGGTGATAAAAAAAAAAAAAAATAATCACATACTCACCTCTCCGTAGCTCAGGCCCCCTACACTTTCAATATTCACGTGCTCCTCATTCCGGCACCGCTCCGTCTTCAGCATTGGCGTTCAGGCTGAGGGCGCGCACTAACCACATCACCGCGCCCTCTTACCTGAGCGCCACTGCTGAAGATGGAGCGGCGCCAAAATGAAGAACAGGTGAGTCTCACGCAGCACTCCTCCTCCCCGCTATACTTACCTGCTCCTGGCGCTGTGCAGTCCCTGCTTCCCCGGCGCTGCAGCTTCTTTCTGTAGTGAGCGGTCACCGTTACCGCTCATTACAGTAATGAATATGCGGCACCACCTCTATGGGAGGTGGAGCCGCATATTCATTACTGTAGTGAGCGGTACCATGTGACCGCTCAGTACAGGAGGAAGCTGCCGGCGCTGGGGAAGTCAGGGACCTGCAGGGACTGCGCCAGGAGCAAGTACATATAATTAGACAGCCCCCGCTCCCCCTCACCTGCCGACCCCTGGGTATGACTCGAGTATAAGCCGAGAGGGGGACTTTCAGCCCAAAAAAGTGGGCTGAAAATCTCAGCTTATACTCGAGTATATACGGTATATATATATATATATATATATATATATATATATATATATACAGTAATATTTGGAAGGAGGGAACAGGGCAAAGTTAGTTTACAGAGTAGTTGATGTGGTAGGCTTGTTTGGAGAGATGGGTTTTCAAAGCACAATTTGAAACAACTGATTGTGAGGCTAGGTGCAGATGACTGGGTAATCTTTCATTCAAGAGAATTGAGTTGATAAAGCAAATCACACTATGATCACAGTTTAATCTGAGTGTGAGCACAATGTGATCTGATTCTGTCAGATGAGAAGGCAAAAAAAGTCTCCATCTTCTCTATTCTGTCAGTCCGTGGAAATCAGACTGCACTAAGACGTCATACGAAAACAGTCTGATGGTTTCCATGGACTCATTCACTTGCATGGCTAAGTGCGATCTGAATATCGGACATGCAGATATTTTTTCCAGTGACCAGCTCTGATCAAGGAAAAAATCTGACACGTGCAAGGCCCCACAGAATGTCGATGGTCCAAGTATGACCTGATAGTTTGTCGGATTGCACTAGGAACTAGAAACAAAAATATGACCATATGCACTTGCCTTCAGGGCTTCTTCTCACATCCGATTTTCTTGTACGAGTGCTAGCTGTGATTTTCACAGATAGCACTTGAACATATGATATTATTTAGAGCTGTGCACAAGCCTGATTATTTCCCTGGACCAAGTGGATCTCAGAAAATATCAGTGGCATGTTTTATTTTGATTTGAGGGTTTGATAAAAATCGACAATACAACTCTATGAATCCGTGAAAAAAATCAAATTACACTCGAATAAAATCCAAATGTGGTCCCATTTTCACACGCTATTACAAAAGAGAAGGCAGAGAAACATTTTTTTCCTCCACATATGAGAAAAACAGATGATTTTCAGACCACACTATGATGAAACTCTGATCAAAATAGTTGTTTGTTTTTCTTGTACATGCAAAAATTGGATGTGTGAATGATCCCTCACACCAGCACTCACAATAAAGTGTCCATGGAAGCATCTAGCAAGACAGTCAGTGAAGGTGAAATTTTGTGGTAAGGAAATCCAAAAAATGTTTAATTATGTTTATATACTATGCACAACTGTGCACAACATTAGCAGAAAACAATGAAGTACTTACCGTAAGATAATTGTTATCGTATTCCAGATATTCTGCTTTATTAAGGTCAGTATGATGTTCAAATAAAAGTACAATCAAATGTAACATCTAAAACAGACACAATCAGTTACCGAGACCAAGTTGCCAATGCTTTCTTCTTTCTTTTCTTTTTTTTGTCTTAGAACAACAAGTAATGTAATGGTCTAAAACTTGATAGATATGTTTGGTCAAAAGCTCACACCGCTCATCATCTGCAAATCACAATATCGACTCTCAGGCACAGCAGTGGCAGCATCTTTCTATTAGCTTCCAGAAACATTTTGATCAAGATGAAAAAAGAAAATACACATCTTCAAACATCCAGATATTTTGTCAAAACCAGTCAGTGCAAGAAAAAAATAAAATAAATAAAAAACAAGCACAAAAGGGAGTAAATATTAAAGGTTTTATGACAGATTTCTGGAGGAGAAAGTTGTAAATTTTGGTGCATGGCACAGTTACACTAACATTTGCAACTTAAATATACACAATAATTACATTCTGAAATTTACACATTGAAATTGATGCGAATTTGTGTAAATTATATTGCATAGTTTTACCTAGTAGCCATCATGAGCAGCCAGAATGCCAAATTCTATTTAGGGGCATGCACTTTTAATAAAACTGATGCAAATTACTCCATCAATATTTTGATCACTTCAGTTAAAGGAATTCTATCAATATTGCAAGTTAACTCCTAATGATAAGTTAGGTGATAACTCCTTAATTAGGCGTATTGTCTGATGGTTAAATTTAAAAAAAAGGTAGCTGAACTGTGCTCCACCACTCTGTGTATTGGCTATGGGATTGCTGGATCTGCATGGGAATTTGTGTACAACAAGAGCATATAGGTCATAGAAAATAGTATTTTATTAAATTATCTTTGACAAGCTTAAAGTGCATTCAGTACAGAAACCAATAATAGATAAAGTGCATAAGGATGATTAAAAACAAGTGGGTATCCCCCGGTGTAGACTGCCCATACAGCCAAAATGCAAAATTGCAGGTGAAAGTGCTGCCAAAAATTTGTGTACCCAGTCAACAAGTGAGTGAGAAATACCTCACTCCACAAAATCAACAATTATAGGGAGCAGCGCTTACCAAAATAGGGCACCAGGACAGAGGACACCGGGTAGGATCCACCAGAAGAAACCCCCGACGCGCGTTTCGCCCTCCGATGTGATTTCTTTCTCAAGGGGAAGTGATACTGGATATCACCGGGACCTTCAAATAAGGCGGGCCGCTAGACATGTGACATGGTTACATCCTGTGTCTGCACCAATGATAGTGGTATGAGCCACGCATGCGCGTGTCGGACACCAAGTCCCGCGTCACAGAGGGCGTCATGCATCCACGGACGCCAGGGAATAGGAGACCCAAGGCATATGTAAGAGGCAATACAGACACCGCTATGACGGGGGACGAGGGGAACGTATATGGCCATGCGCACTACCGCAGAAGTAAAATAATGGCCACAGAGACATAAGAGAGTAACCCAGAGTGTATGCAATGTAATCGGCACATAAGGCCGAAACAAAGGGAGGACCAGAATGGCATGACCACTGTAGGGGTTCCACTCACTCAGCTGCGACGGCTGACACTCAGGAGGCAGGTTCCTTTAAAGTTCACTGGGTTTATTACTCCATAAACCATATGACAAAACAACAGAAAGCAAATAGCCTTTGGTTCAGGCAAAGAAAAAACAAGTGTCCAGTTCATCCGGCTCAGTCCTGAAGCCGTAACACACTCAGGAGGGTTTCACCTCCACACATATCTACCTGTGTTAAGCATTAGGCTTTCTTTTATATGTCTAACCACACCCAGAACCCATCACATGACCAGACATGTGGTTGTGACATCACCACAGGTCCTGAAACACATATAGGTAGCTATGGTTACATCACAGTAGCAAGCCATCTATAAGGGACATATCTCCCATCGATTAGACATCCTTTAGCCACGCTACATACCTCCCCCCTCTGCCTAAAGCCGTGGGGCTTGGCACTTTCTCCCACTAGACAAGGGATTCTTGACAGGGCATCAGCATTACCGTGCAGCTTTCCGGCCCTATGTTCCACATGGAAACAGAAGTCCTGCAGGGCTAAGAACCAACGGGTGACCCTAGCATTTCTACCCTTCGTTTCCCTCATCCACCTAAGTGGGGCATGGTCGGATATCAGTCTAAATTTACGTCCCAGCAAATAGTACCGTAATGTGTCGACTGCCCATTTTATGGCCAAGCACTCCTTTTCAACGACTGAGTAGTTCTTTTCAGACGAGGACAGCTTCCTACTCAGATAGAGAAGAGGATGCTCCTCTCCATGTAGTTCTTGGGAAAGGACTGCTCCCACCCCAACATCTGAGGCATCTGTTTGAAGAATAAACTCTTTCTTGAAGTTTGGGGCCATCAGAACGGGTTGCTTACATAAAGCCTCTTTCATTTCTTGGAAGGCTGAATCTGTTTCTTCGGACCACTTAACCATTACTGATTTTGTCCCTTTTAGCAGGTCAGTCAGAGGCGCCGCCATTGTGGCGAAGTTTGGGATGAACCTCCTGTAATATCCCACGATTCCCAGGAAGGCTTTAACTTGTTTCTTGGAAACTGGTTTTGGCCATGTTTGAATTGCCTCCACTTTACTGATTTGGGGTTTTATTTCTCCATGACCCACTATGTATCCAAGGTACTTAGCTTCTTCTTTACCCAATGCACACTTCTTCGGGTTTATTGTAAATCCGGCCTCTCTTATAGCATCAAACACCGCTTGGACTTTATCCAGATGACTCTCCCAGTCCGGGCTAAAGATGACGATATCATCTAGGTACGCAGCAGCGTATGCCTTGTGGGGTGCAAGGACTCTATCCATAGCCCTTTGGAAGGTGGCCGGAGCTCCCTGTAGGCCAAATGGCATCCGGACATACTGGAAGCACCCATCTGGTGTAGAAAATGCCGTCTTCTCCTTGGCTTCCTGTGCCATGGGGATCTGCCAATACCCCTTCGTCAAATCCAAGGTGGTTATGTACCTGGCGGGCCCAAGCCTTTCGATGAGCTCATCAACGCGGGGCATGGGATATGCGTCGAACTTAGAGACCTCATTCAACTTCCTATAGTCGTTGCAAAATCTCCACTCCCCATCAGGTTTTGGGACCAGGACAATTGGGCTCGACCAACCGCTCTTGGATTCCTCAATGACTCCAAGCTTCAACATACGCTCCACTTCCTTGGAGACTATTTCTCGACGGGCCTCAGGAATTCTATAGGGCTTCACGTTCACGCGCACATGGGGCTCTGTCAGGACCTCATGCTCTATGACCTTCGTGTACCCAGGCAACTCGGAAAACAGGTCCCTGTTTTTCTGGAGTAACTCCCGGCATTGCTGTTTCTGGGACTCCGATAGCGTCTCCGCTATAGTAACCGCTCCAACCTCATCTTCTGGGTTGCTTAACAACGATGGAGTTACTGTCGGCTCTCTATCTTGCCACGGCTTGATAAGGTTGACATGGTATACTTGGAATGGTTTCCGTCTTCCTGGTTGGTGAATTTTATAGTTTACTTCACCAAGTTTCTCGACAACCTCATATGGCCCTTGCCATTTGGCCAAGAACTTGCTTTCCACTGTCGGAACTAACACAAGAACTCGGTCTCCCGGATTGAATTGCCTCACTCTTGCAGACCGGTTGTAGACCCTGGCCTGAGCTTCTTGTGCTTGGAGAAGGTGTTCTTTCATGATAGGCATCACCTTTGCAATCCTCTGCTGCATCAGGGCCACATGCTCAATGACGCTTCTGTGGGGCGTGACTTCGGCTTCCCAGGTTTCCTTGGCTATATCCAGGAGTCCTCGTGGATGTCGGCCATACAGAAGCGCAAACGGTGAGAAACCTGTGGAGGCCTGTGGAACTTCACGAATGGAAAACATCAAATAGGGTAAGAGACAATCCCAGTCTCTACCGTCTTTTTCTATAGCTTTTCTCAGCATGCTCTTCAGTGTCTTGTTAAATCTCTCAACAAGGCCATCTGACTGGGGATGGTACACCGAGGTCCTCAACTGGGAGATTTTCAGGGCTTTGCATAGTTCCCTCATCACCTTGCTCATGAAAGGTGTCCCCTGGTCAGTCAGGATCTCCTTCGGCAGACCTGTCCGGGAAAAGACATGGACCAACTCGCGAGCTATACTCTTTGAAGAAGAATTTCTCAAGGGAATTGCCTCAGGATAGCGTGTGGCATAGTCCAGGATGACTAATATATACTGATGGCCCCGGGCTGATATAACTAAGGGACCGACCAAGTCCATGGCAATTCTCTCGAATGGCACCTCAATAATGGGCAGTGACACAAGGGGGTTTCGGAAATGAGGAGTGGGAGCAGTTAGCTGACATGTAGGGCAGGACCTGCAATAGTTCACTATTTCCCGGTGGCACCCAGGCCAATAGAACCTCTGCACAACCCGTTCCTGCGTTTTTTCCACCCCTAGGTGTCCACCCAAGATGTGTGAATGGGCCATGTCCAACACCTTCCGTCTATATGGACCCGGCACTACCAACTGCTCTACCAACTCCTCCCTTATTTTCGTGACCCGGTACAACAACTCCCTGCTCATTAGAAAATGGGGAAATCTTGTGTCTGCCCCCGGCTCCTGTACCACCCCGTCAATAACTGTGACATTATTAAAGGCTTCCCTCAGAGTGGGGTCCCTATGTTGGGCAGTCCCAAAATTTTCACCGGATACCTCTAACTCCAGAATGTCAGATGCAGGGGACACTTCCTCCTCATCTCCAGCCAGGACACAAAAAGGAAACCTGTCTGACTCTGGGTGTGGCACCACCCTTCCAGGGTTCACTGGTTCCCTACTCTTGCTAGGGAGCTCAGAACCTTTCCCCCACAAATCCCAAAACAAACAGAAATCCCGGCCAATAATTATAGGGTGCAACAAGTCCTGAACGACGCCGACTATGTGGGACTCCGTGCCACATGTCGTTTCAATGTTCACACTGGCCACAGGGTAGTCCTTTGCATCACCATGTATGCACCGCACTCCGACCTTCTTTCCCGGGAGCAGGTGGAGAGGAAAAGTGGCCCTCACCAGGGTCACTAGGCTCCCCGAGTCTAACAGTGCCGTTACTGCTCGACCGTTCACCTTTACGGGACACGCTTGAGGTCCCTCGTTGGGCGGAGAGTTCACACTGCAGGCTGGATACGCATAGTATGAACAACGGCGTCCCATGCTACAGTCCATCTGCTCAGTGGTCTGGGAACATCGGGCAGCTATATGTCCTGGCTTGTGGCACCTCCAACAAACAATATCACCCGTAGGGACCTTGGGCACCACCTCCCCCGCCCTTGGTGACCTTGGACGCGCCACCCCTTTTTGGGGCTCAGCTTCCTTCTGGGACCCCCAGTATGGCATGGGCTGCCTCCTGAAGGAGCCTTCCAACCCTTGGTATCTCTCAACCAGTCCGATCAGCTCGTCGGCATTCTGGGGATCACCCTGGGCAACCCAAGTCTGTATAGGCCTCGGGAGGGAATGGACAAACCGATCCATCATCACCCGTTCTACCATTTGAGCAGGCGTAGATGACTCTGGCTGCAGCCATTTCTGGACCAGGTGCAACAGATCAAACATTTGGGAACGAGGTGGTTTGTCCCGGTGATAGCCCCAGGAGTGAACTCGCTGTGCCCTGACAGTCAGTGTCACCCCCAAACGTGCGAGAATCTCAGCTTTCAATTTGTGATACTCTTTGGCATCCTGCAATGTCAAATCATAGTACGCCTTCTGGGGTACTCCTGTCAGGTATGGCGCAAGTACCTCTGCCCACTGCTCTGGCGGAAGTTTTTCCCTCTCAGCGACCCTCTCAAACACCGTCAGGAAGGCCTCAACATCATCCCCGGGAGTCATTTTCTGCAATGCGCGTCTTACCGTCTTTCGGACGTGGGTGTCATCAGCCAAACCTGGGGTTGGGGCGCTCGCCTTGCCCTGGATGGCGGTTGCCAGAAGCTGCATCTGCTGCTGGCTCTGTTGTAACTGCTGCCGTTGCTCCTGCTGGCTCTGTTGTATCTGCTGCATCAACAGCCTGTTGGTCTCTTGCTGCCTTTGCTCCTGCTGGACCAAGTGTTTCAGCAAGTCCTCCATTTTCTCCGGCAATGCTTGCTGGCTTGCAACAGCCTTGACCCAGGACATTCAAAAATAAACTCACTTCTCCGCTGGGAACGCTGCCCGCATTCTCCACCAATTGTAGGGGTTCCACTCACTCAGCTGCGACGGCTGACACTCAGGAGGCAGGTTCCTTTAAAGTTCACTGGGTTTATTACTCCATATGACAAAACAACAGAAAGCAAATAGCCTTTGGTTCAGGCAAAGAAAAAACAAGTGTCCAGTTCATCCGGCTCAGTCCTGAAGCCGTAACACACTCAGGAGGGTTTCACCTCCACACATATCTACCTGTGTTAAGCATTAGGCTTTCTTTTATATGTCTAACCACACCCAGAACCCATCACATGACCAGACATGTGGTTGTGACATCACCACAGGTCCTGAAACACATATAGGTAGCTATGGTTACATCACAGTAGCAAGCCATCTATAAGGGACATATCTCCCATTGATTAGACATCCTTTAGCCACGCTACACCACCCAATATAAATGGACACTACCCCAGCAAGTGGTATAACATACTGAGCAAAAGTAACATGGCATATCTAGTTACAATATAACACAAGGTACAGCATATATTTGCTGGGCGTATATAAATTCAAAAGATATATCACCAGCAGTAATCCAATACTCTAAACAGACGCTATCACAACAGATAAGAGTGTATGTCAGATTACAGAACCATAACATAATCACTTTCATAGTGGTACAAGGTGTAACAGATGTAAAATATTTATCCAATAGAAAGGATGTGTAGCCTCCAACACAGGGAAAAATAAGAACCATTCCAGCCCCAGATGGTATAGCACATGGCAGGTCCCAGCGAATTGAAAGCAGGTAAGTTGGAACTAAAATAACATACAAAAGAAAAAATATATAAGTTAAAAAAATCTTTATAAAAAGATCCCATATAGGAGACCCACAGGAGAGGGGAATATATCAGGATGGGGAAGAGAGGTATATGAAAAAAGGAGAAATATCACATGAGTCTAATCCAAAAATAAGTGGGGAAGTTCAGAGTATAACGGGACCAAAATCCATAGTGTGATAAGGGCACATCAGAGGAAAGAGGAAAAGCTTAGGAGCTCGTTTAGTCCCTTGGGTGCCATGGTGTCCAAATGCACAATCCAAACAGCTTCGCGTTGTGCCAGTATTTTTTTGTAGTTGCCGCCCCTCACTCTCAGATGTACACTTTCGATGCCCCTTCCCCGAAGAGTCCCCGAGTCACAATCATGGTATTGTTTAAAATGACGGGGGATCATCTTCATGTCCGAGGCATCGTTTATTGCCCTTGCAGCACAAATGTCCCTAACGTGTTCACAGACACGTACCCATAATTCCCTGCATGTCAGTCCTATATAGATCAAGGAGCATCCACACGTGGCATAATATATGACATTAGAAGCGCCACATGACATATGCTGCCTGATGTCAAATTCCTTTGTCCCATCAGAAGATTTAAAGGTTGAGACCCGCAAAACATTTTCGCAAGCCACACAGTGGCCACATTGAAAGGAGCCCAAAATTGGGCCTCTGGCGCTAAAGGGGTTTCTTATGGGTGGCACATAGTGGCTGCGGACTAACAGGTTACCCAAATTTGGGGATCTTTTAGCAGTCATTAGTGGATAGTTACCTAGGGCGGGAGCCAGGGAGAGTTCAGTCATTAAAACTGACCAGTGTCTATTAAGTATATCTCTCATATTGGACCATTCATGGTTATATGTAGAGTTGAGCGACCTTGACCTTTTTAGAGTCGAGCCGGGTTTCGCGAAACCCGACTATCTCAAAAGTCGGTTCGAGTGAAATCGGCCGATTATGACGTAAAGTCGGGATCGACCGAAACACGAAACCCAATGCAAGTCAATGGGGCAGCATAGTCGGCAGTGAGTGGGGGCCAGGAAAACACCTAGAGTGCCCATTTTAATGTCAAAACCATCCATTCTTCTTAATGAAGCTTGTCAAGCGTAATTTACCTTATAATAATTGGAAGGCATTTGAAATTGGGGGTCATTTGGCTAAAGTTGTGGTGGGTAGGGCTGGTTCAAGTAATTAGTGGGCCCAGGAAATCTGGACCACGTCACGGCAGTGGAGCAGGGAGAGGTAAGTATTTCAACTTTGCAAGTGCTGTGAACCTGAGCAAGCAAGGGGGGCCCACTCGTTGGCATTGGCACTGGCACAGGGCCCCTCAAAGTACAGCGGTGTGTTTGCACGGCGGGGGCGCCTCCCACCGGCAGCAACACTTTTGCGTACTATGAGAGGCCCTGTGCCAGTGACGTCGCCAACTAGTATTCCTCCCCCCACCTGATGAAGGAACCTGCACTTTCATCTGCACCTTCCTCTTTGTCCCCGTGTAAGGTGGTATGGTATGCGGGAAGGGGGACCTGACTTTCAGCAGGATCACAATCTTGCAGTGTAGCGTGCACGGGAAATGTTGCATTATGGGTCAATGTACCAGCAGACTCATCTATCACTGGCTGGGCAATGGGCAGGATGAGGAGGAAACACAGATATAGGCCCAAAGAATAAAGTGGGCTAAATGCAGTTCAAAATTGGTAACACAGGACTAATCAGGGGGCATTGCAGTGGAGGACAACTGGAATGAGAGGCTGACACAGAGAGTAGGCCCAAATCAGTAAGTAGTCGAAATGCAGTTCAAAATTGGCAACAGTAGTAAACAGGCGGCACAGCTTTGTTCAGTGGAGGAGAACAGCAAGGAGTGGCAGACACCGATAGTAGGCCCCAACCCAACTAGTAGGCCAAATGCAGTCTAACATTAACAACTACTTAACGAGCGCCTGAAAACGGAATTTCAGGACAGGAAACCAGCAGAACAGCAAGAAGTGGCAGACACCGATAGTAGGCCCCAAACCAACTAGTACGCCAAATGCAGTTGTTCCGTTTAACCATAATTTAATGAGAGCCTGAAGATAGAAGTTCAGGAAAGGCAACCTGGAGAACACATTGGAGTGGAACACACCATCTCTCTACACCCCATACCCAATTTGTAGGTCTAATGCAGCGTAGTTTCCAACAACTACTAAACAAGAGCATGATGATCGAAGCATTGGCGAGGAAACCTGGGGAACACCTTGGAGTGGAACACACCATCTCTCTACACCCCATACCCAATTTGTTGGCCTAATGCAGCGTAGTTTCCAACAACTACTAAACGAGAGCCGGAAGATCGAAGCTCAGGAAAGGCAACCTGGAGAACACCTTGGAGTGGAACACACCATCTCTCTACACCCCATACCCAATTTGTAGGCCTAATGCAGTGTAGTTTCCAAGAACTACTAAACGAGAGCCGGAAGATCGAAGCTCAGGAAAGGCAACCTGGAGAACACCTTGGAGTGGAACACACCATCTCTCTACACCCCATACCCAATTTGTAGGCCCAAATGCAGCGTAGTTTCCAACAACTACTAAACGAGAGCATGATGATCGAAGCATTGGCGAGGAAACCTTGGGAACACCTTGGAGTGGAACACACCATCTCTCTACACCCCATACCCAATTTGTAGGCCTAATGCAGCGTAGTTTCCAACAACTACTAAACGAGAGCATGATGATCGAAGCATTGGCGAGGAAACCTGGGGAACACCTTGGAGTGGAACACACCATCTCTCTACACCCCATACCCAATTTGTAGGCCTAATGCAGCGTAGTTTCCAACAACTACTAAACGAGAGCATGATGATCGAAGCATTGGCGAGGAAACCTGGGGAACACCTTGGAGTGGAACACACCATCTCTCTACAGTGGAACACACCATCTCTCTACACCCCATACCCAATTTGTAGGCCTAATGCAGCGTAGTTTCCAACAACTACTAAACGAGAGCCGGAAGATCGAAGCTCAGGAAAGGCAACCTGGGGAACACCTTGGAGTGGAACACACCATCTCTCTACACCCCATACCCAATTTGTAGGCCCAATGCAGCGTAGTTTCCAACAACTACTAAACGAGAGCATGATGATCGAAGCATTGGCGAGGAAACCTGGGGAACACCTTGGAGTGGAACACACCATCTCTCTACACCCCATACCCAATTTGTACGCCTAATGCAGCGTAGTTTCCAACAACTACTAAACGAGAGCATGATGATCGAAGCATTGGCGAGGAAACCTGGGGAACACCTTGGAGTGGAACACACCATCTCTCTACACCCCATACCCAATTTGTAGGCCTAATGCAGCGTAGTTTCCAACAACTACTAAACGAGAGCATGATGATCGAAGCATTGGCGAGGAAACCTGGGGAACACCTTGGAGTGGAACACACCATCTCTCTACAGTGGAACACACCATCTCTCTACACCCCATACCCAATTTGTAGGCCCAATGCAGCGTAGTTTCCAACAACTACTAAACGAGAGCCGGAAGATCGAAGCTCAGGAAAGGCAACCTGGAGAACACCTTGGAGTGGAACACACCATCTCTCTACACCCCATACCCAATTTGTAGGCCTAATGCAGCGTAGTTTCCAACAACTACTAAACGAGAGCATGATGATCGAAGCATTGGCGAGGAAACCTGGGGAACACCTTGGAGTGGAACACACCATCTCTCTACAGTGGAACACACCATCTCTCTACACCCCATACCCAATTTGTAGGCCTAATGCAGCGTAGTTTCCAACAACTACTAAACGAGAGCCGGAAGATCGAAGCTCAGGAAAGGCAACCTGGAGAACACCTTGGAGTGGAACACACCATCTCTCTACACCCCATACCCAATTTGTAGGCCTAATGCAGCGTAGTTTCCAACAACTACTAAACGAGAGCCGGAAGATCGAAGCTCAGGAAAGGCAACCTGGAGAACACCTTGGAGTGGAACACACCATCTCTCTACACCCCATACCCAATTTGTAGGCCTAATGCAGCGTAGTTTCCAACAACTACTAAACGAGAGCATGATGATCGAAGCATTGGCGAGGAAACCTGGGGAACACCTTGGAGTGGAACACACCATCTCTCTACACCCCATACCCAATTTGTAGGCCTAATGCAGCGTAGTTTCCAACAACTACTAAACGAGAGCCGGAAGATCGAAGCTCAGGAAAGGCAACCTGGGGAACACCTTGGAGTGGAACACACCATCTCTCTACACCCCATACCCAATTTGTAGGCCCAATGCAGCGTAGTTTCCAACAACTACTAAATGAGAGCATGATGATCGAAGCATTGGCAAGGAAACCTGGGGAACACCTTGGAGTGGAACACACCATCTCTCTACACCTCATACCCAATTTGTAGGCCTAATGCAGCGTAGTTTCCAACAACTACTAAACGAGAGCATGATGATCGAAGCATTGGCGAGGAAACCTGGGGAACACCTTGGAGTGGAACACACCATCTCTCTACAGTGGAACACACCATCTCTCTACACCCCATACCCAATTTGTAGGCCTAATGCAGCGTAGTTTCCAACAACTACTAAACGAGAGCCGGAAGATCGAAGCTCAGGAAAGGCAACCTGGAGAACACCTTGGAGTGGAACACACCATCTCTCTACACCCCATACCCAATTTGTAGGCCTAATGCAGCGTAGTTTCCAACAACTACTAAACGAGAGCCGGAAGATCGAAGCTCAGGAAAGGCAACCTGGGGAACACCTTGGAGTGTAACAAACCCTCTCTCTACACCACGGAAGGGCTGATTCTTAGGAAGGAAGGCTGTCGGAAAGAAGCAGGGCGCGTCCGAGGGTGATTATATTCTTATTAGGTATATACTCACCCTCGGACGCGCCCTGCTTCTTTATTTGTAATGAATGTTTATTTGCAATGTGGTTTTGACTTACTCTATTTTTTTGGTAAATAATGATTTTATTATTTTCATTGTTTTGCATCTTCTTGGCAATAATATAAAGAAGACGCGACAGGACAACACTCGGTGGATGCAATATCTGTGTTTAAAATTGAAAAAACCTTTCAGTTAACTACTTGCAGGAGAAAGTTATTGTAGCTGGTGGCCATTTTTAGTACTGCACCAGATTTTTGTTGTATGTGTTTGTTTTTAATGTTAAAATGTCTGCATTTGATATCTCTCCAGTATTTTCTTTTTTATAAGCAAAATACTTATTTTTATATTTTCTGATGTTGGTTCCAGGGGTACACGGGCAGCAGTGGTGTGGTCAGTGGAGGCCTAGTGGAAGGAGTGACCTCAGACAGGCATCGAAGGCCTAAAATAATAACACATGGCTGTAGGCAATTTTAAATTGGTTCCAGGGGTACACGGGCAGCAGTGGTGTGGTCAGTGGAGGCCTAGTGGAAGGAGTGACCGCAGACAGGCATCGAAGGCCTAAAATAATAACACATGGCTGTAGGCAATTTTAAATTGGTTCCAGGGGTACACGGGCAGCAGTGGTGTGGTCAGTGGAGGCCTAGTGGAAGGAGTGACCGCAGACAGGCATCGAAGGCCTAAAATAATAACACATGGCTGTAGGCAATTTTAAATTGGTTCCAGGGGTACACGGGCAGCAGTGGTGTGGTCAGTGGAGGCCTAGTGGAAGGAGTGACCGCAGACAGGCATCGAAGGCCTAAAATAATAACACATGGCTGTAGGCAATTTTAAATTGGTTCCAGGGGTACACGGGCAGCAGTGGTGTGGTCAGTGGAGGCCTTGTGGAAGGAGTGACCGCAGACAGGCATCGAAGGCCTAAAATAATAACACATGGCTGTAGGCAATTTTAAATTGGTTCCAGGGGTACATGGGCAGCAGTGGTGTGGTCAGTGGAGGCATATTGTAAGGAGTGACCGCAGACAGGCATCGAAGGCCTAAAATAATAACACATGGCTGTAGGCAATTTTAAATTGGTTCCAGGGGTACACGGGCAGCAGTGGTGTGGTCAGTGGAGGCCTAGTGGAAGGAGTGACCGCAGACAGGCATCGAAGGCCTAAAATAATAACACATGGCTGTAGGCAATTTTAAATTGGTTCCAGGGGTACACGGGCAGCAGTGGTGTGGTCAGTGGAGGCCTAGTGGAAGGAGTGACCGCAGACAGGCATCGAAGGCCTAAAATAATAACACATGGCTGTAGGCAATTTTAAATTGGTTACAGGGGTACACGGGCAGCAGTGGTGTGGTCAGTGGAGGCCTAGTGGAAGGAGTGACCACAGACAGGCATCGAAGGCCTAACATAACAAAAATGTCAATACAATGGTATTGTCAGTGGCAGGCATTGAAGGATGTCAGCGCATAGACTAAACATTGGTGGAGCTGTGAGATAATTTTGCAAGTGGTAGAGCACTGTTTGAGCTGGGGGGGGGGAACTGTCTTGTGGCCGGCGGTACAGGCCCAGGGCCCCTCATATTACAACGGTGTGTCTGACGTTGGGTGCGCACCACCACCGCCAGAGACACTTTATTGTACTATGAGGGACCCAGTGGCAGTGCCGTCGACCAAAAGCGGGCACACCCACCTCTTCAGACAAACTGCACTCTCACGGGTGCTGTCGCCAAGTGTCGATACCACGGCCCCGTGTGGGGAGTTTGGCCATTTAGTGAGGTGTAAACATGTCGTATGCTGGACAATCAGGTGCAGAAAATTACGAGATTGGAAAAGGCATTCAGAATAGTCCACAGGCAAGACCTTTTCATAGGAAAGCTAGGTGTCAGCCGGGCAAGGTGGGGCAAAAGATTTCGAAATCCAGTTGTGGTTCATTTTAATGAAGGTTAGATCATCTACATTTTGGGTAGCCAGACGAGTCCTTTTTTCTGTTAGTATTGAACCTGCAGCACTGAATACTCTTTCTGATAGGACACTAGCTGCCGGGCAAGCAAGCTCCTGCAATGCATATTCTGCCAATTCTGGCCAGGTGTCTAATTTTGATGACCAGTAATCAAATGGGAATGACGGTTGAGGGAGAACATCGATAAGGGATGAAAAATAGTTTGTAACCATACTGGACAAATGTTGTCTCCTGTCACTTTGAATTGATGCTGCAGTACCTGTCCTGTCTGCGGTCATAGCAAAATCACTCCACATCCTGGTCAGAAAACCCCTCTGGCCAACGCCACTTCTGATTTCTGCCCCTCTAACTCCTCTGGTCTGCTGGCCCCTGCAGCTCGTGTGAGAACGATCACGGGCGCTGTGTGCAGGGAATGCCAGAAGCAAACGGTCAACAAGAGTTGATTGTTTGGTTGCTAATATTAGTTCCAAGTTCTCATGTGGCATTATATTTTGCAATTTGCCTTTATAGCGAGGATCAAGGAGGCAGGCCAACCAGTAATCGTCATCATTCATCATTTTAGTTATGCGTGTGTCCCTTTTGAGGATATGTAAGGCATAATCCGCCATGTGGGCCAAAGTTCCAGTTCTCAAATCTGCAGTTGTGCTTGGTTGAGGGGCAGTTTCAGGCAAATCCACGTCACTTGTGTCCCTCCAAAAACCAGAACCCGGCCTTGCCGCGCCACCAATTTCCAGTGGCCCCGGAAAAGCTTCCTCATTAAAAATATAATCATCCCCATCATCCTCCTCGTCCTCCTCCTCCTCTTCGCCCGCTAACTCGTCCTGTACACTGCCCTGGCCAGACAATGGCTGACTGTCATCAAGGCTTTCCTCTTCCTCAGCTGCAGACGCCTGATCCTTTATGTGCATCAAACTTTGCATCAGCAGACGCATTAGGGGGATGCTCATGCTTATTATGGCGTTGTCTGCACTAACCAGCCGTGTGCATTCCTCAAAACACTGAAGGACTTGACACATGTCTTGAATCTTCGACCACTGCACACCTGACAACTCCATGTCTGCCATCCTACTGCCTGCCCGTGTATGTGTATCCTCCCACAAAAACATAACAGCCCGCCTCTGTTCGCACAGTCTCTGAAGCATGTGCAGTGTTGAGTTCCACCTTGTTGCAACGTCTATGATTAGGTGATGCTGGGGAAGGTTCAAAGAACACTGATAGGTCTGCATACGGCTGGAGTGTACGGGCGAACGGCGGATATGTGAGCAAAGTCCACGCACTTTGAGGAGCAGGTCGGATAACCCCGGATAACTTTTCAGGAAGCACTGCACCACCAGGTTTAAGGTGTGAGCCAGGCAAGGAATGTGTTTCAGTTGGGAAAGGGAGATGGCAGCCATGAAATTCCTTCCGTTATCACTCACTACCTTGCCTGCCTCAAGATCTACAGTGCCCAGCCACGACTGCGTTTCTTTCTGCAAGAACTCGGACAGAACTTCCGCGGCGTGTCTGTTGTCGCCCAAACACTTCATAGCCAATACAGCCTGCTGACGTTTGCCAGTAGCTGCCCCATAATGGGAGACCTGGTGTGCAACAGTGGCAGCTGCGGATGGAGTGGTTGTGCGACTGCGGTCTGTGGACGAGCTCTCGCTTCTGCAGGAGGACGAAGAGGAGGAGGAGGGGGTGCGAACGGCTACAGCCAATTGTTTCCTAGACCGTGGGCTAGGCAGAACTGTCCCAAACTTGCTGTCCCCTGTGGACCCTGCATCCACCACATTTACCCAGTGTGCCGTGATGGACACGTAACGTCCCTGGCCATGCCTACTGGTCCATGCATCTGTTGTCAGGTGCACCTTTGTGCTCACAGATTGCCTGAGTGCATGGACGATGCGCTCTTTAACATGCTGGTGGAGGGCTGGGATGGCTTTTCTGGAAAAAAAGTGTCGACTGGGTAGCTCGTAGCGTGGTACAGCGTAGTCCATCAGGGCTTTGAAAGCTTCGCTTTCAACTAACCGGTAGGGCATCATCTCTAACGAGATTAGTCTAACTATGTGTGCGTTCAAACCCTGTGTACGCGGATGCGAGGCTAAGTACTTCCTTTTTCTAACCATAGTCTCATGTAGGGTGAGCTGGACTGGAGAGCTGGAGATCGTGGAACTAGCGGGGGTGCCGGTGGACATGGCAGACTGAGAGACGGTGGGAGATGGTATTGCTGCCGCCGGTGCCCTAGATGCAGTGTTTCCTACTACGAAACTGGTGATTCCCTGACCCTGACTGCTTTGGCCTGGCAAAGAAACCTGCACAGATACTGCAGGTGGTGCGGAAAATGGTGGCCCTACACTGCCGGAAGGGATGTTGCGTTGCTGACTAGCTTCATTGGCCGAGGGTGCTACAACCTTAAGGGACGTTTGGTAGTTAGTCCAGGCTTGCAAATGCATGGTGGTTAAATGTCTATGCATGCAACTTGTATTGAGACTTTTCAGATTCTGTCCTCTGCTTAAGGTAGTTGAACATTTTTGACAGATGACTTTGCGCTGATCAATTGGATGTTGTTTAAAAAAATGCCAGACTGCACTCTTTCTAGCATCGGATACCTTTTCAGGCATTGCAGACTGAGCTTTAACCGGATGGCCACGCTGTCCTCCAACAGGTTTTGGCTTTGCCACGCGTTTTGGGCAAGATACGGGCCCGGCAGATGGAACCTGTTGCGATGTTGATGCCTGCTGCGGCCCCTCCTCTTCCGCTTCAGAACTGCTGCCGCCTGCACCCTGTTCCCCCAATGGCTGCCAATCGGGGTCAAGAACTGGGTCATCTATTACCTCTTCTTGTAGCTCGTGTGCAACTTCGTCTGTGTCACCGTGTCGGTCGGTGGTATAGCGTTCGTGATGGGGCAACATAGTCTCATCAGGTTCTGATTCTTGATCATTACCCTGCGAGGGCAATGTTGTGGTCTGAGTCAAAGGACCAGCATAGTAGTCTGGCTGTGGCTGTGCATCAGTGCACTCCATGTCAGATTCAACTTGTAATGGGCATGAACTGTTAACTGCTTCACTTTCTAAGCCAGGGACGGTATGTGTAAAGAGCTCCATGGAGTAACCCGTTGTGTCGCCTGCTGCATTCTTCTCTGTTGTTGTTTTTGCTGAAGAGGACAAGGAAGCGACTTGTCCCTGACCGTGAACATCCACTAACGACGCGCTGCTTTGACATTTACCAGTTTCACGAGAGGAGGCAAAAGAGCTAGAGGCTGAGTCAGCAAGATAAGCCAAAACTTGCTCTTGCTGCTCCGGCTTTAAAAGCGGTTTTCCTACTCCCAGAAAAGGGAGCGTTCGAGGCCTTGTATAGCCTGACGACGAACCTGGCTCCACAGCTCCAGACTTAGGTGCAATATTTTTTTTCCCATGACCAGCTGATGCTCCACCACTACCACTACCCTCATTACCAGCTGACAATGAACTCCCCCGGCCACGACCTCTTCCACCATACTTCCTCATTGTTTTAAAAACATAAACAAACTAACGGTATTTGTTGCTGTCACACAAATTACACGGTGAGCTATAACTTCAGTATGATTTAGCTACCCCTTTACAGGTGAGTGAGACCACAACGAAAATCAGGCACAATGTTACACACTCTGTTGTTGGTGGCAACAAATGAGAGAGATGCCACACACGCAGGACTGTCACTGAAGCACAAATGTAAATATTAATCTCCCACTGATTTGATTTTTTTTTTTTTTTCAGGGAGACTTTAGGAAAAAAAAATAATAGAATAAAATGATTTTTTCAGGAAGAATTTAGAAACCAAATAAAATAAAATGATTTTTTCAGGGAGAATTTAGAAAACAAATAAAACAAAAAAAGGCTTTCTATGGCCCACTGAGTGAGAGATGACGCACACAGGAGTCAGGAGTGGCACACAAGCCCAGAGGCCAATATTTATCTCCCACTGATTGATGTAGTGATTTTTTCAGGTAGATTTTGGAACCCAAATCAAGCTAAAAAAATAATAGGCTTTCTATGGCCCACAATTGGAGAGAGAGAGAGAGATGGCACACCCAGGAGTCAAGACTGGCACACAAGCAGAAAGGGCAATATTAATCTCCCACTGATTTGTTTTTTTTTTGTTTTTTTCAGGGAGACTTTAGGAAAAAAAAAATAGAATAAAATGATTTTTCAGGAAGAATTTAGAAACCAAATAAAATAAAATGATTTTTTCAGGGAGAATTTAGAAAACAAATAAAACAAAAAAAGGCTTTCTATGGCCCACTGAGTGAGAGATGACGCACACAGGAGTCAGGAGTGGCACACAAGCCCAGAGGCCAATATTTATCTCCCACTGATTGATGTAGTGATTTTTTCAGGTAGATTTTGGAACCCAAATCAAGCTAAAAAAATAATAGGCTTTCTATGGCCCACAATTGGAGAGAGAGAGAGATGGCACACCCAGGAGTCAAGACTGGCACACAAGCAGAAAGGGCAATATTAATCTCCCACTGATTTGTTTTTTTTTTTTTTTTTTCAGGGAGACTTTAGGAAAAAAAAAATAGAATAAAATGATTTTTTCAGGAAGAATTTAGAAACCAAATAAAATAAAATGATTTTTTCCGGGAGAATTTAGAAAACAAATAAAACAAAAAAAGGCTTTCTATGGCCCACTGAGTGAGAGATGACGCACACAGGAGTCAGGAGTGGCACACAAGCCCAGAGGCCAATATTTATCTCCCACTGATTGATGTAGTGATTTTTTCAGGTAGATTTTGGAACCCAAATCAGGCTAAAAAAATAATAGGCTTTCTATGGCCCACAATTGGATAGAGAGAGAGAGATGGCACACCCAGGAGTCAAGACTGGCACACAAGCAGAAAGGGCAATATTAATCTCCCACTGATTTTTTTTTTTTTTTTTTCAGGGAGACTTTAGGAAAAAAAAATAATAGAATAAAATGATTTTTTCAGGAAGAATTTAGAAACCAAATAAAATAAAATGATTTTTTCAGGGAGAATTTAGAAAACAAAACAAAAAAAGGCTTTCTATGGCCCACTGAGTGAGAGATGACGCACACAGGAGTCAGGAGTGGCACACAAGCCCAGAGGCCAATATTTATCTCCCACTTTTTTTTTTTTGTTCCAGGGAAAATTTATAAACCCAATAAAAAAAATAATAAATAGGCTTTCTATGGCCCACTATCTGAGAGACAGAGAGAGATGGCACGCTTAGGACTGGCACACAAGCCCAAAGGCCAATATTAATCTCCCTTTTTTTTAAAGGGAGAATTTATAAAACCAAAAAAAATAAATAAATAGGCTTTCTATGGCCCACTATTTGTGAGAGAGATGGCACGCTCAGGACTGGCACACAAGCCCAGAGGCCAATATTAATCTCCCACTTTTTTTTTTTTCCAGGGAAAATGTATAAACCCAATAAAAAAAATAAAAAATAAATAGGCTTTCTATGGCCCACTATCTGAGAGAGAGAGATGGCACGCTTAGGACTGGCACACAAGCCCAAAGGCCAATATTAATCTCCCACTGATTGATTTATTGATTTTTTCAGGTAGAATTTAGAACCCAAATAAAGCAAAAAAAAAAAATGGGCTTTCTATGGCCCACTGAGTGAGTGATGATGCACACAGGAGTCAGGAGTGGCACACAAGCCCTGAGGCCAATATTTTTCTCCCACTGATTGATGTAGTGATTTTTTCAGGTACATTTTAGAACCCAAATCAAGCAAAAAAATAAATAGGCTTTCTATGGCCCACTATTTGTGAGAGAGATGGCACGCTCAGGACTGGCACACAAGCCCAGAGGCCAATATTAATCTCCCACTTTTTTTTTTTTGGTTCCAGGGAAAATTTATAAACCCAATAAAAAAAATAATAAATAGGCTTTCTATGGCCCACTATCTGAGAGAGAGAGATGGCACGCTTAGGACTGGCACACAAGCCCAAAGGCCAATATTAATCTCCCACTGATTGATTTATTGATTTTTTCAGGTAGAATTTAGAACCCAAATAAAGCAAAAAAAAAAAAATGGGCTTTCTATGGCCCACTGAGTGAGTGATGATGCACACAGGAGTCAGGAGTGGCACACAAGCCCTGAGGCCAATATTTTTCTCCCACTGATTGATGTAGTGATTTTTTCAGGTAGATTTTATAACCCAAATCAAGCAAAAAAATAAATAGGCTTTCTATGGCCCACTGAGTGAGAGATGACACAGACAGGGATGGCACTCTAGCAGAAATGTCAATCTTAATCTCCCACAAAAAAAAAAAAAAAAACAGGGAGTGTCCTTCAATTACTATCTCCCTGCAGTAATCTCAGCCAGGTATGGCAGGCAGCAATAAGGAGTGGACTGATGCACAAATTAAATAAAAAGTGTGTACAAACAAAAAAGATAGCTGTGCAGAAAGGAAGGAACAAGAGGATTTGTGCTTTGAAAAAAGCAGTTGGTTTGCACAGCGGCGTACACACAGAAATGCAGCTATCAGGGAGCCTTCTAGGGCAGCCCAATGAGCTACAGCGCTGAGGGGGAAAAAAAAAAATGTAGCTTCCACTGTCCCTGCACACCGAAGGTGGTGTTGGGCAGTGGAAATCGCTACAGCACAAGCGGTTTGGTGGTTAATGGACCCTGCCTAACGCTATCCCTGCTTCTGACGAAGCGGCAGCAACCTCTCCCTAAGCTCAGATCAGCAGCAGTAACATGGCGGTCGGCGGGAACTCCCCTTTATAGCCCCTGTGACGCCGCAGACAGCAAGCCAATCACTGCAATGCCCTTCTCTAAGATGGTGGGGACCAGGACCTATGTCATCACGCTGCCCACACTCTGCGTTTACCTTCATTGGCTGAGAAATGGCGCTTTTCGCGTCATTGAAACGCGACTTTGGCGCGAAAGTCGCGTACCGCATGGCCGACCCCGCACAGGGGTCGGATCGGGTTTCATGAAACCCGACTTTGCCAAAAGTCGGCGACTTTTGAAAATGAACGACCCGTTTCACTCAACCCTAGTTATATGTAGTAATAAATCTGATCTTATCCCCATCTGTCTTCTTCTTCTGCCCATTATCACTGTCATATAGTAGATCCCTACGAGGTGTCCTTCTGGCTCTCTCAAAGCCCCGTTTTATGCTCCTACGGCTATAACCACGAGTCTCAAAGCGTCCCTCAAGGTCAGCCGACTGTGTTAGAAATCTATCATCAGTAGAGCAAATCCGCCTCATTCTTAGGAACTGTCCGACCGGGACGGCCCCAATGGTGGTTGGATTGTGTGCAGAGTCAGCATGAAGTAATGCATTGACTGCCATCGACTTTCTGAAGACTTCAGTCTAGATACGACGTGTATCATCTATCTCCAGCTTCACATCCAGAAAGTCGATATGTTGGGAATCAAATTGATACGTAAGCTTAATATTAAAGGGATTCTCATTGAGCTGGCTCATAAAGTCCCCGAGTTGCTGCACCATCCCTCCCCACAAAACCAAAACGTCATCTATGTATCTCATCCAGCACAGCACATGGTAAACGGCCCGCGCGCCCCCGTCGCCAAAAATGCATCTCTCCCATGAACCAAGGAAGATATTAGCGTACGAGGGTCCACAGGCCGCGCCCATGGCTGTGCCATTCTTTTGCAAGTAATACGTATCTTTAAATACAAAAAAATTATGGGTCAGGACAAAACGCAGCAGCTCGAGGATTAAATCACACATGGGGCCGCCCAGGTCGGAGGTCCCCAAGAAGAGGCAGACTGCGGCTAAACCATGTTCATGATCAATACACATATACAGTGTTTGAACTTCAGCAGTGACCAGAAGGACGCCTGGGTCCACAAGGACGCAGTCCACACGTGATAGGACGTCTGTCATGTCCTTAACATAAGATGGTAATACCTCAACTAGAGGTTTTAGATAAAAATCAATGAATTTGCATATGAGGTCACAAAGCCCCTCAATACCTGACATGATCGGACGTGCCGGGGGGTGGACGGCGTCCTTGTGAACCTTTGGCAAAGGGTAAAATATTGGTATCTTTGGAGACCTGACTGTCAGGCCCTCCAGGATTTTTTTTATCTATAATCCCTTTCTCCAGAGCCCTAATAAGTATAGCCTGTAGCTGAGATGAAAAGGAGGACAAAGGGTTGAAAGTTAGTTTAGTATATGTGCTGGCATCCCTCAGCTGGCGAAATGCCTCTTTTTTGTACTTATCACATGGCCAGATCACTATGTTCCCCCCTTGTCTGCCGGCTTGAATACCACATCTTTAAGGGATTGTAGCTCCTTAATAGCCTGTCTCTGCTTAAATGTGAGGTTATCAAATTTACACCTTGAGGAAAGTTGTTTAAAATCATCAGGGACCAACCTTGTTAATATGTCTACCGCAGGACACAGAGACAGGGGAGGGAACTTTGTTGATCTAGGCATGCTAGCAGGTGGAAACCTACCTTGAGGGATGACCATTTGCTCATCTAGGAGGTCTTCTTAAACCAGCAAAGCCTCCCTTTCCGTCTCAGTCAAAGGCTCCTGGGCTGGACAGTTCTTATGATGCAATTTTTTTAATATTAATTTTCGGGAGAATAGATGGAGGTCCTTCATGGCTAAAAAAGTCAAAAGATTTAATTGGAGAAAAGTTTAAACCCTTGCCCAAAACATCAATCTGAATATCTGTGAAGGACCAAGTTGATAGATTCAGTAACTGAAGGCCCCTGTTACTGCATGTCCCGTGTTGTTTCCCCGCCGTGGTTTTGACCTTGGAATTCTGTCTTGTAACAATCTTTTTAGTGTACGATTTAGGTCCCAATTGTTCTCCCCTCGCTTGAGTATGTGAGGTGTTAGTTTCCTCCGAAGGAGAATTAGATTTAGTTTGTCTGGATCGTGATCTAGAACTAGAAAAATTTCTAAAGCGGGGTCATGATCAGTCACCCGGGCCACGCCACCTATAGACATTAGAGGTCTGTTTATCGTGAACATCACGTTTGAATTTTCTGGCTTTCAGACCTTGTATCTCATTAACCCATTTCTGGAGTTCTATGTCAATTTCATCATTAAACTTTTTTTTCTCAATCTCATCAAGTTTATGCAGATCCAAATCCTTCAGCAATGTCATGAAACCAAAAGAGCAAGTATTTGAAAGCTCCTCCCACTTATTTTTAAATTCCTCATCTATTATAGGAAATGACGGAAATACTTGAATTCTGAGTCCACGGGGGATAAGTTCGCCTTTCAGATACTTTTCAAAAAAGGCATGGTTCCACCACACCCTCGTCCTTTTCCTCAAAAGATCTTTAAGTCGCTGCTGGACCCATCCAGGCCCCCATTATAACCATCCTTAAATGTGTCATTGATTTGGGCACGCTATGTAGAGTCACATGATCTAAAATCCATAGTGGATCTGTAGGAAACTGTGATAAACACAGAAAATATAATGATAGCAAAACCAGGCAACATATTAAACACGGAGGGGAGATTAAAGCACTAAATAGTGCAAAGAGACCCCCCCACCAAAATGAGAGACCAACTCCATAGCAACTGTTGAAAAGGAGTACAACAAGAGCATATAGGTCATAGAAAATAGTATTTTATTAAATTATCTTTGACAAGCTTAAAGTGCATACAGTACAGAAACCAATAATAGATAAAGTGCATAAGGATGATTAAAAACAAGTGGGTATCCCCCGATGTAGACTGCCCATACAGCCAACATGAAAAATTGCAGGTGAAAGTGCTGCCAAAAATCAGTGTACCCAGTCAACAAGTGAGTGAGAAATACCTCCGCCAACGCACCGCCCACGCTCCATTATAGTGCATTATTGTATTATGGGAATTTCGATTCCGGTATTCGATATTGCAAAAGTATCGGAACTCTGCATCGGAAATCCGATACAGCGAATATCGGCTGGTACCCGATATTTGCAGTATCAGAATGCTCAACACTACTCATCAGATGAGGGAGACCTTAATCAAATTTCTGTTGTGCGAGGTTGGGGGGGAGAGGACAGAGGAAGGAAGCATGATTCTCACCTCGCCGCCAACAAAACAACAAGGACTTGTCCTCCTGGATGCGCAAGACACATGAGTGCCTTCTTGCTGCACTACCTACAACATGACCCTCGGATTGTTAGAATCAGAAGTAATGCCGACTACTGGGTGGCCACACTCTTAGATCCCTGGTACAAAAGTAAATTAGGCAAAATAATTTCTGCCATAGAAAGGGATTCACACATGCAGGAGTATCAGCAGAGACTGTTACAGAATCTTACATCTGCTTTTCCACAAAACACCAGTGGTTCACGTAGTGAATCTCTGAGTTCTAACTTGACAACCGTGGGACTGTCGAGTCATCACTCAAACCGTAACAGTAACATCGTATCTGGTGGTAACAGCCATTTTTTCCAATCGTTTCAAGAATTTTTTACACAATCCTTTGCAAGGCCACAGGAGACAAGAAGTCTGACGTATAGCCAACGCCTAGGTAGGATGGTAGGATGGTACAGGAGTATCTCCAAGTTAACATCGATGCCATGACTGTGGAACTGGACCCTTGCTCATTTTGGGCTTCCAATCTGGAAAAAATGTCCTGAGCTCGCCACCCATGCCTTGGAGATCTTGTCGTGCCCTGCAGCCGGCGTTCTCTCTGAACGTGTATTCAGTGCTGCTGGTGGTGTGCTGACAGATAAGCGCACGCGGCTGTCCAGTGACAATGTAGACAGCCTAACGTTCATCAAGATGAACAAATCCTGCATCCGCAAGGACTTTTCTACTTCTGTGTCATCCTGGGGAGACTAAAAGCTTGATGATTTTTGAAATTCACCTCACAATCATTTTAAGAAACTCTGGCGAAGTTGATGCCACTTAATTGGTGTCTGTGGCCCAATTTTTGGAAAAAATGGAGACTCTTTTTGGAGTCCCCTTGCTGTGTTTTACATGACGCTGCCATCGTCAATTCCAGGTGGGTGGGGTCGCTTCCCCCTTTTAACCTTTAGAAACTACATACACTATGGCTTGGGGTAACACAGATGGTTGAGTCTGCAGAGCTGTTTACTTATGCTATGGCTTGGGATTCAGAGGTCTGCTCCAAAGCTTCAGTGTCTGCTAGTCAGTACAGTAGCCCACCCATGAAGCAAGCTACACCGCCTGTTTATCTAATTAATAATTTTTAACTGCATCTAGCCCAGGAAATCCTTTTGGGCCTAGTTGCATGTTGTGCTACTCAGCAGAGTACCCCACCCATGATGCAAGCTACACCGCCTGTTTATCTAAGTACTAATTTTTAACTGCATCTAGCCCAGGAAATCCTTTTGGGCCAAGTTGCATTTTGTGCTACTCAGCAGAGTACCCCACCCAAGAAGCAAGGTACACCACCTGTTTATCTAAGTACAAATTTTTAACTGCATCTAGCACAGGAAATCCTTTTGGGCCTAGTAGCAGTTTCTGCTACTCAGCAGAGTACCCCACCCATGAAGCAAGCTACACCACCTTCTTCCTTTCTCAATTTAACCCCTCGGCTCTGTGGTGTCCGCTCTCCTTCCAGCTCTCTCCTTCTCAAAGGTGGACTACCGAGTTTATTCACACTGTGGTGAATCTTTTGGGCCCAGGCATAAGAAGTAGTCAAGGTAATGGATAATATGTGTCCCCTTAGAAACGTCCATGACGACCCATTCGAGGAAGCAACTAAACGCCTCAAATAGCGAGCAGGATATGGAGCACCCCTAGGAAAATGGCGATCTATGTAGTATGCTCCTTCACAGAAGCAGCCCAATAGGTGGACACTATTCAGAGGCACAGGTAGTAACCAGAACGCCCCCTCAATGTTGATTTTGGCCATTAGGGTGCCCTTCCCAACTTCTTGACCTGCCTGATTGCCCCATCAAAGGAGGTACAGTACTTAGTACTGTACTTGGTTCCGCGTCGATGTTGTCGTTTACTGACCTGCCCCTTGGATATGGCAAATGGTGGATTAGTCTGAATGTATTGGGTTCCTTTTTTGGCACGACTCCCAACGGGTATACCACTACGTCTTCTAAGGAAAGTGGTCTGAATGGTCCCGCCTCCATTCTACCTAAAGTTATTTCTTTTCTAAATTTTTTTGTCACGACGTCTGGGTATTGGTAGGCTGATTTTAGATTTTTACTCCAGCCTGTCTTGATTTTAGAAGGGCATGACATGCCTATATCTGTGTCTCCTCCTCCTTTTACTCCTCCACCTCTTTTCTTTTTGCATGACTATATGTACTTGTGACTTTTCCATGTGTTTGTTGTGTCTTCTGAGCAGTTTCTCAGCTTTTGGACACCTTTTAAGGTGTTTTCTATGTGTTTTTATGTGTTTGTATGTGTTTGTGTTTGCCTGCCTTTGGTTTCAATGGGGTTCGACGGTGTTCGTAGAACTTTCGATGAACATTCGTCAAACACGCCCCAATTCGACGAACCGAACCGAACCGAACTCGAACACTAGGGGGGTGGCTCAACACTACTCAGCAGATTATTCCAAAAATTTGACAAATTTAGCTCTGATAACTATATACTGTAGTTTCTATGATTGCCAGATTGACCTTTTTTGCTACATCATGTTGTCTGTGACTGGCATACTGTACTTGTCCCTTGCCTTATATAATCATTGGCTACCAACTTAGCATCTCCAAGGAAACAAAAGTATGTAAAAAAAACTTGACATTATTCATACAGTATAAGAAAAATGCCATACTTCTTTTCAAAAGGAAAATAAGGGCTTTCTTCTTTTCTGATCTATTTTAACCAACAGGATGACTCAACCATTTAGTCTTTATATCTTGTAGCAGAAAAGAATGACTGTATCCAATTGTATAATGCTGCACTTGATCTTTATTTAACACCAGTTTCTAGGCAATACATAGACAAGCTGCAAAAGACGTACAAAAAAGTCATACTTTTCTAACCTGAAATAGAGAAAGAAAATCAAAAAGATGTTTTTTAAAGATTTAATATAGCATTTAACAGAAGGAAAATGCCAAGGAAATAGATGTATTTTTACTTAGCGGTAACTTAGTCATAACCATGCAAATCACTATGTCCAATAACTCAGCTTGAGCAGCTGCTGCAGCATACAATATATTCCAGGGCAGTTTTTAATTATGATATTTCAGGAATGAATGATAGCAGGTTATGTAGTTGTAAATGACTGACATAGGTGAATAACACATAGCAGCTTTACCATAGAAAACAATCTTAAGCTCTTGTATATTGAACAAATAGCTGAATAATTCATTATAAAAGTCAGTCAATTTAAATATAAATGATTTGCCTTATTGACTATTATGTGAATGGAAATAAAAATAACATTTATAAAAAGATTACATGATAAATGGAGCATGGGATAGCACATTTAGGTATAACAATCACCAAGTGCTGATAATGACATCAATGATTAGCAGATCTGATGAAATTGTAATTTGGCAGTTTGCTTGAATTTAGCAAGGGAATTGGATTTGCATTGGATGTAACTCAAATATGTTTTTTTTTGCTCCAGGGTCTTTTCAGTCATCATATGATGTCATTACATGCTTTGGGTTGCATCGTTAAGACCTAGTGAGAATTTATGCACCGAAGATCCTGGGTGTGCGGAAGGTTGGAGGCTTGGATTGGAGCAAATAATGAGAAACTGTGCTGACAAGGTAAGAACCTGGGAGAGGTGAGTAATCTTGATTTTATTTTTTAAAACACTCAACACTTTTCAATGCAGAAACATGGCAGTCAGACATGTAATATTGTGAGGTATTTGTGTTAACTTCTGGATTCTGGCAAATCTAAATTATTTTGAGGTATTTCAGGTAAAATAAATTCACCTTGAAGCAATTTGTTGATCTGTAAATTATACATTCACTAGAGTAGTTGGTTAGACTTGGGCTCTTTCGGAAAGCATCTTTTCACATCAGCCTGTAAAGGGGATGATTTCAGGACTGCTGCATAAGTATGACTGTGATCGAAGAAGGGCTGTATCTGTCACAAGATGAGTTGAGCATCTCGCCTCAGGTGGCAGAATGCAGAATATTAGAGAAACGGCAGGACAGCAGCTATGAGTTTGCTGTCTAAACATGGGCTCTTTTTAAGCAGAAAGAAGTGCAGCTTACCTTAAGAACCTGTCACCCCCCAGGTGTTTGTAACTAAAAGAGCCACCTTGTGCAGCAGTAATGCTGCATTCTGACAAGGTGGCTCTTTTAGTTTGGGTCCCTAGCACTGCTGAAAGCATAGTTTTTTAAATTTGTCCCTCATTCCTCGAGATCGCCACAGGAGCAGGTCTTTCCCCCCTAATCCAGATGCCTCCCAGCCGTCACTCATGGCCTCTGTGCGCCAAGTGCCCCCTCATCTTCTTTCGTCCCCGGCGCCTGCGCTGTACATTTGAAGGGCAGCGCAACTGCACATGCCCAAAAGAAAAACAACTGTGCAGGCACTGGGGATGCTTAACAAGGAAGAGGAGGTGGCGCCTGGCGCGCAGAGGCCATGAGTGAAGGCTGGGAGGCGTCTGGATTAGGGGGAAAGACCTGCCCCCCTGGCGATTTCATGGTATGAGGGACAAATTTAAAAAACGATTCTTTGAGCAGTGCCAGGGACCCAAAGTAAAAGAGCCACCTTGTCAGAATGCAGCATTACTGCTGCACAAGGTGGCTCTTTTAGTTACAAACGCCTGGGGGGGTGACAGGTTCCCTTTAACAACACTCCTTCCTTCCCATCAGTTCTTCTTTTCACCATTCTATGGAGCAGCAGAACTTTATAAATTGCTTTGATTCTACTTTGTCATTGGAAGAAGGGGCCCTTAAGCCCAGAATCACTTCACATATTGATATTTTAACTAAAAGTCTTTAGTCATCTTACATCAGGTCTATTTTGGAGTTTAGTTGGAAATTACTAAATAAATGCTTGGATACAATTTGCTGTTAGGAACATGCTAGCTGTGTTCCCTATATGACATGTGGAAGAAGGTGCTCTGGTCAGATGAAACCAAAGTAGAACTTTTTGGGCTAAATGCAAATGACTCTGTGTAGTGGAAAACAAACAATGCACATCACCCTGAAATCAGCATCCCCCTCGTCAAACATAGTGGTGTCAGCATCATGGGTTGGGGATTCTTTTTTCAGCAGGGACAGAGAAGATCATCAGAGTTGAAGAGAATATGGACAGAGCTGAATATAGTGCAATCTTGGAGGAAAACTTGTTAGAAGCTGCAAAACACTTTAGACTGAGGCATAAGGTCACCTTCCAGCAGGACAACAACCCTAGTCATACTACTAGAGCTACAATGGATGATTTAGATAAAAGCATATTCATGTGTTTGAATGGCAAAGTCACAGTCCAGAACTAAATTCCTTTGAAAACATACAGCAAGACTTGAAAATTGCTGTTCACAAATGCTATCTAATCTCACTGAGCTAAAGTAAGTGAGTTTCCATAGAAGAATGGGGAAACATTTCAGCCGTAGATGTGCAAAGCTGTTAGAGATATACCCCAAAAGAATGCGCCAGTAATTTCAGTAAAAGGTGGTTCTACAAAGTATTGACTCAGGAGGACTGAATGCAATTGCACATCACAATTTTCAGATTTATATTTATAAAATATTTAAAAAACATATATAATTTCCTTTACATTTCACACATACTTGCTTCTAAGTGTTGGTATATCACAAAAAATAGATTTAAGTTTGTCGGTATAACGTGAAAAATGTGAAAAAGTTCATGGGGTATAAGTACTTTTTAAGACATTGTATGTATAGGTGTCATGTCTGTAGTGTAAATGTATATATGTATGTGTGTAATATGTGCAATGCATTTGCAAATTTTGAAGGCTAGCAACAAATGGTTGGAGAAAACCTAGATTCAGAATTTGCAGTTCTCTATTAACAATAAACATAACACTTGCTTGTCCAGCAACACATAAATTTCAGCAGAAGTAATGTTTTTCTTCGGCAGTAGCAGACAATACAAGACTTAGTCACATATTATATAATTCACTTTTAAAAACAGACAGTATAACATGGGAAAGTTAACTATTTTTAGAGTTACAATAAGCTAATTTTAAGCTTTGTTCTAGCAGAGACTTCCCTGTGTTTCCATTCTTTATCCTTCACTCTCAATTCTTCAATTTGGCCTAGTCTTTCAATATTTTTTAGACACAAAGTGTCCTCTCTGCTCTCATGCAGAAAACTTCTACCTTTTTAATCACCTCTACAGCCACCTCGAGGAGCCTTAGTTCAGCAGATCTAAAACCTTTAGGATTGCACGTGCGTCACTATCCCATAAGCTCTGTGGTTACTATAAAATCCCAGATCCTAGAATCACCTAAGAACAGACTTGAAAACTAAATGTTGCTCAGTTCTCACATCATCCCAAGATTCGTGATAGTGAGAGTAGCACTAATGACACGATTTCACTTTCAAAAATCTGTCAGCCGCGAACACTATGTATGCATGTATGTGTGTCATAAGTGTAGTGTAGTAAAAAAATTTTTAACGTTATGCACTTAACCCCTTAATGACCAGGGGTATTTCAAGGGAATCTGTCACCTCATTTTGCCGCTATAAACTGCGGCCACTGCCATTAGGGGCTTATCTACAGCATTCTGTAATGCTGTAGATAAGCCCCAGATGTAGCCTGAAAGATAAGAAAAACAAGTTAGATTATACTCACCCAGGGGTGGTCAGATGTTTTCTGGGTCCGATGGGCATCGCAGGTCCGGGTCCGGCGCCTCCCATCTTTATGCGATGGCATCCTCTTCCTTGCTTCTGTTGCAGCTCCTGCGCAGCGTAATTCTCTGCCCTGTTGAGGGCAGAGCAAAGTACTACAGTGAGCAGGCACCAGAAAAGGTCAGAGAGGCCGGCGCCTGTGCGCTGCAGTATTTTACGCTGCCCTCAACAGAGCAAATCAGTACGCCTGCGCAGGAGCTGCAAGAGAAGCAAGGAAGAAGATGTCATTGCATGAAGATGGGAGGTGCCGGACCCGGACCTGCGACACCCACCGGGTCCATCCCTGGTTGAGTATAATATAACCTGTTTTTCTTACCTTTCAGGTTACATCGGGGGCTTATCTACAACATTACAAAATGCTGTAGATAAGCCCCTAATTGCGGTGCCGCAGTTTATATGCAAAAAATGAGGTGACAGATTCTCTTACAGTTTTTGCCTTTTCATTTTTTGCTCCCCTTCTTCCCAAAGCCATAACTTTTTTTATTTTTCAGTCAATAAGGCCATGAGAGGGCTTGCTTTTTGTGCGACAAGTTGTACTTTTGAAAGACATCATTGGTCTCTATTCTTCATCTTATGGAATTGGGTGAGGGCTAGGGTTTCACGAAACCCGACTTTTTCAAAAGTTGGGTCGAGTGAAATCGGCCGATCCTATAGAAAAGTCGAGGTCGGGGTCGGCCGAAACACGAAACCCAATGCAGTGCAATGGGTTTCTAATGGTTCCCAGGGTCTGAAGGAGAGGAAACTCTCCTTCAGGCCCTGCGATCCATATTATTGTGTAAAATAAAGAATAAAATTAAAAAATATTGCTATACTCATCCTCGGATGCGCCCTGGTTGTAACCGGGAGCCTTCCTTCCTAAGAATCAACGCTTGAAGGACCTTTCGATGACGTCGCGGCTTGTGATTGGTCGCGTGAGCGGTCACATGGGCGTCACGCGACCAATCACAAGCCGCGACGTCATCGAAAAGTCCTTCAAGCGCTGATTCTTAGGAAGGAAGGCTGCGGGATAGAAGCAGGGCGCGTCCGAGGGTGAGTATATTCCTAATAGGTATATACTCACCCTCGGACGCGCCCTGGTTCTAACCCGCAGCCTTCCTTCCTAAGAATCAGCGCTTGAAGGACCTTTCGATGACGTCGCGGCTTGTGATTGGTCACGTGACGCCCATGTGACCGCTCACGCGACCAATCACAAGCCGCGACGTCATCGAAAGGTCCTTCAGGCGCTCATTCTTAGGAAGGAAGGCTCCCGGTTACAACCAGGGCGCGTCAGAAGGTGAGTATAGCAATATTTTTTATTTTTATTCTTTATTTTACACTTAAATCTGAATTCCGATACCGATTCCCGATATCTTCAACATATCGGGAATCGTTATCGGAATTCCGATTCCAGATTCAGAAGATCACCGACCTCATGGCCGACCCCACACAGGGGTCAGGTCGGGTTTCATGAAACCCGACTTTGCCAAAAGTCGGCGACTTCTGAATCTGGCCGACCCGTTTCGCTCAACCCTAGTGAGGGCTTATTTTTTGCATGCCGAGCAGACGTTTCTATGATACTATTTTGGTGCATATATCATCTTTTGATCGCCCGTTATTGCATTTTAATGCAATTGTGATGTGACCAAAAAAACTTAATTCTGGCATTTTTCCTTTTTTTCTCGTAACACCGTTTAACAATTTTTTTTTATATTGATAGATTGGGTGATTCTGAATGTGGTGATACCAAATTTGTCTATATTTGATTTTTTTTGTTTTATTTTGAATGGGGCAAAAGGAGGGTGATTTGAACTTTTATATTTTTTAAAATATTTTTAAAACATTTTTTTTTAGTTTTTGCATACTTCAATAGTCTCCATGAGAGACTAGAAGCTGTAGTTCTTCAATCGCCTCTTCTACACACAGGTGATGTTCAGATCAGAAATGCTCATTGGCTATGACTGCTGACTACTGAGTGGCCCTCATAGCAATCTGGCTATGAAAACCACAGAGGTCTGCTGGAGACCTCTGGTTGTCATGCCGATCCATCCATGAACTGCGATCATGTGATAGGGTCAGCAATGGACGAGATACGATGTGCTTCCGGTAAGTGACAGTCAAATGCCACTGTCAGAAATTTAACAAGTTAGCAGCTGTGGGGGTATAGTGATTCCACCCATGACTGTTGCGCGCATATGTCTGCTGTATAGATCAGCTGACATGTGCTGGTAAAGGTTCAGGCAGAGCGCAAACAGGGGGAGTCCAATGTCAACATATTATTACGCCCACCGTCGGAAAGGGGTCAAGATAAAACATACTTGGCAAAAATATCATCACATTATACCTAATATATATTGCAGTCAAAGGCAACAAAGAAAAGCAATTTAATAAACAAATATCAAATTATTTTTTAGAATCCATCCTTTTTTTCTTTTTTGTATTTAAATCAAGAACTAATTCTAAGGAACATTATGTTAGGGTTGGCGGAACGCACCGAATATATATATTTATTAGTTGTAGTAGGTGTGTTCGCAACCTGGGATCCACCGTGCAAGAAAGAACCTACTGCTAAGTATGGCGGTACAATATAGTACTATAAACAAACTCTGTTACTTCACAGAGTCTGTTAGCATGGAGAACGCTGTGCCCTGTTTAGCTCACAGAGGAACACAGCTACTTAGTAGAGCAGTTAGTGGTCATGCAGTCAAATGCAAACACGCAGCTCCTCTCCGGTGAAGCCGGAATTCTAATGGATATACACCAGCCTTCAATATACTCACATGAAACTCCTCGCCGGAGGTGCCAGCATTCTAGGGGCTTATTTCAGCCAGGTCCCTGACTGCATACAAACACGACCACACTGGCGCTGAGCTCATACATAAATTGACACTAGCGCATGGCCGTGCAGTCATGTTGTTAGGACTGGCGGAACGCACCAAGAAAGATGATAATAGATGCGTTCGCAGTCCGGGGTCCACCGTGCAGGTAAAAACCTGCTGCTAGTAAATGGCAGCGTAATATGGCGGTGGAAGCGAACCCGGTAAAACCACAGGTCCGCAATACCGCACTAAAGAGTGCAAGCAAGGAGTCAGCGAACACAACCCCAAGACACAGGATTGAAGTCCGATTAGACCACTTGCTGACACAACACCGCAACAGGGTGTGTTAGGCAACTCTTAAAATTAGAGCACCGAAGTGCGAACTGTGCCGTGCTGGCAGGCACCACTAAGCACCCAGACGTGGGTCAGGAAGCACACTACTGGCGCGTGGCGCCGCACTGGCGGTCACAGCAATAGACGCTGATACGTGTGTGACACGTTGAGTGATTTGTCGGGCGCTAGATAGCAGCCATACTCCATACGCAAACAGTCATACAATAGGGTAAGGGTATTTAATGAACGACTTGCACTCACAACAAACACATGTATTCAATAGTAAGACAATACTAGCGCATGGCCGTGCGGTCATGCGCAGTTTATATAGCAGCAGCACAGGAAGTGGCTACAGTACCTTTGCCCTTCCAAGACCTGCCAAACGGACCAATGGAATGTGCTGCAGAGCCTGAGCACATGACCCTCGATCTCCAACGGGAGATCTTATTCTGGACATGCTCAGTACGTGCAGACAAGGACTTAGTCCCAGAGAAGTCCGCTCGCTGCTGACCAGCACTGACCTTAATGGCAGAGACTGGAGAAGCAGCAGTAACTCTCAGAACAGAGTGAGAATGAGCAAGACGCTGGGACCGACGTCTTTGCTGAGCAGACTCCACTGCGGCTGGACAAGAATGGGAGACCGCAGCGGAGGTGGCTCGAGATTCCCCCTGTGCAGAAGCGGGAACTCGACCCCTAACATTACCCCCCCTCCTTGGGCCTCGCTACGTTCGAATGCAGCAATGAGCTGCGGAGCCCGAATGTGCTCAGCAGGCTCCCAGGATCTATCCTCAGGACCGTAACCCCTCCAATCCACCAAATAAAATTTTTTGCCACGAACCACCTTGTACCCCAAGATAGCGTTCACCTCGTAATCGTCCGTAGACGAACCCGACGTCCCAGTAGATGACTCAGAAAACCGGGACATGTAGACGGGCTTAACCCTCTGTCACATACAATATTCGGACTAACGAGTTCACATACAATGTGCCTGTCAGGCGCCTGCTGGAAAAATACCTATAATATCTAATGTTTGCAATTTCAGTGCTCTAAAAGTGATCAGTGACCTTCATAGGGATGTAATAAAAGAGACTACACATAATCAGTTGCAAAAAAAAACATTTACTTAACATAAAACTAATAACTATGAAATACAAACTTTTCAAAACTCCCGCCAAATAGTCCCCAGTTCGACTCTCTCAAAAAAATGTACAAAGAAAATTTTTGAACACAAACTTAATTTTAAGGTACCTTAAGTACTATTAAAAACATATTCAATCAGAAGTAGATGCTGAGGTTTCCCCAGAAAAGTCACACTTGCAGAGCAAATAGCAAGAATTACACACCATTTTTGCATGTGTCAGGCAAATTGCTTTATGACATTTGAGACATTCATAATTTGAAAGCCTTCTGGTTCCGCTTTCCGTTTGGCAGGTGGTGCATCTCCTTCTTTTGTGAGGTGGTGCAGATGGTGACTTTTCACCATCATCTTCTGGGCGGAACCTTTTGAGCTGAACTTGAAGGCGAGAGGGGATAACGATTGTTTTCACGCTTCTCCTGCGTAGCTCTCCAAGTACTAGTTCATGGGCCAATTTTTTCAGATACAATCGTCTACGGAGTGGTTCAAGCTTGTTTTCAAGATAAATTACTTGTGAATTTATACCACCCAAATTCAACATAGGAAAAAATATGACCATTGGCCAGCGTTTGATGTTTCTGCTGACGTTGAAAGTGGAGCACATCTGATCTGCTGTATCCACACCCCCTTTGGTGGCATTGTAAAATGTAATTATCTCCGGGTTTTTTTCTGCCCCAGTCCCAGGATCGATGGCAGCATCATCATGAAGTGTGAGGTCTCTATCATCTAACAGCATGTTTGTTACTTCCTCAACATCAAGTTGTTTGGATAAATTGTACATTTTCCTCTGCATTTCAGCAGATAATCTGAAGCAAGAGAAGGAATATGTTAGGGAACTACTGTATATGCCTGAGCAGCACACTTTCTTTTATAAAATCTCCCTTATTTCTATGAAATATCCTCACATTTTGTGCTATACATTCATAAAACAAGCTAAATAAACTATTGTGATGAATAAAAACATAAAATACCAACCTTACTGAATGTGACGTATTCACATACAATGAGCCTGAGAGATCTGTGCAGCTATATCCTCTCCCCTGAAGCTCTGAAATCCAACTGTGATATCAGGTTTCACAGACCTTCAAGAGACAGGAGACTACCTGGAGGGAGGGGGTTTCCTCACAATCTGGTGAGGAAGGAGAAATGAAAGTAAAAGAGAAGCGCCTGTCAGATCAGTTGTATGTGACGGAGGGTTAAGGAGGGACACATGAAAGGTGTCGGTGATACCTAGGCGTGGAGGAAGGGCCAGACGGTAAACCACAGGATTAACCTGTTCGAGGACCTTAAAAGGACCTAAGTAGCGAGGTGCAAACTTGGTAGACTCAACTCGCAGCCTGATGTTACGGGCGGAGAGCCACACTAAGTCGCCAGGAGCAAAGGTTGGAGCGGGGCGCCGATGTGCATCGGCGGAGGACCTCATTCTCTCCTTGGAAGCCTGAATGGCATCCTGATTGCGATCCCAAATGTCCCGTTCCTCCACAACCCAGTCTGCCACCCTGGAATCGGCGGAAGACACGGGCATGGGCACAGGTACCAACGGATGCTGACCATAGTTAAGGAGGAATGGAGTCTGTCCAGTGGAATCAGCGACGGCATTGTTAAGAGGAAACTCCGCCCACGGTAGCAAAGATGCCCAGTCATCCTGCTTAGCCGAAACAAAATGTCGCAGATATGTGACCAAGGTCTGGTTGGCTCTCTCTACCAACCCATTCGTCTCGGGATGATAAGCCGAAGAGAGATTCAACTCGATACTGAGAAGACGACAAAGCTCTCTCCAGAACCGAGACGCAAACTGGGGACCTCGGTCACTGACAATTTTGTCTGGCATACCGTGAAGACGAAAGATGTGTTTGACAAACAATGCTGCCAAGGCCCGTGCAGAAGGTAACCGGGGAAGCGGCACCAAATGCACCATTTTAGAAAAATGGTCGGTGATTACCCAAATAATGGTACAGCCACGAGACTTGGGCAGACCCACAACAAAATCCATCCCGACCATCTCCCAGGGCCTGTCTGCCACCGGCAGAGGGTATAACAAACCAGCTGGCCGTTGTCGGGAAGACTTATTCTTGGCACAAGAGACACATGCCTGAACGTAGTCTCCAACGTCACGAACCATATGTGGCCACCAGTACGTCCTCGCCAGTAGCTCAGATGTCCTTTTTGCCCCAAAGTGTCCACCCACTCTGGATGAGTGAGCCCAAGCGAGAACCTCCGGACGCAAATTGATGGGAACAAAAGTCTTGCCCGGGGGCACAGACTCCAGCGAAACCGGAGCTACAGTTCTCAGACTCTCCGAAGAGACAATGAGCCGAGGCTCGTCCTCCTCCTCCTCAGCTGACACGAAGGAGCGAGAGAGAGCATCAGCACGAATGTTCTTCTCCCCGGCGAGATAATGTAGGGTAAAGTGGAACCGGGAGAAAAACAAGGACCATCTGGCCTGACGAGAATTCAGCCGCTGGGCTGTTTGTAAATAGACCAAATTCTTGTGATCCGTGAAAACTTGGAATGGGAACCGAGCACCCTCCAAGCGATGTCTCCACTCCGAAAAGGCCAACTTCATTGTCAGCAACTCTCTATCCCCGACGGAGTAATTTCTCTCCGCTGGTGTGAAGGTCTTTGAGAAAAAGAAGCATGGGTGCTTCCGACCCTGAGCATCCTTTTGATAGAGGACTGCTCCAGCACCAACGGATGAGGCATCCACTTCCAAAAGGAATGGCTTACCCACATCGGGACGATGTAAGATAGGAGCACTGGCAAAATGGGAGTTTATAGAAGAGAAGGCCTTGGAGACCCCTTCGGACCACGATTTGGGATTCGCTCCCTTCTTGGTAAGGGATACCAAGGGAGCTACCAAAGTTGAGAAGTGGGGAATGAACTGGCGATAGTAATTTATGAACCCCATAAAGCGCTGCACCGCTTTAAGAGAATGGGGTTCCTGCCAGTCCATCACTGCTTGTAGTTTGGCAGGATCCATAGCCAATCCCTGGGCCGAGATGATATAGCCCAGGAAAGGCAAGGACTCCTGTTCAAACACACACTTCTCCAACTTTGCATATAAGGAATTCGCCCGTAAGAGTTCGAAGACTCTGCCAACATCTCTCCGGTGGGAGTCAATATCTGGAGAGAAGATGAGAATATCATCCAGATAGACTACAACCGAGGTGGAAAGCATATCCCGGAAGATATCGTTGACAAAGTCCTGAAAAACGGCTGGGGCATTACAGAGCCCAAAGGGCATCACCAGGTACTCATAGTGCCCATCCCTGGTATTGAAAGCCGTTTTCCATTCGTCCCCCTCACGGATGCGAATCAAGTTGTAGGCACCCCGCAGATCTAGTTTGGTGAATATCTTTGCTCCCCTTAGCCTGTCAAAGAGCTCCGATATCAGGGGCAACGGGTACTTATTTTTAATGGTGATAGCATTGAGACCCCTGTAAACGATGCAAGGACGTAATTCCCCGTTCTTCTTCTGTACGAAGAAGAATCCCGCCCCTGCAGGAGACACTGACTTCCTGATGAATCCTCTTGCCAAATTCTCCTGGATGTATTGAGACATAGCCTCCGTCTCAGGGAGAGAGAGGGGATATACCCTTCCCCGAGGAGGTTCAGCTCCAGGCAAGAGGTCAATAGGACAGTCATAGGGGCGATGAGGCGGTAGAGTCTCTGCTGCCTTTTTAGAGAATACATCTGCATAGCACCAATAGTACCTTGGAAGAGATGAAAGGTCTGTGGGTACCTCGGTAGTAGAGACCTGTACACACTCACTCACACACCTGCCCATACAAGACTTACTCCAACCCAATATTCTCCCAGAGGACCACTCAATATGTGGGGAGTGGTAACGGAGCCAGGGTATTCCCAGTAAAATCTCATCCATTCCCTCGGGTAGGACTAGAAGGGAAATAATCTCCTGGTGGGAAGGGGACATGGACAACGAGAATGGAACAGTCTGGTGTGTGATTTGTTGTGGAAGTGTTGACCCATTCACAACTCTAACAGTTACAGGTTTGGCGAGCATAACAAGTGGTACAGCGTGGCGCAGAGCAAAAGCAGAGGACATGAAATTTCCCTCTGCTCCTGAATCCACACAAAGCTCAACTGGTAGAGTGGATGAGTCAAACAGGATTGTCCCTTTAAAGGACTGTTTGGAGGAAAAAGCCGCTGTGTCTAGTGAACCTCCCCCTAAGGTTTATTAATGTAATGTCCTCGTTGGTGACAATTTTTACAAACCATGGGTACTCGAGCGGCCTGAGACTTAGGTCCCGCTCGAGAAACCTCCATGGGCTCATGGGAGTCGGACGCCAAAACGGAAGATTCAAGAGGTCTGGCGAAGGTGGGAGCCAGTTTAAACCTCTGCCTACACTGGGTCTGCTCTAGCCTTCGTTCCTGAAAACGGAGGTCGATGCGGGTAGATAGAGAAATAAGCTCCTCCAGTGTGGCGGGTATCTCCCTGGTGGCTAAGGCGTCCTTCACGTGGTCTGCCAGTCCCCTCCAGAACACCGGAATTAGAACTTTATCCAACCACTCTAACTCCGAGGCTAGAGTCCGGAACTGGATGGCAAACTGACTGACCACGGACGAACCCTGAGTGATTGTCAATAACTGGAGTGCGGTATCTTGTGTAATACGGGGTCCCAAAAATACCTGCTTCAGAGCGTCCAGAAAGAGCGGAGCACTCTGTACCACACGGTCATCACGCTCCCAAAGTGGCGTTGCCCACTCCAATGCCCTGCCCGACAAGAGAGATAAAATAAATCCCACTTTCGCCCGTTCCGTAGGGAAACGCGCCGCCAGGAGCTCAAGGCGTATGGAGCACTGGCTTACGAATCCGCGACATTGTTTACTGTCACCAGCAAACTTGTCAGGAAGCGGGAGACGGGATAAAGTCGGGGCAGAGGTGGCAGCGGACAAACTGGCTGTGGCTACACTTGCAGCCTGAACAGCGACAGCAGTGACATCCACAGCTGAGGTTGAACGCTCTAGAGCCGCCAACCTTCCCTCCAGCTGTTGGATGTACCGCTGTAAACGCTGATCGTCTGCCATTTACTAGCCAGACCCTGGCGCTAGTATTCTGTTAGGACTGGCGGAACGCACCAAGAAAGATGATAATAGATGCGTTCGCAGTCCGGGGTCCACCGTGCAGGTAAAAACCTGCTGCTAGTAAATGGCAGCGTAATATGGCGGTGGAAGCGAACCCGGTAAAACCACAGGTCCGCAATACCGCACTAAAGAGTGCAAGCAAGGAGTCAGCGAACACAACCCCAAGACACAGGATTGAAGTCCGATTAGACCACTTGCTGACACAACACCGCAACAGGGTGTGTTAGGAAACTCTTAAAATTAGAGCACCGAAGTGCGAACTGTGCCGTGCTGGCAGGCACCACTAAGCACCCAGACGTGGGTCAGGAAGCACACTACTGGCGCGTGGCGCCGCACTGGCGGTCACAGCAATAGACGCTGATACGTGTGTGACACGTTGAGTGATTAGTCGGGCGCTAGATAGCAGCCATACTCCATACGCGAACAGTCATACAATAGGGTAGGGGTATTTAATGAACGACTTGCACTCACAACAAACACACGTATTCAATAGTAAGACAATACTAGCGCATGGCCGTGCGGTCATGCGCAGTTTATATAGCAGCAGCACAGGAAGTGGCTACAGTACCTTTGCCCTTCCAAGACCTGCCAAACGGACCAATGGAATGTGCTGCAGAGCCTGAGCACATGACCCTCGATCTCCAACGGGAGATGTTACCCTGGACATGCTCAGTACGTGCAGACAAGGACTTAGTCCCAGAGAAGTCCGCTCGCTGCTGACCAGCACTGACCTTAATGGCAGAGACTGGAGAAGCAGCAGTAACTCTCGGAACAGAGTGAGAATGAGCAAGACGCTGGGACCGACGTCTTTGCTGAGCAGACTCCACTGCGGCTGGACAAGAATGGGAGACCGCAGCGGAGGTGGCTCGAGATTCCCCCTGTGCAGAAGCGGGAACTCGACCCCTAACACATGTGAACCTTTTATAGCTGCAACATGTACAGGACCTTCCAAGAAGGACCAATGGAAGGCTGCCATAGAACTTGATCAGGTACAGGGCCTTCCTGGAGGATCAATGGAAGTCGCTGCAGTACCTGAGCATGTGACCCTAGACCTCCACTGAGAGATCTTACCCTGGGCATGTAATTTGTAATCAGTCAATCTGTTTGTTTAAAGGGTGAAAAGTAGTAACTCTGCTGCCCGACTTATCCACTTGTCTCCCCGCTATTCCCCGGCCTCTCCCCTCTGTCAATCCCTTCACTGGCTCCCCATTGCCCAGTACAAAACCCTAAGCATGACATACAAAGCCATCCACATCCTGTCTCCTCCATACATATGTGACCTCGTCTCCCGATACTTACCTGCACGCAACCTCCGATCCTCACAAAATCTCCTTCTCTACTCCCCTCTTATATCCTCTTCCCACGATCGCATGCAAGATTTCTCTTGTGCATCACCTCTACTCTGGAACTCTCTACCACAACATATCAGACTCTCACCTACCATCAAAACCTTCAAAAAGAACCTGAAGACCCACCTCTTTTGACAAGCCTACAACCTGCAGTAACTACCGATCGACCAAACCGCTGCACGACCAGCACTACCCTCGCCTACTGTATACTCACCCATCACACTCCCTGAGGAAGGTTGAACCGAAACACACGTCGGGGAGGGTGGGAGACGGCGAGGCACTGCCCTCATTGTTGACTAGGAATGTTATCTCATTCATCATATGTATATCTTGCTAATTAGCGTCCATGTACATTGGTCGATTGCTCTTTATATGTCTAGCAATGATTCTCTTATATTTGATACACAGTATCTTTAATTGAGTAAGATGTCACACTTGATTAGGATTGAGTTTTTGTGCCACTCCATTCCCTTGCTATTCAGTGTGCAATTGTTTGCCAATTTTAGCCTCCGTCGTTGTTTGCGAGACTTTTTGTATTCATTCAATAAAAATTTGCATTATTTATCTAAATTATGGACTAGTACACTAGTTTTCTTTAGTGGTTTGTTTAGTTTACATTTAGTGTGTCCTACACTTCCAGTCATCTCAATTGTTGTTACTATGATGACATGTTCCCTTAAAAGCCTTTTATGTTTTCTGTGTTTCTATCACCCATCCCTTGTAGACTGTGAGCCTTCGCAGGCAGGGTCCTCTCTCCTATTGTACCAGTCATGACTTGTATTGTTTAAGATTATTGTACTTGTTTTTATTATGTATACCCCTCCTCACATGTAAAGCACCATGGAATAAATGGCGCTATAATAATAAATAATAATAATAACTGTGCTGTTTGGTATCACCGTGTGCCATACTGAACATTCAACAACAATTTTGTTCATGTGTGTAAAAACAATTGTATCCTTATTAGTAAATTGTTTTCCTTCTGTTTATTGCTTTTATGATGCAATTATGTAGTGTTTATGTGTTTGCACATGATTGATTTTAATTTTTTTAAATTGTATTGTGAAAGTTACAGTGTTTCCCAGAAACACGTCAGTATGATCACTATGTGTGACATTTTCTTTTAATATGGATGGAATTAATAATCTTTAATATGTTAATCTCTGAGAAGTGCAGTGAATCCTTAGCATTTATGAAAATTTGGTCTGGGTAAACTGTGATTTGATATCCGGTTATATGAGGTTGATAGATTTTAATTTCACTGATCGTGGTAAGCTGTTCACTCCTTCTCTACAATTCAGCCTGAAAGTCATTGTCATGTGTGAAAAAGTCTGCAGGCCTCAAATAACTACTATTTAATAACTACTTAGATGAGTTCACCTTTACTTAATTAGCTATGTAACATCCTTGAAGCTGATTCCTCTAGTAAACATTTGTGACTATACCTGAACATCAGAATATATTCCTAAAGTACAATACTTTAGTAAAATACCACTAGGACCTAAAGAGAAAAAAATAAAGTCCATTTAAGGACATTAGGTATGGATGCAACCAACAATACACACAAGTAGTTGTTCCAGGATTCCCAAATAATTCTTCACTGAATCGCAAGTCAAACACAAATCAAGACAAATGACACTTAGAACAAAACACTTGCATGCTTGGTCACTTGCTTTTTCTGGATGCTTTTAAACATGATTTCTTGACCTTAATGTCAGTTCATCCTGCAGCTCACTTCACTGTCTCAAAAGGAGTGCAGACCTCTAATAGGTGCATATTAGCTGTATAGTACACAGTAATTGGCATGATAACTCTACGTGTAGGCTGGGCTGTCTCCAAGTTTATGAGGGCTCTTAGGCAAGAGGTAACCTTTATTTTGCTTCCTATTTTTCTTCCTCACTTTCCAATAGTTATAGGTTCATTTTTTGATAGATAGATTAATATGGAGGCTTGTTTTTTTTAGCTTTTTTTTCCTGTAGTATAAGTTTCAGCCTTTTTGATTAATATTTTAGTGACCATGCTACATTTGACCTCTTCTTATTATATTTATTAGCAGACAAAATGTCCCAAAAAATCAGTTAAGCCATTTAAATTTGTTTTATAGTTTAGCATTCACTATTTGTTATAACTATCACGTTGCTTTATTAAGTTTGACAATTCCACATGAATACTAGAAATTATTCACTCTTTTAACCCCATAATCCCATATGACGTACTATCCGGTCGAGGTGACCTGGGACTTAATTCCCAGTGATGAGATAGTACGTCATAGTCGATCGTTCGCGCTCACGGGGGAAGAGCGACCGATTGCGGCCAGGTGTCAGCTGATTATTACAGCTCACAGTCCGGCACTATGTGCCAGGAGTGGTCACAGACTGCTCCCGGCACATTAACCTCAGAACACTGCAATCATGATCGCAGCATTCCGGCAGCATAGGGAAGCATCGTACAGGGAGGGGGCGCCCTGCGTGCTTCCCTGAGACACTCGGAACAACACGATATGATTGCGTTGTTCAGAGCATCTCCTACATCCTCCTCCCTGCAGGCCCCGGATCCAAAATCACTGCTGGGTTCCTTACGGAGCAGGGAGGTGGCTTGCAAGCGCCTGCTCAGAGCAGGCGCCAGAAAGCCTCCCTGCAGTGCCGGTCAGATCACAGTGCACTGCAAAGTGTCAGATCACCGATCTGACAATATATAGTGATGTCCCAACCTGGGGCAATGTTATAAAGTAAAAAAAAAAAAATTACATTTGTAAAAAAAAAAAAAAACTCCTAAATAAAGAAAAAAATCTATATTGTTCCAAAAAATACATTTCTTTATCTAAATAAAAAAACAATAAAAGTACACATATTTAGTATCGCCGCGTCCGTAACGAACTGAAATATAAAACTGTCCCACTAGTTAACCCCTTCAGTGAACACCATTAAAAAAAAATGAGGCAAAAAACAACGCTGTATTATCATACCGCCAAACAAAAAGTAGAATAACACGCGATCAAAAAGAAAGATATAAATAACCATGTTACCGCTGAAAACGTCATCTTGTCCCGCAAAAAACAAGCCACCATACAGCATCATCAGCGAATAATAAAACAGTTATAGTACTCAGAATAAAGCGATGTAAAGATAATTATTTTTTATGTAAAATAGTTTTTATCGTATAAAAGCGCCAAAACATAAAAAAAATGAGGTATCGCTGTAATCGTACTGACCCAAAGAATAAAACTGCTTTATCAATTTTACCAAACGTGGAACGGTATAAAAGCCCCCCAAAAGAAATTCATGAATAGCTGGTTTTTGGTCATTCTGCCTCACAAAAATCGGAATAAAAAGCGATCAAAAAATGTCACATGCCCGAAAATGTTACCAATAAAAACATCAACTCGTCCCGCAAAAAAACAAGACTTCACATGACTCTGTGGACCACAATAAGGAAAAATTATAGCTCTCAAAATGTGGAGATGCAAAAACTATTTTTTGCAATAAAAAGCGTCTTTTAGTGTGTGACAGTTGCCAATAATAAAAATCTGCTAAAAAACTGGCTATGAAAATAAATCAAACCCCCCTTCATCACCCCTTTAGTTAGGGAAAAATAATAAAATTAAAACAATTTATTTCAATTTTCCCATTAGGGTTAGGGTTGTGGCTAAAGTTAGGGGTAGGGCTACAGTTGGAGTTGGGACTAAATTTAGGGTTAGGGTTAGGGCTAAAGTTAGGGTTATGGTTGGGGCTAAAGTTAGGGATAGGGTTGGGGCTGAAATTAGGGTTAGGGTTGGGACTAAAGTTAGGATTGGGGCTAAAGCTATGGTTACGGCTACAGTTAGGGATGGGGCTACAGCTAGGGTTGGGGCTACAGTTAGGGAAAGGGTTGGGGCTAAAATTAGGGTTAAGGTTGGGGCTAAAATTAGGCTCAGGGTTGTGGCTAGGGTTAGGGTTGGGGCTAAAGTTAGGGTTTGGATTAAATTTATGGTTGGGATTAGGGTTGGGATTAGGGTTAGGGGTGTGGTTAGGGTTATGGTTGGGATTATGGTTAGGGGTGTGTTGGAGTTAGGGGTGTGGTTAGGGTTGGGATTAGGGTTAGGGGTGTGTTGGGTTTAGGGGTGTGTTTGGGTTAGGGGTGTGGTTGGGATTAGAGGCATGTTCAGGTTAGGGGTGTAGTTAGGGTTATGGTTAGGGTTGGGATTAGGGTTAGGGGTGTGTTTGGGTTAGGGTTTCAGTTAGAATTGGGGGATTTAACTGTTTAGGCACATCAGTCGCTCTCTAAACACAACATGGCGTCCGATCTCAATTCCAGCCAATTCTGCGTTGAAAAAGTAAAACAGTGCCCCTTCCCTTTCGAACTCTCCCGTGCGCCCAAACAGGGGTTTATCCCAAAATATGGGGTATCAGCATTCTCAGGACAAATTGGACAACAACTTTTGCGTCCAATTTCTATTTTTACCCTTGGGAAAATACAAAACCGGGGGCTAAAATAACATTTTTGTGAAGGAAAAAAAGATGTTTTATTTTCACGGCTTTGCGTTATAAACTGCAGTGAAACACTTGGGGGTTCAAAGTTATCACAACACATCTAGATAAGTTCCTTGTGTTTTCTAGTTTGCAATATGGGATCACTTGTGGGGGGTTTCTACTGTTTAGGTACATCAGGGGCTCTGCAAACACAATGTGATGCCTGCAGACCATTCCATCTAAGTCTGCATTCCAAACGGTGCTCCTTCCCTTCTGAGCTTTGCCTTGCGCCCAAACGGTGGTTCCTCCCACATAGGGGGTATCAGTGTATTCAGGATCAGGACACGTTGGACAACAACTTTTGGGACCAATTTCTCCTGTTACCCTTGGAAAAATACAAAACTGGGGGCTAAAAAATAATTTTTGTGGTAAAAAAAGAATTTTTATTTTCATGGCTCTGCGTTATAAACCGTAGTGAACCAAATAGAGGTTCAAAGTCCTCGCAACACATCTTGATAAGTTCCTTATGGGGTCTTCTTTCCAAAATGGTGTCACTTTTGGGGGGTTTCAATGTTTAAGCACATCAGGGGCTCTCCAAACTCGACATGGTGTCCTATCTCAATTCCAGTCAATTTTGCATTGAAAAGTCAAATGGCGCTCCTTCCCTTCCGAGCTCTGCCATGCGCCCAAACAGTGGTTTACCCCCACATATGGGGTATCAGCATACTCAGGACAAATTGCACAACAACTTTTTTGGTCTAATTTCTTCTGTTACCCTTGGGAAAATAAAAAATTGAGGGTGAAAAATTCATTTTTGTGGAAAAATATGATTTTTTTTTACGGCTCTGCATTATTAACTTCTGTGAAGCACTTGGTGGGTCAAAGTGCTCACCACACTTCCAGATAAGTTCTATAGGGGGTCTACTTTCCAAAATGGTGTTACTTGTGGGTGGCTTCAATGCTTAGGCACATCGGGGGCTCTCCAAACGCAACATGGAGTCCCATCTCAATTCCAGTCAATTTTGCATTGAAAAGTCAAACGACACTCCATCCCTTTCGAGCTCTGCCATGTGCCCAAACAGTGGATTACCCCCACATATGGGGTAACAACTTTTGGGGTCCAATTTCTCCTGGTAAAATAAAATTGGAGCTGAAGTAAATTTTTGTGAAAAAAAGTTAAATATTCATTTTTTTATAAACATTCCAAAAATTCCTGTGAAACACCTGAATGGTTAATAAACTTCTTGAATATGGTTTTGAGCACCTTGAGGGGTGCAGTTTTTAGAATGGTGTCCCTCTTGGGCATTTTCTATCATATAGACCCCTCAAAGTGACTTCAAATGTGACATGGTCCCTAAAAAAATGGTGTAAAACTGAGAAATTGCTGGTCAAATTTAACCCTTATAACTCCCTAACAAAAAAAATGTTGTTCCAATATTGTGCTGATGTAAAGTAGACATGCGTGAAATGTTACTTATTAAGTATTTTGTGTGACATATCTTTGTGATTTAAGGGCATAAAAATTCAAATTTGGAAAATTGCGAAATATTCAAAATTTTTGCCAAATTTCCATTTTTTTCACAAATAAACGCAGGTACTATGAAAGAAATTTTACCACTATCATGAAGTACAGTATGTCACGAGAAAACTATGTCAGAATCATCAGGATCCGTTGAAGCGTTCCAGAATTATAACATCATAAAAGAACAATGGTCAGAATTGTAAAAATTGGCCCGGTCATTAACATACAAACCACCCTTGAGGGTTATGGGGTTAAGATTTATATTTGCCTAGTTTGACAAATTGTTCCCAAAAGTTTGATTTGCAGCTGAGTTGCCGCCAATGGCAAAACTTCAGAGCTTCTATTTGCCATGAAGAGACACTTGTAATACTCTGACAACTCCTGAAACTGTGTTCAAAATCTTTAAAGCTCTTTAATGCATTTAAAGCATTAGTAAGGTCAAAATTATTACATAATAAAAATGGATGGTTACCCAATAACAACCAGTAACTCATTAAAAATCATGGTGCACTAAAGGCCTTTCATGTTTTTTTAAATTAAAAACAAGTCTAAAAATTATCCTTTTTAGTTATTTATGATCAGACAGACAATTCTTTCCAGAACACTGACACAAACTGATGGTGCAAATCAGTCAGAAGCAACGTCATCCTGCTGTTACTGAGACGAGCGATGTGACAAATTAAGTAATGCACTCTGTGTCCTGTTCATACTCTTAGAAGGAAGCCAATTGTAGCTTGTGGTGATTAAGTGGTAGTGCTATTTCTGTTGCACTTTCCTAGTAGTGGTATGATTTTTTCCTTTTAAAGTACCCTGTTGATTGCCATTGTCAATTTGTTAATTTTCCACAGATTTTGCTTAGGGACTTAATAGCTTTTGATAATCGTTTCGAGCACAGCAATTCAACTATTCTAAAAAAGAACCTAACAAAAAATGCTAGGTGGTAGGCTCATGTACAAAAAGCACTCCGAAAACAAAATGCAGCAACAGGATGTAGCATAGGTGTAGTGTGCACATTTGTCAAATTTTACTAGTAAAACAGGTATGCAAAAGCAGATATGCGCAGTTAATTTGAACCTGTCAGTAGGACTTTGCAGTTTATCTTGGTACTCTAGGCCAGAGAAACCAAGAAGAGATCTGCCCACTGGCCCGCCCAGAATGCGTGTAGTTTACTTAGCAAAATCCTGCTGACAGGTTCGTTTTGAATGTCTACATTTTTAAACATTTGTTTCCAATTTTCCAATTCAACCTGTTTCACAAAAAATGTATTATAAGAAATGTTCGATAGGTACACATCCGAAAAACAAAATATTCCCCCTTTGCAGAAAGGATTCCTAAAGAAATGCAAAACCTTAGTACAGTCGCTTGTGACAAGCATGTGTACTGTCTCTGAGTAACACTGATTTCATTTTTTTAATTGTTGCTATCTCATGCAATGCGAAGTAAGAAAAAAAATGGCTCTTATCTCTTTTCCTATCTATTCATTCTATGCAATATTCATAGACTACTACATTCATCTTCTTCAGTGCTGTCGTTTTACTAACATAGTACTGACTGAAGTATTTGTCCAATGCTTCAGTACTTTCTTATTCTACATTATCTCTATTGTAGTGAGCTCTGACATCTTTTTGCTATTTTAAAGCACCCAATAATGGCTGCATTCCTTAACTAGTCTTTTATACAGGATACGATAATTCCCCGCCGTTAGGATGCACCATTGGATGCACCATTTGATTTGATAGTTACATTTGATTATGGATCACGCCAGAGGTCATCTCGGTCTTGTGGCTATTGCAATCTTTTGCAATGTGTAAAAAGTCAGCAGCCATTTTTTTGTGATTCTCCACAAACAAATTGTATGTTGTTCAAGCTCACGGGTACCTGCGAAATATATAAAATGCAACTGGAATTTGATTTTCATTGAATTGACTTAGCTCATCTCCAGGCAACATCAAGTATGCTATTTTTTTATTTTTTAGATATTAATAACTCTATGGTAAAGAGGGAGGTGGGAGTTATGATTTGTTAAAGATATTTTTTCTTTCTCTAACCTGTGATCACTTGTACAATACACCGCGATATAGTAATATTAGTGTATCATAAAATCACCAGTCTCCTAAGATGCTAACTCATTGGCTTGGCTTCATGGTTATATAATTACGGCTAATTCAAGGTCCTCCAGAAGGCCCCCTCAGTGGTCATAACAATGCCACTGTCACCCCAAAATGATGTCGCTGTTGATAGACATCAGAAGGTATATCTTCCCCATTTCCAACCTCTTAAATGCAGTCATAGCTATTAACAGCAGGATTTAAGATTCTAGACTGCTGAGATTTAACCTGTGCTGTTTTAAGAGAGCTCAGTTAGTTAGCCGGCTCCACACATGCAATGCACGCAAATTGCATTAATGAATGGCAGATGTCTCAATTTGCAGAGTGGACCTTGCTGAAATTCAGCACTTTCCCGGGTTCACCAGATGCTGTTACTGGTTCCGCTTGTAGAGGCATAGTTTATTCATAGTAAAGTAATTAATCCACTCCTAACTAAGATGTGTACAACACAAGCTTACCGGGATGTGATCTAATATTCTTTCCTATTTCTATTTCCTTTCTCTAGAAATAGGTGGGCTAATACTATTAAATTGCGAAATTATGCATATTCATATGAATATTTTATGTGTACTTTTTAATGAACGCTAAAGATTAAGTTTTGTAAATATACAAATCCATCAGTACCACGGCCACGCATGGCTCGCTCCAAATTAATCTATTTATAGAGTAATAAATTCCTGTACAAAGATTTAATATGAAATGTTGCTTGTTAATTTTAATATATTTGCTTCTAGGTATTAAATAACCATACAGTAGAGAGGGTAGTAATCGTCTTGTAAAATCACCATTTGTTATAGCGCACTGGAGGACGGACGCAATACAGATTAGATTCAACGCATTGTTTGGTTTGGTGACCTGCTAAGAACGCACACATTACTGCGATAATTGCAACTGTTACATAGTCGTGGACTAAGGCACGGGCCTTTGTCGCGCGCACAATAGCAGCTATAAAAAAAAGCAAGTTGAATATCACAACAGCGCGTTGAAGAATAAATATGGTTCGTTATAACTCATAGTGGGGAAAAAAGAAAATGCGTGGATCAAATGAGGCAGTCACGGCTCACAGCAAAACCCTGACTGACACAACGTTTCCCAGATTTACTGTGATTTTCTGTCTGGCACAGAATGCTGTTCAGACTCCAGCACTGTTTTTAAGAACGTGGCTATAGAAAGCTTTGAAGTTACAGTTAATGTATTATTAACAGGAGATATGAAGCGCTGGATCTATTTTCTCGGTATATACATTAAAAACAGATTAATCATTCTGTGTCAGTTGAGAACATTAATAAGCTTCTGTTGACGCAGCTCCAGTTAGAATTCATTATGTTTTATTATTTTTCTTGCTAGTAATATATTTCCTTGACTACATAAAGGTTCCTGCTAGGACATATAGACATCATAAAAAAAAATGAAGAGAGGGCGCTCGACAAATGAAGAAACAGTGCAAAAGACAGCGCTCAGTGGATTTGAAAAGGATGCATCAACAGTGGCATGTAAAAGTTTGCGCACCCCTGGTCAAAATGACTGCTATTGTGAACAATTAAGCAAGTTGAAGATGAAATGATTAGTGATGAGTGAATATACTCGTTAGTCGAGATTTCCCGAGCACACTCGGGAGTCCTCTAAGCATTTTTTAGTGCTCGGAGATTTAGTTCTTCTTGCCGCAGCTGAATGATTTACATCTGTTAGCCAGCATAAGTACATGTGGGGGTTGCCTGGTTGCTAGGGAATCCCCACATGTACTTATGCTGGCTAATAGCTGTAAATCATTCAGCTGCGGCAAGAAGAACTAAATCTCCGAGCACTAAAAAATACTCGGAGGTCTCCCGGGCGTGCCTAAGAAATCTCAAGTAACGAGTACTGTATATTCGCTCATCACTAGAAATGATCTCTAAAGGGCCAAAATTTAAAGATGGAACATCAGTGGTGCCCAAATGTTTACATGCCACTCTAATACTTATTGATTTATCTGCTATAGCAGCTGATGAACAGGAGATCCTAAACTCGCACCCCCTTAAAATTTGAAATTTATGATATTAATATTTTTGTATGTAGCATTCAGCCCACTTCAGGTATCAGAGTTTAAAGCAATTGCTATCTCTGCACACTCGTCAACTGTGCCATTTTGTTAAGGGCTTATCTTATGAGGTTGATTGGCTCCACTGTAGGTGAGGATGATCGGCATGGACAAGATGCAGAATTCATTAGGCAAAGAAAGATGACACCTCGAGTGGCGTGGGATAGCAGAATTGGAGTTGCTTCATACAATATAGCCTAATATGTCACCAGAACCTTGGCACAATAAAACCAAGTAAATTAGAAGGCGGCTAAATGCAACAGACATGGTACCGCAGAATAGCAGAGCTGTGTAGATATGCAGGTACCTTAATGCACAGCCGAGTGTATGCGGACAGTATCCAGGAACAGCAGACCAGAGTGGGTAAACAGAGATCTTGAAGTAACAGAGCTAAATGTGCAGACAGTCCATAGGAACAGCAGAGCTGAGTTAGCAGCCAGGTAGAGTGTAAAAGCTATGTTGAATGTGCAGACATCATATTGGAACGGTAGAGCTGAGTTAGCAGACAGTCATCTTGAAGCAGCAGAGATGATTCGGCAGAGAAGTTTGTCAAAAGGCACAATATGCAGCAGAGCCCAACAATAGCAGAATTAGGTTGCTATTGTGGAACAGAGCTCTAGCAGATTGGCATCCCGCATGGACAGCACATGAATTGAAAATTAAGGCAGCACACAGTCAGGACACAACCTTAAAAGGCTTGGAACAATGACATGAGAGGTACCTTGTACCTAGTCCCCACACAATTTTCAAATTGTCTTGAATATACTTGAATATTATATTTATTCTGTAACAGGGGAATGAATGGATTTGCATATTTTTGCTTCATTTGTTTTATTTTGTTTCCATTTAATAAAAAAAAAAGAAAGTGCAAAATATTAGACATTATTTTTTGGGAATAATTACCTTTTTTTTCATTACAGTTTAGTGTTGAATTTAATAATTTGATAGCTCACAACAATCTTCATGGCTGACAAATTGATCAAAACGTTCTGGGCAATTACTAAAAATTGAAAATTAGCTGTCAAAATCAGTAAAGTGACTGCTCCATTTGGAAATGGATAAAGATTTTATAATTGATTTATGGACCATGAATAACAGACTTTGTGAAACCAAATCAATGTCTCTAAAATAATGCAAGGAAAATTGTACAGTATCTACAAATGCTCCTGTGTAATAGGAAGGATCAAGGGTTTATTGATTGGCCACTACTTACACATTTTGTAGATAGTGGTTAAGTGAGTAGTTTTATCATGATGTCCTTGTGAAACGATCTGATTTAGAGCACATGTACACAAAGTAAAAAAAAACCTTTATATAGGTTCCCTTATATCTAGATTCATTTACATGATGCCTAAAGCTAATGTTCTCAGCTAACAACACTAGGAGTACTGCAATGTCAAAAATACGGTCAAATAATAAGTCCTTCAAACGGACAAAAGCATTGAAGATATTTTTCATTTTCCAATTAAATAATTTTAGAATCATTTATTGGACCTCTGGGCTTTGACAACAGGGGTGCCTGATCCTTGTTTCCCAGCAGAAACTGAGCATGTAGCAATTAGATACTGACTGTGGCTGTCAGAATGAAATCTCTCAGAATATAATAGTTTAGCAGCATGGAGAAACTCTAATAAAGTATAACTTTTTTTTTATTAATGTACTAAAACAATAGGAATAATCCCAAAAGCGCACAAGTTAAGTACCATGTCTATTAACCCCTCTGTGACCTTAGACGTACTATCCCGTCGAGGTGCCCTGGGCTTATCTGACCCTGGACGGGATAGTACGTCATAGCCGATCGGCCGCGCTCACGGGGGGAGCGCGGCCGATCGCGGCCGGGTGTCAGCTGCTTATCGCAGCTGACATCCGGCACTATGTGCCAGGAGCGGTCACGGACCGCCCCCGGCACATTAACCCCTGGCACACCGCGATCAAAGATGATCGCGATGTGCCGGCGGTGCAGGGAAGCACCGCGCAGGGAGGGGGCTCCCTGCGGGCTTCCCTGAGCCCCCCGCAGCAACGCGATGTGATCGCGTTGCTGCAAGGGTCTCCTCACCTCCCTCCCTGCTCGAGCCCCGGATCCAAGATGGCCACGGATCCGGGTCCTGCAGGGAGGGAGGTGGCTTCACAGAGCCTGCTTAGAGCAGGCACTGTGAAGGCTGCAGCGCTGCATGTCAGATCAGTGATCTGACAGAGTGCTGTGCAAACTGTCAGATCACTGATCTGTGATGTCCCTCCCTGGGACAAAGTAAAAAAGTAAAAAAAAAATTTTCCAAATGTGTAAAAAAAATAAAAAAAAATATTCCAAAATAATGAAAAAAAAAAAAAAAATATTATTCCCATAAATACATTTCTTCATCTAAATAAAAAAAAAACAATAAAAGTACACATATTTAGTATCGCCGCGTCCGTAACGACCCGACCTATAAAACTGTCCCACTAGTTAACCCCTTCAGTAAACACCGTAAGAAAAAAAAAAAAAAAACGAGGCAAAAAACAACGCTTTATTATCATACCGCCGAACAAAAAGTGGAATAACACGCGATCAAAAGGACAGATATAAACAACCATGGTACCGCTGAAAGCATCATGTTGTCCCGCAAAAAAAGAGCCGCCACACAGCATCATCAAAAAAATAAAAAAGTTATAGTCCTGAGAATGAAGCGATGCAAAAATAATTATTTTTTCTGTAAAATAGTTTTATCGTATAAAAGCGCCAAACCATAAAAAAATGATATAAATGAGGTATCACCGTAATCGTACTGACCCGAAGAATAAAACTGATTTATCAATTTTACCAAACGCGGAACTGTATAAACGCCTCCCCCAATAGAAATTCATGAATAGCTGGCTTTTGGTCATTCTTCGTCACAAAAATCGGAATAAAAAGCGATAAAAAAATGTCACGTGCCCAAAAATGTTTTCAATAAAAACGTCAACTCGTCCCGCAAAAAACAAGACCTCACATGACTCTGTGGACCAAAATATGGAAAAATTATAGCTCTCAAAATGTGGTATTGCAAAAAATATTTTTTGCAATAAAAAGGGTCTTTCAGTGTGTGACGGCTGCCAATCATAAAAATCCGCTAAAAAACTCGCTATAAAAGTAAATCAAACCCCCCTTCATCACCCCCTTAGTTAGGGAAAAATAAAAAAAAATGTATTTATTTCCATTTTCCCATTAGGGCTAGGGTTAGGGCTAGGATTAGGGTTAGGGTTAGGGTTAGGGCTAGGGTTAGGGCTAGGGCTAGGGTTAGGGCTAGGGTTAGGGCTAGGGTTAGGGTTAGGGCTAGGGTTAGGGCTAGGGTTAGGGCTAGGGTTAGGGTTAGGGCTAGGGTTAGGGCTAGGGTTAGGGCTAGGGTTAGGGCTAGGGTTAGGGTTAGGGCTAGGGTTAGGGCTAGGGTTAGGGCTAGGGTTAGGGTTAGGGTTAGGGCTAGGGTTAGGGCTAGGGTTAGGGCTAGGGTTAGGGTTAGGGCTAGGGTTAGGGTTAGGGTTGGGGCTACAGTTAGGGTTGGGGCTAAAGTTAGGGTTAGGGTTTAGATTACATTTACAGTTGGGAATAGGGTTGGGATTAGGGTTAGGGGTGTGTCAGGGTTAGAGGTGTGGTTAGGGTTACCGTTGGAATTAGGGTTAGGGGTGTGTTTAGATTAGGGTTTCAGTTATAATTGGGGGGGTTTCCACTGTTTCGGCACATCAGGGGCTCTCCAAACACGACATGGCGTCCGATCTCAATTCCAGCCAATTCTGCGTTGAAAAAGTAAAACAGTGCTCCTTCCCTTCCGAGCTCTCCTGTGTGCCCAAACAGGGGTTTACCCCAACATATGGGGTATCAGCGTACTCAGGACAAATTGGACAACAACTTTTGTGGACCAATTTCTCCTGTTACCCTTGGGAAAATACAAAACTGGGGGCTAAAAAATAATTTTTGTGGGAAAACAAAAAAATTTTTTATTTCACGGCTCTGCGTTATAAACTGTAATGAAACACTTGGGGGTTCAAAGTTCTCACAACACATCTAGATAAGTTCATTGAGGGGTCTAGTTTCCAATATGGGGTCACTTGTGGGGGGTTTCTACTGTTTAGGTACATTAGGGGCTCTGCAAACGCAATGTGACGCCTGCAGACCAATCCATCTAACTCTGCATTCCAAATGATGCTCCTTCCCTTCCGAGCCCTCCCATGCGCCCAAACGGTGGTTCCCCCCCACATATCGGGTATCAGCGTACTCAGGACAAATTGGACAACAACATTTAGGGTCCAATTTCTCCTGCTAACCTTGGAAAAATACAAAACTGGGGGCTAAAATATAATTTTTGTGGAAAAAAAAATATTTTTTATTTGCATGGCTCTGCGTTATAAACTGTAGTGAAATACTTCGGGGTTCAAAGTTCTCACAACACATCTAGATAAGTTCATTGAGGGGTCTGGTTTCCAATATGGGGTCACTTGTGGGGGGTTTCTACTGTTTAGGTACATTAGGGGCTCTGCAAACGCAATGTGACGCCTGCAGACCATTCCATCTAAGTCTGCATTCCAAATGGCGCTCCTTCCCTTCCAAACCCTCCCATGCGCCCAAACGGTGGTTCCCCCCCACATATGGGGTATCAGCGTACTCAGGACAAATTGGACAACAACTTTTGGGGTCCAATTTCTCCTGTTACCCTAGGGAAAATACAAAACTGGGGGCTAAAAAATAATTTTTGTGGGAAAAAAATTTTGTTTTATTTTTATGGCTCTGCATTATAAACTTCTGTGAAGCCCTTGGTGGGTCAAAGTGCTCACCACACATCCAGATAAGTTCCTTAGGGGGTCTACTTTCCAAAATGGTGTCACTTGTGGGGGGTTTCAATGTTTAGGCACATCAGTGGCTCTCCAAACGCAACATGGCGTCCCATCTCAATTCCTGTCAATTTTGCATTGAAAAGTCAAACAGCGCTCCTTCCCTTCCGAGCTCTCCCATGCGCCCAAACAGTGGTTTACTGCCACATATGGGGTATCAGCGTACTCGGGACAAATTGGACAACAACTTTTGAGGTCCAATTTCTTCTCTTACCCTTGGAAAAATAAAAAATTGGGGGCAAAAATATAATTTTTGTGAAAAAATATGATTTTTTATTTTTACGGTTCTGCATTATAAACTTCTGTGAAGCACTTGGTGGGTCAAAGTGCGCACCACACCTCTAGATAAGTTCCTTAGGGGGTCTACTTTCCAAAATGGTGTCACTTGTGGGGGGTTTCAATGTTTAGGCACATCAGTGGCTCTCCAAACGCAACATGGCGTCCCATCTCAATTTCTGTCAATTTTGCATTGAAAAGTCAAACTGCGCTCCTTCCCTTCCGAGCTCTCCCATGCGCCCAAACAGTGGTTTACTGCCACATATGGGGTATCAGCGTACTCAGGACAAATTGGACAACAACTTTTGAGGTCCAATTTCTTCTCTTACCCTTGGAAAAATAAAAAATTGGGGGCAAAAATATAATTTTTGTGAAAAAATATGATTTTTTATTTTTACGTTTCTGCATTATAAACTTCTGTGAAGCACTTGGTGGGTCAAAGTGCTCACCACACATCCAGATAAGTTCCTTAGGGGGTCTACTTTCCAAAATGGTGTCACTTGTGGGGGGTTTCAATGTTTAGGCACATCAGTGGCTCTCCAAACGCAACATGGCGTCCCATCTCAATTCCTGTCAATTTTGCATTGAAAAGTCAAATAGCGCTCCTTCCCTTCCGAGCTCTCCCATGCGCCCAAACAGTGGTTTACTGCCACATATGGGGTATCAGCGTACTCAGGACAAATTGGACAACAACTTTTTGGGTCCAATTTCTCCTGTTACCCTTGGTAAAATAAAACAAATTGGAGCTGAAGTAAATTTTTTGTGTAAAAAAGTTAAATGTTCATTTTTATTTAAACATTCCAAAAATTCCTATTAAACACCTGAAGGGTTAATAAACTTCTTGAATGTGGTTTTGAGCACCTTGAGGGGTGCAGTTTTTAGAATGGTGTCACACTTGGGCATTTTCTATCATATAGACCCCTCAAAATGACTTCAAATGAGACGTGGTCCCTAAAAAAAAATGGTGTTGTAAAAATGAGAAATTGCTGGTCAACTTTTAACCCTTATAACTCCCTAACAAAAAAAAAATTGGTTCCAAAATTATGCTGATGTAAAGGAGACATGTGGGAAATGTTACTTATTAAGTATTTTGTGTGACATATCTCTGTGATTTAATTGCATAAAAATTCAAAGTTTGAAAATTGCGAAATTTTCAAAATTTTCGCCAAATTTCCGTTTTTTTCACAAATAAACGCAGGTACTATCAAAGAAATTTTACCACTATCATGAAGTACAATATGTCACGAGAAAACAATGTCAGAATCACCAGGATCCGTTGAAGCGTTTCGGAGTTATAACCTCATAAAGGGACAGTGGTCAGAATTGTAAAAATTGGCCTGGTCATTAACGTGCAAACCACCCTTGGGGGTAAAGGGGTTAAAATTAAAAGGAGACATATAACATTATGCAGGTATACAACAGATATCACATGGGAATCAGATAGTAAACTATGAAATAGGAACTGTGTCCATAATAATTGATTCAATATGACCCAATTCAGATGAGAAAACCTAATAGTCCATGGAGGCCCCTGGACAATTGGTAAAGCAGGCTGAAAAAAAATCCTATCTAGCCCTGTTGTGCCCATTGTAATGACTCCTGCTCTTGCAATGGCAGTACTTAAAGGGACTCTGTCACCTGAATTTGGCGGGACTGGTTTTGGGTCATATGGGCGGAGTTTTGGGGTGTTTGATTCACCCTTTCCTTACCCGCTGGCTGCATGCTGGCTGCAACATTGGATTGAAGTTCATTCTCTGTCCTCCATAGTACACGCCTGCGCAAAGCAATCTTGGCTTGTGCAGGCGTGTACTATGGAGGACAGAAAATGAACTTCAATCCAATATTGCAGCCAGCATGCAGCCAGCGGGTAAGGAAAGGGTGAATCAAACACCCAAAAACTCCGCCCATATGACCCAAAACCAGTCCCGCCAAATTCAGGTGACAGGTTCCCTTTAAATGTAGCCTTGGTCATTATGGTGTTAACCCTCAAAAAATTCCCTTCCAAAGCATTTCTACCTCAATAATGAGGCATTATCAGAGGAGTACACAAAGGAATAAAGAAGCACAAAAAATATTAATGGCCCTGTAGTGACAGGTAAACCCTCACTGGTGTGCAGAGCGCTGCACCACCTGCAACCCACAGCTGGCAACATTATTATGGCTGGTAAATAAAAATAGAAATAAATAATTTTAAAAAGCCATGTGGGGTCCCCCCCCCCCATTTTTTACAACCAGCCAAGCCAAAGTAAACAGCAAGGGTATGGTATTCCTAAGCAGGTAAGGTGCTATGGATATTGCAACCCCAAGCATAAAAATAGCAGCCCACAGCCGCTCCAGAAAAGGTGCATCTATTAGATTTGCCAATTCTGGCACTTTGTTCGATTAAGTGGGGTTAATATTTGCGGGGTTAATGTCTTTATTGTATTTTCAGGTAACATAAACACCATGAACTAGTAATGGAAAGGCGTCTACAAGATGCCTTTCCATTACTGACCCCATAGTCATGTTGTAAATAAACACATAGCCAGAATAAAGTCTTTCATTTGAAATACAAATACACACCATTAAAAATAAAAACAAAGTTATACTTACCTTTCACCCCTTCCATTGAAGCCCTCATCCCCTGTAAAAAAAAGAAAATAATATACAACAATAATACTCACCTAATGCCAATGTCATTGCAGCCCTTGTGTCCTGTAAAAAAGCAAAAAACAAAATACAACCATTTCTCTCACTTGTCCTACATACTCTCCCATGCCATAATCCATGTTTGCAATAAGTGGTTTTCAACCTGGATTGTGCTAAGATGCAAGTATCCAGGCTGAAAACCATGGAATTATGAGCTGCTGCATGTGCAGCCTCGGTGACTAGCATAACGTCATCGAGGTTACCACACGTAAACTGAGGCTGCATTCACAGCTCACTTCAATGTTAAGCCAATGATCTGCGCTGACCCCAGTGATATCACCGCTAGCACCCTGAGGAAAAGTCTCACAGTACGGACCCCAAACTTTTCTGTTCGGGTTCACCCATCTCTATTAATGATGACCCAGTTCCTTTGTAATTTAGGCAAAATAAAGTATTGTAGTTTTTTCATTTAAAAAATTGCAAAATAAAAAATTGGCTGATGCAAAAGTTTGGGCTTATTTGGAGGTTTAGGTTTCTTTGCTCAGATATCTTTGACTAAGGTTTCAGACCTAAAAGGGAACCTGTCACCAGGTTTGGTGGATAAGATATGCGGCCATCACTTTTCAGGGTTGATATACAGCATTCTATAGTGCTGTATATCTGTCCCCAACCTGACCTGCAAGAGAAGAAAAATAACTTTTATTATACTCACCTGCAGTGCATTCTGGTCCGGTCCAATGGGTGACACTGGTCTTGATTCAGCGCCTCCCATCATCTTACAATCCCGTTTTCCTGCTTGCTTCGTGTGGATGACGTGTCCCTTCATTGTCCACACAGTCTCCTCATCACAGCACTCCTGCATGGGAGTACTTCCCTGCCCTGTCGAGGGCAGAGGAAAGAAGTACTGCAGTGTGCATGCGCTGGGGCTCGTTGACCTTTCCTGGCATCTGAGCAGTGCAGTACTTTGCTCTGCCCTCAACAGGATAGAGAAGTGTGCCTGCACTAGAGCACGGTTCCGAAGAGACATGTTATCCACATGAAGCAAGCAGGAAGGCGGAATGGCAAGAAGAAGGAAGGCGCCGGACCAAGAAGAGTGACACCCATAGGAATGGACCGCCCCAAAGGTGAGTATAATAAAAGTTATTTTTCTTCTCTTGCAGGTCAGGTTGGGGGCAGATATTCAGCATTATAGAATGCTGTATATCAGCCCTGAAAGATGATGGCTGTATCTCTTATCGGCCAAACCTGGTGACAGGTTCACTTTAATTAGACTGTTACGGCTATGGTTTGTTCACTATTATTATTAGGAAAGGCTAGGTGATATAAATTTCTCAGCTTTATAAAAACCCAGTTTCCTCCAACTTTTTGCCAAAAATTCAGCAACCATGTGTTATGGGTCGAGTACCTGCCTCTGCACAGGGGGAATCTCGAGCCATCTCTGCTACAGTCTCCCATTCTCCTGCCGCAGTGGAGCCTGCTCAGCGGAGGCATCGGTCCCAGCGTCATGCTCAGTCTGACACTGTACAAAGGGTTACTGCTGTCCTTCCAGCTTCTGCCATTGTAGCTAGTACTGGTCAGCAGCGAGCAGACGTCTTTGAGACTAAGTCCTACTTTTCCCCTTCTGAGCATGCCCAGGGTAAGATCTCTCATTGGAGATCAAGGGTCACATGCTCAGGTACTGCAGCTATTCCCATTGGTACTCTAGGAAGGTCCTGAAGTTGCTCAAGTTCTGTGGCAGTTTCCCATTGGTCCTTTTTTGGAAGGTCTTGTAGTTGCTGCAGCTATATAAGGTGTGCATGTCCGCACGGCCATGCGCTAGTATCTTTCTGAGTATGTGCTTTGCGCCAGTGTAGTCATGTGAGATTGTATTCAGGGACCCGGCTGAAATAAGCCCCTAGAATACCGGCACCTCCAGTGAGGTGATTGTGTGCATGCATGACCACTGACTGCTCTCTGTTGGGCAGTTAGCCTGTGCTCCTGTGAAGCCTAACAGGGCGCAGTGCTTTCCTTTCACGGCTACTCTGTGAAGTATAAGAGCTAGTCTATACCGCCAAATAGTGCCACCATTTACTAGCAGCAGATTCTCCTGCACGGTGGACCCCGGGCTGCGAACGCATCAATAATAATAAACATCTATAATTACTCGGTGCATTCCACTAGCCCTAAGACCATGGGTGCTTCTAAGCAGCTGCCTAGCACTCTGAAAATGAAAATGGTGGAGGCCCACAAAGCAGGAGAAGGCTATGAGAAAATAAGTTGCCCTTTCCACAGTTTGAAATGTAATTAAGAAATGGCAGTTAACAGGAACAGCGTAGGATAAAATAAGGTCTGGTAGACCAAGCAAAATTTCAGTGAGAGCCGCTCATGGAGAGGCTTATCAGAACCCCCGCTTAACTGAAAAAGACCTCTAGAAAGAGTTAGCTGACTCTGGAGTTGTGGTACAATGTTCCACTGTTCAGAGATACCTGTACAAATATGGCTTTATGAAAGAATCTTTAGAAGAAAACCTCTCCTGCGTCCTCACTATAAAATTTTACGTCAGAAACATGCAAAAGAACATCTAAACAAGCCTTATGCATTGTGCAGACAAGTCCTGTGGACCAATGAGGTTAAAATAGAACTCTTTCCCCACAATGATCAAATTCCACAATATGCTACCTCAAAAGGTGCAAGCTGAATTTTTACAAAGGTCCACACAGTCCCCTGATCTGAACACCATTGAAGATTTATGGCTAGACCTCAAAATAGCAGTGCATTCATAACGACCCAGAAATCTCACAACAAACATTTTGCATAGGCCCATTCTCCTTTTTATAAATTATAAAAAGTAAAAGATGACTATATACAGTATAATTTTTTTTGCCTAAAATACAAAGGAACTGTGTTACCTTTAACTTTAAGCCTTTTAAAGATCATTTTATCTTCAACTAGCTTAGCTGTTCACAAAAACAGTAATTTTAACCAGGGGTGCCCAAACTTTTACATGCCACTGTACCAGTGTGCTTTTTGGAATTATCCCTGTGATTTTAGTAGAAAATTAAAAGTTATAATTAGAGTTTTTCCAAGCTGGTAAACCATCAGAAACTGACCAAACATGCACAATTATCATAGTTTTTCAGCTTTGAAAAAAAACCACGCTTTTCCCAGTGTTAATCTTATATACAAATTACTTCCTCTGTTGTATTTTGGCCAACTCTACGACCCCCTAAATGATGAAAATAAAAAACCTGCTGAAGAGATGTCCACATTATAGTTTAAATATTACTATTATTGTAGTCACTTGTCATAGTTACTACAAGTAACTGTATTTGCCTCTCATCCTGAGCTTTGATGGACAATAAGTTGAGTCCAATGAGCCAATGATATCCCTCTTTCTTTACTTCTTTATTTTTTAATAAAAAGAATACAAAATATATATTTTATTATACTTTGCTTAAAAAGATACATAAAATATGCTTAAAATTATGTATAGGTATAGAGAGATAAGGAAAATCGCTTTTCAATATGCAGCACAACATTTCTCTTTAATCCTGTCCTTCTGTTAAATCATATATGTAAAATATCAAAATTTACAGACCTTTGAGCCCTCTTATAAGTCCATCTTCCTGACAGGTTCACTTCAGTACATCAAATGACTTAAGACCATCAGATTCCCAGTGCTGATAGAAATGCCTAGTCGGTGCTGAACTTCTATGAACTATTCATATGCCCTAGTTGCACATTCCTATCACAAAATCATAGCCATCAACGTCAGAATGACAGTAAGAACTTAAAAGAAAAAGATGTGACTATGCAAAGCATTGATTCCATTTTTTCAATCCCTGTTAAGTTCTCTTAAGAATACAAGATTAATCACGTTTTTATTAAAAAAAATGTGTTTCAAGCACAATAGAAAAATTTACTTTCCAGCACTGTCCTAAAAAATCCTGTACAACTTTAAGTCAGACATGATACTGTAAATAACCTATGACAAAAATGTGCCTCTTAAAGAAGCACTCCTCCCATCAAAGTTTTTTATCTTCTTTATATATTGCAATCTTCATATTATATAGCACTGTGTACTTACAATTGCTAATTTTACCTTTCTACCCAGCTAACTCTTCTCTTTTCTATTCTGTATGTAGAAAAAGAAGGTATATTGTCCTTGCAGAAATCATTCACCTCGTCAAGTCTTGACCCAACTGATCCCTACTCCCCCTCCTAGGAACGTTTGCATTGACTGATGAGTCATGGAGATAAAATTGACCTCCTGTTTCTAACATAGAGCTTAGAAGGATTCAGCTAGTCAGTTTTTAATCATGTGATGTCCTAGACCTAATGGAAAAAGAGAAAAATTAGCTGAGTATAAAGGTAAAATGAGCAATTGTAAGTACACAGTGCTATATAATATGATAACTGCAATAAATGAAGAGGATAACAATTTTGATCAGAGTGCTTCTTTAAAGCACAATTTTATAACTTCAGTTTTATAGGCCACTTGTTGTAATGCTAATCCTATTGGTCCTGTACTTTGGTCCCTTCAGCTAAAGGTACTGTCACACTAGACGATATCGCTAGCGATCCGTGACGTTGCAGCGTCCTCGCTAGCGATATCGTCCAGTGTGACAGGCAGCAGCGATCAGGCCCCTGCTGGGAGATCGCTGGTCGGGGAAGAAAGTCCAGAACTTTATTTCGTCGCTGGACTCCCCGTAGACATCGCTGAATCGGCGTGTGTGACACCGATTCAGCGATGTCTTCACTGGTAACCAGGGTAAACATCGGGTAACTAAGCGCAGGGCCGCGCTTAGTAACCCGATGTTTACCCTGGTTACCAGCGTAAAAAAACAAACAGTACATACTTACATTCAGCTGTCTGTCCCTTGCCGTCTGGTTCCTGCACTGACTGCTGGCCGTAAAGTGAAAGCAGAGCACAGCCACAGCGGTGAGTCACCGCTGTGTGACTCACCGCTGTGCTGTGCTTTCACTTTCACTTTACGGCCAGCAGTCAGTGCAGGAACCAGACGGCAAGGGACAGACAGCTGAATGTAAGTATGTACTGTTTGTTTTTTTACGCTGGTAACCAGGGTAAACATCGGGTTACTAAGCGCGGCCCTGCGCTTAGTTACCCGATGTTTACCCTGGTTACCGGGGACCTCGGGATCGTTGGTCGCTGGAGAGCTGTCTGTGTGACAGCTCTCCAGCGACCAAACAGCGACGCTGCAGCGATCCGGATCGTTGTCGGTATCGCTGCAGCGTCGCTAAGTGTGACGGTAGCTTAAGAGTCCAGATATTGAAACCTTTTAACTAAATCAAACCCCTATCAGAGAATTGTTATGCACAATCAGGTAGATTGAAAAGATTGGAATACCTGTGATCTCCACTCTATAAGAAGACTAACAAAGACACGAGCCAGGTTGTCTTTCAATAGTCTTGTTTATTATGACATAGGCTCATCTTTTAAAGGGAGCCTGCTTACAAAAAAATATTGCTTGACTGTTGCACACCTATTGGCATGCATATTGATAAAGACAATGATTTGGCAGAAAAAATGACTTAAGGTACCATCACACATAACGATATCGTTAACGATATTGTTGCTTTTTGTGACGTAGCAACGATATCGTTAACGAAATCGTTATGTGTGACAGCGACCAACGATCAGGCCCCTGCTGGGAGATCGTTGGTCGCTGGGGAAAGTCCAGGACTTTATTTCGTCGCTGGATCACCCGCTGACATCGCTGAATCGGCGTGTGTGACGCCGATTCAGCGATGTCTTCACTGGTAACTAGGGTAAACATTGGGTTACTAAGCGCAGGGCCGCGCTTAGTAACCCGATGTTTACCCTGGTTACCATTGTAAATGTAAAAAAACAAACACTACATACTTACATTCCGGTGTCTGGTCACGTCCCTAGCCTTCAGCTTCCCGCACTGACTGTGAGCGCCGGCCGGTCGTAAAGCACAGCGGTGACTTAATCAATAGCTCGCTAGAGTGCAATGTACTACATTTATCAAGAAACACACACCCCTTAATAAATTTGGTGCATCTTTTCAATGGCATGCTTCTTGCCAGTTATGTTAATTTAGTCTGGCATAGAAAATGATGTATCTTTTGATGAATTTGACAGATGTCCTGCCCAGACATCTTCCTAGATCTTCCCAAGCAGAACTGTTCAAACTGCAAAAGTTACAATTATTTTGCATAACTTTACATTGCGCAAAAATCTTGTGTCTTTTCAAAGCGGTTTATACCAGCATTCTGGTGTAATCGCTTTGATGACGCCTTAGATTTCACTGGTTTTTATTTATTTTTCTTTAAAAATATCAGCCATTACAGTTTATGTCCAGATTTTTCAAGCCACTCAATGGCCTCATATTTGCCTTAATAGGTAGAGTTACAAGGCTAGATATTAAAAAGAGCATTCCATTAAAAAATGTTTGTATTAAATGTGTGCATATATGCATGTAATGTAGTGTGAGTGTATTGATATACTCACGTATCGCTACTCTCTCTGGTGGGCAGCGCTGTTCTGCTATTCTTCTCTTTGATGTCACCACTTTGCAGAGACACTCAGGGTCGTACTCTGCTCTACATAACCTGGAACCTGGAAGTGGTTTTTACAATATAGGTTTTTGTTCATCAGAATTTGCAACAATTTCTTTCAGTAGATGCATAAAGCGAGCTGGCTAGTCGGATTTGGGGTGACATCATTGAGAAGCGAAGCAGAGCGTCATTGGACCCTCGAGAGAGCAACGATAGGTGAGTACGTTATTACAATACATGCACAGATACACAGATTCAGTATAAAAAAAATATAGTGGACGGCCTATTGAAGCCACTCACCTTTTTTTCTCAGTGAAATGTTCCTTAAATGTGATGAATTCTGTATCATTGGCAGACAGTAAATAGTCAACTGTCAAATTCCAAAAATTCTTACACAGCCATTAATATTTTTTCCTAACAATAAAATTGTTAAGGAGGATTTCCCTAGCTTATAATAAGCAGAAAGAGGACCCTTGCCGTGCCACCCTTTGTGGCTTTTCTGCTGGATGAATGTGCTAACAAAATCAGATTTTTCTTTTGTGCCTTTATTGTTCTCTTGAGAAAGAGAGCTAACTAAAGCCTATGAGCTTTAAAGATATACACTTCTGAAAAATCACAGTAAAATGGTAAGGATTTCAAAGACACACGTTCATCTGGTTCAACCTATTTTCTTCTAGCATTGAAAGTGAAAAGCAAAAAACCCTTCAGCATTTCTTGTCTCTCCTCAGAGAGTCATCAACAGACTGAAGAAATAATTCAGCCACTCTATGGCTAACTTCATCTATCCAAGGATCTATCCAAGGATAATTGGAAATTCTCTATAGGTGCTGACAGGTTACTCAGCTTGTTTTCTCTTTTTTCTGTTGTTGGGATACCATGAGTTCAACCTTTGCAGGCAGCTGGCGCAGAGGCCCAAGAAGTCAGGCTGGTTTCATACTTGCGTTTCAAAACGCATGCGTTTAAAAAAAAAACGCATGGTGAAAAAATGCATGTAAACGCGTGCAAACGCTGCATTTTTTTGCCGCATGCGTTTTTGCATGTGGTGAAAAACGCGGCGTTTTGACGTGTTTACAAGCGTTTTTTCATGCGTTTGCATTTTTTAAACGCATGCAGATAAATGTGTGACAGCTGCCAATCATCAAAATAAAGTAAAAAACCCACTATAAACAGAAAGAGCTAGGGTTAGGGGTATGGTTAGGGCTAGGGATCCTAACCCTAACCCTAACCCAAAAGGGATCCTAACCCTAACCCTAACCCTACCCTTAACCCTAAAGGGATCCTAACACTAACCCTACCCCTAACCCTACCCCTAACCCTACCCCTAACCCTACCCCTAACCCTACCCCTAACCCTACCCTTAAAGGGATTAGGGTTAGGGTTAGGGGTAGGGTTAGGAGTAGGGTTAGGGGTAGGGTTAGGGGTAGGATCCTTTTATAAATGTTATGGTGTGGGGTGGTTTATCAGTGTGTTTTTTTTTTTTTAACGCATGTGTTTTTAACGCATGCAAACGCATGTGGTTAAAAACGCATGCGTTTACATAGACATCAATGCATTTTTTTGCGGCAAAAAAACGCATGCGTTTTTTTTGCGGCAAAAAAAGTGCCGCTAAAAATACTACATGTTGCATTTGTGCAACACAACGCATGCAGAAAAAAAACGCATTGCAAAACGCATCAAAACGCATACAAAAAAACGCATGCGTTTTTAATGTTAAATATAGGGGGAAAAAACGCATGCATTTTTTGCATTTTTTACCGCAAAAACGCAAAAAAAAACCCCACAAATGTGAAACCACCCTAAGAGAGCACATTTCTACCTCCAAAGCAGGTTGTGTAATCTGGTAAGCTATTGCATTGAGAAGAGCCCACATCATCTTCTTGCAAAGGAGGCCTAATATTTCTTTATCCTACTTTGATCCAAGTGATATCAAAAGTCATAAGCGTCTTTACTCTACTTTATGATATCAAAAGTGTATTTAAATGATAAAAAAGTATCTCTGATATTTCTAATATGAGGTGTCTATCTATGCACTGCATTCATTTGAACTCTACACAATCTGTGGCAGGCTATTTAGCCATAACGCTATATTAAATAGGGAATAAAACACCAAGAATAGGCACAAAAGGATTTTTTTTTTATGTTTTTAATTTTCTACCATCATATTCAAAAAACTTTATTACATTACAAATTGAAGTATAGCAACGTTTTTGTAATGTACCCTTCATATGGCCAAGAATAGGATATGTGCGGAATGTCCTTCTTGGATGAAAAAATGCCAAGAATCCACTATATAAGAGAGAAAAACTCTGGTAACATAATGGTTAATGGGACTATGCAGTAGATGCAGAATAGCCTCATATAAAAGACCACTCCAAATCATGCTTTTCAAGAGAGGAGAAACTGCGGAGTATTTTGGTTAAACATTCTTCACAGGGTAAGATGCCTTTATAACCAATGTTACTGAATCCATGATCTTGATATGTAGCACGCTTATGGTCAACCAATATTTGGCTACTATTGTCTGATTAAGCACATAGCTTCCTGACTTTATTATACTGACCAGAGCCTTACATACTCATATTGGCTTCACCTTATCTCACTCAATTTGTGAGTGTTACCGTGATGTAGACAGTTTTGTTAATATGATTTTTTTAGTCTGTTTGTTCTTTTGTATACACTTCTAACTTTTTGGCTATTCCTTGTCCAATAACAAAATGTAAACGTTTAACTGAAGTACTCCGCAGTTTCTCCTATCTTGTACCAGTTCATGAAGAGATAGGATCACTGGCTTCATTAGTGATCCAGAAGGAATGTGGAAACCGCTATTGCCCATAGGAAAAGAAACCTATGATCAAGGGCAGGCTATTGAAGCTCTAGCTCTGTCTTGTCCTCAAAATGGACAAGACTAGTGCACTAAGCATGTCGAGTGTTCTCATGATGACCTACAGAGACCACATAAACACTATTGATTTAATTTTAATATTAACTAATCCATTGTAAAAGTTGCACAGGCAAATAATTGTTGTTTAATTCCACACCTTCAGATACAGTTGTCAAAACAGATATATATATATATACAAGTGTTTTGGATCCATACATACAGAACATCATATAGGTGAGAAATTATGGAGGAGACAGGATGGATCTTTTTCCCCATGCTGATCTGAGCTCAGACTTATATTGTAATCCAAACAACAGCACAACATTGATGCACTCCTACCTTGGCTTTACATATACACAATCATTAGAGAGGGCCAGAAAGATTTGCAGGACCTTGGTTGAGCAGTAGCATCAGTAGTCTGTGGTCCTTTGAAGATCCTCCTACCGGTCAGCATTCCCAGCACAAATTCTGTTCAACAACCTGTACAAAAATGGTATATATCCACTAATAATATTCACAAAACAATAATAAATGTACTAGTATTTTGTATCACATATAATAAAGGGTTAAAAAGAAATAAGGCACACAAAGAAGGTGACAGACACTGCAGGAAGAGACAAGATGGATTGGATGTGCTGACCAAGCGATGTGTCAATAAACATAAAAATATATAAAAGTTAAAAGGCATTTAGTATGGACAAGCTACATCTGCAGCAAATAACAGAACAGCATGAGTACGCAAGTAACATTATATTGTTCAGTCAATGTTTGGCAATAAGCAATTCATGTCAGTAAGCATTTCAGAATGAACTGAGGATAAAAATATAAGAATAAATTGCACTTATATCAGTTTCCTGCTGGAATGACGCCAAGTAGAGTTTCGGCGCAAGTCGTTGACAGAGGCCGGTAGCAAATCAGCAGAAGGCACCTTTCCAATCCCTAAGAACCAATGGTAAGATGAGAAAGAAATTATCCAATCAAGAATACAGATTTACATAAGTGCATGCCACTAGGGTTGAGCGAAACGGGTCGTTCATTTTCAAAAGTCGCCGACTTTTGGCAAAGTCGGGTTTCATGAAACCCGATCCGACCCCTGTGCGGGGTCGGCCATGCGGTACGCGACTTTCGCGCCAAAGTCGCGTTTCAATGACGCGAAAAGCGCCATTTCTCAGCCAATGAAGGTAAACGCAGAGTGTGGGCAGCGTGATGACATAGGTCCTGGTCCCCACCATCTTAGAGAAGGGCATTGCAGTGATTGGCTTGCTGTCTGCGGCGTCACAGGGGCTATAAAGGGGAGTTCCCGCCGACCGCCATGTTACTGCTGCTAATCTGAGCTTAGGGAGAGGTTGCTGCCGCTTCGTCAGAAGCAGGGATAGCGTTAGGCAGGGTCCATTAACCACCAAACCGCTTGTGCTGTAGCGATTTCCACTGCCCAACACCACCTTCGGTGTGCAGGGACAGTGGAAGCTACATTTTTTTTTTTTCCCCCTCAGCGCTGTAGCTCATTGGGCTGCCCTAGAAGGCTCCCTGATAGCTGCATTGCTGTGTGTAAGCCGCTGTGCAAACCAACTGCTTTTTTCAAAGCACAAATCCTCTTGTTCCTTCCTTTCTGCACAGCTATCTTTTTGGTTTGTACACACTTTTTATTTAATTTGTGCATCAGTCCACTCCTTATTGCTGCCTGCCATACCTGGCTGAGATTACTGCAGGGAGATAGTAATTGAAGGACACTCCCTGTTTTTTTTTTTTTTTTGTGGGAGATTAAGATTGACATTTCTGCTAGAGTGCCATCCCTGTCTGTGTCATCTCTCACTCAGTGGGCCATAGAAAGCCTATTTATTTTTTTGCTTGATTTGGGTTATAAAATCTACCTGAAAAAATCACTACATCAATCAGTGGGAGAAAAATATTGGCCTCAGGGCTTGTGTGCCACTCTTGACTCCTGTGTGCATCATCACTCACTCAGTGGGCCATAGAAAGCCTATTTTTTTTTTTTTTGCTTTATTTGGGTTCTAAATTCTACCTGAAAAAATCAATAAATCAATCAGTGGGAGATTAATATTGGCCTTTGGGCTTGTGTGCCAGTCCTAAGCGTGCCATCTCTCTCTCTCAGATAGTGGGCCATAGAAAGCCTATTTATTTATTTTCTTTTTTATTGGGTTTATAAATTTTCCCTGGAAAAAAAAAAAAAGTGGGAGATTAATATTGGCCTCTGGGCTTGTGTGCCAGTCCTGAGCGTGCCATCTCTCTCACAAATAGTGGGCCATAGAAAGCCTATTTATTTATTTTTTTTTGGTTTTATAAATTCTCCCTTAAAAAAAAAGGGAGATTAATATTGGCCTTTGGGCTTGTGTGCCAGTCCTAAGCGTGCCATCTCTCTCTGTCTCTCAGATAGTGGGCCATAGAAAGCCTATTTATTATTTTTTTTATTGGGTTTATAAATTTTCCCTGGAACAAAAAAAAAAAAGTGGGAGATAAATATTGGCCTCTGGGCTTGTGTGCCACTCCTGACTCCTGTGTGCGTCATCTCTCACTCAATGGGCCATAGAAAGCCTTTTTTTGTTTTATTTGTTTTCTAAATTCTCCCTGAAAAAATCATTTTATTTTATTTGGTTTCTAAATTCTTCCTGAAAAAATCATTTTATTCTATTTTTTTTTTCCTAAAGTCTCCCTGAAAAAAAACAAACAAAAACAAATCAGTGGGAGATTAATATTGCCCTTTCTGCTTGTGTGCCAGTCTTGACTCCTGGGTGTGCCATCTCTCTCTCTCTCTCCAATTGTGGGCCATAGAAAGCCTATTATTTTTTTAGCTTGATTTGGGTTCCAAAATCTACCTGAAAAAATCACTACATCAATCAGTGGGAGATAAATATTGGCCTCTGGGCGTGTGTGCCACTCCTGACTCCTGTGTGCGTCATCTCTCACTCAGTGGGCCATAGAAAGCCTTTTTTTGTTTTATTTGTTTTCTAAATTCTCCCTGAAAAAATCATTTTATTTTATTTGGTTTCTAAATTCTTCCTGAAAAAATCATTTTATTCTATTTTTTTTTCCTAAAGTCTCCCTGAAAAAAAAAAAAAAAAAAAAATCAGTGGGAGATTAATATTGCCCTTTCTGCTTGTGTGCCAGTCTTGACTCCTGGGTGTGCCATCTCTCTCTCTCTCTCCAATTGTGGGCCATAGAAAGCCTATTATTTTTTTTAGCTTGATTTGGGTTCCAAAATCTACCTGAAAAAATCACTACATCAATCAGTGGGAGATAAATATTGGCCTCTGGGCTTGTGTGCCACTCCTGACTCCTGTGTGCGTCATCTCTCACTCAGTGGGCCATAGAAAGCCTTTTTTTGTTTTATTTGTTTTCTAAATTCTCCCTGAAAAAATCATTTTATTTTATTTGGTTTCTAAATTCTTCCTGAAAAAATCATTTTATTCTATTTTTTTTTTCCTAAAGTCTCCCTGAAAAAAAACAAAAAAAAACAAATCAGTGGGAGATTAATATTGCCCTTTCTGCTTGTGTGCCAGTCTTGACTCCTGGGTGTGCCATCTCTCTCTCTCTCCAATTGTGGGCCATAGAAAGCCTATTATTTTTTTTAGCTTGATTTGGGTTCCAAAATCTACCTGAAAAAATCACTACATCAATCAGTGGGAGATAAATATTGGCCTCTGGGCTTGTGTGCCACTCCTGACTCCTGTGTGCGTCATCTCTCACTCAGTGGGCCATAGAAAGCCTTTTTTTGTTTTATTTGTTTTCTAAATTCTCCCTGAAAAAATCATTTTATTTTATTTGGTTTCTAAATTCTTCCTGAAAAAATCATTTTATTCTATTTTTTTTTTCCTAAAGTCTCCCTGAAAAAACAAAAAAAAACAAATCAGTGGGAGATTAATATTGCCCTTTCTGCTTGTGTGCCAGTCTTGACTCCTGGGTGTGCCATCTCTCTCTCTCTCTCTCCAATTGTGGGCCATAGAAAGCCTATTATTTTTTTTAGCTTGATTTGGGTTCCAAAATCTACCTGAAAAAATCACTACATCAATCAGTGGGAGATAAATATTGGCCTCTGGGCTTGTGTGCCACTCCTGACTCCTGTGTGCGTCATCTCTCACTCAGTGGGCCATAGAAAGCCTTTTTTTGTTTTATTTGTTTTCTAAATTCTCCCTGAAAAAATCATTTTATTTTATTTGGTTTCTAAATTCTTCCTGAAAAAATCATTTTATTCTATTTTTTTTTCCCTAAAGTCTCCCTGAAAAAAAAAAAAAAACAAATCAGTGGGAGATTAATATTACCCTTTCTGCTTGTGTGCCAGTCTTGACTCCTGGGTGTGCCATCTCTCTCTCTCTCTCCAATTGTGGGCCATAGAAAGCCTATTATTTTTTTTAGCTTGATTTGGGTTCCAAAATCTACCTGAAAAAATCACTACATCAATCAGTGGGAGATAAATATTGGCCTCTGGGCTTGTGTGCCACTCCTGACTCCTGTGTGCGTCATCTCTCACTCAGTGGGCCATAGAAAGCCTTTTTTTGTTTTATTTGTTTTCTAAGTTCTCCCTGAAAAAATCATTTTATTTTATTTGGTTTCTAAATTCTTCCTGAAAAAATCATTTTATCCTATTTTTTTTTTCCTAAAGTCTCCCTGAAAAAAAAAAAAAAAAAACAAATCAGTGGGAGATTAATATTGCCCTTTCTGCTTGTGTGCCAGTCTTGACTCCTGGGTGTGCCATCTCTCTCTCTCTCTCCAATTGTGGGCCATAGAAAGCCTATTATTTTTTTAGCTTGATTTGGGTTCCAAAATCTTCCTGAAAAAATCACTACATCAATCAGTGGGAGATAAATATTGGCCTCTGGGCTTGTGTGCCACTCCTGACTCCTGTGTGCGTCATCTCTCACTCAGTGGGCCATAGAAAGCCTTTTTTTGTTTTATTTGTTTTCTAAATTCTCCCTGAAAAAATCATTTTATTTTATTTGGTTTCTAAATTCTTCCTGAAAAAATCATTTTATTCTATTTTTTTTTTTCCTAAAGTCTCCCTGAAAAAAAACAAAAAAAAAACAAATCAGTGGGAGATTAATATTGCCCTTTCTGCTTGTGTGCCAGTCTTGACTCCTGGGTGTGCCATCTCTCTCTCTCTCTCCAATTGTGGGCCATAGAAAGCCTATTATTTTTTTTAGCTTGATTTGGGTTCCAAAATCTACCTGAAAAAATCACTACATCAATCAGTGGGAGATAAATATTGGCCTCTGGGCTTGTGTGCCACTCCTGACTCCTGTGTGCGTCATCTCTCACTCAGTGGGCCATAGAAAGCCTTTTTTTGTTTTATTTGTTTTCTAAATTCTCCCTGAAAAAATCATTTTATTTTATTTGGTTTCTAAATTCTTCCTGAAAAAATCATTTTATTCTATTTTTTTTTTCCTAAAGTCTCCCTGAAAAAAAAAAAAAAAAAAACAAATCAGTGGGAGATTAATATTGCCCTTTCTGCTTGTGTGCCAGTCTTGACTCCTGGGTGTGCCATCTCTCTCTCTCCCTCCAATTGTGGGCCATAGAAAGCCTATTATTTTTTTTAGCTTGATTTGGGTTCCAAAATCTACCTGAAAAAATCACTACATCAATCAGTGGGAGATAAATATTGGCCTCTGGGCTTGTGTGCCACTCCTGACTCCTGTGTGCGTCATCTCTCACTCAGTGGGCCATAGAAAGCCTTTTTTTGTTTTATTTGTTTTCTAAATTCTCCCTGAAAAAATCATTTTATTTTCTTTGGTTTCTAAATTCTTCCTGAAAAAATCATTTTATTCTATTTTTTTTTTTCCTAAAGTCTCCCTGAAAAAAAAAAAAAAATCAAATCAGTGGGAGATTAATATTTACATTTGTGCTTCAGTGACAGTCCTGCGTGTGTGGCATCTCTCTCATTTGTTGCCACCAACAACAGAGTGTGTAACATTGTGCCTGATTTTCGTTGTGGTCTCACTCACCTGTAAAGGGGTAGCTAAATCATACTGAAGTTATAGCTCACCGTGTAATTTGTGTGACAGCAACAAATACCGTTAGTTTGTTTATGTTTTTAAAACAATGAGGAAGTATGGTGGAAGAGGTCGTGGCCGGGGGCGTTCATTGTCAGCTGGTAATGAGGGTAGTGGTAGTGGTGGAGCATCAGCTGCTCGTGGGAAAAAAAATATTGCACCTAAGTCTGGAGCTGTGGAGCCAGGTTCGTCGTCTGGCTACACAAGGCCTCGAACGCTCCCTTTTCTGGGAGTAGGAAAACCGCTTTTAAAGCCGGAGCAGCAAGAGCAAGTTTTGGCTTATCTTGCTGACTCAGCCTCTAGCTCTTTTGCCTCCTCTCGTGAAACTGGTAAATGTCAAAGCAGCGCGTCGTTAGTGGATGTTCACGGTCAGGGACAAGTCGCTTCCTTGTCCTCTTCAGCAAAAACAACAACAGAGAAGAATGCAGCAGGCGACACAACGGGTTACTCCATGGAGCTCTTTACACATACCGTCCCTGGCTTACAAAGTGAAGCAGTTAACAGTCCATGCCCATTACAAGTTGAATCTGACATGGAGTGCACTGATGCACAGCCACAGTCAGACTACTATGCTGGTCCTTTGACTCAGACCACAACATTGCCCTCGCAGGGTGCTGATCAAGAATCAGACCCTGATGAGACTATGTTGCCCCATCACGAACGCTATACCACCGACCGACACGGTGACACAGACGAAGTTGCACACGAGCTACAAGAAGAGGTAATAGATGACCCAGTTCTTGACCCCGATTGGCAGCCATTGGGGGAACATGGTGCAGGCGGCAGCAGTTCTGAAGCGGAGGAGGAGGGGCCGCAGCAGGCATCAACATCGCAACAGGTTCCATCTGCCGGGCCCGTATCTTGCCCAAAACGCGTGGCAAAGCTAAAACCTGTTGGAGGACAGCGTGGCCATCCGGTTAAAGCTCAGTCTGCAATGCCTGAAAAGGTATCCGATGCTAGAAAGAGTGCAGTCTGGCATTTTTTTAAACAACATCCAATTGATCAACGCAAAGTCATCTGTCAAAAATGTTCAACTACCTTAAGCAGAGGACAGAATCTGAAAAGTCTCAATACAAGTTGCATGCATAGACATTTAACCACCATGCATTTGCAAGCCTGGACTAACTACCAAACGTCCCTTAAGGTTGTAGCACCCTCGGCCAATGAAGCTAGTCAGCAACGCAACATCCCTTCCGGCAGTGTAGGGCCACCATTTTCCGCACCACCTGCAGTATCTGTGCAGGTTTCTTTGCCAGGCCAAAGCCGTCAGGGTCAGGGAATCACCAGTTTCGTAGTAGGAAACACTGCATCTAGGGCACCGGTGGCAACAATACCATCTCCCACCGTCTCTCAGTCTGCCATGTCCACCGGCACCCCCGCTAGTTCCACGATCTCCAGCTCTCCAGTCCAGCTCACCCTACATGAGACTATGGTTAGAAAAAGGAAGTACTTAGCCTCGCATCCGCGTACACAGGGTTTGAACGCACACATAGCTAGACTAATCTCGTTAGAGATGATGCCCTACCGGTTAGTTGAAAGCGAAGCTTTCAAAGCCCTGATGGACTACGCTGTACCACGCTACGAGCTACCCAGTCGACACTTTTTTTCCAGAAAAGCCATCCCAGCCCTCCACCAGCATGTTAAAGAGCGCATCGTCCATGCACTCAGGCAATCTGTGAGCACAAAGGTGCACCTGACAACAGATGCATGGACCAGTAGGCATGGCCAGGGACGTTACGTGTCCATCACGGCACACTGGGTAAATGTGGTGGATGCAGGGTCCACAGGGGACAGCAAGTTTGGGACAGTTCTGCCTAGTCCACGGTCTAGGAAACAATTGGCTGTAGCCGTTCGCACCCCCTCCTCCTCCTCTTCGTCCTCCTGCAGAAGCGAGAGCTCGTCCACAGACCGCAGTCGCACAACCACTCCATCCGCAGCTGCCACTGTTGCACACCAGGTCTCCCATTATGGGGCAGCTACTGGCAAACATCAGCAGGCTGTATTGGCTATGAAGTGTTTGGGCGACAACAGACACACCGCGGAAGTTCTGTCCGAGTACTTGCAGAAAGAAACGCAGTCGTGGCTGGGCACTGTAGATCTTGAGGCAGGCAAGGTAGTGAGTGATAACGGAAGGAATTTCATGGCTGCCATCTCCCTTTCCCAACTGAAACACATTCCTTGCCTGGCCCACACCTTAAACCTGGTGGTGCAGTGCTTCCTGAAAAGTTATCCGGGGTTATCCGACCTGCTCCACAAAGTGCGTGGACTTTGCTCACATATCCGCCGTTCGCCCGTACACTCCAGCCGTATGCAGACCTATCAGCGTTCTTTGAACCTTCCCCAGCATCGCCTAATCATAGACGTTGCAACAAGGTGGAACTCAACACTGCACATGCTTCAGAGACTGTGTGAACAGAGGCGGGCTGTTATGTTTTTGTGGGAGGATACACATACACGGGCAGGCAGTAGGATGGCAGACATGGAGTTGTCAGGTGTGCAGTGGTCGAAGATTCAAGACATGTGTCAAGTCCTTCAGTGTTTTGAGGAATGCACACGGCTGGTTAGTGCAGACAACGCCATAATAAGCATGAGCATCCCCCTAATGCGTCTGCTGATGCAAAGTTTGACGCACATAAAGGATCAGGCGTCTGCAGCTGAGGAAGAGGAAAGCCTTGATGACAGTCAGCCATTGTCTGGCCAGGGCAGTGTACAGGACGAGGTAGCGGGCGAAGAGGAGGAGGAGGACGAGGAGGATGATGGGGATGATTATATTTTTAATGAGGAAGCTTTTCCGGGGCCACTGGAAATTGGTGGCGCGGCAAGGCCGGGTTCTGGTTTTTTGAGGGACACAAGTGACGTGGATTTGCCTGAAACTGCCCCTCAACCAAGCACAACCGCAGATTTGAGAACTGGAACTTTGGCCCATATGGCGGATTATGCCTTACGTATCCTCAAAAGGACACACGCATAACTAAAATGATGAATGATGACGATTACTGGTTGGCCTGCCTCCTTGATCCTCGCTATAAAGGCAAATTGCAAAATATAATGCCACATGAGAACTTGGAACTAATATTAGAAACCAAACAATCAACTCTTGTTGACCGTTTGCTTCTGGCATTCCCTGCACACAGCGCCCGTGATCGTTCTCACATGAGCTGCAGGGGCCAGCAGACCAGAGGAGTTAGAGGGGCAGAAATCAGAAGTGGCGTTGGCCAGAGGGGTTTTCTGACCAGGTTGTGGAGTGATTTTGCTATGACAACAGACAGGACAGGTACTGCAGCATCAATTCAAAGTGACAGGAGACAACATTTGTCCAGTATGGTTACAAACTATTTTTCATCCCTTATCGATGTTCTCCCTCAACCGTCATTCCCATTTGATTACTGGGCATCAAAATTAGACACCTGGCCAGAATTGGCAGAATATGCATTGCAGGAGCTTGCTTGCCCGGCAGCTAGTGTCCTATCAGAAAGAGTATTCAGTGCTGCAGGTTCAATACTAACAGAAAAAAGGACTCGTCTGGCTACCCAAAATGTAGATGATCTAACCTTCATTAAAATGAACCACAACTGGATTTCGAAATCTTTTGCCCCACCTTGCCTGGCTGACACCTAGCTTTCCTATGAAAAGGTCTTGCCTGTGGACTATTCTGAATGCCTTTTCCAATCTCGTAATTTTCTGCACCTGATTGTCCAGCATACGACATGTTTACACCTCACTAAATGGCCAAACTCCCCACACGGGGCCGTGGTATCGACACTTGGCGACAGCACCCGTGAGAGTGCAGTTTGTCTGAAGAGGTGGGTGAGCCCGCTTTTGGTCGACGGCACTGCCACTGGGTCCCTCCTAGTACAATAAAGTGTCTCTGGCGGTGGTGGTGCGCACCCAACGTCAGACACACCGTTGTAATATGAGGGGCCCTGGGCCTGTACCGCCGGCCACAAGACAGTTTCCCCCCACCCCAGCTCAAACAGTGCTCTACCACTTGCAAAATTATCTCACAGCTCCACCAATGTTTAGTCTATGCGCTGACATCCTTCAATGCCTGCCACTGACAATACCATTGTATTGACATTTTTGTTATGTTAGGCCTTCGATGCCTGTCTGTGGTCACTCCTTCCACTAGGCCTCCACTGACCACACCACTGCTGCCCGTGTACCCCTGTAACCAATTTAAAATTGCCTACAGCCATGTGTTATTATTTTAGGCCTTCGATGCCTGTCTGCGGTGACTCCTTCCACTAGGCCTCCACTGACCACACCACTGCTGCCCGTGTACCCCTGGAACCAATTTAAAATTGCCTACAGCCATGTGTTATTATTTTAGGCCTTCGATGCCTGTCTGCGGTGACTCCTTCCACTAGGCCTCCACTGACCACACCACTGCTGCCCGTGTACCCCTGGAACCAATTTAAAATTGCCTACAGCCATGTGTTATTATTTTAGGCCTTCGATGCCTGTCTGCGGTGACTCCTTCCACTAGGCCTCCACTGACCACACCACTGCTGCCCGTGTACCCCTGTAACCAATTTAAAATTGCCTACAGCCATGTGTTATTATTTTAGACCTTCGATGCCTGTCTGCGGTGACTCCTTCCACTAGGCCTCCACTGACCACACCACTGCTGCCCGTGTACCCCTGGAACCAATTTAAAATTGCCTACAGCCATGTGTTATTATTTTAGGCCTTCGATGCCTGTCTGCGGTGATTCCTTCCACTAGGCCTCCACTGACCACACCACTGCTGCCCGTGTACCCCTGGAACCAATTTATAATTGCCTACAGCCATGTGTTATTATTTTAGGCCTTCGATGCCTGTCTGCGGTCACTCCTTCCACTAGGCCTCCACTGACCACACCACTGCTGCCCGTGTACCCCTGTAACCAATTTAAAATTGCCTACAGCCATGTGTTATTATTTTAGGCCTTCGATGCCTGTCTGCGGTCACTCCTTCCACTAGGCCTCCACTGACCACACCACTGCTGCCCGTGTACCCCTGTAACCAATTTAAAATTGCCTACAGCCATGTGTTATTATTTTAGGCCTTCGATGCCTGTCTGCGGTCACTCCTTCCACTAGGCCTCCACTGACCACACCACTGCTGCCCGTGTACCCCTGTAACCAATTTAAAATTGCCTACAGCCATGTGTTATTATTTTAGGCCTTCGATGCCTGTCTGCGGTCACTCCTTCCACTAGGCCTCCACTGACCACACCACTGCTGCCCGTGTACCCCTGGAACCAACATCAGAAAATATAAAAATAAGTATTTTGCTTATAAAAAAGAAAATACTGGAGAGATATCAAATGCAGACATTTTAACATTAAAAACAAACACATACAACAAAAATCTGGTACAGTACTAAAAATGGCCACCAGCTACAATAACTTTCTCCTGCAAGTAGTTAACTGAAAGGTTTTTTCAATTTTAAACACAGATATGGCATCCACCGAGTGTTGTCCTGTCGCGTCTTCTTTATATTATTGCCAAGAAGATGCAAAACAATGAAAATAATAAAATCATTATTTACCAAAAAAATAGAGTAAGTCAAAACCACATTGCAAATAAACATTCATTACAAATAAAGAAGCAGGGCGCGTCCGAGGGTGAGTATATACCTAATAAGAATATAATCACCCTCGGACGCGCCCTGCTTCTTTCCGACAGCCTTCCTTCCTAAGAATCAGCCCTTCCGTGGTGTAGAGAGAGGGTTTGTTACACTCCAAGGTGTTCCCCAGGTTGCCTTTCCTGAGCTTCGATCTTCCGGCTCTCGTTTAGTAGTTGTTGGAAACTACGCTGCATTGGGCCTACAAATTGGGTATGGGGTGTAGAGAGATGGTGTGTTCCACTGTAGAGAGATGGTGTGTTCCACTCCAAGGTGTTCCCCAGGTTTCCTCTCCATTGCTTCGATCTTCCGGCTCTCGTTTAGTAGTTGTTGGAAACTACGCTGCTTTAGGCCTACAAATTGGGTATGGGGTGTAGAGAGATGGTGTGTTACACTCCAAGGTGTTCCCCAGGTTTCCTCTCCATTGCTTCGATCTTCCGGCTCTCGTTTAGTAGTTGTTGGAAACTACGCTGCATTAGGCCTACAAATTGGGTATGGGGTGTAGAGAGATGGTGTGTTACACTCCAAGGTGTTCCCCAGGTTTCCTCTCCATTGCTTCGATCTTCCGGCTCTCGTTTAGTAGTTGTTGGAAACTACGCTGCATTGGGCCTACAAATTGGGTATGGGGTGTAGAGAGATGGTGTGTTCCACTCCAAGGTGTTCTCCAGGTTGCCTTTCCTGAGCTTCGATCTTCCAGCTCTCGTTTAGTAGTTGTTGGAAACTACGCTGCATTAGGCCTACAAATTGGGTATGGGGTGTAGAGAGATGGTGTGTTACACTCCAAGGTGTTCCCCAGGTTTCCTCTCCATTGCTTCGATCTTCCGGCTCTCGTTTAGTAGTTGTTGGAAACTACGCTGCATTAGGCCTACAAATTGGGTATGGGGTGTAGAGAGATGGTGTGTTCCACTGTAGAGAGATGGTGTGTTCCACTCCAAGGTGTTCCCCAGGTTTCCTCGCCAATGCTTCGATCATCATGCTCTCGTTTAGTAGTTGTTGGAAACTACGCTGCATTAGGCCTACAAATTGGGTATGGGGTGTAGAGAGATGGTGTGTTCCACTCCAAGGTGTTCTCCAGGTTGCCTTTCCTGAACTTCTATCTTCAGGCTCTCATTAAATTGTGGTTAAACGGAACAACTGCATTTGTCGTATTAGTTGGTTTGGGGCCTACTATCGGTGTCTGCCGCTCCTTGCTGTTCTCCTGGTTTCCTGTCCTGAAATTCCGTTTTCAGGCGCTCGTTAAGTAGTTGTTAATGTTAGACTGCATTTGGCCTACTAGTTGGGTTGGGGCCTACTATCGGTGTCTGCCACTCCTTGCTGTTCTCCTCCACTGAACAAAGCTGTGCCGCCTCTTTACTACTGTTGCCAATTTTGAACTGCATTTCGACTACTTACTGATTTGGGCCTACTCTCTGTGTCAGCCTCTCATTCCAGTTGTCCTCCACTGCAATGCCCCCTGATTAGTCCTGTGTTACCAATTTTGAACTGCATTTAGCCCACTTTATTCTTTGGGCCTATATCTGTGTTTCCTCCTCATCCTGCTCATTGCCCAGCCAGTGATAAATGAGTCTGCTGGTACATTGACCCATAACGCAACATTTCCCGTGCACGCTACACTGCAAGATTGTGACCCTGCTGAAAGTCAGGTCCCCCTTCCCGCATACCATACCACCTTACACGGGGACAAACAGGAAGGTGCAGATGAAAGTGCAGGTTCCTTCATCAGGTGAGGGGAGGAATACTAGTTGGCGACGTCACTGGCACAGGGCCTCTCATGGTACGCAAAAGTGTTGCTGCCGGTGGGAGGCGCCCCCGCCGTGCAAACACACCGCTGTACTTTGAGGGGCCCTGTGCCAGTGCCAATGCCAACGAGTGGGCCCCCCCTGCTTGCTCAGGTTCACAGCACTTGCAAAGTTGAAATACTTACCTCTCCCTGCTCCAATGCCGTGACGTGGTCCAGATTTCCTGGGCCCACTAATTACTTGAACCAGCCCTACCCACCACAACTTTAGCCAAATGACCCCCAATTTCAAATGCCTTCCAAATATTATAAGGTAAATTACGCTTGACAAGCTTCATTAAGAAGAATGGATGGTTTTGACATTAAAATGGGCACTCTAGGTGTTTTCCTGGCCCCCACTCACTGCCGACTATGCTGCCCCATTGACTTGCATTGGGTTTCGTGTTTCGGTCGATCCCGACTTTACGTCATAATCGGGCGATTTCACTCGACCCGACTTTTGAGATAGTCGGGTTTCGCGAAACCCGGCTCGACTCTAAAAAGGTCAAGGTCGCTCAACTCTACATGCCACAGATCCTGTACATAGCAGGCACATCATGAGCCAAGTCATCCGAGGCCCAGACAGGAAAGATGTGAGCAGACCTCCATTCACAGGTCATGTGATCTGAAATTTAGTCAAGTGACTTGAGCCGGACATGGAGAAAGATGTGGTGCAGGATGAGCCCATCTGACAGGATTCAACACATTTGCACAGACCGAGAAAGGTAATCCACAAAATACGTCCAAATGATGAGCAGAAATAAACCAGCGGTACAGAATGGCATGCCATACAATCGGTATAGGAATGCAAGAAAAAATAATGTGTGAGTGGACACAAGATGAAAACATGCATTACCCAAAAGATATTAATAAAAGAGATATAATAAACAATAAACAATGGTGATATGAAGTGATTTAAAGAGAACCTGTCACCAGTTTTGTCCGATAAGAGATAAAGGCCATCACCTTTCAGCGCTGATATGCAGCATTCTATAATGCTGTATATCTGCCCCCAACCTGACCTGCAAGAGAAGAAAAATATCATTTATTATACTCACCTGTGGGGCGGTCCGGTCCGATGGGTGTTGCTCTTTTTAGTCTGGAGCCTCCCATCTTCTTGCGATGCCGCCCTCCTGCTTGCTTCGTGTGGATGACACGTCTCCCTGGCATCCTGATCTTGCGCAGGCGTACTTCTCTTCCCTGTTGAGTGCAGAGCAAAGTACTGCAGTGCACAGGTGCCAGGAAAGGACAAAGAGCCCCGGCACATGTGCGCTGCAGTACTTTGCTCTTTTTTTTGTATTTTTTAACTCTTTTGCAGATGACGAGGGCATCAGGGGAATGGGTGAGGTCATAAGCATGGTTAATTAAGATTATTAAAGGAGTCTGTGTCATTCTTTCAATTAAATTACTTTATTCTGGGCGTCTGTATTTTTATACAATGTGACTATGGGGTTGGTAATGGGGGCATCTTATTGATGCCTCTACATTACTAACCTTGGGGCTTGAAGTCATTTTGCAATCGGATAGCAATCGCACTGCATTCAGATGTAAATCGGATGTTAAGTGTGAAAAATTGGATTGTACTCCCATGACACTCGCGTTAACTCATGTGACTCTCGGCAGGGAGACTCGGACCAATTTTCATACATTTAGTGTGACGCCGGCCTTAATCTTTCAGTTTGGCCTGGGGTGTGTCAGTTTTGGAGTCTTACAAGCTGCAGAGCAGGAGGATCTGTGCAACCAAGGCCCGTGTGAAACCAATACAGAGCCAAGGACTTCATAGCAGCTAACGCACCCAGGGGTTACAGCGGTGCCATTGCCCTCGGCAACATGTTGGAACAAGAACTGTTTGTGGAAACTCAGAAGTCGCAGTGTATCAACCCTCATTGCACTACAATATACTGTATATATGTATAAATATATTTTTTCCTTGTGCCACGATAATAATTCACCGTATTTATAAATAACAATTTAGTCTGGACCACCTCTGTTTGGCTGCAATTCTGTTAACTGATTTTAATTGGCAGCCATGCCATGCCATCATGTGTGTCATGCCACAGTGATGATGTAACTCTGAATCAACATATGAGAAGAGCACCATAAGAGAGAAATATTTTTGCAAGGTTATGCTCCGATGGCCACAAAATATCAACATGGTTACTGGACCAGGGTCCTTTAAATTTTTATATTCAACTCTTAAGAGCACGTGCAGACGACTGTATTTTAAAACATCGGATTGCACTCAAACCAATGTTAGTCCATGGGGCCTTGCACATGTCCATTTTTTTTCCTGGGACAGAGCTGGTCCACTGCTTGCCTGAATTTGATTTGATATTCGGATCACACTCTGCCATGCAAGTCAATGAGAGCGTGGATACCATGGGACTGTACTTGGATGAGATCTAAATGCAGACTGGTTTCCACCAACTGACAGAATGGAGAATATGGAGAGATATTTTCTCTATCTTCTCCTCAACCAAGAGAATTGGATCACACTATGCTGACGCTCTAATCAGAGTGTGGTTAGCATAATTAGTCCGATTGTTTTGAATAAGAGAATGCATAGTTGTCTGCCCCATTGGTCATTTATTTTACTCTTTAGGCCTACCTCTCTTTGTCTTCTTGTTGGTGCTCCTTGTAGATTCCACCACAGCTTCCTTCTTCTGCAAAGCACATTCATTAGGGTCTGATTAGCTTCAACTGATTCGCAAAGGTCTGTAGTCTGTTTTATCAGAAATTCAAATTCTACAGATACTACAGTAAATTATTTGTCAGCTGCATACATTACTCTCTGCCCAAACCCTGGGCACCATGAATCAGAGCCTTGCTGCACAACTGCAGATAAGTATTTTTTTTCCCTGAAATACTCTGACGTTTCAGAGAAAATATACTATGGACAAGACCTGTCAATCACCTGCACTGGGGAAAATTGATTGGAGGTAGCGCCAAACTAGTCTAATGTCTGTCTATGGTCGAGAGAGGTATCCTGAAAGTGAATTTCTCTGCAACACTCCACATGCACCTAGTAGTGATGAGTAGGGTTGAGCGAAACGGGTCGAACATTTTCAAAAGTCGCCGACTTTTGGCTAAGTCGGGGTTTCATGAAACCCGATCCGACCCCTGTGCGGGGTCGGCCATGCGGTACGCGACTTTCGCGCCAAAGTCGCGTTTCAATGACGCGAAAAGCGCCATTTCTCAGCCAATGAAGGTAAACGCAGAGTGTGGGCAGCGTGATGACATAGGTCCTGGTCCCCACCATCTTAGAGAAGGGCATTGCAGTGATTGGCTTGCTATCTGCGACGTCACAGGGGCTATAAAGAGGCGTTCCCGCCGACCGCCATCTTACTGCTGCTGATCTGAGCTTAGGGAGAGGTTGCTGCCGCTTTGTCAGAAGCAGGGATAGCGTTAGGCAGGGTCCATTAACCACAAAACCGCTTGTGCTGCAGCGATTTGCACTGTCCAACACCACCCTCGGTGTGCAGGGACAGTGGAAGTTTTTTTTTTTTTTTTTTTCCCCTCAGCGCTGTAGCTCATTGGGCTGCCCTAGAAGGCTCCCTGATAGCTGCATTGCTGTGTGTACGCCGCTGTGCAAACCAACTGCTTTTTTCAAAGCACAAATCCTCTTGTTCCTTCCTTTCTGCACAGCTATCTTTTTTGTTTGTCCACACTTTTTATTTCATTTGTGCATCAGTCCACTCCTTATTGCTGCCTGCCATACCTGGCTGAGATTACTGCAGGCAGGGAGATAGTAGCTGCCTGCCATACCTGGCTGAGATTACTGCAGGCAGGGAGATAGTAATTGTAGGACATTCCCTGTTTTTTTTTTTTTTTTTTTTTTGGTGGGAGATTAAGATTGGCAATTTGGCATTTCTGCTAGAGTGCCATCCCTGTGTGTGCCATCTCTCTCACATAGTGGGCCATAGAAAGCCTTTTCATTTTTCTGTATTTTTTTTTGTGGGGTGTATAAATTCTCCCTGATAAAAATACAGTGGGAGATTAATATTGGCCTTTGGGCTTGTGTGCCAGTCCTGAGTGTGCCATCTCTCTCACAAATAGTGGGCCATAGAAAGCCTATTTAATTTTTTTTTTGGTTTTATAAATTCTCCCTGAAAAAAAGGGAGATTAATATTGGCCTCTGGGCTTGTGTGCCAGTCCTGAGCGTGCCATCTGTGCCAGCCCTGAGCGTGCCATCTCTCTCACAAATAGTGGGCCATAGAAAGCCTATTTAATTTTTTTTTTTGTTTTATAAATTTTCCCTGAAAAAAGGGAGATTAATATTGGCCTCTGGGCTTGTGTGCCAGTTGTGAGCGTGCCATCTGTGCCAGTCCTGAGCGTGCCATCTCTCTCACAAATAGTGGGCCATAGAAAGCCTATTTAAATATTTTTTTGGTTTTATAAATTCTCCCAGAAAAAAAGGGAGATTAATATTGGCCTCTGGGCTTGTGTGCCAGTCCTGAGCGTGCCATCTGTGCCAGCCAGCCCTGAGCGTGCCATCTCTCTCACAAATAGTGGGCCATAGAAAGCCTATTTAATTTTTTTTTTTGTTTTATCAATTTTCCCTGAAAAAAGGGAGATTAATATTGGCCTCTGGGCTTGTGTGCCAGTTGTGAGCGTGCCATCTGTGCCAGTCCTGAGCGTGCCATCTCTCTCACAAATAGTGGGCCATAGAAAGCCTATTTAAATATTTTTTTGGTTTTATAAATTCTCCCAGAAAAAAAGGGAGATTAATATTGGCCTCTGGGCTTCTGTGCCAGTCCTGAGCGTGCCATCTGTGCCAGTCCTGAGCGTCCCATCTCTCTCACAAATAGTGGGCCATAGAAAGCCTATTTTATTTTTTTTTTGGGTTTTAGAAATTCTCCCTGAAAAAAGGGAGATTAATATTGGCCTCTGGGCTTGTGTGCCAGTTGTGAGCGTGCCATCTGTGCCAGTCCTGAGCGTGCCATCTCTCTCACAAATAGTGGGCCATAGAAAGCCTATTTAAATATTTTTTTGGTTTTATAAATTCTCCCAGAAAAAAAGGGAGATTAATATTGGCCTCTGGGCTTCTGTGCCAGTCCTGAGCGTGCCATCTGTGCCAGTCCTGAGCGTCCCATCTCTCTCACAAATAGTGGGCCATAGAAAGCCTATTTTATTTTTTTTTTGGGTTTCAGAAATTCTCCCTGGAAAAAAAAAGGGAGATTAATATTGCCCTTTGGGCTTGTGTGCCAGTACTAAGCGTTCCATCTCTCTCTCTCTCTCAGTCAGTGGGCCATAGAACGCATATTTTTGGTTTTATTTGTTTTCTAAATTCTCCCTGAAAAAATCATTTTATTTTATTTGGTTTCTAAATTCTTCCTGATAAAATCATATTTTTTTTATTATTTTTATTTCTAAAGTCTCCCTGAAAAAAAAAAAAAAAAAACAACCAAAAAAACAGTGGGAGATTAATATTGGCCTTTCTGCTTGTGTGCCAGTCTTGACTCCTGGGTGTGCCATCTCTCTCTCTCTCTCTCTCTCTCTCTCTCTCTCTCCAATTGTGGTCCATAGAAAGCCTATATTTTTTTTCCTTGATTTGGGTTCTAAAATCTACCAGAGAAAATAACTACATCAATCATTGGTAGAAAAATATTGGCCTCTGGGTTTGTGTGCCACTCCTGACTCCTGTGTGCGTCATCTCTCAGTCAGTGGGCCATAGAACGCCTATTTTTGGTTTTATTTGTTTTCTAAATTCTCCCTGAAAAAATCATTTTATTTTATTTGGTTTCTAAATTCTTCCTGATAAAATCATATTTTTTTTATTATTTTTTTTTCTAAAGTCTCCCTGAAAAAAAAAAAAAAAAACAGTGGGAGATTAATATTGGCCTTTCTGCTTGTGTGCCAGTCTTGACTCCTGGGTGCGTCATCTCTCAGTCAGTGGGCCATAGAACGCCTATTTTTGGTTTTATTTGTTTTATAAATTCTCCCTGAAAAAATCATTTTATTTTATTTGGTTTCTAAATTCTTCCTGATAAAATCATATTTTTTTTATTATTTTTTTTTCTAAAGTCTCCCTGAAAAAAAAAAAAAAAAAACAACCAAAAAAAACAGTGGGAGATTAATATTGGCCTTTCTGCTTGTGTGCCAGTCTTGACTCCTGGGTGCGTCATCTCTCAGTCAGTGGGCCATAGAACGCCTATTTTTGGTTTTATTTGTTTTATAAATTCTCCCTGAAAAAATCATTTTATTTTATTTGGTTTCTAAATTCTTCCTGATAAAATCATATTTTTTTTATTATTTTTTTTTCTAAAGTCTCCCTGAAAAAAAAAAAAAAAAAAACAACCAAAAAAAACAGTGGGAGATTAATATTGGCCTTTCTGCTTGTGTGCCAGTCTTGACTCCTGGGTGTGCCATCTCTCTCTCTCTCTCTCTCTCTCTCTCTCTCTCTCTCTCTCTCTCTCTCTCCAATTGTGGTCCATAGAAAGCCTATATTTTTTTTCCTTGATTTGGGTTCTAAAATCTACCAGAGAAAATAACTACATCAATCATTGGTAGAAAAATATTGGCCTCTGGGTTTGTGTGCCACTCCTGACTCCTGTGTGCGTCATCTCTCAGTCAGTGGGCCATAGAACGCCTATTTTTGTTTTTATTTGTTTTATAAATTCTCCCTGAAAAAATCATTTTATTTTATTTGGTTTCTAAATTCTTCCTGATAAAATCATATTTTTTTTATTATTTTTTTTTCTAAAGTCTCCCTGAAAAAAAAAAAAAAAAAAAAAAACAAAAAAAAAACAGTGGGAGATTAATATTGGCCTTTCTGCTTGTGTGCCAGTCTTGACTCCTGGGTGTGCCATCTCTCTCTCTCTCTCTCTCCAATTGTGGTCCATAGAAAGCCTACATTTTTTTTCCTTGATTTGGGTTCCAAAATCTACCAGAGAAAATAACTCCATCAATCATTGGTAGAAAAATATTGGCCTCTGGGCTTGTGTGCCACTCCTGATTCCTGTGTGCGTCATCTCTCACTCAGTGGCCCATAGAAAGCATATAGTTTGTTACATTTGTTTTCTAAATTCTCCCTGCAAAAATCTATTTTTTTTTTTTTGGGGGGTTTCTAAAGTGTTCCTGAAAAAAATAAAAATAAAAAAAAAATAATAGTGTGACATTAATATTAACATTTGTGCTTCAGTGACAGTCCTGCGTGTGGGGCATCTCTCTAATTTGCAGCCACCAAAAAAAGAGTGTGTAACATTGGGCCTGATTTTCGCTGTGGTCTCACCAACCTGTAAAGGGGTAGCTAAATCATACTGAAGTTATAGCTCACCGTGTAAGTTGTGTGACTGCAACAAATAACGTTAGTTTGGTTACGTTTTTAAAACAATGAGGAAGTCTAGTGGAAGAGGTCGTGGCCGGGGGCGTTCATTGTCAGCTGGTAATGAGGGTAGTGGTAGTGGTGGAGCATCAGGTGGTCGTGGGGGAAAAAATATTGCACCTAAGTCTGGAGCTGTGGAGCCAGGTTCGTCGTCCGGCTACACAAGGCCTCGAACGCTCCCTTTTCTGGGATTAGGAAAACCGCTTTTAAAGCCGGAGCAGCAAGAGCAAGTTTTGGCTTATCTTGCTGACTCAGCCTCTAGCTCTTTTGCCTCATCTCGTGAAACTGGTAAAAGTAAAAGCAGCGCGTCGTTAGTGGATGTTCACGGTCAGGGACAAGTCACTTCCTTGTCCTCTTCAGCAAAAACAACAACAGAGAAGAATGCAGCAGGCGACACAACGGGTTACTCCATGGAGCTCTTTACACATACCGTCCCTGGCTTAGAAAGTGAAGCAGTTAACAGTCCATGCCCATTACAAATTGAATCTGACATGGAGTGCACTGACGCACAGCCACAGCCAGACTACTATGCTGGTCCTTTGACTCAGACCACAACATTGCCCTCGCAGGGTGCTGATCAAGAATCAGACCCTGATGAGACTATGTTGCCCCATCACGAACGCTATACCACCGAACGACACGGTGACACAGACGAAGTTGCGCAGGAGGTACAAGAAGAGTTATTAGATGACCCAGTTCTTGACCCCGATTGGCAGCCATTGGGGGAACAGGGTGCAGGCGGCAGCAGTTCTGAAGCAGAGGAGGAGGAGGGGCCGCAGCAGGCATCAACATCGCCACAGGTTCCATCTGCCGGGCCCGTATCTTGCCCAAAACGCGTGGCAAAGCCAAAACCTGGTGGAGGACAGCGTGGCCATCCGGTTAAAGCTCAGTCTGCAATGCCTGAAAAGGTATCCGATGCTAGAAAGAGTGCAGTCTGGCATTTTTTTAAACAACATCCAATTGATCAGCGCAAAGTCATCTGTCAAAAATGTTCTACTTCCTTAAGCAGAGGTCAGAATCTGAAAAGTCTCAATACTAGTTGCATGCATAGACATTTAACCACCATGCATTTGAAAGCTTGGACTAACTACCAAACGTCCCTTAAGGTTGTTGCACCCTCGGCCAATGAAGCTAGTCATCAACGCAACATCCCTTCCGGCAGTGTAGGACCACCATTTTCCGCACCACCTGCTGTATCTGTGCAGGTATCTTTGCCAGGCCAAAGCAGTCAGGGTCAGGGAATCACCAGTTTCGTAGTAGGAAACACTGCATCTAGGGCACCGGCGGCAACAATACCATCTCCCACCGTCTCTCAGTCTGCCATGTCCACCGGCACCCCCGCTAGTTCCACGATCTCCAGCTCTCCAGTCCAGCTCACCCTACATGAGACTATGGTTAGAAAAAGGAAATACTTAGCCTCGCATCCGCGTACACAGGGTTTGAACGCCCACATAGCTAGACTAATCTCGTTAGAGATGATGCCCTACCGGTTAGTTGAAAGCGAAGCTTTCAAAGACCTGATGGACTACGCTGTACCACGCTACGAGCTACCCAGTCGACACTTTTTTTCCAGAAAAGCCATCCCAGCCCTCCACCAGCATGTTAAAGAGCGCATCGTCCATGCACTCAGGCAATCTGTGAGCACAAAGGTGCACCTGACAACAGATGCATGGACCAGTAGGCATGGCCAGGGACGTTACGTGTCCATCACGGCACACTGGGTAAATGTGGTGGATTCAGGGTCCACAGGGGACAGCAAGTTTGGGACAGTTCTGCCTAGCCCACGGTCTAGTAAACAGTTGTCTGTAGCCGTTCGCACCCCCTCCTCCTCCTCCTCCTCGTCCTCCTGCAGAAGCAAGAGCTCGTCCACAGACCGCAGTCGCACAAACACTCCATCCGCACCTGCCACTGTTGCACACCAGGTCTCCCATTATGGGGCAGCTACTGGCATACGTCAGCAGGCTGTATTGGCTATGAAGTGTTTGGGCGACAATAGACACACCGCGGAAGTTCTGTCCGAGTTCTTGCAGCAAGAAACGCAGTCGTGGCTGGGCACTGTAGATCTTGAGGCAGGCAAGGTAGTGAGTGATAACGGAAGGAATTTCATGGCTGCCATCTCCCTTTCCCAACTGAAACACATTCCTTGCCTGGCTCACACCTTAAACCTGGTGGTGCAGTGCTTCCTGAAAAGTTATCCGGGGTTATCCGACCTGCTCCTCAAAGTGCGTGGACTTTGCGCACATATCCGCCGTTCGCCTGTACACTCCAGCCGTATGCAGACCTATCAGCGTTCTTTGAACCTTCCCCAGCATCGCCTAATCATAGACGTTGCAACAAGGTGGAACTCAACACTGCACATGCTTCAGAGACTGTGCGAACAGAGGCGGGCTGTTATGTTTTTGTGGGAGGATACACATACACGGGCAGGCAGTAGGATGGCAGACATGGAGTTGTCAGGTGTGCAGTGGTCGAAGATTCAAGACATGTGTCAAGTCCTTCAGTGTTTTGAGGAATGCACACGGCTGGTTAGTGCAGACAACGCCATAATAAGCATGAGCATCCCCCTAATGCGTCTGCTGATGCAAAGTTTGACGCACATAAAGGATCAGGCGTCTGCACCAGAGGAAGAGGAAAGCCTTGATGACAGTCAGCGATTGTCTGGTCAGGGCAGTGTACATGACGAGGTACCGGGCGAAGAGGAGGTGGAGGATGAGGAGGATGATGGGGATGAGTATATTTTTAATGAGGAAGCTTTCCCGGGGGCACGGGAAATTGGTGGCGTGGCAAGGCCGGGTTCTGGTTTTTTGAGGGACACAAGTGACGTAGATTTGCCTGCAACTGCCCCTCAACCAAGCACAACCGCAGATTTGACAACGGGAACTTTGGCCCACATGGCGGATTATGCCTTGCGTATCCTCAAAAGGGACACACGCATTACAAAAATGATGAACGATGACGATTACTGGTTGGCCTGCCTCCTTGATCCTCGCTATAAAGGCAAATTGCAAAATATTATGCCACATGAGAACTTGGAACTAATATTAGCAACAAAACAATCAACTCTTGTTGACCGTTTGCTTCTGGCATTCCCTGCACACAGCGCCCGTGATCGTTCTCACACGAGCTCCAGGGGCCAGCAGACCAGAGGTGTTAGAGGGGCAGAAATCAGAAGTGGCGTTGGACAGAGGGGTTTTCTGACCAGGTTGTGGAGTGATTTTTCTATGACCGCAGACAGGACAGGTACTGCAGCATCAATTCAAAGTGACAGGAGACAACATTTGTCCAGTATGGTTACAAACTATTTTTCATCCCTTATCGACGTTCTCCCTCAACCGTCATTCCCATTTGATTACTGGGCATCCAAATTAGACACCTGGCCAGAATTGGCAGAATATGCATTGCAGGAGCTTGCTTGCCCGGCAGCTAGTGTCCTATCAGAAAGAGTATTCAGTGCTGCAGGTTCAATACTAACAGAAAAAAGGACTCGTCTGGCTACCCAAAATGTAGATGATCTAACCTTCATTAAAATGAACCACAACTGGATTTCAAAATCTTTTGCCCCACCCTGCCCGGCTGACACCTAGCTTTCCTATGAAAAGGTCTTGCCTGTGGACTATTCTGAATGACTTTTCCAATCTCGTAATTTTCTTCACCTGATTGTCCAGCATACGACATGTTTCCACCTCACGAAATGGCCAAACTCCCCACACGGGGCCGTGCTATCGCCACTTTGCGCTTGGACCCTTGAGAGTGCTGTTTGTCTGAAGAGGTGGGTGTGGCCGCTTTTGGTCGACGGCACTGCCACTGGGTCCCTCATAGTACAATAAAGTGTCTCTGGCGGTGGTGGTGCGCACCCAACGTCAGACACACCGTTGTAATATGAGGGGCCCTGTGCCTGTACCGCCGGCCACAAGACAGTTCCCCCCCCCAGCTCAAACAGTGCTCTACCACTAGCAAAATTATCTCTCACAGCTTCACCAATGTGTAGTCTAGCCGCTGACATCCTTCAATGCCTGGCACTGACAATACCATTGTTTTGACATTTTTGTTATGTTAGGCCTTCGAAGCCTGTCTGCGGTCCCTTCTTTCTACAACTACTACACTGACCAGGCCACTGCTGGCCGTGTTACCCTGGAACCAATTTAAAAGTGCCTACAGTCAGCCCAATTTTGTTATGTTAGGCCTTCGAAGACTGTCTGCCGTCACTCCTTCCACTAGACTTCCACTGACCATACACTGCTGCCCATGTACCCCTGGAACCAATTTAAAGTGCCTACAGCCAGCCCAATTTTGTTATGTTAGGCCTTCGAAGCCTGTCTGCGGTCACTCCTTCCACTAGACTTCCACTGACCAGACCACTGCTGCCCGTGTACCCCTGGAACCAATTTAAAAGTGCCTACAGCCAGCCCAAGTTTGTTATGTTAGGCCTTGGAAGCCTGTCTGCGGTCACTCCTTCCACTAGACTTCCACTGACCAGACCACTGCTGCCCGTGTACCCCTGGAACCAATTTAAAAGTGCCTACAGCCAGCCCAAGTTTGTTATGTTAGGCCTTGGAAGCCTGTCTGCGGTCACTCCTTCCACTAGACTTCCACTGACCAGACCACTGCTGCCCGTGTACCCCTGGAACCAATTTAAAAGTGCCTACAGCCAGCCCAAGTTTGTTATGTTAGGCCTTGGAAGCCTGTCTGCGGTCACTCCTTCCACTAGACTTCCACTGACCAGACCACTGCTGCCCGTGTACCCCTGGAACCAATTTAAAAGTGCCTACAGCCAGCCCAAGTTTGTTATGTTAGGCCTTGGAAGCCTGTCTGCGGTCACTCCTTCCACTAGACTTCCACTGACCAGACCACTGCTGCCCGTGTACCCCTGGAACCAATTTAAAAGTGCCTACAGCCAGCCCAAGTTTGTTATGTTAGGCCTTGGAAGCCTGTCTGCGGTCACTCCTTCCACTAGACTTCCACTGACCAGACCACTGCTGCCCGTGTACCCCTGGAACCAATTTAAAAGTGCCTACAGCCAGCCCAAGTTTGTTATGTTAGGCCTTCTAAGCCTGTCTGCGGTCCATTCTTTCAACTACTACTACACTGACCAGGTCACTGCTGCCCGTGTACCCCTGGAACCAATTTAAAATTGCCTACAGCCAGCCCAATTTTTTTATTTTAGGCCTTCGATGCCTGTCTGCGGTCCATTCTTTCAACTACTACTACACTGACCAGGTCACTGCTGTCCGTGTACCCCTGGAACCAATTTAAAATTGCCTACAGCCATGTGTTATTATTTTAGGCCTTCGATGCCTGTCTGCGGTCACTCCTTCCACTAGGCCTCCACTGACCACACCACTGCTGTCCGTGTACCCCTGGAACCAATTTAAAATTGCCTACAGCCATGTGTTATTATTTTAGGCCTTCGATGCCTGTCTGCGGTCCATTCTTTCAACTACTACTACACTGACCAGGGCACTGCTGGCCGTGTACCCCTGGAACCAACATCAGAAAATATAAAAATAAGTATTTTGCTTATAAAAAAGAAAATACTGGTGAGATATCAAATGCAGACATTTTAACATTAAAAACAAACACACAACTCTAATCTGGTACAGTACTAAAAATGGCCACCAGCTACAATTACTTTCTCCTGCAAGTAGTTAACTGAAAGTTTTTTTAAATTGAAAACACACATATGGCATCCACCGAGTGTTGTCCTGTCGCGTCTTCTTTATATTATTGCCGAGAAGATGCAAAATAATGAAAATAATAAAATCATTAATTACCAAAATAATAGAGAAAGTCAACACCACATTGCAAATAAACATTCATTCCAAATAAAGAAGCAGGGCGCGTCCGAGGGTGAGTATATACCTAATAAGAATATAATCACCCTCGGACGCGCAATGCTTATTTCCAACAGCCTTCCTTCCTAAGAATCAGCCCTTCCGTCGTGTAGAGAGACGTTGTGTTACACTCCAAGGTGTTCCCCAGGTTGCCTTTCCTGAGCTTCGATCTTCCGGCTCTCGTTTAGTAGTTCTTGGAAACTACTCTGCATTAGGCCTTCAAATTGGGTATGGGGTGTAGAGAGATGGTGTGTTCCACTCCAAGGTGTTCCCCAGGTTGCCTTTCCTGAGCTTCGATCTTCCGGCTCTCGTTTAGTAGTTGTTGGAAACTACGCTGCATTAGGCCTTCAAATTGGGTATGGGGTGTAGCGAGAGGGTGTGTTACACTCCAAGGTGTTCCCCAGGTTGCCTTTCCTGAGCTTCGATCTTCCGGCTCTCGTTTAGTAGTTCTTGGAAACTACACTGCATTAGGCCTTCAAATTGGGTATGGGGTGTAGAGAGAGGGTGTGTTACACTCCAAGGTGTTCCCCAGGTTGCCTTTCCTGAGCTTCGATATTCCGGCTCTCGTTTAGTAGTTGTCGGAAACTACGCTGCATTAGGCCTACAAATTGGGTATGGGGCGTAGAGAGAGGGTGTGTTACACTCCAAGGTGTTCCCCAGGTTGCCTTTCCTGAGCTTCGATATTCCGGCTCTCGTTTAGTAGTTGTCGGAAACTACGCTGCATTAGGCCTACAAATTGGGTATGGGGTGTAGAGAGAGGGTGTGTTACACTCCAAGGTGTTCCCCAGGTTGCCTTTCCTGAGCTTCGATCTTCATGCTCTCGTTTAGTAGTTGTCGGAAACTACGCTGCATTAGGCCTACAAATTGGGTATGGGGTGTAGAGAGAGGGTTTGTTACACTCCAAGGTGTTCCCCAGGTTGCCTTTCCTGAGCTTCGATCTTCCGGCTCTCGTTTAGTAGTTGTTGGAAACTACGCTGCATTAGGCCTTCAAATTGGGTATGGGGTGTAGCGAGAGGGTGTGTTACACTCCAAGGTGTTCCCCAGGTTGCCTTTCCTGAGCTTCGATCTTCCGGCTCTCGTTTAGTAGTTCTTGGAAACTACACTGCATTAGGCCTTCAAATTGGGTATGGGGTGTAGAGAGAGGGTGTGTTACACTCTAAGGTGTTCCCCAGGTTTCCTTGCCATTGCTTCGGTCTTCCGACTCTCGTTTAGTAGTTGTAGAAAAGTACACTGCATTAGGCCATACAAAATGGGTATGGGGTGGAGAGAGATGGTGTGTTACACTCCAAGGTGTTCCCCAGGTTGCCTTTCCTGAGCTTCTATCTTCAGGCTCTCATTAAATTGTGGTTAAATGGAACAACTGCATTTGGCGTACTAGTTGGTTTGGGGCCTACTATCGGTGTCTGCCACTCCTTGCTGTTCTCCTCCACTGAACAAAGCTGTGCCGCCTGTTTACTACGGTTGCCAATTTTGAACTGCATTTCGACTACTTACTGATTTGGCCCTACTCTCTGTGTCAGCCTCTCATTCCAGTTGTCCTCCACTGCAATGCCCCCTGGTTATTCCTGTGTTACCAATTTTGAACTGCATTTAGCCCACTTTCTTCTTTGGGCCTATATCTGTGTTTCCACTTCATCGTGCCCATTGCCCAGCCAGTGATAGATGAGTCTGCTGGTACATTGACCCATAACGCAACATTCCCCGTGCACGCTACACAACAACATTGTGACCCTGCTGAAAGTCAGGTTGCTCTTCCCGCATACCATACCACCTTACACGGGGACAAAGAGGAAGGTGCAGATGAAAGTGCAGGTTCCTTCATCAGGTGGGGGGAGGAATACTAGTTGGCGACGTCACTGGCACAGGGCCTCTCATAGTACGCAAAAGTGTTGCTGCCGGTGGGAGGCGCCCCCGCCGTGCAAACACACCGCTGTACTTTGAGGGGCCCTGTGCCAGTGCCAATGCCAACGAGTGGGCCCCCCCTGCTTGCTCAGGTTCACAGCACTTGCAAAGTTGAAATACTTACCTCTCCCTGCTCCACTGCCGTGACGTGGTCCAGATTTCCTGGGCCCACTAATTACTTGAACCAGCCCTACCCCCCACAACTTTAGCCAAATGACCCCCAATTTCAAATGCCTTCCAATTATTATAAGGTAAATTACGCTTGACAAGCTTCATTAAGAAGAATGGATGGTTTTGACATTAAAATGGCCACTCTAGGTGTTTTCCTGGCCCCCACTCACTGCCGACTATGCTGCCCCATTGACTTGCATTGGGTTTCGTGTTTCGGTCGATCCCGACTTTACGTCATAATCGGCCGATTTCACTCGACCCGACTTTGGACATAGTCGGGTTTCGCAAAACCCGGCTCGACTCTAAAAAGGTCAAGGTCGCTCAACTCTAGTGATGAGTGAACGCCTCACAAGCAGGCAATCCTTGCATGTGTCGTGGCTGTCGAACAGCGGAGACTAGCAGCAGCACGGGCTCGAATAGCACTCGGTTAACACCTTATCTGAGCACGTTGGCTCATCTCTAATATCTAGCCGTAATCATGCACCCTGCCTTTGATTCATACTGTCTGCAGTTTGGACAGCATAAATCAGGTGACAGGTGCTATTTAGGCACACATGAATTGCAAAAGCTGAAACTAGGCCGGGGTAGAATAAAATTTAATGAACAGAGAAAAAAATACACTAGGGGATGAAAACATATTATTTCATTTTTGACAAGCAACAGATCCCGGTTTCTCTCATTCTATGAAATTTATTGTCATTTAAGGTATTAAATGAAACCTATCAATATTGTTGCTCGAACTACAGCGACTTGAATCTCGGACAAGCTATTAAAGGAAATCTGTCAGCAGGTTTTTTGTTATGTAATCTGAGGCCAGCATTAGGTAGTGGCTGAGACACAGATTTCAGCAATGTCACTTATTAGGCTGTCTGATGTTGTTTCCATACAATCAATGTTTTATCACCAGTGGATTTTCACTGCCCGGTGCCAAGTGGTCTGATCTAACCCCCTTCTCTGAAAAGCAGCTTAATGTCAATAGATAATGTACATAGGGAGCCTGTGTTGGCGGTGTTAGCTTTCTGTGAGCTCTGCTAAATTCTATATCTAAATACTCTGATAGTGTCAAAACTGCTGAACCCAGTAAACTAAGTGACACATCGCTGGAATCAAGGTTTCTTTTCTTACATTATGCTTCTCTTAGATGAGGCAGCAAATTCTTGGTGACAGATTGATTCCCTTTGATTGCAGAAATCTATGTTTTGTTTTGAAACACAGCTTAAACCCCTTGTGAAATGTGACTGGGGTCCACAAGTATGGATAATGCACAGGATCTCATCTCCCTCCACGCTACATAGTCAGCATTTTCCTATAACAGCAGCATCTGGAGCTCAGCTCTGTTTGCTGCTGTTAACCACTGCAATATCAATCTGTGACAGCGGCATTTAAATGGAGGTGGCTGCCATTGCTCAATCTGTTCTCTGGATCAGTGTCTGTACCAGATCCTGTCGATCAGCAGGCTATCTCCTACCCTATGAATAAATGATAGCTTGTGAAGATGGGAGCAAGAACCCTTTACTAGCATCACTCTTTACAGTCATACAGCTTTTGAGCCATCCAGGATAAATTGGGTTCTGTTTGTGCAGAGATAATACTCTGGGTGCATGAAAATAATATCCTAAAGAAGACCTCCATTCACACGGAGTCTCGTGGTGAATAACTTACCAGATAAGTGATCATTTCTTAAGCTGGGAATAATCCTGTAAGAATGTGCCTATGACATTATCATAAGAGACAGAAGCAATGTGCATTGTGAGTGTCTGACCACTTCCTGAATTCCACCACACATGGAAGACATTGTGGCTCTTATATTATACAAGTATAAGCAGGCTGCGGGATGCAGTGATGGACAGGAGGCAGATCAAGGGTTAACAAGGGGTTTAATAAACAGTAGTTACTCTTCGCTGGGAGATATGTACACAGGGAGCATGTGACAAAACACAGTTCTGTGAAAACAATGGGGGAAACTTCCCTGGCGTTAACAGTGTCCTCCTGTGGTCCTGATGATGGCGGTGTCCTCTGGTGGTCCTGGCGGTGGCGATGTCCTCTGGTGAACCTGGCGATGGTGGTAATAGTCCCTGGTTTTATCATGGGCACTGGCCTCAACGGATGAAGGGAGGAAGGAGGAATAGTCTCTTCTCTCAGGGATGAGAGTCCCTACAAAGCCGGACCCTGTGACACTGCCTCAACACACTCTATAATGGTCAGCTTGGTCCACTGTACCATACTGATGAGCCCCTGTGTCCCATGCACAGACCTTGTACTCCCGGCCGGGGCGGTATTGTCAGCATCATCAGCTGAGTCAGCAGTCTCTTAAAGGTCTGCGATGTAAGCGGAGACAGCAGTGTTAGTGAGGGCAGCGTTATCTGTGGTGTCTCAGTGGGACCCCGTCGGTCGTTTTCTGTCAGCGTGTCCTCTCATCCCCGGCTCCAGTCAGTGCTGCCCCATCACCTCACAGCTGATCTACTCTGACAGGACTCTCGCACGCATGCCTTTCCCGCCTAAAATGTTTGAATTTCTGCATGCGCATTAACAGTCTGCTTAGCTATGCCCCCTTCTCTCGAGCACTGGGACACCCCAAGCTTTCCCCCCTGTATCCTAGGTGACAGACCCGACAGTTCTGTACCCGTTATGGATGAGGCAAACCTGGTTAGTTTCTCCCTCTTACACATGTTCACCTAGAGTCTGAGCAATAGAACCACAATAGTGTCAGAAAAAATCACGTATACATCAAAGAATTACATATGCCAATTACTGAATGTTATTGTTTTGTCTGAAAATAATTTGTCTCAACTGCAAAAGAAAATATTTAGCGATTCGTGTTCTTCTAAGACTGCACTCCAGCTTTGATCATATCCCTAGTCTGCAGCTAATGGAGAGTAGCTGATGTAAAATATTTAGTACCGAATTGAGCTACAGTGAATATTGCTGGTAATTATTCACAGTTAAAATCTCTGCACTAATACCTTTGTGCAAAAGATTTTGCTGACAGCCCATAGTTTATGGAGTCCATTAAATGAGAAACAAGTGAGGGTGATTGAGGGGATCAATACAGGCATAGTGTCAGTATCGCAATAAACAATGCTGATTGTCTCAGTTCATACATGCAATCTAAATAGGAGCTTTAATAATCTGGACTAATGTACAGCAATGAGGGGAACAGCCAGCTTTTCAATCTTTACGTCGCACAAATTCAGGACTGTAAAGGGTTACACTGTGTTCCCGGCTTGCAGAAGCTGCCAATGACAGATACTTAAAGAAGAGAGTGGGGGTGGGCTCCTGTAACGAGCAAATTGCCTATATACGGTAGCATTTGATACGGGGGGAAATGTATAAATTCTTCGTACTGACTATTTTCTTTTAAGACACCAACCTTCAATACCTTTTTTAAGTTTATAGTTAATAAAGGATATACACCTAAAAATAATATGCATGACTTTAAAGGGGTTGCCCAGTCTTAAGCTAGAAGTCTGCATTCACTCTATGTGACTGCAGCTTTGTGAATTCTCACATTGAGTGCACGGCGTGCTGTCAGGATTCTATGGTGTCAATGCCAGGAATGGGAGATCAAGTATGTGATTGGCATACTTCTGGGTACATCCTGACTAGACTGTGTCCACCCTCGGTCAATACACTTGCATTGAGCGAGTCCGGGCACATCTAGTCAGCATGTGACCGCATGTATGTAAATCACAAATTTGTGGCCATGTGCCCCCTGTTTCCGGCACTGACACTAGAGAAACCTCAGAGTGCGCAGTGTGCGCAATGTAAGGATTCCAAGTCTGAAGTCACACAGAATGACTGCAGACTTGTATCTTAGAACAGGACAAACTCTTTAATTACATATAATGAAAAATATTATGTTCAGACTTGCCATAGATTTACCACAGCAGGCACACTTTTACAATGTCATAGTTAAAGGGGATATTAAGAACTTTTTAATTTTTTCTCATAGTTGCCGGCTGAGAGCAGTCATGAACTGCTCCTGATGGCGATTTTGCAGGTTCATTTGACCTCATATCAACAGAACAGCTCCTTTGCTGCTCAATGGACAAGGTGTGACTGCCGACGTCATGCGGGTTGACCGCTAGGTCCCTGCAGTCAGTAGGCAGCCAATTAATCAGCATGACATTGTCAGTGATGGCCCACTGATAGAGCAGAGTGGAAGAGAAGCAGCTGCTTCCATGACATCATTAGATGTAACAGAGTTGCCAGCAGGATTGGGCCATGACTGCCCTGAGCTGGCATAGATTGACACCAAACGGAACAGACTGACTGCCAGTAAGTTGTTAGACCTATAAAAAAAATAGTCCTGAATAACCCCTTTAAGGAGATGGAAAGAAGCCTGTGGACCAACCTGCCCTTCTCTTCTTGAAAGGGGTGGCAAAGAGTACAGAACATTCCTGTGTTTGTTTGTGCTGGGTGCTCTGGTATAAGAAATATTAGGTCATTTTTTAATGTGGATATTTCCTTTCTATATTGAATGCTCGGGAAAATAAGGGCCCATGGTACATATCTAACCCTTTGGCTGTCCCACAGACAAAGATAACCAAAGAATTGGAAATCAAATGTAACAAAACAGTTTTACTCTCAGTATCGCAGTTTGATTGAATGCAATATGCACCTGGTTGCGTAAACACCAAGACCTTGGACACAGGTGAGGTACAACGGACCTGCCTTTCTGTCATACTACATGTCCATTACTTCTTGCCCTCTGGAAATGAGTTTGTAGCTGAGTAACCCTTCCTGAGTGATGCACTGTTTTTGCAATTACTGTGGTATGAGAATATAGGCCTGGTGTTAGGTGGAGAGGTGGTTATAAGAGTTTGGGTTCAGTTGACGATGGAATACTAAGGGAAAGTAATGTTACCCAAGTGATATTTTAGCGGGCGTCCTGAGAGAAGAGAGGTGAGTATGTCATTTTATTTTATTGCAGCACCAGCAGCATTCTATATGGCACAGCTTGATAAGGAGCATCTATGGGGCCATAATCAACGGTGCAGAGCATATATATATATATGGGGCACAGCTTTATAAGGAGCATCTATGGGGCCATAATCAATGGTGCAGAGCATATATATTTATGGGGCACAGCTTTATAAGGAGCATCTATGGGGCCATAATGAACGGTGTAGAGCATATATGGCACAGCTTTATAAGGAGCCTCTATGGGGCCATAATGAACGGTGTAGAGCATTCCATATGGCACAGCTTTATGTGGAGCATCTATGGGGCCATAATGAATGGTGCAGAGCATTGTATATAGCACAGTTGTATATGGAGCATCTATGGGGCAATAATGAACAGTATGGAGCATCTATTTTTATTTTTGAAATTTACCGGTAGCTGCTGCATTTTCCACCCTAGGCTTATACTCGAGTCAATAAGTTTTCCCAGTTTTTTGTGGCAAAATTAGGGGGGGTCGGCTTATACTCGGGTCGGCTTATACTCGAGTATATACGGTACTTCTCCTTATCCTGCTATTTCCTTTATGTGTTTTTTTTTTACTTTACTCTCTGTGACATTTGTTGGAGAGGAGTTTAAAATGGGATGTCACAGGAGGCTTTAGGCTGCACTCACTGCTTGCAGTGTCCATTGTCCCTCCTGAGTAATTTCTCATTATTACACATAACTTAATTTATGGACATATATGGTTTGATTTCTTTGGTTGTATGTATTGGGTGGATTATTTCAGACATATGGAAAGAATTACATATCAATAACAACTTTAGAGATATATGTACCGTATATACTTGTGTATAAGCCGAGATTTTCAGCACATTAAGCAGAATTTTTTTATGCCTTTCTCATGGGGGTCATACATAAAAGGATGGGGATGTGGACCCAGGCAAACAAGGATGGGAATAAGGAGCCACACATACAAGGATGGGAATAAGGAGCCATGCATACAATGATGGGAACAAGGAGCCTTGTATACAAGGACAGGGATAAAGAGCCATGCAGACAAGAATGAGGATGAGGAATCATGCACACCACAATAGGGATTAAGGGACAATGCATACCCAGCTTATACTCGAGTCAATACGTTTTCCAGTTTTTCGAGGCAAAATTAGGTGCCTCAGCTTATACTGGAGTCGACTTATACAAGAGAATATATATAAATAAATATGCATGATATATTGGCTGATGTTTTGGAAGTTCATAACCTTTAACAAGAGTCCTCAATGTCTTGTAATTCCTTACACTAAAATCAAAAGTATAGGGACACAAAGCTAGGGTATATCTGTTTCTACTCCCACTTCAGAAATATATGGATAAGTTAATTGGCTCAATGTCTGGAACTGGTAAATTAGAAGTGCACAAACCAGTGTTTTTGTGCACAGTATGTTGTGCCAGGTAAGATATAAATATAGAGTATATATATGTATATAATACAGCTGGACTTCCTTATATCTGCAATATCACATCCGAGGCTGTGTATATGTGAGCTGCCAGTCTCACCCATCTACCTGACTATTCATTAACCCAGTCCTAGACATGCCCTAGTAACTATTTTAGCTCTATATATGCTTCTTTTTTGGGTTTACATCACTGAGGCTACCAATCTCGATGCATATTTCCACTCACGGACCGGTTCAATGGCCATCTTACATATCCCCCCTCTATCCAAAGCTGAGGTACATTTTCTAGTGTTCTTCACTGTTCACTTCCTGAGACAAGATGGGACTAAATCAGACATCCGATGTCTCTGTTTGGACCATAAAATCCTTGGAGAAGTCCAGAGTCACCAAAACTGGCTGTTTATGCAAGGCTATCTTTGGTTCCTTGAATGCTGTCTCAGTTCCTGGAAACCACTTGGCCATAGTCGACTTTATACCCTTAAGGGAGTCTATCAGAGGTGCCGCTATCATGGCAAAGTTAGGGATGAACTGATGGTAATAGCCCACAATGCCTAGAAATGCTCTGACCTTCTTCTTTGAAAGCAGTAGCGGCCAATTCTGGATTGTGTCAACCTTATTCACTTTGGGTTTCATTTCGCCCCAGCTTATGACATAGCCCAATCTCTTGCCATATTCTAACCTTATGGTATATTTCTCCGAGTTGATGGAGACCACCACCTTCCTTAAAGCATCAAATATCACATGGACTTTGCCTAGATGGCTTCCTAAATCCTGGCTTAAAGGGTAACTGTCACCCCCCTGGCATTTGTAACTGAAAGAGCCAACTTGTGCAGCACTAATGCTGCATTCTGACAAGGAGGCTCTTTTAGGTATTGTTCCTGGCTCTGCTGAAATAATCGTTTTTGAAATTTGTCCCTCATACCTCAAAAATGGGTGCAGGTCTTTCCCCCCTAATCCAGATGCACCACAGCCATCACACATGGCCTCTGCGCGCTGGATGCCACATCCTCTTCCTTCATTAGCGTCCCCGGTGCCTGCGCTGTAAGTTCGAAGGGCAGCGCAACTGCGCATGCCCGAAAAAAAAAATAGCAGCGCAGGAGCCGGGTTCGCTAATGAAGAAAAGGGAGGCGGCATCCGGCGCGCAGAGGCCATGAGTGACGGCTGTGGTACGTCTGGATTAGGGGGGAAAGACCTGCCTCGTGGCGATTTCGAGGTATGAGGGACAAATTTCAAAAACAATTATTTCAGCAGAGCCAGGAACAATAACTAAAAGAGCCACCTTGTCAGAATGCAGCATTAGTGCTGCACAAGGTGGCTCTTTTAGTTACAAATGCCTGGGGGGTGACAGTTTCCTTTTAAGATCATGATGCCATCTAGGTAGGCCTCTGTGTACTTCTTGTGTGGAGCTAGGATTCGGTCCATATCTCCTTGGAAGATCACTGGAGCTCCTTGCAACCCAAATGCCATTGTAACATACTGGAAACAACCATCTGGTGTTGAAAAGGCTGTCTTTTCCTTGGCATCTTTGGATAGAGGAATCTGTCCCTAGCATCTCAAAAAGCTCGTCAGCACAGGGCACTGGATATGTGTCAAATTCAAAGACTTCATTCAGGTTCCAGTACTCATTGCAGAACCACCATTCTCCATCTGGCTCAGGTACAAAGACTATGGGACTGGACAAGCCGTTCTTGGACTTTTCAATGACTTATAGGCTTAACATCCACTTCACCTCCTTCGAGATTACCTCTTGGCCAGCTTCGGGAATCCTATATGGCTTTAAATTTATCCGGACATAATACTCCATTAGGACTTTTTGCTCCATGACCTGACCACAACCTGACAATTCAGAAAACAAAGCAATTCTCAGCAGCACTGCTGCTTCCAGGCCCATTACAGAGTCTCTGCCAACTTGACATCAGTCATGTCATCTTCGGACTTTGCCACCAACCATGGAGCTTCCATGGGCTCTCTATCTCGCCATGGCTTACTCAGTTTGATGTGGTACACCTAGTAGGGCTTCCTTCTCCCCGGTTGGTGGACTTTATGGTTGACCTGACTAACCTTTTTGACAAATTCGTAGAGGCCCTGCCATTTGGCCAGACATTCACTCTCCACCGTGGTTACCAACACTAGTACCTGATCAACAGGGTTAAACTGTTTTACCCTTTCCAACCGGTTGTACACCCTTGACTGCAACTCTTTCTCATGGAGGAGGTGTTCTCTCACAATGTTCATCACTTCAGCAACCCTTTCTTGCATTTGGGCAGCATACTCCATCACGCTCCTGTAGGGTGTAGACTTTGCTTCCCAGGTCTCCTTCGCTATATCCAAGAGGCCATGGGGATGTCTTGCATACAAAAGATGAAAAAGGGAAAACCTTGTAGGGGTCTGGGGCACTCCTCTGATGGAAAATAGAAGATATGGCAGCAGACAGTCCCAGTCTCTGTCGTCCTTTTCTACATCCTTCTTTAGCATCGTTTTCAAGGTTTTATTAAATCTTTCCATGAGACTGTCCATCTCTGGGTGGTACACCAAGGTACTGAGTTGTGTGATCTGCAGAGCTTTGAACAACTCGTTCATTACTTTGACACGGACGGAGTACCTTGGTGTGTTAAGATCTCTTTCGCAGTCCTGTTCTGGAAAAGATTTAGACAAATTCTCAGGCTATACTCTTAGCGGAGGAGTTCCTTAATGGTACCATACTGTGTAGCATATTTGAGTACTACCAGGATATTCTGGAGTCCCCTAGTGGACTTGATGAGGGGACCCCCTAAATCCTTTGCTATGCAATCAAACAAAACCTCAATGATGGCTACAGAATGAAAGTCAATAACCAAGGAGGTTAGTTGGCAGTTGGGACAGGATCTACAATAATTAACGATCTCTCAGTTACAGGCAAGTCAGTGGGATCTCTGAAGGATCCTTTTTTGGGTTTTGTCTAGCCCCAAGTGACAATCTAAGACATGAGTATGGGCCATGTCTAACACCAGTATCTGCTCATGGGTCTTGAACAGCCCCATTTAGCACAGTTATCAAATGCTCCTTTAAAAGTTAGATAACTGAGTTGGGTAGTCCTATAGTTTCTAACGGATACCCCAGCTCAGAGATGTTGGCCTCAGGTGATGCTGCCTCATCCTCATCATCAAACAACACACAAGGTAAACTTATCAGACTCAGGCTGTGTTGAGTTTTCTTTCAAGGTGACCTTGCTGTCATCTGAGTAACCAGGCATCCTCATTTTCCCACAAGTCCCAAAATATGGCAAAGTCACACTCCATTGTCACAGGGTGCAATAGGTCGTGACTATTCGACTATATATATATATATATATACATATATATACACACACATATTTATATATACATACAACCAAAATAATACAGCTGCACACTGTAAATGATAAGATGTATGCAAACATTGAATGTATAAAATGTGGACTTCATTACTGCTATATGGAATATACTTATATGGCCGGTTTCACAAGTCCTGATATTTCCGGTACTAGAAAAAATGGTACTGGAGATGTCAGTGTCCGTGTGTGTACTATGTGCGGCACACGTGTGGCAACCATGTGCCACCCATGTGCTGTATCAGTACCACATGGATGGCCACCAGGGAAGCCGCTGTTCCCTGGTGGCTGGTGCTGAACTCTGCTTTCCTCCATTCTTCCCTGCTCTTCCAGCGAGAAGCATGAGCAGGGGAGAATAAATTAATGAAAAACCAGACGTGAGGTCCTCCTATGTTTTTAAACCAATCCGGCAAAACTCACAGGTGCGGGCTGCTATTATAGGGCTGGTAAGGGGCCATGGATATGGCCCCCCAGCCTAAAACCAGCAGCTCGCAGCTGCCCAGAAAAGGCGCATCTGTAAGATGCATCAATTCTGGACCTTTGCCCGTTTCTTCTCACCTGTAGCTGTGGCAAGTGGGGTAATGGGGGGTTTATGCCATCCTTCATATTGTAAGGTGACATTAAGCCTGGCTTAGTAATGGAGAGTTGTAAGAATAAAGTATTTTAATGAAATAAAACACAGCACAGTTTTGCCATCTTTAACACCTTCATGACCTTGGGATTTTCCATTTTTCCGTGTTCGTTTTTTTTGCTCCCCTTCTTCCCAGAGCCATAACTTTTTTTTATTTTTCCATCAATATGGCCATGTGAGGGCTTTTTTTGTGAAACAAGTTGTACTTTTGAACGACATCATTGGTTTTAGCATGTCGTGTACTAGAAAACGGGAACAAAATTCCAAGTGCGGTGAAATTGCAAAACAGCTGACATGTCCCAGCTCTGATGCGGGCTCACCGCCGGAGCCCTGCATCAAAGCGTGGTATCTGACCTTGGACGTATTATCCCGTCCAAGGTCAGAAAGAGGTAAATCTTCTGCTAATCCATGCATTGCCCTCAATCTCCTGTAAAAAAATAAAAATAATAAACCAACAATATACCATACCTGTCCGGTATTCTGTCCCATGCTGTAATCCATATCTGGGAATGTACAGTTTACAACTGGAGTGGTGCTAATGCGACCGCTCCAGCTGTAAACTACTGGGGAATCAATGAAAAGCAGCGGGAACAGGCTGATTAACTAGCGGTGACGTCACTGAGTCTGTGCTTACTGCCGGCTTGAACTCCTGTGACTGTGGGAGAATGCAAGTGATGAGGTCACATCAGTTCAAGCTCTGTCACAGTGACCTCATCACTTGCATTCTTCCACAGTCCTGAGGTCACAGGAGTTCTTGCCGGCAGCGAGCACAGACTTAGTGACGTCACCGCTAGTTACTGAGCCTGTGCCCACTGCTTCTCATTCATTCCCCAGTAGTTTACAACTGGAGCAGTCGCATTAGCACCATTTTGGTTGTAAACTGTACATTTCCCAGATATGGATATGGATATGGCGTGGGACTGAACTCCGGACAGGTATGGGTATATTGTCAGTTTGTTATTTTTTCTTTATTGCAGGAGATCGAGGGCATCGCATGGATTAACAGAATAATAAAGATGGCAAAACTGTGTGGTGTAGGATTTCATGAAAATACTTTATTCTTACTGTGTGGTGTTTATTTAACCCTTTACAACTATAGGATTAGAAATGGATAGGTGTCTTATTGATACCTCTCCATTACTAAGCCATGCTTAATGTCACCTTACAATATGAAGGTGACATTAAACCCCCATAACCCCACTTGCCACTGCTACAGGGCAAGTGGGAAGAATCGGGCAAAGCTGCAGGCTGCTCTTTTTAGGCTGGGGGCCCATATTTATGGCCCCTTACCAGCCTGAGAATAGCAGCCCGCACCTGTGAGTTTTGCTGGTTTGATTTAAAAACATAGGGGGACCCCACGTCGGGTTTTTCATTAATTCATTCATTCATTCTCCCCAGCTCGTGCTGCTTGCTGGCAGAGCAGGGGAGAATGGATGAAAGCTGCATTCAGCACCAGCCACTGGGGAACAGCAACTTACAGTAGCGCTACTTCCCCGGCAGCCATCCATGCACACTGAGTACAGTGTGCATTGTTTTCTGTGTGCATGTTTGGCACGTTTTGCGGCCCGTGTGTCAGGTGAAAACTAGCGGTGGACTCCGTGTCTGGTGGCACGCTTCACCATGGACTTCTAATAGTACAGTTTACCGTATGCCACGGTTCCCATATTTTCTTTATAGATTTCTCTAGCCCGTTTTCATCCGAGAACTATGCATCACATGCACAATAAAATACATAACTGAAGAAGGTTCTAATATGAAGTGAAACATTTTGTGTATTCTGCAAAATAAATCCTTCTGTTCAAGCATCCTTAAGTTGAGTGCTAAGTTATATTTATTATGTGTATGGCTTGGGAGCCTAACTTTAGCACCACTTTGTAGCTGTGTTCACGGTGTTTTATCACATGTTAGGTGAAAACAGACATGTCTGTGTGTTTTGTACATGGACACCCGGTCCGTGAAAACATGCTGACATGTGCATAGATCCATTCATTAGAATGGGTATATGTGTGTCAGTGCCTCCGGTACATGAGAAAACTGTCACTACTTGTACCGGAGACACTGAAGTGTGAAACCGGCCTAACTAATTTTTTTCGGATGAAGAGGTCCTTGTCTTAGTTGTTTCCCGTGCGGACATGGTCTTGTCTGCACCAATATCCTTCACAGTACCACGTTTAACTCTGCTTTTGGTAATAAACATTTCTGAATCAACCAACATTTGTTCTGTAGCAGTAAGAATGTGACTGTCCTAGGATTTATGTGGGCCTTCCTTCTAGAAAACTAAAAATCAGGGTGCGGGAACATATGTCGAACATTGGCCAAGACCATGGTGGATATTTCAAAGTTAAAAACTATTCCCCATCATTTTAGAAGCCATCACAACTGCAACCTTAAATTCCTTTATGATATGAATCAATGATGGTGTTCATGGTTGAATTAGGGGTGGCAATATAAAAATCTCACCCAACGAGAAACTAAATGGATTCTGACATTAGGCACAATGACTCCAGGTGGACTAAAAAAACACTTACTTTTGCTTCCTTTCTGTAGATACATTTGTGCTCAAAAGTTTACATACCCTGGCAGAATTTTTGCTTTCATGGAGTTATCATTCATATTCTCTGAAGAAAGGCCAGGAAAGCAAAAATTCTGCAAGGGTAGATAAACTTTTGAGTACAACGTTATTTGTCATTTTTGCCGTTCCCCCATTTTAACCTTCCATGTTTTTATTTCTTGTTATTAATTTAAGAATCTTTGTTTCCTGCAGCCCACTAATATATGATTGCTCTATTGTTTCCTTTGGGTTTTTTTTTAGCTCCATAATGGATGAGGACATCCTGAAGCACCAATGAACAAGTGGCACTAATAAGAAAAGCACAGCATTATGGACTGTTATATCGCTTAATTTATAACTATGTGCTTTTGAAGCTTTTCTGATCGTACTCCCTCTTTATACATTCCTACGTTCAAGTTGCTTGTCTCCATCTCCCATAATTTGACCCTAATGTATGGTGTTTAGAAATACACCTCACCCCTAGCATGTCTGCATCAATATGTCATCTGCACATGAACAGGAAATATGGCAACACGTCCATGCTTCCGGGCATGCGCATTGATGGCTTAATGGCAGGGTATCGCTGGGTTGATGCGCTCAGCATAGTTTGTATGCACCAGGAAATCTGATCCCACTGGACAGCCATGAGTCATGTGACCCCTAACATGGATACTCTAGGTCCTGCAGAATACCATATATGCACTGACTCCTCTTGAGAAAGCATATTATTCAACAGGCGAAACGCAAGTTGGGAACTTCTTTTTGTTCATGTGGTAGCAACAAAGGCTCAAATATTCTATGGGTAAGAATGCTGCTCTGCATTTTTAGGCACTTACAGCTAATAATGGTTAGTATTGGGAACTAGTGCCACTGGGTCTTTCCTGAGGGACACCACAAGTGCATATTTACATATTTGTGGATATTCATATAATTAAGTCACTTATGGTTCCTGTCTGTTTGTCTTTTTTATGTTATTTTTCTAATGTTTACGCATTGTTGCATTCATAAATATACCTATTATACCTTTAAACTCTAGTTTTCCTTCGTCTTTTTAGCAAATTAAAAGGCAGGTACGATCCAGCACTAATTAAAAACTGCTTTAGGCTTACGAGTGGAGCGCTCAATCAGAAAGGGCAGCTGTCAATAACTCCAATATTATACTACAAAAAAGAACAGGTGCAAGATATATATATATGTTAGGTCTCGAGTACCCACTTCTGCACAGGGGGAATCTCGAGCCGTCTCCGCTGCGGTCCCCCATTCCTGTCCAGCCGCAGTGGAGCCTGCTCAGCAGGGACGTCGGTCCCAGCGTCTTGCTCGGTCTCACTCTGTTCAGAGAGTTACTGCTGCTTCTTCAGCTCCTGCCATTAAAGTCAGTGCTGGTCAGCAGCGAGTGGACTTCTCTGGGACTAAGTCCTTGTCTGCGCACACTGAGCATGCCCAGGGCAAGATCTCCCATTGGAGATCGAGGGTCGTGCTCAGACTCTGCACCGCATTCTATTGGTCCTCTTGGCAGGTCTTGGAAGGGCAAAGTTTCTGTGGCCACTTCCTGTCCTGCAACTATATAAACTGCGCATGACCGCACGGCCATGCGCTAGTGTACAATTGAATACGTGTGTTTGTTGTGATGCAAGTCGTTCATTAAATACCCCTACCCTATTGTATGACTGTTCGCGTATGGAGTATGGCTGCTATCTAGTGCCCGACTAATCACTCAACGTGTCACACACGTATCAGCGTCTATTGCTGTGACCGCCAGTGCGGTGCCACGCGCCAGTGTGTGCTTCCTGACCCACGTCTGGGTGCTTAGTGGTGCCTGCCAGCACGGCACAGTTCGCACTTCGGTGCTATAATTATATATTTCCTTACACACCCAGTAGCGGTGTAGTGCCAGCAAGGGTCTAATCGGACTACAATCCCTGTTGGGGTTAAGTTCGCTGACCACTTGCTCGCGCTCTATGTGCGGTACCGCGGTCCTGTGACGCAACAGGATCGTTTTCTTCACGTTGGGTGAGGTTTAACCCACGCGTGTATACTTTTGAATACCGCCATATAGTCTGTCATTTCCTAGCAGCAGGTTTCACCTGCACGGTGGACCCCGGACTGCGAACGCATCTATATCATCTCTCTTGGTGCGTTCCGCCAGTCCTAACATTATACTAGCGCCAGGGTCTGGCTAGTGATGACAGACAAACAGCAATCTCTGCGGTATATCCAGCAGCTGGAGGGTAGGTTGGCGGCTCTCGAGAGCGCGACCTCAGCTGTGGATGTTACTGCAGTAGCTGTACAGGCTGCCAGCGTGGCTGCAGCAACTATGTCCATTGCCACCCCTGTTCCGACATTATCTCGCCTCCCGCTGCCAGAAAAATTTTCTGGTGATAGCAAGTTTTGTAGGGGATTTGTGAGTCAGTGCTCTATTCACCTCGAGCTCCTGGCTGCACGTTTTCCCACAGAGCGGGCTAAGGTGGGATTTATTCTGTCTCTATTGTCGGACAGGGCGTTGGAATGGGCTACGCCGCTGTGGGAGCGTGGCGATCATGTGGTGCAGAGTGCTCCGCTGTTTCTGAGTGCTCTGAAACAGGTCTTTTTAGGACCTCAAGTCACCCATGATACTGCGCTCCAATTGCTGGCATTAACTCAGGGGGAGTCCTTGGTCAGTCATTTTGCCGTCCAATTCCGCACCTTAGCATCTGAGCTGGATTGGTCAGATAAAGCTCTTATCCCCATATTTTGGAGGGGCTTGGCTGACCACGTAAAGGACGCTCTGGCTACTAGGGAGATTCCTGCCACACTAGAGGAGTTAATAACTGTCTCCACTCGAATTGACCTCCGTTTTAACGAGCGGAGGCTAGAGCGAGCCCAGTGTAGGCAGAGGTTTCGGCTGGCTCCTACTTTCGCCAAACCTCTGGAATCTCCGGTCCTGGTTCCGGAGTCACATGAGGCCAGGGAAGTGTCACAAGCAGGATCTAAGTCCCGGACCGCTTGTGCACTCAGGGTCTGTCATGTTTGCCAGCATTCAGGACATCTAGCCACCAGATGTCCTCAGCGGTCGAGGAAACGTCAGCGTCTAGTGGTAGTAGGTGGAGGTACACTAGACACGGCGACGTTTGCCTCTAAGCTGTCCTTTAAGGGGACAATTACTAGTGGCTCATTCTCCCACTCGGTAGAGCTCTGCGTGGATTCTGGGGCGGAGGGCAATTTTATGTCTTCTGCCTTCGCCCAACGTCACGCAATACCCCTGGTTATGCTTGCTCAACCAGTAATGGTGCGAGTGGTGAATGGGTCGACATTGCCCTCACAGATAACACACCAGACCATCCCTTTTACTCTGTCCATGTCGCCATCTCATCAGGAGATAATTTCTCTGCTCTTCATTCCGGAAGGAATTGATGAGGTCCTGTTGGGAATACCTTGGCTACGGTACCACTCTCCTCATATCGAGTGGTCCTCAGGCAGAATTCTGGGTTGGGGTGAATCTTGTGGGGGTAGGTGTCAGAGGGAGTGCGTTCAGGTTGCTACTACTGAGGTACCCGCAGATCTATCCTCTCTCCCCAAGCAGTATTGGTCTTATGCAGACGTGTTCTCCAAAAAGGCGGCGGAAGTCCTTCCACCTCTTCGCCCCTATGACTGTCCTATTGATCTCTTGCCTGGTGCTGAGCCTCCCCGGGGTCGAGTTTATCCGCTATCTCTCCCGGAGACGGAGGCAATGTCACAGTACATCCAGGAAAATCTGGCAAGAGGATTCATTAGGAAGTCAGTGTCACCTGCTGGGGCAGGGTTCTTCTTCGTGCAGAAGAAGAATGGGGAATTGCGTCCATGCATAGACTACAGGGGTCTTAACGCCATCACCGTTAAGAATAAGTATCCTTTGCCCTTGATATCTGAGTTATTCGATAGACTTCGGGGAGCAAGGGTATTTACTAAATTGGATCTGCGGGGTGCTTACAACCTGATTCGCATCCGTGAGGGGGACGAATGGAAGACGGCCTTTAACACCAGGGATGGGCACTATGAATATCTGGTGATGCCCTTCGGGCTCTGTAATGCCCCAGCCGTTTTCCAAGACTTTGTGAACGATATCTTCCGGGATATGCTTTCCACCTCGGTCGTAGTCTATCTGGATGATATTCTTATCTACTCTCCAGATATTGACTCCCACCGGAGAGATGTTTGCAAAGTCTTCAACCTCCTACGGGCAAACTCCCTCTATGCCAAGTTGGAGAAGTGTATGTTTGAGCAGGAGTCTTTACCTTTCCTGGGCTACATCATCTCGGCCCAGGGATTGGCTATGGATCCTGCCAAACTACAGGCAGTGATGGACTGGCAGGAACCCCATTCTCTGAAAGCGGTGCAGCGCTTTATGGGGTTCATAAATTATTATCGTCAGTTCATCCCCCACTTCTCAACCCTGGTAGCTCCCTTGGTATCCCTCACCAAGAAGGGAGCGAATCCTAAATTGTGGTCCGAAGAGGTCTCCAAGGCCTTCACTTCTATTAAGTCCCACTTTGCTAGCGCTCCCATCTTACATCGTCCTGATGTGGATAAGCCATTCCTAATGGAGGTGGATGCCTCATCCGTTGGTGCAGGAGCAGTCCTCTATCAAAAGGATGCTCAAGGTCGGAAGCACCCATGCTTCTTCTTCTCAAAGACCTTCTCACCAGCGGAGAGAAATTACTCCATCGGGGATAGGGAGCTGCTGGCAATGAAGTTGGCCTTTTCGGAATGGAGACATCTCTTGGAGGGTGCTCAGTTCCCATTCCAAGTCTTCACGGACCACAAGAATTTGGTCTATTTACAGACAGCCCAGCGGCTGAATTCTCGTCAGGCCAGATGGTCCTTGTTTTTCTCCCGGTTCCACTTCACTCTACATTATCTCGCCGGGGAGAAGAACATTCGTGCTGACGCTCTCTCTCGCTCCCTGGTGTCAACTGTGGAGGAGGACGACGAGCCTCGGCTCATTGTCCCTTCAGAGAGTCTGAGAACCGTAGCTCCGGTTTCACTTGAGTCTGTGCCTTCGGGCAAGACTTTTTTTCCCATCAATTTGCGTCTGGAGGTTCTCTCGTGGGCTCATTCGTCCAGAGTGGGTGGACACTTTGGGGCAAAGAGGACATCTGAGTTGTTGGCGAGAATGTATTGGTGGCCACATATGGTTCGTGACGTTGGAGACTACGTTCGGGCATGTGTCTCTTTTGCCAAAAATAAGTCTCTCCGTCAACGGCCAGCTGGGTTGTTATACCCTCTGCCGGTGGCAGACAGGCCCTGGGAGATGGTCGGGATGGACTTTGTGGTGGGTTTGCCCAAGTCACGTGGCTGTACTGTCATTTGGGTTATCACCGACCATTTTTCTAAAATGGTGCATTTGGTGCCGCTTCCTCGGCTACCTTCTGCACGGGCCTTGGCAGCATTGTTTGTTAAACACATCTTCCGTCTTCACGGTATGCCAGACAAAATTGTCAGTGACCGGGGTCCCCAGTTTGCGTCTCGGTTCTGGAGAGAGCTTTGTCGCCTTCTCAGTATCGGGTTGAATCTCTCTTCGGCATATCATCCCGAGACGAATGGGTTGGTGGAGAGAGCCAACCAGACCTTGGTCACATATCTGCGACATTTTGTCTCTGCCAAGCAAGATGACTGGGCATCTTTGCTACCGTGGGCGGAGTTTGCTCTTAACAATGCTGTAGCTGACTCCACTGGACAGACCCCATTCCTCCTTAACTATGGTCAGCATCCGCGGGTACCTGTGCCCATGCCCGTGTCTTCCGCTGATTCCAGGGTGGCAGACTGGGCTGTGGAGGCACGGGACATTTGGGATCGCACTCAGGATGCCATTCGGGCTTCCAAGGAGAGAATGAGGTCCTCCGCCGATGTTCATTGGCGCCCCGCTCCGACCTTTGCTCCTGGCGACTTGGTGTGGCTCTCCGCCCGTAACATCAGGCTGCGAGTTGAGTCCACTAAGTTTGCTCCTCGCTACTTGGGTCCCTTCAAGGTTCTCGAACAGGTTAATCCTGTGGTCTACCGCCTGGCTCTTCCTCCACGCTTGGGTATCACCGACACCTTTCATGTGTCCCTCTTGAAACCCGTATACATGTCCCGGTTTTCCGAGTCATCTGCCGGGACATCGGGTTCGTCTACGGACGATTACGAGGTGAACGCTATTTTGGGGTATAAGGTGGTACGCGGCAAAAAGTTCTATCTGGTGGATTGGAAGGGTTATGGTCCAGAGAACAGGTCATGGGAGCCTGCTCAAAACATTCGGGCCCCACAGCTCATTGCTGCCTTTGAGCGTAGCGAGGCCCAAGGAGGGGGGGGCCCTAGGAGGGGGGGTAATGTTAGGTCTCGAGTTCCCGCTTCTGCACAGGGGGAATCTCGAGCCGTCTCCGCTGCGGTCCCCCATTCCTGTCCAGCCGCAGTGGAGCCTGCTCAGCAGGGACGTCGGTCCCAGTGTCTTGCTCGCTCTCACTCTGTTCAGAGAGTTACTGCTGCTTCTTCAGCTCCTGCCATTAAAGTCAGTGCTGGTCAGCAGCGAGTGGACTTCTCTGGGACTAAGTCCTTGTCTGCGCACACTGAGCATGCCCAGGGCAAGATCTCCCGTTGGAGATCGAGGGTCATGTGCTCAGACTCTGCACCGCATTCTATTGGTCCTCTTGGCAGGTCTTGGAAGGGCAAAGTTTCTGTGGCCACTTCCTGTCCTGCAACTATATAAACTGCGCATGACCGCACGGCCATGCGCTAGTGTACAATTGAATACGTGTGTTTGTTGTGAGTGCAAGTCGTTCATTAAATACCCCTACCCTATTGTATGACTGTTCGCGTATGGAGTATGGCTGCTATCTAGCGCCCGACTAATCACTCAACGTGTCACACACGTATCAGCGTCTATTGCTGTGACCGCCAGTGCGGTGCCACGCGCCAGTGTGCGCTTCCTGACCCACGTCTGGGTGCTTAGTGGTGCCTGCCAGCACGGCACAGTTCGCACTTCGGTGCCTTAATTATATAATTCCTTTCACACCCAGTAGCGGTGTAGTGCCAGCAAGGGTCTAATCGGACTACAATCCCTGTTGGGGTTAAATTCACTGACCACTTGCTCGCGCTCTATGTGCGGTGCCGCGGTCCTGTGACGCAACAGGATCGCATTCTTCACGTTGGGTGAGGTTTAACCCACGCGTGTATACTTTTGAATACCGCCATACAGGTCCTTCTCAAAAAATTAGCATATAGTGTTAAATTTCATTATTTACCATAATGTAATGATTACAATTAAACTTTCATATATTATAGATTCATTATCCACCAACTGAAATTTGTCAGGTCTTTTATTGTTTTAATACTGATGATTTTGGCATACAACTCCTGATAACCCAAAAAACCTGTCTCAATAAATTAGCATATCAAGAAAAGGTTCTCTAAACGACCTATTACCCTAATCTTCTGAATCAACTAATTAACTCTAAACACATGCAAAAGATACCTGAGGCTTTTATAAACTCCCTGCCTGGTTCATTACTCAAAACCCCCATCATGGGTAAGACTAGCGACCTGACAGATGTCAAGAAGGCCATCATTGACACCCTCAAGCAAGAGGGTAAGACCCAGAAAGAAATTTCTCAACAAATAGGCTGTTCCCAGAGTGCTGTATCAAGGCACCTCAATGGTAAGTCTGTTGGAAGGAAATAATGTGGCAGAAAACGCTGTACAACGAGAAGAGGAGACCGGACCCTGAGGAAGATTGTGGAGAAGGACCGATTCCAGACCTTGGGGAACCTGAGGAAGCAGTGAACTGAGTCTGGTGTGGAAACATCCAGAGCCACCGTGCACAGGCGTGTGCAGGAAATGGGCTACAGGTGCCGCATTCCCCAGGTAAAGCCACTTTTGAACCATAAACAGCGGCAGAGGCGCCTGACCTGGGCTACAGAGAAGCAGCACTGGACTGTTGCTAAGTGGTCCCAAGTACTTTTTTCTGATGAAAGCAAATTTTGCATGTCATTCGGAAATCAAGGTGCCAGAGTCTGGAGGAAGACTGGGGGAAATACCAAAATGCCTGAAGTCCAGTGTCAAGTACCCACAGTCAGTGATGGTGTGGGGTGCCATGTCAGCTGCTGGTGTTGGTCCACTGTGTTTCATCAAGGGCAGGGTCAATGCAGCTAGCTATCAGGAGATTTTGGAGCACTTCATGCTTCCATCGGCTGAAATGCTTTATGGAGATGAAGATTTCATTTTTCAGCACGACCTGGCACCTGCTCACAGTGCCAAAACCACTGGTAAATGGTTTACTGACCATGGTATTACTGTGCTCAATTGGCCTGCCAACTCTCCTGACCTGAACCCCATAGAGAATCTGTGGGATATTGTGAAGAGAAAGTTGAGAGACGCAAGACCCAACACTCTGGATGAGCTTAAGGCCGCTATTGAAGCATCCTGGGCCTCCATAACATCTCAGCAGTGTCACAGGCTGATTGCCTCCATGCCACGCCGCATTGAAGCAGTCATTTCTGCCAAAGGATTCCCGACCAAGTATTGAGTGCATAACTGAACATTATTATTTGATGGTTTTTTTGTTTGTTATTAAAAAACACTTTTATTTGATTGGATGGGTGAAATATGCTAATTTATTGAGGCAGGTTTTTTGGGTTATCAGGAGTTGTATGCCAAAATCATCAGTATTAAAACAATAAAAGACCTGACAAATTTCAGTTGGTGGATAATGAATCTATAATATATGAAAGTTTAATTGTAATCATTACATTATGGTAAATAATGAAATTTAACACTATATGCTAATTTTTTGAGAAGGACCTGTATAGTCTGTCATTTCCTAGCAGCAGGTTTCACCTGCACGGTGGACCCCGGACTGCGAACGCATCTATATCATCTCTCTTGGTGCGTTCCGCCAGTCCTAACATATATATATATATATATTTATATATATATATTACAGTATATATATATTTTTTTTTAATTAGATTGTATTCAACACAAATGTTGTAAGCATCTAGTATAGTAATAGCCTCTGAGCTGCTCTCTATTTGCACCTTTATTTTGAGGAATGAGGCTCAGAAATGAGAACCAATGACACCGGGCAATTTAAAAAGTGTTCTTGAGTTCTGGTTTGATTCATCCCTTAAGGAGAGCGGCACACATAATGAAAAAATAATATATTTTAGAAATATTAATTTCCGTAAGTACATAAATGATAGCGACCAGGCCATACTTGCCAAACGGTGCCTCCTGTAAAATAATAAAGCAGATGATTATTTTAGCACAGCCGTCTGCAGGGGGAGCTAGCACAATGCTCTCTCTAATCGTAGGTAGGAAGAAGAGGGATGAGTTCAAGGAATTAGTTTGATGTAAGACCGACTCCACGTCCCTTATGTATGGTACTATATTCTAAGAAAGAGCTGCGCTAGAATCTTACCTGGGGCTTAGCAGTCAGATGTTATCAGAGTGTTTAGTCGAAATCCAGCAGTCATCGTGCTTTGCCTATAAAGCTACTGTCATGCATGGATATATTCAGGCAATGCTGATTGTGCTCAGTATTTAACATTGACAAGATCACCCATGCCAGAGCTGTGAGATCCAATCCAGTTAACCCTTCCCAGTCACCAGTGAGTGTGCGACGCAGGCAGGGTTGACCAACAACCATGTAAATCCTTTTTTATTATTATTTCCTTTCCTATCTGCCTTAACCATTTCACCTCCATTAACCACTTAGGCCGTCACTTTCCTAAGCCAATTTTAATACTAAGTGCTTCGCCTCTAAAGGTTAAATCTCAACCTCTCCAATAACCTTTTAGTAGTTAACCTCTACGTTATCTCCCCCCCCCCCCCCCCCCCTCATATGTATTCTCTTTCCAACACATTTACTTTTGTTTCCGGGCTGCAAACCTTTAATGCCAACTTCCCAATAATTCACCCTCTCCAATGCTTGACCCCTCCACAGTCAGCCCTTGCCACCATTCTTCAGGAGTGTTCATGGCTTCACCTCCCATCCCACAGTTTGTGGGATTCTCCTAAGGCTGGACTGTAAAATCTCGAGTGGGGAGTGAACATATTTACTTGCAGTGCCAGAATACGTTAATATATTCTGTTAGCATCAGAAAGATGTTTACTGGCTAAAATAATCCTTAATGGAGCCTAATATTGTGTTATTGGTAGCGGGGAGAAAGGTATAAATGGAACTATTACTTGTTAATAGATCGGAAGACGCAAAAAACAACCATCAATTATTTACAGTAAATATTTACAGTAAATACACAATATCCTCTCTATCCTTATCCCAAGACAGGCAGCAATAATGCTGAGATCTATATGCCTAGTCTTTCCTGCATTCTCACAGAATTGGCACAATGTTAGTATTCAGGCTGGGTAAGAGCTTGTTGCAGAGCTGGCAGGCTCAACTATTTAAATATTGCATCAATTCCTTTGCATTTACATCAATGCCAGGAGGATGAGTGCTAAGGTGCCATGTTTTGGCAAGGTTCACAGGCTCAGATTACTGATATCAGTAAAAAAAAAACTGGCGATAAACATATTTGCAATTTGTAGAGAGCTGCGTCTACTACAGCATTATAGATATTGAGGAGGAAGGAAAAAAAAAAAAGCCCAAAATACCTTTACCCATGATTGTTCTGCACATAGCTCCATAGGATGCAATGTGACCCCCTAACACCTGCCCGACCAAGCACAGCAGGGGGAGTCCCAGTCCAGCCCAATAAACTCAGCAGCAAAATGACATCAATAATAATGAATGATCCGAGCACTCAGTCTCGATCCAGTGGATCCGTAAAGGTGTTTTTTTTTTATCTTTCCACCCAGCGGGGGCTGCAGTTCTGCGTTTTATTCATTACGCATTTTGCAGAGACTCGGCCTCTTAAGCCAGATTTCCAGATCACCTGCAGTTTTCTCTATGTGGGGCTCGTATTTATTTATTGAAAGGGATCGATTGATATGTGTGGAGATTGTGGTCCTGTGTGAGCGCATATACTGTGTGTGTGTGACAGAAGAGAAAAAAGAGAGGGGGAGAGGGGGAGACGAAGAGGAGGGGGTGATGGAGAGGCAGTGAGAGAGAGGGAGAGCTCGAGGAGCAGGGAGAAGTCCACATCTCTTGGAGACAATCACAAAATGCAGAACATTTTCATTTCCTTACATGGATCCGGCTTATAAAGGTAAGAAAACAACCGAACGAGGACATTTCTTCTGCGTCGGCTCTCTAGAATAGTTTCACATAAGCATAGGAAGGCTTGTCAGGTTCTACTTAGACTACAGCATCATTAAAATAAGGTGTTCTTCTTTTCCAGCCAGGCAGCTCCTATTTTTTTATTTTTTTTTCATCAAATGGATTTTTCATCAAATATGTTTGCTAATACTTGCATTACGTTCCATTGCTGGATCAATGCAGATTAGGGAATTAAAAATATCCTTAGAAAATTGAAGCAAAAACCAAACCTTTCCTGCAAAAGGATTGGGAGCACGCATTTAGGAGAATCCCTCAGTGTAGTGTATGTGGCTGCTGGCATTTCTAGGACCTTGGCTTCCTCCTAAAGGCATTTCTTCTTTGGATCTAGCAGCCGAAAGGGTTACTTCATGGATTTTCTTTGTGACTGATCGTTGGAAAAAGGGATCTGTCCTCCATCGGCAGCAAATGATCTCCCACTCCCTCCCCGCCCCCCTCCTCTTTTAACCACCAGACACATCCAGCAGCGATCTGACTTGATAGACCCTTTTCTATAAGCCTGACATTCGCCACCAGCAAATATTATCCCATGGAAACCCAGAAGACTAGGAAGTAAGAGCTTCTTTTTTTTTTTTTTTTTAACCTAGCGGGAGTCTCTTTGATGCAGATCTTATGACCCTCTCTTGCAATCCCATGCCCTCTGATCACACTGTGGACTCCCCTTTGCAGCCCAGACACAGGAGAGACACGGCAAGTTGGACCTGCCCCAGACCCTTGCATCCTCCAGCATCCACTCGCATCATGGGTACCACTTAATTTATTCCAGGCTACCTGTTCCTGATTAGGAGGCTGCAGAGACTAGAGAAGGATAGATTGCTTTCCATTGTCTCATGTAACATTGGCAGGAAAGGGATGGTATCAGGAGCATGTTATTACCTGCATGATCTTCTCATGGGTATCCCTCTCCCACAGCTCTGGGACATCTACTGGAGGAGATATCTGATTGAGGACAAGAGCACCCAGCAGGAGCAGAGACCATGCTGCGGCAAAGCATTGCAGTACTAATCAGTACTATCACAAACCTCAGGCATTTGCCTCTGATATCATAGGTACTGCTGTCTAACACTGACCTATCCTTCTGCATGTCTCCTCTTTCTCTTTCTGTCTTGTCTGAACTAACATGTGAAACCAGCATGTGCTATCTGTGAACTGGGACTTATAACTATTTAGCAGGTTGCTGTGGTGTAGATGGTGGAGAGCGGATGCACTGCTGACATGCATGTATGAGTTGGCTGGGTGATAGCTGAGGTGGTGCATGCACAATCTATATATACTGGAATATGAGTGATGATAGAACATGTAAGCCATAGCTGCCATGTATGTGTATACATGGAGATTAGTCCTAGCTGACATCATGGGGGGATGTTGAATATTGTGATCCTTTAGACGGACAGTACTTATTAAGATCGTAGTAGATATGGGGATTTTGGATACAAAAAAAGTGATAGCAAAGATACATGAACGTAGATCGTAGTGATATTTGGGCGCACGGATGTAGAAAATCGTAAAAGCTTAGATATATGCATGCAGATGAACTTCTGCATATTTATATGATGATTGCTGGGTGACATGTATGTAGTGATAATTGAGTACACAGACAGTTCTAAGCTACAGTGGAAGATTGGATGTCGGATAATTGGATACGTGTATATGGAATATTTCAGATCTGTATAAATGGTAGATGCAGGGATGATTCATGTAGGATGAGGATAGGATTATCTGACAATGGGAGCGGGTACATGTATACAGACAATATTCATTTCTGGAATGCGTGTAAGTAGATGATAGCACATAGAATAATTGGCGTCATGTATGTAGATTGTTGATGGAAGGTTTGTAGAGTAAAATCTTAGAGGCGCATATTTAGAATAAGCGAATAATTGATATTGTGCATGTAGAATATAGTCATTTCACGGATATCATGTATGTATAATATAGTAGTATAGCTGATATCATGTTTGTAGAATATAGTAATAGCAGACGTCGTGCATTGATGTCCCATATAATGATGGCAAGAAACAGATTCTTTCATGTTGCTATTGCCAACATGGATATGTAGCACTATAGGGAATTCCACTTGAAAGTTTAGCCAGCTTAAGGACCTATATCCAGTCTGACACAATCCACTACCTGACAGCATAATATTTACCAGCAGACTTAGGAACTGGCTGTAATCATTTCCTGAAATCGTTAGCTTTGTTATGTGTGTCTGGAAATAGTTGATGTCTATTCTGCATTACTGATGAAATATTGTGTTTTATATTGTGTTACAATGCTTTATATATACACATACACATCATTACACACAATAATGTTGGGTAACCTTACACTAAATGCTTTGTATGTGCTATGCTGTGTCCTAGCATGTCAGTGCCATGTAGATTAATTATTGTGAGCACAACATACTGTACCTATGCTGATATAGCGTGGTGTGGGTACTAGGTCTGGGGGGATAGCAGAGAATGCTTCCATATTTCCATTTTGGGACACAACATATATCTAATGCAGTGTAGTCGTTTTTTTTATGTGCCTACACTCATATACACTCATGCATGTACTCACCCATGCACACGCATATACATGCCCACTGTCACAAATATATGTTTTATTTTGATGTAGACTGGTTATATTAAGACAGTGTCTTTCTGTTTATCAGATGATTTACCCCAGCAGTCTGAGATCCTATTGTCACTGCCTGAAGATGTTTCTGTGGCTTTTCTTCTTCCTCTCCACCCCAATCTCCTCCACCAACCCGGACTCAGAACTCACCCAGGAGATTTGCAATGTCTGCTCTTGTCTATCAGTAGAAAATGTACTATATGTCAACTGTGAGAAAGTGGCAGTGTACAGACCCAATCAGCTGAAGCCCCCGCAGTCCAATTTCTATCACTTGAACTTTCAGAATAATCTTTTGATCATTCTGTATCCTAATACGTTCCTTAATTTTACTCATGCTGTATCCCTGCAACTGGGCAATAACAAACTGCAGAACATCGAGGGAGGAGCGTTCATGGGTCTTAGTGCACTAAAACAGTTGCACTTGAACAACAATGAATTAAAGATCCTGAGGGCTGACACTTTCCTAGGCATAGAGAACTTGGAGTATCTCCAGGCTGACTATAATTTAATCAAGTATATTGAGCGGGGAGCCTTCAATAAACTACACAAGCTGAAAGTCCTCATTTTAAATGACAATCTCATTTCTTTCCTCCCTGACAATATATTTAGGTTTGCCTCCTTAACTCATTTGGACATTAGAGGAAATAGAATCCAGAAGATGCCCTACATAGGTGTCCTGGAGCATATTGGGAGGGTTGTGGAGCTGCAGCTGGAAGATAACCCTTGGAATTGTACGTGTGATTTGCTGCCTCTAAAAGCTTGGCTGGAAAACATGCCATACAATATCTACATCGGAGAGGCAATTTGTGAGACGCCTAGTGATCTATATGGAAGATTATTAAAAGAGACTAATAAACAAGAGTTATGCTCTATGGGCACTGGTAGTGACTTTGACGTACGGATATTGCCTCCATCCATGGAGACAACATTTACCACTCCTGGAGGCCAAACTGCACAAACATCACAAAATCGTCTGGTCACCAAACCTCCAAAAACAACCAATCCGTCTAAAAACTCCGGCATCGTCTCTGGCAAATCTGTATCCAACCACAGCCTCAGCCAGATTGTATCATTTCAGACCAGAGTGCCCCCTTTATCACCTTGTCCATCTCCATGTGTTTGTAAAACCCATCCTTCTGATCTGGGATTAAGTGTTAACTGTCAGGAAAGGAATTTATATTCATTAGCTGAGCTGGTACCTAAACCCATAAATGCAAAGAAACTTCACGTCAATGGGAATTACATCAAACAAGTAGAACAAACAGACTTTTCAGAATTTGAAGGTCTGGATCTCCTTCATTTAGGAAGCAATCAATTAACAACTATACAAGGAAATGTCTTCTGTAATCTTACTAACCTAAGGAGGCTTTATCTGAATGGAAACCAAATTGAACGCCTCAGCCCTGAGATTTTCACTGGCTTGCACAATCTGCAGTACCTTTACCTGGAATACAATGTAATAAGAGAAATATTGGGAGGAACCTTTGAGTCCATGCCAAATCTTCAGCTGCTGTATTTAAATAACAACCTTCTGAGAAGCCTGCCAGCTTATATTTTTTCTGGAGTACCCCTGGCAAGGCTTAACATAAGAAATAACCATTTCATGTACTTGCCTGTAAGTGGCGTTCTTGACCAACTCAAATCTCTCACTCAGATTGATCTGGAAGGAAACCCGTGGGACTGCACTTGTGATTTAGTTGCTTTGAAACTCTGGCTGGAAAAACTCACTGAAGGTATCGTCATGAAGGAGGTCAAATGTGAGACACCTGTGCAATTTGCAAACATTGAGCTGAGATCACTGAAAAATGAAATTTTGTGCCCCAAACTAATTAACAAGCCACCCATGCAATACACCAGCCCCATCCCCGCCATCACTTTCACAACTCCTTTGGGTCCCATGAAAAGCCCCCCAGGTGGACCAGTCCCTTTATCTATTTTAATACTTAGTATTTTAGTAGTGCTTATATTAACTGTATTTGTTGCATTTTGCCTCCTTGTTTTTGTCTTGAGACGTAATAAAAAACCCACAGTTAAGCATGAAGGCATTGGGAATCAGGAGTGCAGTTCTATGCAGCTCCAGCTAAGGAAGCATGACCAGAAAGCCCTTAAGATGGATGGTATATCTGCAGAAACCTTTTTTCCACAGACCATTGAACAGATGAGTAAGAGTCACACTTGTGGCATAAAGGATGCTGAAATGGGATTATTTCCATTTTCTGATCACCAAGGGCAAAAAGGGGTCCTCAGGATCATGACTGACAAAGACAGAGATTCATTGCAAGGGGATTCTAAAAAAAGACTTAGCACAATCGATGAACTGGATGAATTTTTCCCAGGAAGAGACTCCAATTTATTTATCCAGAATTTTTTAGAAAGTAAAAAAGAATATAATAGCATAGGAGTCAGTGGCTTTGAAATACACTATCCCGAAAAGCTACAAGATAAAAAATGCAAGAAATCTTTAATAGGGGGAAACCACAGTAAAATTGTAGTAGAGCAGAGAAAGAGTGAATATTTTGAACTCAAAGCCAAACTTCAAGGCACACCAGATTACTTACAAGTGCTTGAAGAACAAACTGCATTGAGCAAAATGTAGGTCAGAGTAATCCTTATTAGAGACAATAATTCAATGATGAAAAGTGCCTTCGTAGACTTAAACTTCCAAATATATAGGCATAGATGCAGGTGATTTCAGGAGTGTCCAGTTCCTTATGGTTGCATATGTTGAAGAAATTTCTTTGTAGGTTCTAATTTTTCAGAACATCTTCTTTGTGGATCTCTAGGATTGCACCAGACACTATTGCCAAAGGGATACTTCGTTCTTATTATGACATAATTATCCTCAAACCAAGAGGCATCTCCTGTATATTTTGTACCCAAATGCAAAAAACTTCTTTTCCCCTGTGATTGGTAATTACAACAAAAAACTGTTTCCAGTTGAAGGTATCTCTACTGTTACGACTACTTTCTAACGGATAAGGCTGGTGGAAATGTTTGGGTTAATGTCTAAAATTTAAGCAGTAATCTCAGACGAGTCGAAGCATGCAAAGGAACGCCAGTATCTTTAAGAAAATAGAGTCAAATTTCCGATAATCTTAAACTAGGTAAAGAGGTAAAAAAAAACAAAGTCATGTGCATAAACCATGCTTTACAATTCTACAAAAAAAAGAGAAATTCAGTCACTTGAACCATTACTTGTCTAAACCTTAAAAACAAAAAGATATATGAATATATTTCACGATTATTTAACAATATTTTTTATTTCTTCTGCAAAATGTGAATCGAGTGAAAGCTTCTATATAAGAAAACAGAATTTATGATTATTTGCAATCAGATCGGTTGCATTGATTTTCTGGATATGCTTGCTATGTGAGCGGGGTATAAAATATTTTTTTAAATAGAAAACAAATTCATATACATGAAATACTTTGTATACTAAATAGAAAAAAAAAATCTATGTACTCCTTAATATGTATTTAAATGCCTGACTTGTTTCTGTGATCACAATGCATTAATCTTTAAAAGTTAAACATTGAGATATACCAAACCGATACAGGAAATGATTGATGTGTAAACATGACTTGATATAATGTGATCAGGTACAAAAATAAAGGTTGTCCACCGACATTCTTGTGACTCGTTTGACTTATCGGTCATAGCATTGGTGTTTTAGCGCCACACTCATTTTAACCCTGCTACTATATGGTGTTGAATTTTTCATGTCTTGCGCAAAAATGTAATATGGTTCAATAAGCCTGGTCTGGTGTAGTGATGAGTGAGTGTGTTTGATACTCGGGTTTTCCGAGCATGCTCGGGTGGTCTCTGAGTATCTTGGGCGTGCTCATAGATTGTGTTTGAGTCCCCACAGCTGCATGATTTCCGGCTGTTAGAAAACCTGAACACATGCAGGGATTTTGCCTGTTTCTTAGGGAATCCCCACATATATTCAGGCTGTCTAGCAGCTGCAAATCATGCAGCTGTGGGAACTCAAACAAAATCTACGAGCACGCCCAAGATACTCCGAGACCACCCGAGCATGCTCGGAAAACCAGAGTAACGAGCACACTTACTCATCACTAGTCTGGTGCTGTTTTGTAAAAAATGGAGCAAAATGAGACATGATAGTGAATCAATGTATCACTTTTGTTATAAAGTGGTTTACGTGGTTAAATAGGGTGTGCACCTTAGTTTTCTGTGTATTTATTATACTTCTGGGATCAAGTGTGCACATTGTGAAAACTGTCTTTTTGAATGAAAATTGATATGAATATTAAGACTTAACCCCGGTCTCCAGTACTACAGTAATTTTCATCCACTGCATTACAGTATTTGCTGTGCTATCTGTGTTGTGAGTTTCATATGGTTGGTTAAGATGATAGGAATCTTGATGGTTTTGGCTGGAGTGAGCGTTTGCTCTGTACGTTTTTTATGCAGATTACTGAAATGTACAGAAAAGACTAATATCGGCATATGCTACACATACACCTCTGGGTCTCCATCTGTCATGATAGATCTGTGCTAGCATGCCTTTCCATATGATAAGACTTCAGTATTTGGTATATGAGGGGATGCATATTAACATTTCAATGATATTCTTGAATTTCTAGTCCTATTACAGTTTTGACAACTGTGATAATATCTAATTCCTATCAAAAATCAAATTTTTAAGCAAACATTACTGTTTAAAAAGGATTTTTTAAAAGCTCTTATTTATGATAAATCATCATGTAGAACATATTGGAATTCAAGCTGGGTGTAAAGTAAATGCCTAATTTACTGAAAAGGATATCAACTACAAAAATACATCACAATACCTGGTTACAGTACTAATGTAGGTACAAAACCATCTCACACCTACCAATCATGGAGGGAGCAAATGCCTAATATTATTGGGCAACCATCCCCCCATGAAAGGTAGGTGTTGGTTTTATCAGTTTTGTGCACCTATATTTCATCTATTTTTTATCATGGGGGTCTTCCTTCATCCTTAATATTGTGACAAGGTATTGTTAACTAAAGTACAGTTAGGTCCATATATATTTGGACAGAGAGAACATTTTTCTAATTTTGGTTATAGACATTACCACAATGAATTTTAAACAAAACAATTCAGATGCAGTTGACATTCGGACTTTCAACTTTCATTTGATGGTATCCACATTAAAATTGGATGAAGGGTTTAGGAGTTTCAGCCCCTTAACATGTGCCACCCTGTTTTTAAAGGGACCAAAAGTAATTGGACAGATTCAATAATTTTACATAAAATGTTCATTTTTAGTACTTGGTTAAAAACCCTTTGTTGGCAATGACTGCCTGAAGTCTTGAACGCATGGACATCACCAGACACTGTTTTTCCTCCTTTTTGATGCTCTGCCAGGCCTTCACTGCGGTGGTTTTCAGTTGCTGTTTGTTTGTGGGCCTTTCTGTCTGAAGTTAAGTCTTTAGCAAGTGAAATGCATGCTCAATTGGGTTGAGATCAGGTGACTGACTTGGCCATTCAAGAATATTCCACTTCTTTGCTTTAATAAACTCCTGGGTTGCTTTGGCTTTATGTTTTGGGTCATTGTCCATCTGTAGTATGAAACAACGACCAATCAATTTTGCTGAATTTGGCTGGATCTGAGAAAACAGTATGGCTCTGAATACTTCAGAATTTATTCGGCTGCTTCTGTCCTGTGTCACATCATCAATAAATACAAGTGACCCAGTGCCACTGGCAGCCATGCATGCCCAAGCCATCACACTGCCTCCCCCGTGTTTTACAGATGATGTGGTATGCTTGGGATCATGAGCTGTACCACGCCTTCACCATACTTTTCTCTTTCCATCATTCTGGTAGAGGTTGATGTTGGTTTCATCTGTCCAAAGAATGTTCTTCCAGAACTGCGCTGGCTTTTTTAGATGTTTTTTTAGCAAAGTCCAGTCTAGCCTTTTTATTCTTGATGCTTATGAGTGGCTTGCACCGTGCAGTGAACCCTCTGTATTTACTTTCATGCAGTCCTCTCTTTATGGTAGATTTGGATATTGATACGCCGACCTCCTGGAGAGTGTTGTTCACTTGGTTGGCTGTTGGGAAGGGGTTTCTCTTCACCATGGAGATTATTCTGTGATCATCCACCACTGATGTCTTCCGTGGGCGCCCAGGTCTTTTTGCATTGATGAGTTCACCAGTGCTTTCTTTCTTTCTCAGGCTGTACCAAACTGTAGATTTTGCCACTGCTAAAACTGTGGCAATATTTCGGGTGGGTTTTTTCTGTTTTCGCAGCTTAAAGGGAACCTGTCACCCCGTTTTTTGAGATTGAGATATAAATACTGTTAAATAGGGCCTGCGCTGTGTGTTACTATAGTGTATGTAGTGTACCCCGATTCCCCACCTATGCTGAGAAATAACTTACCAAAGTCGCCGTTTTCGCCTGTCAATCAGGCTGGTCAGGTCGGGAGGGCGTGTTCACAGCGCTGGTTCTTCCTCAGCTTTACGTTGGTGGCGTAGTGGTGTCCGCATGTTGAGGTGACTAATCCACTGTGGGCACGTGAACAAGCAGCGCGCGATCTGCGCTGTCATCCCTTTCGTCGGTGGGGGCGGCCATCTTCCTGGGGCCGCGCGTGCGCAGATCGAGTGCTCTGCTGCACGGGGCTTCAGGAAAATGGCCGCGGGATGCCGCGCGTGCGCATTAGAGATCGCGGCGGCCATTTTCCCAAAGCCGAGTTTGCATCTGATAAAGTAATTTTATCAAAACAACACCAATGGCCCCAGTTAAAGGCTATTTGCATTCAAAAGTTAATCGTGAATGGGCATTGTTTCCCGATAATCTTGTCATGTAAACAGGCTACCTATCACCCTATCAGTGAGAAAATGCTTGTTCATCAGGTGAAATTATATTTTTCATAGCATAATAGGTCTTCGTTTTCAGCCGTGCATCATTCTGTGTGACCAGGATTTACACTGCCTAAAACAATGACACAGAGCTAGCTTGTATAGGTCGATCTAGGTGCAATGTTAGCACTTTGGCCTGTATTGTGCTGCTTGTTCAGCTCTGTAAAGTAACTCTAAAGTCGGACTCACACTAGCGTATAGCATCCATTGTGAGAGCAGGATCAGAGCACAGCTGTGGAGGAGATGGAGAAAGTAATTTCTCTATCTCCTCTGCTGCCGGCATTGGCAGGAATCGCATTGCACTTGGGTGATATCTGAGTGCAGTGCAATGTTTCACATGCACCCATAGACTTGTAAGGGTGCGAGTGAGCTGATTCTCGCTACAAATCTTAGCATGCTGCAATTTTTCTCTCACGCCGAATCGGCATGAGGAAATATTTGCAGATCTGAGCTGCCCCATAAAATAATACGGGACTGAGTGCTGTGTGATGTTTTGTCGCAGAGCATTAGGATGTGTTATATGGTAGTATGACTTTGGGCTAAGTGACACGTTGCTGGAATCAGAATTTCTGTGTCTGCATCATGATGCTCTCACATGAGGTAGCTGAAGCCTTTTGAAAGATTCCCTTTCATTCTAATTTCAAATAGTGGACTTGGAGCTCCATTTTAGGAAAACATAAAGCTATAATCATTGTAAAAATATATTAAAGTGGCTTTTATTATGTTTAAAATAGCAATTTAGACAACTTTCTCAAATACTTTCACAATGAAATCTCTACCAATATCCCCACTGCCAGCTCTAGACCTGAGTATCAACAACTCTTTGGTTTGACACAAAGGAGAACGTCCCGTGTCATCACAAAACCATTGATGTGTCTGCAGGAGGTTCAGGAGGTTGGTCTCCTAAACACATATCACTGGTCAAGTGCCAGCACAGGAATCTTTCCTCTTTGTCAAATCCAAGCTTGGAGCTAACTTGCTGAGTTCATGGTATGGCTCACACAGTGGGACATCAGTAAAGCTTTGAATGAAAGTTCTGTATAAAAGTCTGTTGTAAATATTTTAATCTATTTTATTCAGCTGGACATCCCCTTGAATAAAATTAAAAATACTGGTTCTTGACCTAAAAGCAAAAAGTTCTTAAAATTTAGAAACACACAGAAAAAATATTGCAGTATGCACAATTTGCCTCCAAAGATTGGTTCTCCCTTGGCCATTCAAGTCTATGGATCTATGGAAAAAAATCAAACCACATTCGGATGACATCCAAGTGTGATCCGATTTTCACCAACTGATAGTATGAAGAAGATTGAGAAACTAATGTTTTTTATTCTCAACATCTGAGAAAAAAGGATTCCACTCTGATCACACTGTGATCTGAGACTGATCAGAGTTATGGTTAGCATAGTCGGACCATTTTTCTCAGATGTGGAGAATGTGGATGTGTAACTCGTGCTTTACATTCACAACCTTTCAGGCTTCAGAACTGAAAGCTCGACTAATGAGTAATTAGGATAATAAGGAAATGTTATCTTTATGAAAGAGACTGTAATTTGATGAAAAAAGAACTAACTGCCTTTCTGTTGCTAGGTTTTGTCTTATAATAAGCTTCTCAAGAGTTTACATTGGCAATCAGCAGACATATGAATACAGCTCAGGCTCCATATTGCAATTTTACTCAACTTTTTCTGTATAATAAATTCTAGGAAAAGAGAAAAAAAATTGAAGACCAGCTTAACAGGATTGGATTGTCCTTTTCTTTTTCAAAAGAAAATATAGTGCATGCAAAAGTAAAATTTACATGGTCGATGTGACTCAGTCGACGTGTTTCGACTGCACTAAGCAGTCTTACTCATGAGTCATGGTCATGAGTAAGACTGCTTATTGCAGTCAAAACGCGTTGACTGGGTCATATCGACCATGTAAATTTTTCTTTAGTACGCATTATATTTTCTTTTGTAAAAGAAAAAAAAAAGGAAAATCCAGTCCTGTTGAGACGACTCCAATTTTTTCTATTTTCCTTGATGTGAGGCCAGGGCGAGGCCGGTGTCTGAGCCCCTGGTGGATGAGCATAGAGCAACTGAGTGAGCTGGATTCAAGTTTTTGTAATAAATTCTATCTATTTTAACTGAGAAAAAATGTTTAAAAGATGTCTTATAATTTAAAATTACCCCTCTTTCCTGTCCTTACTGTTTCAGAAGAACGGAAATTTAACCCCTTAATGACAGCCAATACGTCTTTTAACTGACCTGCGATATAAGAGACTAGCATCCCCACACAGGTGACAATCCAGTAGCTGTCGGCTGTACACTATAGCGGACAACTTGCTGCATCAGCCACGATCAGTGTTTGCACCGTCCATATCTGTTTAACCCCTTAGATGCTGCTGTTAATAGTGACTACATCACTATAAATGGTTAACAGAGTGTGGGGGCTTCCTCTTTATCCAAATTGGTGACCTCAGATCATGATTGTGTGGTCCTGATGTTTGCCATGGCAATTCATGACCAAATAGCGGCCTTAGAGTCTGACTGCTGTAGTAATCTGTTCAGAAGTTAGAGACATTTAGGAGGTAAAAATACACATTTTCATTTGTCATACTACTTTGCATTAATTCCTGAAAAGCACCTGAAGGGTTAATAAACTACCTGTCAGCAGTTTTCAATATGTCAGGGGGTGCTGTTTTTAAAATGGTATCTCGTTTGGGGGTTTCCCAATATATGAGACCCCTAAAATCACTTCAAACATGGATAAGTCCCTAAAAAAATAAATTTTGCAAATTTCCTTTAAAAAATGAAAAATTGCTGCTACATTTTTAAACCTCCTAAAATGCTAAAAAAAATAAAATAACATTTTACAAATGGTGCCGATGTAAAGCCGACATGAGGGAAATGTTAGAGGGAAATTTAGAAAATTGCAAATTTTATAAAATTTTTCTTAAATTTTTGATATTTTTTAGAAATAAACACTAAACATATTGACCTAAATTTACCATTATCGTAAAGTATAATATGTCATGACAAAACAATTTCAAAATCACTGGGATTTGTTGAAGCGTTGCAGAGTTATTACCACATAAAGTGACACTGGTCAGATTTTAAAAATTTGGCTCCGTCACTAAGGGTTTAAGAGGGTTTTCAACTACTTGGACAAACCCTTCTCAATCCCTATGTATCTCTCCAGTAGAACAATAGCTCTTATGCTCACCATCGGTGCCATTGTTGTTACATCGGTGTTGGCACTGCCTCTGCCGGGGACTGTGTGAAATAATCTCTGTAGCCAAACAACACTGGCTTCACTCCCCTATTTTGGACTAACCAACACATCTAAAGGAGGTTGGAGGATAGCTACAGCTCCATCTTCCTATAGATGAGTTGTTGTGTCCAATATAGAGTGAAGCCAGTGTTGATTGGCTGCAGAGATTTCATGACATAAAAAGTCATGCAGTCCCTGGCAATGTCGAGAGAAATTGACTGGGGGGAAACATATGGATTGAGAAGGGTTTGTTTGTGTAGTTGGACAACCTCTTTGAGGAATATTGAGTTTTTTGATGAGGTTCTTCTACATTAGTGGTCATTTTATCTGCATACTTTCAGTCTCAGTTCCTTACCAAAGGTCTTAAAAAAGGTTTCTGGGAAAATTAATATTTTTAAGTTGCGCTGCTTGAAAATCATAAGACAATTACATTCCTCTCCACCGCTGTCCCTTTTCCTATCGACATTCTGCAGTGGTGACATCTCAACTGCAGCACACGTGACTGTTGCAGCAATCATGTAGCTCAGTGATGCCAATGGAGATAGCACAAGCCACTGAGCTCAGTCGTTGCCTGCAGCTGTCATGTGCACCGTAGTCCTCCTGACGTCACAACTGCAGCATGCCAAAAAAGACAGCATGAGATGTGTAGAGGTGCTGCTCGAGCAGACGAAGGTCAGTAACTGCTGAGTTTATTTTCATTCAATGCATGACTATGCATGCGGGAAAATATCAATATTCTGAGAAAATGTCATATAATCCCATCGCAGTGACAGCTGCAGTGTACTATGTAGAAGTAGTGATTATATTTGCCTAATGAATATTCGCGCCATTCGATTATGCGCCAAAAAACATTGTATTTTGCATGAAATGTCCAGTTTATTTTTTGTATGGAATGAGCACTGCAAGGTTATTTTATTTATATTCTGTTGCATCCCAGAAAGCGTATGTTAAGAAACAAGTCTGCATTTATTATTCACTTGCTCTGCAATAAAAAATAGAAAAGAAAGGACATTATTTTTTACCTTGCTTTAACTACTTCGCATTGTCTGGTGTGCACTACATGCTTGGTAGAAGATTGTGTGGCTCTGTAATTACTTTTCTTTTAAATGATGCAAGCGGATTGGGAGCTGTTACTAAGATACTGTCTGGGTATAAACCAATTGTGAATTTAATATGAGTTCTACAGAAATCTACAGTTATGTGAGATGGATTAATTGTGTTGTTGCCATGTCACAATGGGCTGCAAGCTTCACTGCTTCAATTTTAGTAATTCATGGATTCTCTACTGGGTGCTATCATATAAAATGCATTAGCATCATATCTCTTGTCTCTCCACTTGTTCCTCAAACTTGCACTTTTGACCTACATCCGGTCTTTTTTGCTAGTTTGTCTCTCCACTTGTTCTTTAACCTTGCACTTTTGACCTACATCCTGTCTTTTTTGCTACTTTGTCTCTCCACTTGTTCTTTAACCTTGCACTTTTGACCTACATCCTGTCTTTTTTGCTACTTTGTCTCTCCACTTGTTCTTTAACCTTGAACTTTTGACCTACATCCTGTCTTTTTTGCTAGTTTGTCTCTCCACTTGTTCTTTAACCTTGCACTTTTGACCTACATCTTGTCATTTTTGCTACTTTTACAACTTCTACACAGATCTATGTGTATAAATACTTCTGCACATCTATGACATAGGTTATGGGAATGTGCTATGTACGTGGTTGGGGTTGATAAACTTGTCTTCATTTTCGGTGGCATTTCTGCATTGCAAATGTTACATTTAAAGGTTATATCTATCTTTTAGTGACCAATTTTGTCGCTGTTCCACTGCATTTAAATGTGAACATTTAACAAGCTTGCAAATAGTCTTTGGCCCTGATTCATCAAAACTTTCATGCCAGAAGTGTGGTGTAAAAAGCTTTGAAAGGCGGTGTTGAAATTTTGCAACCTTTGTTTTTCTTACCCCCTTTTCACACAGTTACCACAAAACCACCAGAGCTGGGTGGGATTTGTGGGTAACAACCCTAGGATGTCAAACTCATGATGAATGGTGGCATTCCTTATGCCACAAATCTTACTGACTAGATTTGTGACAAGGAGCACATGGAGGTGTACACCACTTACCAGAAACGCCAAACTCATTAAAAGGCATGCATCTGTTAATGAATCTTGAGTGTCTGACTCTAGCATGCCCTCTCATCAAGAACAATGTCAAAATACCGGTCTTGATGAATCGAAGCCTTTGTGTCTACAGCTCTTACATAGACCTATGTGCCTCCAAGGGAACAGACAGCAAACAAATCCCGTGCAGTCTGATCCTGTAGTCATATATGTAGGAAGAACTTGACACTCAATTATGGAATTTCAAGGTGATATTAATTAAGAGTTGCAATCCACAGTGAGAGCACAACATCTCAGTCTGAACATAGACCTTCCTCAAATCCAATAGGCTTCAAAAGGTGCCACACCTGTATGTATTATCCACTACTCTACAGCTCTGTGTGCTACTAAAGCATTCCATAAGCAGCCTTTTATGCTTGTTCCCTGGTGGCAATTCGTGCATCTGAGGAAGGTCTATGCACAGATCGAAATGTTATGTTCTCACTGTGGATTGCAACTCTCAATTAAATCACCTTGAAATCATATATTTAAGGCCGGGGTCACACTAAATGTGTGGGAAATCGGGCCGAGTCTCCCTACGGAGAGTCACACCATTGTTCTCCGTATGGTCACCTGTGTGTAATGCGCTTGCAATGCGATGATGCGATTTTCTCGCACCTGTGTATCCATATTACATCCGCATGACATCCGTATGGCTTTACATTTCTCACTGCTTTTCCCAATTTGAATTTAATGGCTCAATGAGCCATTAAAATGGCTTGGAAAATGTTTGCGTATTTACCGCAAGCTAGACGGATGGTCCATGTGGTGTCCGAGTTTTTCTCGCAGCCATAGGCTTGCATTGGAGAGTCTCGGATGATATACGCATACAATCACAGCATGCTGCGATTTTACATGCAAGTTGAATATGCCTGAGAATACGCTCATGTGAGCTGCACCATAGAATAACACTGGTCCGAGTGCTATGTGATGTTCTCTCGCATAGTACTCGTCCATATTCTACGGTAGTGTGACCCCAGCCTTATTGTCAAGTTTTTCCTAAATATAGTATTACAAATTGGTCTCCTAATTGTACTGGATACACAGGAGTGCCATGTTATTTCACCACGATTCTACTGTCACACTTTATTCTATGGATACCCCATTTACTGCTAGTATTCATTATGTAGGTTAGTAAAAAATAAATGGCTTGCGGAAGTATCGAACCCCTTGGCATTTTTCATGTTATACTACCTGGAATTTCATTATTTTTTGAGGGTTTGCATAAGTTCATGTACAGAACATGCCTACAACTATAGTTTTCCTTTTATTGTGAAGAAAACAACAAATAGGACAAATAACTGAAAACTTCAGTGTGTATAGCTATTACCCCCTACCCCACAATGTCAGTACTTTGTAAAGCCTCCTTTTGCAGCAATTACAGATGCAGGTAACTTTGGATAAGTCTTTATGAGCTTTACAAATCTTGCCACTAGGACTTTTGCCCAATCCTTAAGGCAAAACTGCTCCAGCTCCTTCAAGTTAGATGGTTTGCTTTGGTGAACAGCAATCTTCAAGTCAGACCATAGATTATATCAATTGGATTAACGTCTTTGCTTTGACTTAGCCACTCTAAACCATTTATACGACCACTCAATTGTTGGTTTAGCAGTTTACTTTAGGCCATGGTTTTGTTGGAAGAATTGAGAGGATAGTGGCACACCACTGATGAAAAATGAGAATAACTTTATTCAGGCATAGAAAGCCATATTAAAAACATGAAAAGCTTTACGTGTTTCAGGTGCATGCAGCACCCTTTTAGTCATAGTCCTGACTAAGCACTTAAGGCTTTTCATATTTTTAATATGGCTTGCTATGCCTGAAAAAAAGTTTTTCCATTTTTTCATCAGTGATGTGCCACTATCGTCTTAATTTTTCCTGTTTGGCTATGCTCACCAGCCTTGCGAGCACCCACCTGCCTTCTGATTTGGCTCTACCCATTTGGTGCTGCATGTGGATCCCACTGAAACTCCCAGACCTCCTTTTCCTGCATGTTTTGTAGGAAGGCGAACCTTCATCCCAGTCTAAAATCTCTTACAGACTGAAATAGGTTTTGCTCAAGTATATCGCTGTACTTTACTTCATCCATCTTCCCTTGACTCAGACCTTTTTCCTTGTCCTTATTGCTGAAGAACATCCTAAAACCATGATGCTGCCACCACCATGTTCACTGTAAGGGTGGGGTTCTTGCCATGATGAACTGTGTTGGTTTGGCGCCAGAAATCATATTTCCCTTGGTGGCCAAAAAGTTCAACTTTGTTTCATCTGATCACAGCACCTTTCTCCATGATTTGGGTAGTCTCCCACATGTCTTTTGGCAAACTCAGAATGAGCCTTGCATTTTTCTTTGTAGGTAAAAGCTGTTTTTTGCCCAGTCTTTCATAAATGCCACCTCTAAGGAATGTATGGCTCATTGTGGTAGTATGGACAGATACTCCAGTCTCAGCTTGCGAACTCTGCAGCTCCTTCATGTTAAATTTTTTCTCTGTGCTGCATCTTTGATTAATGCCATTCTTCCCCGGGCTAAGAGTTTTGGTGGGCGGCCCTCTCTTGGCAAGTTTTGTTGTGGTACAATGTTCTCTCCATTTAATAATGAATTTGATGGTACTTCTGGGGATCATCAGAGATTGTGATATGTTTTTATAACCCACCACTGACTTGCACTTCTCAACAAATTCTTTCCTGACTTGTTTGCAGAACTCGTTGGTCTTCATGGTTTTGTTTGCTTGATGGTGTTGCAGCCTCTGTACCCTTTCAGAAAAGGTGTGTATATACTGACAGACCTTGTGACGCTTAGAATGCAAACAGGTAGACTTCTTTTCACTAAGAATGTGACTTATGAAGATCATTACTTGACCAGAAATTTTTAGGGACTTCATAGCAAAAGGGGTGAATACATATGCACATGCCAATTTTTAATTATCGTATATACTCGAGTATTAGCCGAGATTTTCAGCCCACTTTTTTGGGCTGAAAGTCCCCCTCTCGGCTAATACTCAAGTCATACCCAGGGGTCGGCAGGGGAGGGGGAGCAGGGGCTGTCTAATTATACTTACCTGCTCCTGGTGCGGTCCCTGCAGGTCCCTGACTTCCCGGCGCCGGCAGCTTCCTCCCGTACTGAGTGGTCACATGGTACCGCTCATTACAGTAATGAATATGTGGCTCCATCTCCCATAGAGGTGGAGCCACATATTCATTACTGTAATGAGCGGTAACAGTGACCACTCACTACAGGAAGAAGCTGCAGCGTCGGGAAGCAGGGACTGCGCAGCACCAGGAGCAGGTAAGGATAACGGGAGGGGGAGCGCTGCGCGATACTCACCTGCTGCTCGCTGCGGTGCCGCTCCATCTTCAGCAGTGGTGCTCAGGTCAGAGGGCGCGGTGACATAGATAGTGCGTGCCCTCAGCCTGAACACCAGTGCTGAAGATGGAGTGGCGCCGGAACGATCAGCACGTGAATATTGAAAGCGCCGGGGCCTGAGCGATGGAGAGGTGACTATGTGATTTGTTTTCTATCACAGCAAATGGGGCAAGTGTCTGTATGGAGCATCTATGGGGCCATAACGTTTGTGCAGCACTATAAGGGGCCATAACGTTTGTGCAGCACTATATGGGGCCATAACATTTGTGCAGCACTATAAGGGGCCATAACGTTTGTGCAGCACTATAAGGGGCCATAACGTTTGTGCAGCACTATAAGGGGCCAAAACGTTTGTGCAGCACTATATAAGGCAAGTGTCTGTATGGGGCCTGTTGTGAATTCTGTGGCAGAGCTCCCTCCTGTGGTCACAAGTGGTACTTCGGCTGATTTTCTCTGTGAGCTTCTGTTGGTGGAGGGAAGTGGTACTGCGGCTTCTGAGTTTCCTCCCTCAGGTGATCTGGTGAGGTCGTTAGGTGCTTCTCTACTTAACTCCACCTAATGCTTTGATCCTGGCTTCCTGTCAATGTTCCAGTGTTGGACTTGCTTTTCCCTGGATCATTCCTGTGGCCTGCTGCTCTGCATTGCTAAGTTCTTCTTTGCTATTTGTTTGCTATTTTTTCTGTCCAGCTTGTCTAATTTGTTGCTGGAAGCTCTGGGATGCAAAGGGTGTACCTCCGTGCCGTTAGTTCGGTACGGAGGGTCTTTTTGCCCCCTTTGCGTGGTTTTCTTTAGGGTTTTGTGTAGACCGCAAAGTTACCTTTTCTATCCTCGATCTGTTAAGAAAGTCGGGCCTCACTTTGCTGAATCTATTTCATCTCTACGTTTGTCTTTTCATCTTAACTCACAGTCATTATATGTGGGGGGCTGCCTTTTCCTTTGGGGTATTTCTCTGAGGCAAGGTAGGCTTATTTTCTATCTTCAGGCTAGTTAGTTTCTCAGGCTGTGCCGAGTTGCATAGGCAGAGTTAGGCGCAATCCACGGCTGCCTTTAGTGTTGTTTGGAGAGGATTAGGGATTGCGGTCTGCAGAGTTCCCACGTCTCAGAGCTCGTTCTATGATTTTGGGTTATTGTCAGATCACTGTATGTGCTCTGATCGCTATGTCCATTGTAGTACTGAATTGCCTTTCATAACAGTACAGGAAGCCTAAAGTACTAATGATTCTCAATAGAGGGAAAAAAAAAGTTCTGAGACCATTTTTTTTTCTTTGCACTGTGTTTTGCCTTTTTTTTCCCCTAGACATTTGGGTGGTTCAGTACACAGGTGTAGGGATGGACATTAGAAGTCTGTCTTCATTTGTGGATCAGCTCTCGGCAAGAGTACAAAAGATTCAAGACACTATTGATCAGAAAGCTATGTTGGAACCGAGAATTCCCATTCCTGATTTGTTTTTTGGAGATAAAACTAAGTTTCTGAGTTTCAAAAATAATTGTAAATTATTTCAACTAGTTCAACAGGTTTTGATTGTTATTTCTTTTTTGTGCGGCAACCCTCAGGACTGGGCATTTTCTCTTGCGCCAGGAGATCCTGCATTGAGTAATATCGATGCGTTTTTCCTGGCGCTCGGATTGCTGTACGATGAACCTAATTCAGTGGATCAGGCAGAGAAAAATTTGCTGGCTCTTTGTCAGGGTCAGGATGAGGGAGAGGTATATTGTCAGAAATTTAGAAAGTGGTCCGTGCTCACTCAATGGAATGAATCTGCGCTGGCAGCTATGTTCAGAAAGGGTCTCTCTGAAGCCCTTAAGGATGTCATGGTGGGATTTCCTATGCCTGCTGGTTTGAATGAGTCTATGTCTTTGGCCATTCAGATCGGTCGACGCTTGCGTGAGCGTAAATCTGTGCACCATTTGGCGGTATTACCTGAGCTTAAACCTGAGCCTATGCAGTGCGATAGGACTTTGACCAGAGTTGAACGGCAAGAACACAGACGTCTGAATGGGCTGTGTTTCTACTGTGGTGATTCAACTCATGCTGTCTCTGATTGTCCTAGGCGCACTGAGCGGTTCGCTGGGTCTGCCACCATTGGTACGGTACAGTCAAAATTTCTTCTGTCCGTTACCTTGATCTGCTCTTTGTCATCGTATTCTGTCATGGCATTTGTGGATTCAGGCGCTGCCCTGAATTTGATGGACTTGGAGTATGCTAAGCGTTGTGGGTTTCTCTTAGAGCCCTTCCAGTGTCCTATTCCATTGAGAGGAATTGATGCCACGCCTTTGGCCAAGAATAAGCCTCAATACTGGACCCAGCTGACCATGTGCATGGCTCCTGCACATCAGGAGGTTATTCGCTTTCTGGTGTTGCATAATCTGCATGATGTGGTCGTGTTGGGGTTGCCATGGCTACAAGCCCATAATCCAGTATTAGATTGGAAATCCATGTCGGTGTCCAGCTGGGGTTGTCAGGGGGTACATGGTGATGTTCCATTTCTGTCAATTTCGTCATCCACCCCTTCTGAGGTTCCAGAGTTCTTGTCTGATTACCGGGATGTATTTGATGAGCCCAAGTCCGATGCCCTACCTCCGCATAGGGATTGTGATTGTGCTATCAATTTGATTCCTGGTAGTAAATTCCCAAAAGGTCGACTGTTTAATTTATCTGTGCCTGAGCACGCCGCTATGCGCAGTTATGTGAAGGAATCCCTGGAGAAGGGGCATATTCGCCCGTCATCGTCACCATTAGGAGCAGGGTTCTTTTTTGTAGCCAAGAAGGATGGTTCGCTGAGACCTTGTATAGATTACCGCCTTCTAAATAAGATCACGGTTAAATTTCAGTACCCCTTGCCATTGTTATCTGATTTGTTTGCTCGGATTAAGGGGGCTAGTTGGTTCACCAAGATAGATCTTCGTGGTGCGTATAATCTGGTGCGAATCAGGCGAGGAGATGAATGGAAAACTGCATTTAATACGCCCGAGGGTCATTTTGAGTATCTAGTGATGCCATTCGGACTTGCCAATGCTCCACCAGTGTTTCAGTCCTTTATGCATGACATCTTCCGAGAGTACCTGGATAAATTCCTGATTGTGTACTTGGATGACATTTTGATCTTCTCGGATGATTGGGAGTCTCATGTGAAGCAGGTCAGAACAGTTTTTCAGGTCCTGCGTGCTAATTCTTTGTTTGTGAAGGGATCAAAGTGTCTCTTTGGTGTGCAGAAGGTTTCATTTTTGTGGTTCATCTTTTCCCCTTCTACTATCGAGATGGATCCTGTTAAGGTCCAAGCCATCCATGATTGGACTCAGCCGACATCTCTGAAAAGTCTGCAAAAGTTCCTGGGCTTTGCTAATTTTTATCGTCGCTTCATCTGCAATTTTTCTAGTATTGCCAAACCATTGACCGATTTGACCAAGAAGGGTGCTGATTTGGTCAATTGGTCTTCTGCTGCTGTGGAAGCTTTTCAGGAGTTGAAGCGTCGTTTTTCTTCTGCCCCTGTGTTGTGTCAACCAGATGTTTCTCTTCCGTTCCAGGTCGAGGTTGATGCTTCTGAGATTGGAGCAGGGGCTGTTTTGTCGCAGAGAGGTTCTGATTGCTCAGTGATGAAACCATGCGCTTTTTTTCCAGGAAGTTTTCGCCTGCTGAGCGAAATTATGATGTGGGCAACCGAGAGTTGCTGGCCATGAAGTGGGCATTCGAGGAGTGGCGTCATTGGCTTGAAGGAGCTAAGCATCGCGTGGTGGTATTGACTGATCATAAGAACTTGACTTATCTTGAGTCTGCTAAGTGGTTGAATCCTAGACAGGCTCGTTGGTCGCTGTTTTTTGCCCGTTTTGACTTTGTGATTTCGTACCTTCCGGGCTCTAAAAATGTGAAGGCGGATGCTCTGTCTAGGAGTTTTGTGCCCGACTCTCCGGGTTTGCCTGAGCCGTCGGGTATCCTCAAGGAAGGAGTAATTGTGTCTGCCATCTCCCCTGATTTGCGGCGGGTGCTGCAAAAATTTCAGGCTAATAAACCTGATCGTTGTCCAGCGGAGAGACTGTTTGTCCCTGATAGGTGGACTAATAAAGTTATCTCTGAGGTTCATTGTTCGGTGTTGGCTGGTCATCCTGGAATCTTTGGTACCAGAGAGTTGGTGGCTAGATCCTTTTGGTGGCCGTCTCTGTCGTGGGATGTGCGTGTTTTTGTGCAGTCCTGTGGGATTTGTGCTCGGGCTAAGCCCTGCTGTTCTCGTGCCAGTGGGTTGCTTTTGCCCTTGTCGGTCCCGAAGAGGCCTTGGACACATATCTCTATGGATTTTATTTCTGATCTTCCCGTTTCTCAAAAGATGTCAGTCATTTGGGTGGTCTGTGATTGCTTTTCTAAGATGGTCCATCTGGTACCCTTGTCTAAATTGCCTTCCTCCTCTGATTTGGTGCCATTGTTCTTCCAGCATGTGGTTTGTTTACATGGCATTCCAGAGAATATCGTTTCTGACAGAGGTTCCCAGTTTGTTTCAAGGTTTTGGCGAGCATTTTGTGGTAGGATGGGCATTGACTTGTCTTTTTCCTCGGCTTTCCATCCTCAGACTAATGGCCAGACCGAACGAACCAATCAGACCTTGGAAACATATCTGAGATGCTTTGTTTCTGCCGATCAGGATGACTGGGTGTCCTTTTTGCCTTTGGCTGAGTTCGCCCTTAATAATCGGGCCAGCTCGGCTACCTTGGTTTCGCCATTTTTCTGCAATTCTGGGTTCCATCCTCGTTTCTCTTCAGGACAGGTTGAGTCTTCGGACTGTCCTGGTGTGGATACTGTGGTGGACAGGTTGCAGCAGATTTGGACTCATGTAGTGGACAATTTGACCTTGTCCCAGGAGAAGGCTCAACGTTTCGCTAATCGCAGACGCCGTGTGGGTCCCCGACTTCGTGTTGGGGATCTGGTTTGGTTATCTTCTAGTCATATTCCTATGAAGGTTTCCTCTCCTAAGTTTAAACCTCGTTTCATTGGTCCGTATAGGATTTCTGAGGTTCTTAATCCTGTGTCTTTTCGTCTGACCCTTCCAGATTCTTTTTCCATACATAACGTATTCCATAGGTCATTGTTGCGGAGATACGTGGCACCTATGGTTCCATCTGTTGATCCTCCTGCCCCGGTTTTGGTGGAGGGGGAATTGGAGTATATTGTGGAGAAGATTTTGGATTCTCGTGTTTCTAGACGGAAACTCCAGTATCTGGTTAAATGGAAGGGTTATGCTCAGGAAGATAATTCCTGGGTTTTTGCCTCTGATGTCCATGCTCCCGATCTTGTTCGTGCCTTTCATGTGGCTCATCCTGGTCGGCCTGGGGGCTCTGGTGAGGGTTCGGTGACCCCTCCTCAAGGGGGGGGTACTGTTGTGAATTCTGTGGCAGAGCTCCCTCCTGTGGTCACAAGTGGTACTTCGGCTGATTCTCTCTGTGAGCATCTGTTGGTGGAGGGAAGTGGTACTGCGGCTTCTGAGTTTCCTCCCTCGGGTGATCTGGTGAGGTCGTTAGGTGCTTCTCTACTTAACTCCACCTAATGCTTTGATCCTGGCTTCCTGTCAATGTTCCAGTGTTGGACTTGCTTTTCCCTGGATCATTCCTGTGGCCTGCTGCTCTGCATAGCTAAGTTCTTCTTTGCTATTTGTTTGCTATTTTTTCTGTCCAGCTTGTCTAATTTGTTGCTAGAAGCTCTGGGACGCAAAGGGTGTACCTCCGTGCCGTTAGTTCGGTACGGAGGGTCTTTTTGCCCCCTTTGCGTGGTTTTCTTTAGGGTTTTGTGTAGACCGCAAAGTTACCTTTTCTATCCTCGATCTGTTAAGAAAGTCGGGCCTCACTTTGCTGAATCTATTTCATCTCTACGTTTGTCTTTTCATCTTAACTCACAGTCATTATATGTGGGGGGCTGCCTTTTCCTTTGGGGTATTTCTCTGAGGCAAGGTAGGCTTATTTTCTATCTGCAGGCTAGTTAGTTTCTCAGGCTGTGCCGAGTTGCATAGGCAGAGTTAGGCGCAATCCACGGCTGCCTTTAGTGTTGTTTGGAGAGGATTAGGGATTGCGGTCTGCAGAGTTCCCACGTCTCAGAGCTCGTTCTATGATTTTGGGTTATTGTCAGATCACTGTATGTGCTCTGACCGCTATGTCCATTGTAGTACTGAATTGCCTTTCATAACAGGGGCCATAATCAATGTTTCTGCAGCACTATATGGGGCAAATATCTTTATGGAGCATCTTATGGGGTCATAATCAGCATTTGTGCAGCATTATATTGGGCAAATATGTCTATGGAGCATCTTATGGGGCCATTATTAACCTTTATGCAGGATTATATGGGGCTCCTGATTCAATATGGATATTCAAAAACACTTAACCTACTGATGTCTCAATTAATTTTACTTTTATTGGTATCTATTTTTACTTTTGACATTTACCAGTAGCTGCTGCATTTCCCACCCTAGGCTTATACTCAAGACATTAAGTTTTCCCAGTTTTTTGTGGCAAAATTGGGGGGGTCGGCTGATACTCGGGTCGGCTTATACTCGAGTATATACGGTATTTGATGCCATAAATGTAATTTATGCCTATATTTTCTCACTTCACTTCATCAATTTACACTATTTGGTGCTGATGCATCACACAAAAATCGGATTACGAAAAAATATTTAAAAACAGGTTGTAATGGAACAAAATAGATAAAATGCCAGAGAAGGGATTCATTTACAAGCCACTGTAGATCACAAAGAAAGGGGTGTTTGAGTACTGGAACTGACATTACACTATTTTACTATAAAAATTCTTGAAAAGGCAAAATTTGTATCCTCTTAATATATTGCAGTCAGAAAATTACATGCTGTTGCACTATGCATTTACAGCTGCTCATTTTTCCCTTTTTCCCAGTTAATTTTCCTCTTTTCCATTAGGTCTATGGTATCACAATATTAACCCCTTCGCGCCATGCGCCGTACTAGTACTGCGCTACCGGCACTGCATTTGTGCCAGCAGTAGTACTAGTACGGCGCACCGATCACCGCGGTCTCGCGCTGAGCGCCGCGGTGATCGGGTGCGGGTGTCAGCTGTATATGACAGCTGACACCCCGCAGCAATGCCCACGATCGGCGCTATCGCCGATCGCGGGCATTTAACCCCTCTGATGCCGCTGTCAGTAGTGACAGCGGCATAGAGGGGGATCGCGCAGGGACGGGGGCTCCCTGCGCTCTCCCACCGGAGCAACGCAATGAGATCGCGTTGCTCCGGTGACCCGGAAGGAGTCTCCGGATCCAAGATGGCCGCCGGACTCCTTCCGGGTCATGAAATGACCTGGCTAGCCGGCGCCTGCTGAGAGTTGCTGATAGCAGGCGCCGGAAAGCCAGCTAAACTGCCTGTCAGATCGTTGATCTGACAGAGTGCTATGCACAGTGTCAGATCAACGATCTGATCTAATACAGAGATGTCCCACCCTGGGACAATGGTAGAAAGTTAAAAAAAAAATAGAATGTATAAAAAAAAAAATCCCCAAATAAAAAAAAAAAAAACATTTCCCAGTAAATCCATTTATTTATGTATATTAAAAAAAACAATAAAAGTACACATATTTGGTATCGCTGCATCCGTAACGACCCGCTCTATAAAACCATCCCACTAGTTAACCCCTTCAGTGAACACCGCAAAAAAAAAAAAAAAAATACAAGGCAAAAAACATTGCTTTTTATATCATACAGGCGAACAAAAAGTGGAATAACACGCGATCAAAACGACGGATATAAATAACCATGGCACCGCTGAAAACGTCATCTTGTCCCGCAAAAAAAAAAGCTGCCACACAGCATCATCAGCAGAAAAATAAAAAAGTTATAGCTCTCAGAATAAAGTGATGCAAAAACAATTATTTTTTTTATATAAAATAGTTTTTATTGTGTAAAAGCGCCAAAACATAAAAAAATTACATAAATGAGGTATCGCTGTAATCGTACTGACCTGAAGAATAAAACTGCTTTATCCATTTTACCACACGTGGAACGGTATAAACGCCCCCCCTAAAAGAAATTCAGGAATTGCTGGTTTTTGTTCATTCCGCCTCCCAAAAATCGGAATAAAAAGCGATTAAAAAATGTCATCTGCCCGAAAATGTTACCAATAAAAACATCAACTCGTCCCGCAAAAAACAAGATCTCACATGACTCTGTGGGCCAAAATATGGATAAATTATAGCTCTCAAAATGTGGTGATGCAAAAACTATTTTTTGCAATTAAAAGTTTCTTTTAGTGTGTGACAGCTGCCAACCCTAAAAATCCGCCAAAAAAACGCTAGAAAAGTAAATCAAACCCCCCTTCATCACCCCCTTAGTTAGGGAAAAATAATAAAATGTAAAAAAATGTATTTATTTCCATTTTCCCATTAGGGTTAGGGTTAGGGCTAGGGTTAGGGCTAGGGATAGGGCTAGGGTTAGGGCTATGGTTAGGGTTGGGATTGGGGTTGGGGCTAGGGTTAGGGTTGGGGTTAGGGTTTCAGTTAGAATTGGGGGTTTCCACTGTTTAGGCACATCAGGGGCTCTCCAAACGCGACATGGCGTCCGATCTCAATTCCAGCCAATTCTGCTTTGAAAAATTAAAACAGTGCTCCTTCCCTTCCGAGTTCTCCTGTGTGCCCAAACAGTGGTTCCCCCCAACATATGGGGTATCAGCGTTCTCAGGACAAGTTGGACAACAACTTTTGGGGTCTAATTTGTCCTGTTACCCTTGGGAAAATAAAAACGTGGGGGCTAAAATATCATTTTCGTGGAAAAAAAATATTTTTTATTTTCACGGCTCTGCATTATAAACTGTAGTGAAACACTTGTTGGTTCAAAGCTCTCACCACACATCTAGATAAGTTCCTTGGGGGGTCTAGTTTCCAATATGGGGTCACTTGTGGTGGGTTTCTACTGTTTAGGTACATCAGGGGCACTGCAAATGCAACATGACACCTGCAGACCATTCCATCTAAGTCTGCATTTCAAACGGTGCTCCTTCCCTTCCGAGCTCTGCCATGCACTCAAACGGTGGTTCCCCCCCCACATATGGGGTATCAGCGTACTCAGGACAAATTGGACAATAACACTTGTGGTCCAATTTCTCCTGTTACCCTTGGGGAAAAAAAATTGCGGGCTAAAACATCATTTTGTGGAAAGAAAAAATGATTTTTTAATTTTCACAATGCTACATTCTAAACTTTAGTGAAACAATTGGGGGTTAAAAGTGCTCACCACACATCTAGATAAGTTCCTTAGGGGGTCTTCTTTCCAAAATGGGGTCACTTTTGGGGGGGTTTCCACTGTTAAGGCACGTCAGGGGCTCTCCAAATGCGACATGGTGTCCGATCTCAATTCCAGCCAATTTTGCATTGAAAAGTCAAATGGCACTCCTTCCCTTCCGAGCTCTGCCATGCGCTCAAACAGTGGTTTATCCCCATATATGAAGTATCAGCGTACTCAGGACAAATTGCACAACAACTTTTGGGGTCCAATTTATCCTGTTACCCTTGGGAAAATAAAAAATTTGGGGCAAAAAGATCATTTTTTGTGAAAATTAATATGAAATTTTTTTTACGGCTCTACATTATAAACTTCTGTGATGCACTTGGAGGTTCAAAATGCTCACCACACATCTAGATTAGTTCCTTAGGGGGTCTACTTTCCAAAATGGTGTCACTTGTGGGGGTTTCCACTGTTTAGGCACGTCAGGGGCTCTCCAATCGTGACATGGGCTCCGATCTCAATTCCAGCAAATCTTGCATTGAAAAGTCAAATGGCGCTCCTTCCCTTCCGAGCTCTGCCATGTGCCCAAACAGTGGTTTACCCCACATATGGGGTATCGGCGTACTCAGGACAAATTGTACAATGACTTTTGTGGTCCAATTTCTCCTGTTGCCCTTGGTAAAATGAAACAAATTGGACCTGAAATAAAAATTTTGTGAAAAAATAATTAAATGTTCAATTTTTTTAAACATTCAAAAAATTCCTGTGAAGCACCTGAAGGGTTAGTAAACTTTTTGAATGTGGTTTTGAGTACCTTGAGGGGTGCAGTTTTTAGAATGGTGTCACTTTTGGGCATTTTCTGTCATATAGACCCCTCAAAGTCACTTCAAGTGTGAGGTGGTCCGTAAAAAAAATGGTTTTGCAAATTTTGTTGCAAAAATGAGAAATCGCTGGTCAACTTTTAACCCTTATAACTCCCTAACAAAAAAAAATTATGTTTCCAAAATTGTGCTGATGTAAAGCAGACATGTGGGAAATGTTGTTTATTAACTATATTATGTGATATAACTCTCTAATTTAAGGGCATAAAAACTAAGAGTTTGAAAATTGCTAAATTTTCATAATTTCCGACAAATTTTTGTTTTTTTCACAAATAAATGCAAGTCATATCGAAGAAGTTTTACTACTATCTTGAAGTACAATATGTCATGAGAAAACAGTGTCAGAATCACCAGGATCCGTTGAAGTGTTACAGAGTTATGACCTCATAAAGTGACAGTGGTCAGAATTGTAAAAATTGGCCCTGTCACTTAGGTGAAAACAGGCTTTGGGGTGAAGGGGTTAAAGGCAGATTAGTACATGTTACATCCATGTTTTTCACGAATACCTCATGTGCCCATCATAATCTATGATGCTGTACACGTCAGTATTTTTATATGGACCATTTGTCCATGGAAAACACATGGAGACATTTTTTCCAGCTACATGGATGACAAGGACTTATATTAGTCTACGGCTCTGTGAAAACACATATAGTACACGGATGGCATCCATGTGCCATACATGTGCTGGACATATTTAACATTAGAAACAATAGAAGAATGTTTGTAATTTATTTATTTTTTATCCATAACACTGAAGACACACTGATGGTAAAAACAGACACATGGATGACACATTGATGACACACTGATGAAAACACTGATGACACCGGTACCAGTTTTTCATGTATGTGTTTTATAACACATGTAAAGGAGGCCTGAGCGCTATGTAGAAACAGTAAGACTGTGTGTGCACATTGAGTATTTGGTTGCAGAAATTACTGCATGTTTTCTGCATCTCTTGGCAGCAAAAATGTTTCGGAAAATCCTCAGCGTTTATGGTGCGTCTTTGCATGCTTTTTTTTCCTGTGCATTCAATGGGTCAACAACAAAGGCAAAAACACACAAAGAATTGACATGCTGCAAATTTTATCACACAGCAAATCCTGTTAGGAAAAATACTGATCATTTGCACAACGCTTCAGGATTCTCATTGACTTTGCTGCCATTAGAATTTCCTAGCGTTTTGTGGCCAATTCCGAGTGAAAAGAACAATGCAAAGATGCATCAAAAACACATCGTGTGCACACAGTCTTTCTCTTTTCCCTGCATGAATCAGCATTAAAACTGAAATTTTACTCACTGCAAATTTCCTGGGAGGTTGGAGGAATTGAACAGGGGGAAGACTCATGCAGAAAAAAGACACTTCCTCTTCCTACATAGAGCTTTGAAGGATTCAGATAATCTGTTTATAATCATGTGATCTCAGAGATATAATGGAAAAGAGAAGACTTGACTGGATAGAAAGGTAAAATTAGCAATTGTAAGTACAATGTGATATGTAATAGGATGATTGCAATATATTAAGAGGATAAAAACATTGATGAACGTGCTTCTTTGAAAGTTATAGATACAAAACAAAATATTTGTTTTGGTGTTTCTGTTTTTCATTCCCCTCATTCCCAGAGCCATAAGCTTTTTATTTTTCCATCAATATGGTCATTTGAAGGCTTGCTTTTGCGAGACAAGTTGTACTTTTGAACGACACCATTTGTTTTACAATATTGTGTACTCAAAAACGGGAAAAAAAATCCAAGTGCCGTGAAATTGCAAAAAAGTGCAATTTCACAACTGTTTTAGGATTTTTTTTTACCATGTTCACCAAATGCTAAAACTGACCTGCCACTATGATTCTCCAGTTGATTATGAGTTTGTAGATGCCAAACATGTATAGTTTTTTTATTTTTATATAAAGTGTAGTAGCTGAAATGCTCCCTTGCTATGAGTGCTGACTGCTGGGAGGCGTTAATAGCAATCCAGCAATGACAACCACAGGGGTCTCCTGCAGACCCCAGGATGTCATGCTAACCTATCGGTGGTCATGGGACATGGGCTCCGATGGGCGGGGTTTAGTGATGAGCGAGTATGTTTGTTACTCGAGTTTCTCTGAGCATGCTCAGGTGGTCTCCGAGTATTTCGATGTGCTCGGAGATTTAGTTTATGTCGATGCAGCTGTATGATTTGTGGCTGCCAGACAGCTTGAATACATGTGGGGGTTGCCTGTTTGTTAAGAAATCCCCACATGTATTCAGGCTGTCTAGCAGCTGCGGTGACATAAACTAAATTTTCAAGTATGTCGAAATAATTGGAGACCACCCGAGCATGCTCAGAGAAACTCGAGTAACGAGCATACTTGCTCATCATAAGCGAGGTTTAGTGACGTACTTCCGACACTGTTACATTAAATGCCACTGTCAGAGATTGATAGCGGCATTTAACAGGTTAACAGCCACGGGTGGATGGCGATTCCACCTGCGTCCTGTTAGTGGCACGTGTTAGCTGTTGAAAACAGCTGACATGTGCCAGGAAAGATGTGGGCTCAGTGCCGGAGCCCACATCAAAGGGAGGGACATGGACATGTACATGTTCGGCACATGTCGTGAAAGGGTTAAATTAAATCTATTTGGAAAGTTGCCATTTTTTCCATTTTAGCTATATTAGTTGACCCGTGCGAAATTTTTGCACATTGGTTGTCGGGCCGCGGGCAATTTCAGGAAACTCAAGCTGGTCAAATGTTAATGTATTTAATGAGATGACAAACACAGAGAGGTATTTATATATGTAGATTTGTAATACAATAAATCGGTTTCATAAGTAGAGGCTAAAAAAATGTCTTTAGGTTGTGGTGCCACCTGCAGGTTATTGTTTTTTTCTGCAGGTTTCAGAAAATGAATGTTTAAACTGTACATATTGATCAAGTTGTGACTATGTGGTTTGTTTGTGTCATTTCTTGCTGAAGGGAGCAAGTTTACCTTTCAAATGGTGTATTATTTATGTGTGTGGGGTGACGTAATCACTGAAAAAGCAGTGCATGTTTACAAATGTGTTTGCATATGTGAGTCACCATTTGTGTTTGTGGGGCGAAGTAATTACTGATAAAGCAGTGCATGTTTACAAATGTCTTTGCATATATGAGTCACCTGCAGTGAAGTGTGAAATCCCCGAATTTGCCTGAAATAGGCTGGGCAAGCACTTCGGCAAGCTGGAAAGACTTCAAGGCAAATGCCACCTGCAGGTATTTTGACCTTTGAAATGGTGTTTCATTTGTGTGTGTCAGTGGAGTATCAATGGAGCAACTTGAGGTTGTGGTGGTACCTGCAGGTTATTGCTTTTTTCTGCTGGTTTCTGAAAAAAAAGGTTTAAACTGTATTTATTGATCAAATCCTAAATGTGTGGTTTGTGTATTTTCTGGCTGAAGGGGCAAGTTTACCTTTCAATGGTGTATTATTTGTGTGTGTGGGGCTAAGTAATCACCAAAAAGGCAATGCATGTTTACAAATGTGTTTGCATATGTGACTCACCTGCAGTGAAGTGTGTGGAGCGCCCCCAGACACAGGGCCACGCGTTCTCGGTACCGGGCCTCTCTGGTTCGGTTCTGAAGCTGTCACGGTGGTTATACCCGGTCCGTGACCCTGCTAAGGGGCGTCCAATAAAGGGTGATGGTGCGTGGTGCGAGGAATAACGAGGACACAGGGTTCAGTTTCTTTACCTTTTACTGAAGGTTTCAGGATCCTCAATCCAGGGCACTGTCAACAGGGCTGTCTGAGACCGGCCGGTCCAAAGGCACATCCAGAGTTTCCTTTGCAGGTGGAAATCAGTGGCTACCACTAGCGCTTGTGTGTTGTAGTGCTTCCCTGCTGAGCATTCAGGATAGTCCTCACAACTTCTGTTCTCGTTCTTTCTAGATCTTTCTCTTCTCCGTCCCCCAGGTAGGTTATGGCTAGGACGCACCTTTATGACAGGTAGGCCTGGAGTTATTCTGGAACCCTAGTGTCACCCCTCTCCCACGATTGCCTCCTATGTCCTTCTTAGGTGTTGTATGGTAGACAGCCAACCGGTAATTAACTGTCCTGCCGCTGTTTGAAGTAATGCGTGGAGACTGTTACTTCTTCGGTGCTCCAGCCACCGGCTATGCGCCTCAGTAGGATGTTGCCATTCTCGGGGCACGACTCCTACTGGATCTCCTTTGTGCTGATCTCGTTTCTCACTGTTCCACAATATCCTTCGCTTCGTGTCTCTTTCTTAGGATACCGCCGCAAGGTAGTGCAGGCGCGGTTCCGTAACAATCTGTCCTTTCGCTAGGTACCTGCCAGATTTCCCAGTTCTGACAGGTCCTCCCTGGAGCTCTCCCAGGCTTCGATCTGCCTAACTTCCTGTCCGACCCCTAGTTTTACCAATGTGGGAAGTGGCCCAATAAATAAGCCTTTTGCTCTCCCTAGTGGTCGGAGTGTGAAGTGTAATGTGTGCTGGTGATACCTGGTCAGTAGAATCCCTTCAGTGCCATCAGACGTACCATCACTCCCTTTAGTGGCAGAGCGATGTTACTGCAACGACCAGATCTATGGGGCGCTGCATGTGCAATCTTTGAATTTGCCTGAAAAATCCTGGGCAAGCACTTTGGCAAGCTGGAAAGACCCCAAGGCAAATGCCACTTGCAGGTAATTTAACCTTTGCAATGATGTATAATTTATGTGTTTCAGTGGAGTATAAACGGAGCAAGTGTGCAACTGAATAGGCAGTGCATGTTTACAAATGTATTTGCATATTTGACTCACCTGCAGTGAAGTGTGCAATACTCCAATGTGCCTGAAATCGTCTGGGCAAGGAGTTCGGCAAGCTGGAAAGCCCCCAAGGCAAATGTTAGAATTTGTGATGTCTGTAAGCAGCTTTGTGGTAGTGTGCTTTGGGGTAGTGTGGTGCCACCTGCAGGTAATTTTTGCTTACTGCAGACTTATGAAAATTAATGTTTAAACTGTATTTTGTGATCACATCGTGGATGTGTGGTTTGTTTGGCTATTTTCTTGCTGCTTTGTTGCTGAATGGGGCAAGTTTAACTTTTAAATGGTGTATCATTTGTGTGTGTGTGTATGAACGGAGATACAAAGTAATCACCGAAAATGAGTGTTTAGAAATAATATATACGGATTACAACAATAAAAATATGTTTTGCACAAGAATGTATAACATATTTTTTCACATGGTTGATTAAATTATTGTATATTTGATGTTAAGTTATTGTATATTTGATGTTAAGTGGAATTCCTGTGACAAGGACAATTTTACTGGGTCCAGGGAAACTTGCAGTCAGTATAAATTTTCAGAGCAGTTTTGTTGTCCTGACATTTGGTTGCATATATATATAAAGTCTCATCCATTAAAGCAGTGGATGTAATAAGGTCAGAGCTGGCTGCAGCAGATTCCAGCTCTATTTTTTTCAGTGCTTAGGAAGAAGAAACAAATACATTATTTGCTGTTAATGGTAACACTGACACAGTTTCTTACAATTTTTATACACAAGGATCATTACATTTGTATGGATAGAACTGAATTTCTCTGTCCCATTCTTTTATCTGCCCACCATGTCCACTCAGTGCCAGACTGAATGCTACAGCCTTTAACAATCACAAGAACAAAATGTTAGTGATGGGCACATTTATTCAAGTGGAATTGAAGTTTTCTCAAATTTTACAATAATCCATTTTTTACACAATATGGATTTTTTTGTATTTTATCTTGCACATATTCAACAAGATGGAGTGGCAGTGGAGGGCCATCGAAAAGGACAAAAATATCATTAGACGTCATAGATAGAGATGAGTGATTATCTCGATATTCAGTACGGATCACTATCGCCATATCTGCCGAACATAGCCGAACGCCATTGGAGTCAATGGGAATACAGATGAGCGAATATGTTTAGAAACGATCATCAAACATAAATCTGGCATGAATATGGTACAAATATGGCAAATTCGGATTCGGCGCTCGTTCTCCAAACAAATTCGCTCATTTCTGGTCGTGGATCCTTTTTGGAGGTTACATGACTCCATTGACTCAGTTGACGATAATATGTTGACAATTTGTCCTTTAAATAGGTCAGGTGAAACAGAGAGGAGAAACGGAAGATAAAAAATGGTATAATGCTTTCTTAAAGGGAACCTGTGAACAGGTTTGGCCGATAAGAGATACGGCCACCACCTTTCACGGCTGATATAGATGATCAGTGAATTGTATTGATTTTATATTAAGAAATTCAAAATTCAAAATAAAAGTTATAGGTGAACACATCTGTAATTGGCTTAAAATGAATCTGTCACTATGTTTTTACTACTTAATCTGAGAACAGAATAATATAGAGACAGAAACTAGGGTTGAGCGAAATGGGTCGAGATTTTTCAAAAGTCGCCGACTTTTGGCAAGGTCGGGTTTCATGAAACCCGACCCGACCCCAGTGTGGGGTCGGCCATGAAGTCGGCGATCTTTTGAATCTGGAATCGGAATTCCGATACCGATTCCCGATATGTTTAAAATATCGGGAATTGGTATCGGAATTCAGATTAAAGTGTAAAATAAAGAATTAAAATAAAAAATATCGCAATACTTACCCTCTGACGCGCCCTGGTACTAACCGGCAGTCTTCCTTCCTTAGAATCAGCCTTCCAGGACCTGGCGGTGACGTCGCGGCTTGTGATTGGCCGCACGGCCGCCCATGTGACCGCTCGCGCGACCAATCAGAAGCCGTGACGTCACCGAAGGTCCTTCAAGCGCTGATTCTTAGGAAGGAAGGCTGTCGGAAGGAAGCAGGGCGCTTCCGAGGGTGAGTATATTCCTATTAGGTATATACTCACCCTCGGAAGCGCCCTGCTTCCTTCCGACAGCCTTCCTTCCTAAGAATCAGCGCTTGAAGGACCTTCGGTGACGTCACGGCTTCTGATTGGTCGCGCGAGCGGTCACATGGGCGGCCGCGCGGCCAATCACAAGCCGCGACGTCACCGCGATGTCACCGCCAGGTCCTGGAAGGCTGATTCTAAGGAAGGAAGACTGCCGGTTAGTACCAGGGCGCGTCAGAGGGTAAGTATTGCGATATTTTTTATTTTAATTCTTTATTTTACACTTAAATATGGATCGCAGGGCCTGAAGGAGAGTTTCCACTCCTTCAGACCCTGGGAACCATGGAAACCCAATGCACTGCATTGGGTTTCGAGTTTCGGACGACCCCAACCCCGAATTTTTTATAGGATCGGCCGATTTCACTCGACCCGACTTTTGAAAAAGTCGGGTTTCGTGAAACCCGACCCGATCCTATAAAAGTAAAGGTCGCTCATCCCTAACAGAAACCCTGATTCAAGTGATGTGTCATTTACTTAGTGTAGCTTTGCTAAAATCAGTGTAGCTTCAACAGGAGACTATCATCACTAGAGGACTAGTAAACCTTCCAGAGAGTCAAGCATATTCATGAGCTCAGTATAACCCCACCCTCACCACTGATTGGCAGCTTTCTGCCTATGCACAGTTTACACAGAAAGCTGTCAATTGGTGATGTGGGCGGGGTTATACAGAGCTCAATATTCAGACATTTGCAGCATAGACAACAGGGATTTTATTAAAAGGAAAGCAAACAGCTCAGCAAATGGCACATTCCTGGAATCAGGGACTCTGCCCCTACATTATGCTGTTCTTAGCTATGGTAGCCAAAACTTTTTGACAGATTCCTTTTAAATTTGTTAATTAGCACACAACACTGTGAAATTACTTTCATCGCCATCTATGGTTTAAGCTACGGCATAACTAAAATGTTAAAAACTTTGCTCTATATCTACTCTATCTTATACTATTTCTGTATATAGAAGATTGAAGAATCATTACAACTACCTGATTCACAATTTATAAACTCAATTATGTAGCCTTCGCTCTTCAGTTTTGACAATATTCCGAAATGTCACATGCATGGCATTTAACAAAGGGAATCTTTTTGCCTTAGTGAACCTTGCCATTGGTGAAGAGGACCTGCCATCTTTCCTGACATGACTGTTTTAGTAGAGAATTGCATTCACTAAAAAAAAAAATGATGGAGATGTCCACCCTATTTATTTCTATTACAGTCCCACTTTGTGGTCTCAAAAAAGAAAGAACATGATTCATCTTCTAGTAGTTTCCCTGCTTGGGTCTCCTTGCTTACTTTTCTAATGGGGACATGTATTTGATGGCTGCAACCAATCAGTGGTGGCAGCGGTCACCAAGGATGTACAAAGATGGAACGAGGAAGTACAGCAATACATAAAAGACAAAGACCCAGACAGAGCAAGCCCCTTTGGACAAAACACAAGGTCTACTGTTACACAGGATATAGAGATGCAGATAGCACTTCCTTCAAAATGTGAGCCTTTATTCAGATCTTGCAACACTTCAGCTTCTGTGTGCTTTTTCTAATAACTGAGATGCTTGAGGATGGATCACTGACATTAGGTGAATAAAGACTCATATTTCTTACATTCAAGTTTTAAAAAATGCATTATTAGTTTTTTTACACTACTGTAGACTTTGGGTGAAGCAACTGTCACACGTTAAAGGGAACCTGTCACCCCCAAAATCGAGGGTGAGCTAAGCCCACCAGCATCAGAGACTTATCTACAGCATTCTGGAATGCTGTAGATAAGCCCCCAATGTATCTTAAAAGATAAGAAAAAGAGGTTAGATTATACTCACCCAGGGGTGGTCCCGGTCCCGGTCTGGTCCGATGGGTGTCGCAGTCCGGTCCGGCAACTCCCATCTTCATTAGATGACATACTCTTCTGGTTTTCATGATGCGGCTGCGGCTGCGGTGCAGGCGTACTTTGTCTGCCCTGTTGAAAGCAGAGCAAAGTACTGCAGTGCGCATGCACCAGGCCTCTCTGACCTTTACCGGCGCCTGCGCACTGCAGTACTTTGCTCTGCCCTTAACAGGGCAGACAAAGCACGCCTGCGCTGGAGCCGCAACATGAAGACCAGAAGAGGACATCATCCTATGAAAATGGGAGGCCCCGGACCGGACCACGACGCCCACCGGATCGGACCACCCGCCCAGGTGAGTATAATCTAACCTCTATTTCTCATCTTTTAGGATAGATCTGGGGCTTATCTACAGCATTACAGAATGCTGTAGATAAGCCCATGATGCCGATGGGCTTAGCTCACCCTCGATTTTGGGGGTGACAGGTTCCCTTTAAGTATTTGGTTAGCATTCCACATCAGTATTTGTAAGCCAAAATCAGGATTGGAACAATCAGAGGAAATGCATGATAGAAACATTTGCACCACTTCTGCATTTATCACCCACTCCTGGTTTTGGTTTACAAATACTGATGCAAAATACTGACCAAATACTGAAGGTGTGAACCTGGCTTTGAAATGCTGTGTTTTTGATACAGCAAAAATACACAAAGCCAAAAACTCACCAAAGACTTACCGTGGACACATAGTCTATGAGAGCTTACCATATAATGTTATTCATCTTCACAAAATGTGGCAGAAATGTACGTCACATATTAGGTGCGGCTGTACATACCGGTCTTAAACCCGCTCTCTACTGGACAAGCGCCAACTGTTACATGTACCGCTAATGGCAGCAGCTAGAGTTATCCCAGTGCTGTGCTATGCGAGTGAAGCTAACTTTGGCTAAAGTCTCGTAGGGGGATGACATTTTGTCAGATGATTTTTATCACACAATGAATGCTATAAAAACAAAACCCAAATAAACACGACAAAAATTGCAGAGTTTTAACCCATTTCACACTACTTGAAATTGTTTTCCCAATTTTCAGTAAATTGTATGGAAAAACCAATGCTGCCATTCAAAACTGCAACTGTCTCACAAAAATACAAGCTCTGTTTTGGCGATGTAAAAAAAAAAATAAAAAGTGAATGCTCTTAAAACCTAAGAAATGGAAAAATGAAAATTTTCAGTAAATGTGACATCCATGTTTGTGAGCCTGTTGAGGCTTCTCCCAGAGAGCATTTTGCATAGAACACTGTAAATGACCACACAATCAGATCCCATATTGGAACTAACAATAATAAAAAATAAAAAAAATATCAAAAAAGATAATAGTTTGCAAAATGTTTTATTAGTTTTAATATGACTCTTTTAGCAATTTGATAAAAAAGGGCAGCAGGGTGGGTCAGTGGTTAGTACGGTTGTCCTAACTCTGTGCAGATATTGTACTGTAGGACAATATCTGCACAGATTTTGTGTGTTCCTCCTGAGTATGTTCTGATTACCTATCATATTCCTAAGATACACTGATAGGGAATGTAGATTGTGACAAAGATTATTGTTGATCGAGCACTGAAATGCTCGAGTGCTCGGTACTCGAATTGCGCACGTTGCACGCTCAGACGAGCTTGACTTGAGTAGGGAGCATACCGGAAATGAATAGCAAACTCGAGCATCTTTCCTGAGGATGGAAAATCTCTCTTTCTCTCTGTGTGTCCGGTTCAGATAATTATGGGATCTGGGTACCCCGCACTGTTCGACACTCTATTGAGCACCTCGATGATAGATCGAATATATATCAGTGCCAAACAACTAATAGCGATGGCTGTAAAATGCAGTGTAAATTAATGGCGCCATATAGGTGAGTAGACATAAAACAACTCAAATATTGCTGCATTATTTAAGCCCGGAATGTCTGCATTAACAAACTCAACATAAAGATTCTTATTGGTACATCGCCTCTCTTCCTATCAGACAATTATAGCATTTGCACAGGATTTGAATATTCTCCGTACGTTCCTGGGATTTTAGAAGGGTTTTCTAATTTCATCCAAGACGATTTGTATAGCTTGCTTTGGGTTTCTAGGAAATATGCCCTACTATAAATATACATGACTTAGGTAAATCATAGGTAAATTAGATTATAAGTCCCGGTGGAGACTGATGTGGAACTGATGTAGATGCATTCTCTTGACAGCGCTGTTGAATAAGCTCGTGCTATCCCCATTACAAGTAGTACATCAAGCTAAAGTAATGTAATTGTGGTTGCTGCAGATCGTTGTCATTTGTTACATTTTCACATAAAGTTAAAAATATGCATCCCAAGTGTATCATGAGCTGCAAGAAAAAGTGCTTATATTGGTGGAAATAAGAGGATGTTAGTGAAAGGTTAACAATAATTAGAAGAAATCTAATATGCAAGTTGACTCTTAAGAGGGGAAAAGGACTTGAACTCTAGTGCCACCTATTAGAAGAAGCAATTCTAAAAGTCAATATTGACCCTTTAATGAACCTTGCCATATGACTTAGGATAAAAGCCAGACCTGTCACCAGTGCAATGTATGAGGTCTTATTTGGCTAGGTGAGAGGCTTCTGACTGGGCTCTAAGAAGTCATGTTTCTCCTTGAGAAGAGAGACTTGCCTGGTATGCCAGTGTAAAGAGGCTTATACGCCATGCAATGCTCCTTTGGAAATTAAATATGCAAATTGCCTCCTCAGAGAGAAGGATCGTTTCAAATCTAGTATCACCTAATGGAATTTCCAAAAGATGCATTGTATGATTTATAAGCCTTCTTAACCCCTTCCCGACCTGTGACACAGCGTATGCGTCATGAAAGTCGGTGCCAATCCGACCTGTGACGCATATGCTGTGTCACAGAATGATCGCATCCCTGCAGATCGGGTAAAAGGGTTAACTCCAATTTCGCCCGATCTGCGGGTACAGGGGGAGTGGTAGTACAGCCCAGGGGTGGTGGCTTCACCCCCCGTGGCTACGATCGCTCTGATTGGCTGTTGAAAGTGAAACTGCCAAACAGAGTGATTTGTAATATTTCACCTATTAAAACTGGTGAAATATTACAATCCAGCCATGGCCGATGCTGAAATATCATCGGCCATGGCTGGAAACACTGGTCTGCCCCCCCCACCACCACCGATCCCACCCAGTCCTCCGATCAGTCCTGTACACTGCTCCGCTCCCCTCCGTCCTCATGTGTGCTCCCCCCGTGCTTTTGTCCGCTCCCCCCGTGCTCCAATCTCACCCCCGTGCTTCAATCCAACCCCCTGCACTCTGATCCACCCCCCGTGCTCCAATCCACCCTCCTATGCTCCAATCCACCCCCCCGTGCTCCAATCCACCCCCCCGCGCTCCGATCCACCCCCCCACGCTCCGATCCACCCCCCCATGCTCCGATCCACCCCCCGTGCTCCCCCCTACCCCATCATACTTACCGATCCTCCCGGGGTCCATCCGTCTTCTCCATGGGCGCCGCCATCTTCCAAAATGGCGGGCGCATACGCAGTGCGCCCGCCGAATCTGCCAGCAGGCAGATTCGTTCCAATGTGCATTTTGATCACAGTGATAAAACCTCAGTGATCAAAATACAAAAAATAGTAAATGACCCCCCCCTTTGTCACCCCCATAGGTAGGGACAATAATAAAATAAAGAATTTTTTTTTCCACTAAGGTTGGGGTTAGAACTAGAGTTAGGGTTAGGGTTTCGGTATGTGCACACGTATTCTGGTCCTCTGCGGATTTGATAAATCCACAGTGCTAAACCGCTGCGGATTTATCGCGGATTTACCGCAGTTTTTCTGCGCATTTCACTGCGGTTTTACAACTGCGATTTTCTATTGGAGCAGTTGTAAAACTGCTGCGGAATCCGCAGAAAGAAGTGACATGCTGCGGAATGTAAACCGCTGCGTTTCCGTGCAGTTTTTCTGCAGCATGTGTACAGCGATTTTTGTTTCCCATAGGTTTACATTGAACTGTAGACTCATGGGAAACTGCTGCAGATCCGCAGCGCTTTCCGCAGCGTGTGCACATACCTTTAGAATTAGGCTATGTGCACACGGTGCGGATTTGGCTGCAGATCCGCAGTGGATTGGCCACTGTGGATTCGCAGCAGTGTTCCATCAGGTTTACAGTACCATGTAAACCTATGGAAAACCAAATCCGCTGTGCCCATGGTCTGGAAAATACCGCGCGGAAATGCTGCGTTGTATTTTCCGCAGCATGTCAATTCTTTGCATGGATTACGCAGCGTTTTACACCTGTTCCTCAATAGGAATCCGCCGGTGAAATCCGCACAAAAAACAGTGGAAATCCGCGGTAAATCCGCAGGTAAAATGCAGTGCCTTTTACCCACGGATTTTTCAAAAATGGTGCTGAAAAATCTCACATGAATCCGCAACGTGGGCACATAGCCTTAGGGTTAGGGTTGGAATTAGGGCTGTGGTACGGGTTGTGATTAGGGTTATGGCTACAGTTGGGATTAGGGGTAGGGGTGTGTTGGGGTTAGTGTTGGAGGTAGAATTGAGGGGTTTTCACTGCTTAGGCACATCAGGGGTCTCCAAACGCAACATGGTGCCACCATTGATTCCAGCCAATCTTGTATTCAAAAAGTCAAATGGTGCTCCCTCAATTCCGAGCCCCGACGTGTGCCCAAACAGTGGTTTATCCCCACATATGGGGTACCAGCATACTCAGGACAAACTGCGCAACAATTACTGGGGTCCAATTTCTCCTGTTACCCTTGTGAAAATAAAAAATTGCTTGCTAAAACATCATTTTTGAGGAAAGAAAAATGATCTTTTATTTTCACGGCTCTGCGTTGTAATTGTCTGAGAAGCACTTGGGGGTTCAAAGTGCTCACCACATATCTAGATAAGTTCCTTGGGGGTTCTAGTTTCCAAAATGGCATAACTTATGGGGGGTTTCTACTGTTTAGGTGCACCAGGGGCTCTGCAAACGCAACATGATGCCCGCAGACCATTCCATCAAAGTCTGCATTTCAAAAGTCACTACTTCCCTTCTGAGCCCTGACGTGTGCCCAAACAGTGGTTTACCCCCACATCTGGGGTATCAGAGTACTCAGGAGAAACTGGACAACATCTTTTTGGGTCCAATTTCTCCTGTAACCTTTGGGAAAATAAAAAATTCTGTGCTAAAAATTTATTTTTGAGGAAAGAAAATGTATCTATTATTTTCACGGCTCTGCGTTATAAACTTCTGTGAAGCACTTGGGGGTTCAAAGTGCTCACCACATATCTAGATAAGTTCCTTTCAGGGTCTAGTTTCCAAAATGGGGTCACTTGTGGGGGGTTTCTACTGTTTAGCCACATCAGGGTCTCTGCAAATGCAACGTGATGCCCGCAGAGCATTACATCAAAGTCTGCATTTCAAAACGTCACTACTTCACTTCCGAGCCCCGGCATGTGCCCAAACAGTAGTTTACCCCCACATATGGGGTATCAGCGTACTCAGGAGAAGCTGGACAACAACTTTTGGGGTCAAATTTCTCCTGTTACCCTTGGGAAAATAAAAAGTTGTGGGCTAAAAAATCATTTTTGAGAAAATAATTTTTTTTTTTTATTTCCATGGCTCTGCGTTATAAACTTCTGTGAAGCACTTGGGGGTTCAAAGTGCTCACCATACATCTAGATTAGTTCTTTGGGGGTCTAGTTTCCAAAATGGGGTCATTTGTGGGGGATCTGCAATGTTTAGGCACACAGGGGCTCTCCAAACGTGACATGGTGCCTTACATTCCGAGCCCTGCCGTGCGCCCAAACAGTGGTTTACCCCCACATATTGGGTATCAACGTACTCAGGACAAACTGGTCAACAACATTTTGGGTCCAATTTATCATATTACCCTTGGCAAAATAGGAAATTCCTAAAATCAAAAATCATTTTTGAGGAAAAAAAAAATATTTTTTATTTTCATGGCTCTGCGTTATAAACTTCTGTGAAGCACCTGGGGGTTTAAAGTGCTCAATATGCATCTAGATAAGTTCCTTGGGGGGTCTAGTTTCCAAAATGGGGTCACTTGTGGGGGAGCTCCAATGTTTAGGCACACAGGGGCTCTCCAAACGCGACATGGTGTCCGCTAACAATTGGAGCTAATTTTCCATTCAAAAAGTCAAATGGCGCTCCTTCCCTTCTGAGCCTTACCATATGCCCAAACAGTAGTTTACCCCCACATGTGAGGTATCGGTGTACTCAGGAGAAATTGCCCAACAAATTTTAAGATCAATTTTATCCTGTTGCCCTTGTGAAAATGAAAAAATTGAGGCTAAAAAATTTTTTTGTGAAAAAAAAGTACTTTTTCATTTTTACGGATCAATTTGTGAAGCACCTGGGGGTTTAAAGTACTCACTATGCATCTAGATAAGTTCCTTGGGGCATCTAGTTTCCAAAATGGGGTCACTTGTGGGGGAGCTCCAATTTTTAGGCACACGGGGGCTCTCCAAACGTGACATGGTGTCTGCTAAAGAGTGGAGCCAATTTTTCATCCAAAAAGTCAAGTGGGGCTCCTTCCCTTCCAAGCCCTGCCGTGCGCCCAAACAGTGGTTTACCCCCACATATGAGGTATCAGCGTACTCAGGAAAAATTGCACAACTTTTGTGGTTCAGTTTCTCCTTTTACCATTGGGAAAGTAAAAAAATTGTTGCTAAAATATCATTTTTGTGACTAAAAAGTTAAATGTTCATTTTTTCCTTCCATGTTGCTTCTGCTGCTGTGAAGCACCTGAAGGGTTAATAAACTTCTTGAATGTGGTTTTGTGCACCTTGAGGGGTGCAGTTTTTAAAATCGTGTCACTTTTGGGTATTTTCTGCTATATAGACCCCTCAAAGTGACTTCAAATGTGAGGTGGTCGCTAAAAAAAATGGTTTTGTAAATTTTGTTGTAAAAATGAGAAATCGCTGGTCAAATTTTAACCCTTATAACTTCCTAGCAAAAAAAAAATTGTTTCCAAAATTGTGCTGATGTAAAGTAGACATGTGGGAAATGTTATTTTTTTAACTATTTTGTGTCACATAACTCTCTGGTTTAACAGAATAAAAATTCAAAATATGAAAATTGCAAAATTTTCAAAATTTTCGTCAAATTTCCATTTTTATCACAAAATAAACGCAGAATTTATTGACCTAAATGTACCACTATCATGAAGCCAAATATGTCATGAAAAAACAATCTCAGAACCGCTAGGATCCGTTGAAGCGTTCCTAAGTTATTACCTCATAAAGGGACACTGGTCAGAATTGCAAAAAACGGCCAGGTCAAAATAGGCTGGGTCATGAAGGAGTTAAACTGGAATGCCAGGCTAGGTATGTCACTCTCCTCAAGAAGAAATATTACCCCTTAGAACCTATTAGAGGAAATATCACATTAACTTTAAACTCTCCAAACAAAATATATAGTGGTGTACATCTCAACAATTCAAGTTCATTGATGCGTGTATGGTCCCAAAAAATTACTCCAGCACTCAGAGACCCTGTTCAGAAAGTATATACCAATGAGGCTGGAAGCATATTGTGTGCATGTCCATGGACTCCAGCAGAATCAGTCTTCTTCTTTACTTCCCACCTGGCTCCAGCTTCCTTTCCTTGATTTACAGCTCCACCATCTGCTGACCAAACAGAAGAAGAAGGCAGAGTGGTCAATCAAGGAGAAAAACATGGTGCTGCACAAGTAATAAAGCAATAAATAGTAAAGCATTGTACTGTAGTTTTAAAGATAATGAAATTAGTAACCAAAGTAAGACATACAATGGAAAAGTTATGCTATTCATTCTAATTATTTTCTTTTAGGAATAGTAAAAGTGTTAAAACATTAAATATTGGCTTGTTATTCCTACAAAGCATGCCTGTTCTGCTCTAATGTTCTGTTTTTGTGCAATAACAAATAGGAAATATGTTTAATACTTTTATTGCATTATTACAGTTGTAAATTGTATACTCATAAAAGTTTTGGCAGGAGACATAGGATTTTTGTTGTTGCAGTTACTTCATTGTATTGTGCCCCTTGTGCGGTACGACGGTGAAGAAGGAAGGAGCTGCTCATCAATAGAGCTAGAAAAGGTATGATGATGGCCATTACACTGTATGGGGGCCATAATGGGGACAATATTACTATATAAGGGCCAGAATGGTGGGTTACTATTTATATCCCTCATTATAGCCCCATACATTAACAATGCATTTATTAATAATTCATTTTCGAGGCCACCATTTTAAATGTTCCAACTGTATCAAGATATAAAAAGTGGATTCTGCTACTGCATGCGGACAGAAAAGGACTTATATTACTTCTTTTGTGGGGGAGGAGGTCATTACTGCTGTACTTGAGCACAAAGACATACATTAGTTTTGTAAGGAGGCCCAAAGAGAAATCTTACTATTTTATGGGGACCACAAATGGACACATATGTACTAGTACTGTATTTGGCACATTTTTACCGTGAGAAGGGTCACAAAAGGTGACATCACTACTGTAATATATTTTTCTGGGGTGCATACTATTTTGTGAGGTGAACAAAATTAATCTACTATTACTGTGACACCAGGCAACACTGGTCACAGAATAAGTTGGGGGAAAAATTGAGAGAATACTCTAAAGGCGATCATCCAAATATGTCTGTGTGCTTAATTTTTCAGAAATGAGTCCTTCTTGGAAGAAGTTCTAAAGCCAAATGAAGAAGAAAAGCAAAAATGAAGGACTTCAATTGAAGACGTCACCTGTGAGTCACTGGATTTACCTCTGCAGAATAATAATAATAATAATTTTATTTATATAGTGCCAACATATTCCGCAGCGCTTTACAAGTTATAGAGGGGACTTGTACAGACAATAGACATTACAGCATAACAGAAATACAGTTCAAAACAGATACCAGGAGGAATGAGGGCCCTGCTCGCAAGCTTACAAACTATGAGGAAAAGGGGAGACAAGAGAGGTGGATGGTAACAATTGCTTTAGTTATTCGGACCAGCCAGAGTGTAAGGCTCAGGTGTTCATGTAAAGCTGCATGAACCAGTTAACTGCCTAAGTATGTAGCAGTACAGAAACAGAGGGCTATTAACTGCATAAAGTGTATGAGAACATGATGCGAGGAACCTGATTATGTTTTTTTTTTTTAATGGGCCACACAGGGATAGTTAGGGTAATGCGTGGGCCAATCTGAACAAATGAGTTTTTAGGGCACGCTTAAAACTGTGGGAATTGGGGATTAATCATATTAAACTAGGCAGTGCATTCCAAAGAATCGGCGCAGCACGTGTAAAATCTTGGAGAAGGGAGTGGGAGGTTCTGATTATTAAGGATGCTAACCTGAGGTCATTAGTGGAGTGGAGGGCATGGGTACGGTGGTAGACTGAGACCAGAGAGGAGATGTAGGGTGGTGCTGAGCCATGGAGTGCTTTGTGAATGAAGGTAATAGTTTTGTACTGGATTCTTGAGTGGATGGGTAGCCAGTGTAATGACTGGCACAAGGTAGAGGCATCGGTGTAACGGTTGGTGAGGAATATGATCCTGGCTTCAGCATTCAGGACAGATTGGAGTGGGGAGAGTTTGGTAAGAGGGAGGCCAATTAGTAGAGAGTTACAATAGTCCAGATGAGAATGAATAAGTGAAACAGTAAGAGTTTTTGCAGAGTCAAAAGTAAGAAAAGGGCGAATTATAGAAATGTTTTAGAGATGCAGATAAGAAGAGCGAGCCAATGATCGGATGTGGGGGGTGAATGAAAGCTCGGAATCAAGTATGACCCCAAGGCAGCGGGCATGTTGCTTTGGAGTAATGGTGGAACCGCACACGGAGATGGCAAAGGTAGGTTAATAGAAGGAGAAAACACGAGGAGTTCTGTTTTTGACAGGTTCAGTTTCAGATAGAGGGAGGACATGATGTTAGAGACAGCAGTAAGACAATCGCTGGTGTTTTCTAAAAAGGTCGGTATGATAACAAGAGAAGAAGTGTATAATTGGGTGTTGTCAGCATAGAGATGGTACTGGAAACCAAATCTACTGATTGTTTGTCTAATAGGGGCAGTATACAAAGAGAAGAGGAGGGGACCTAGGAATGATCCTTGAGGAACCCCAACAGTAAGGTGACGGTGAGAGGAGGAGGAACCAGCAAAAGATACAGTAAAGGATCTGTCAGAGAGATAGGAGGAGAACCAGGAGAGAACGGTGTCCTTGAGGCCGATGGAGCGGAGCATAGTGAGGAGGAGATGATGATCCACAGTGTCGAATGCTGCAGAGAGATCCAAGAGAATTAGCATGGAGTAGTGACCATTAGATTTAGCTGTTAGTAGGTCATTAAAGACATTAGTGAGGGCAGTTTCAGTAGAGTGTAAAGAGCGGAAACCAAATTGAAGAGGGTCGAGAAGAGAGTTATCTGAGAGATAGCGGTTAAGACGGGAGTGGACCAGGCTTTTGAGGAGTTTAGAGATGAAGGGAAGATTAGAGACAGGTCTATAATTAGCGGCACAGTTTTGATCGAGGGATGGTTTTTTAAGTAATGGATGTATGATGGCATGCTTAAATGAGGATGGAAAAATACCGGAAGTGAGAGAAAGGTTGAATATTTTTGTTAGGTGAGAGGTGACAGCCGGGGAAAGGGACTGGAGGAGATGTGACGGAATGGGGTCACTGGTGCAAGTGGTTGGGCGAGAATATGAAAGGAGCCTGATTACTTCTTCTTCTGTAACTGCTTCAAAGTCAGAGAGTGAACTAGATGCAGTGGGGGAGGGAGGACAGTGCATGGTATGAAGAGATTGGGAGATGATTTCCTGTCGAATCTGGTCAATTTTTTCTTTGAAGTAATTGGCCAGATCGTCAGCGCAGAAATCCGTGGTTTGGTCTTGCACTCTTGAGTTGAGTAGGAACTTATACTATAAACAAAGCTCCTGTGTATAGATGTCACTGGTGACATTTATAGATGAGCAAATACATTTGAACTCTACTCAATTTTTACAAAATTCTGCGCTTGCCAAAATTCAGATTTTTTGTAATTCAAGTCAGCACAAATTCAACGAAATTGGGGCCTCTGTTCTCCATTTTTTGCAACCATAAAAAAATCAGAATGTAAAAAAATAAAACAATCCTTATATTTACATAATCTCTATACACTTTGCTTCTAAGCATCACCCATCTGGTCCTCGTTGCATCTTCTGATCACATTAGCTTGCACTAAAATCCCAGCCCTGATGAAGGACATGAAAGTTCTGCGCATGTGCGCATAAGGACATGGTGAATGTTGTGACATCATGGCATCATCACCATATACACAATTGCACAGAGCCCTCCTTGACCTCATCAGAGCTGGAAGTCCTAGCTAAGTACCAAAGGCCCTAGAATTTCAGCATGAATGGCAGTGATCAGAAGATGTGGTGAAGACAAGACAGGTGATAGAGAGGAGCGGAGGTGCCGGAGAGGTGAACTGTAAGATGCATATGAGGATTTACTTTAATTTTTTAAATCTTACGTTTAGCATGCTTTGGGATTGGGGAGACCAAAAACCATTATAATGGACATTGAATTTGTGGAAAAACTATGCAAAACAAATAATTTCCCAAGATAATTAATTCAAACATGTGAAGTTATGACTGAGCAACTCATCTCTAGTGATATTAGTGTTAGTACTGTAGTTTTTGTTAATAATCAATATGATAATATAATTTGCTTGCTACGGTCACTATGTAGTGGTAATTCATGTTCAGGTCATGGTAGGGCGGTATTTGTCCATTGTATATACTATTATTGGTGCTTTGGTCTTGGTCTTAGACAGGAAAGAGAACTAGTTATCCCCAGACATAGCACAATTTGCTATATTAATTCACTGAAAAAACTCATACTAAGACCAAAATACCAATAATATATACAAGGGACACATATCGCCCTACCATGACCTGAAGACTAATTACCACTACATAGTGACCGTAGCAAGCAATTAATATTATCATATTGATTATTAACAAAAACTACAATACTTACACTAATATCACCAGAGATGAGTGTTCAGTCATAAATTCACCTGTTTGAATGAATTATCTTGGGAAATTATTTGTTTTACGTAGAAGTTTTTTTCCATAGTATGGTATACTATACTATGACTAAAAAGTTGTTTGAAATGCATCTGTCTGGTGCATTCCCATGGATATGCAATTTGTACTAAAATGATACAAAAAAGCATTGACTTTTTTTTTTAAATCAATAGTTGGTTTTAACACTTACCTCTCCGGATCAGTTGCTGGACATCTTCCCTACTAAGTTTCTGTATTACAAATAGTACAAGAGACCTGCGTTCAAGTCCACTGGGAGGACTAAAAAATACAATAAAAAGTAAAAAACAGTTTAAAAAACTGTGAGAAAAAAAAACTCCATAAAAATTCAAATCACCCTTTTTCCACCACTAAACATAAAGACTTTGAAAAAAGAGGTGGAATTAGTGTGTCCATAATTCTAGCAAAATATAACATAAACTAGATGGTGTCCTGATTCTAACGCATAGGGTATTCTAGAATATGCATGTCCACGTAGTATATTGCACAGCCACGTAATATATTGCCCAGCCACATAGTATATTGCCCAGCTACGTAGTATACAGCACAGAGCCACGTAGTATATTGCCCAGTCACGTATTATATTGCCCAGTTACGTAGTATATTGCTCAGTCACGTAGTATATTGCCCAGTCTCGTAGTATATTGCCCAGTTACGTAGTATATTGCCCAGTTACATAGTATACTGCCCAGTTATGTAGTATATTGCCCAGTGATGTAGTATATTGCCCAGCCATGTAGTATATTACCCAGCCATGTAGTATACAGCACAGAGCCACATAGTATACAGCTCAGACACGTAGTATATTGGCCAGTCACGTAGTATATTGCACAGCTACATAGTATATTGCCCAGCCACGTATGTAACAGGTTAAAAAATAAAAAAATAAACATACTCACCTTCTGAAGGGCCCTTGTAGTCCTGTCGCCTGTGTGCGGTGCACGCGGCAGCTTCCGGTCACATGACCATGACGTCATGGCAGGTCCTTCTTGCTCAGCATCCTTAGCACCGGAACCTGCCGCTTGCACTGCCGAGGACAGGACGACACGTCGGAGGGTGAGAATAACATTTTTTTTAATTTCTATTATTTGTAACAGTAGATCTTTTTATTATTGATGCTGGATACGCAGCATCAATAGTAAAAAGTTAGTCATACAGGGTTAATAGCTGCGTAACCGGAGTGCCTTACACCGTGCTCTGTTAACGCTGGCATTAAACCTTTTGTGAGGGCTGACTGGATGACTGGAGGGGAGTGTGGAGCGGGCACTGACTGCCAGGAGGAAACAGCGGCCATATTGCCGCCGGACTGTGGCCATCGCTGATTGGTCGTGGCAATGGTCCTAGGCGTTTTGCCACGACCAATCAGCGACTTGGATTCCATGACAGACAGAAGCCGCGACCAATGAATATCCATGACAGAAGGACAGACAGATAAAAAGACGGAAGTGACCCTTAGACAATTATATAGTAGATTAACCCAATTTGTAAGCATTGTAAACAGAAAACTTCTAAATCCCCAAAATTGTGTTTTGGTCACTGAAACACTGAAATATTGCAAAAGAAATGCTGTAGGAAGCAATCAAAATGTCATATGTATCCTAAGATGTTGTTAATGAAAACTGATTGCCCCCCCAAAATATGAAAACATTAAAGGTCTCAGAAAATGTTAGGCCTTCATTTATTTATTTATTCATTTTTACAAATTTCCAATTTTTGCTATAGGAATAAAATAATAAAAAAAACCTAAGCAATTGAGATACATCTGTAATCATACTGACCAGAACAATTGTGATGATTTATCTTTTTTTTTCATACACTGTACGTCATAAAAACAATTCTCCAAAAACATTGTCAGATTTTTTTTGCAATTTTACCACTTTTGGAATTTTTTTTCTCATTTTCAAGCATAGACATTCAAAAATACAACTCGTCCCGTGAAACATAAACATTCATATAATGTATTTCTATACAGATATTTAAATATATTTTTCTGGGCTGGGAGTGTTTACAATTGTCTGGATCACACATTTTTTTTTTCCATTGACAGACTTGTATGAGGGCTTTTTTCTCCTAGGACAAACTGTAGTTTTAATTTTTAGTACATGCATACATACATTTTGTTCAACTTTATATATATATATATATATATATATATATATAGCTTGTGGCCCGATTCTAACGCATCGGGTATTCTAGAATATGCATGTCCCTGTAGTATATGGACAATGATGATTCCAGAATTCGCGGCAGACTGTGTCCGTTGCTGATTGGTCGAGGCAACCTTTATGACATCGTCGTCGCCATGGCAACCATTATGACATCTACATCGATACTATGCCTGTCGCTGAATCAGAAACGTGGGATTTCTACGTCCTTTATGACATCATCATCGCTGTGCCCGTTGCCGATTGGTCGAGGCCGCTAGAGGTATTAAAACATAACTTTTAATTTTACTAATAAAATGCCTGTGTCTAAATTAAAAAGTATACAAACTCTAGGATGGGTGTTCTAGGAATGTACAATGCATCTCACAAAATTATAATATGATTAAAAAATTAATTTATATTAGTTCTTCAATACAAAAAAGTGAAACTCATATATTAGATAGTCATTAAAAACAGAGTGATGTATTTCAAGTGTTTATTTCTGTTAATGTTTATGAATATGGCTTATAGCCAATGAAAGCCCAAAAGTCATTATCTCAGTAAATTAGAATACTTTATTTTAACACCAGCTTAAAAAAATTATATACGTCCAACCCGCAGCATTTACTGACCATGGGAGCATAATTAACCTATGCTGTAACAAAAAAGCAACTGTCAGAAATCTGAGTAAAATGCAATATTTGTTTATTTTTAAAAAAAAAAAAAAATGCATGGGTTCCTGCATAATTTTAACCCCTTCATGACCGGGGGATTTTTGGTTTTTCCGTGTTCGTTTTTCGCTCCCCTCCTTCCCAGAGCCATAACTTTTTTATTTTTCTGTCAATTTGGCCATGTGAGGGCTTATTTTTTGCGGGACGAGTTGTACTTTTGAACGACATCATTGGTTTTAGCATGTCGTATACTAGAAAACAGGAAAAAAATTCCAAGTGCGGTGAAATTGCAAAAAAAAGTGCAATCCCACATTGGTTTTTTGTTTGGCTTTTTTGCTAGGTTCACTAAATGCTGAAACTGACCTGCCATTATGATTCTCCAGGTCATTACGAGTTCATAGACACCAAACATGACTAGGTTATTTTTTATCTAAGTGGTGAAAAAAATTCCAAACTTTGCTAAAAAAAATAAAATAAAATTGCGCCATTTTCCGATACTCGTAGCGTCTCCATTTTTCATCATCTGGGGTCAGTTGGGGGCTTATTTTTTGCGTGCTGAGATGACGTTTTTAATGATAGCATTTCGGTGCAGATACGTTCTTTTGATTGCCCGTTATTGCATTTTAATGCAATGTCGCGGCGACCAAAAAAACGTAATTCTGGCGTTTCGAATTTTTTTCCCGCTACGCTGTTTAGCGATCAGGTTAATACTTTTTTTTAATTGATAGATCGGGCGATTCTGAGCGCCGCGATACCAAATATGCGTAGATTTGATATTTTTTTAATTGATTTATTTTGATTGGGGCAAAAGGGGGGTGATCTTATGTTTTTTTTATCTTTTTCACATTTTTTTAAACTTTTTTTTTTAACTTTTGCCATGCTTCAATAGCCTCCATGAGAGGCTAGAAGCAGGCATAGCACGATCGGCTCTGCTACATAGCAGCGATCTGCTGATCGCTGCTATGTAGCAGAATTGCACGTGTGCTGTGAGCGCCGACCACAGGGTGGCGCTCACAGCGACGGGCAATCAGTAACCATAGAGGTCTCAAGGACCTCTATGGTTACCATTCACAAGCATCGCCGACCCCCGATCATGTGACGGGGGTCAGCGATGACGTCATTTCCGGCCGCCCGGCCGGAAGCGGTAGTTAAATGCCGCTGTCTGCGTTTGACAGCGGCATTTAACTAGTTAATAGGTGCGGGCAGATCGCGATTCTGCCCGCGCCTATTACGGGCACATGTCAGCTGTTCAAAACAGCTGACATGTCCCGGCTTTCGTGCGGGCTCACCGCGGAGCCCTGTATCAAAGCAGGGGAGCCGGCATCGGACGGTATAGTACGTCCGATGCCGGTAAGGGGTTAATAACCAGCACAGGGAAAACTGACGGCTGAGGGCAGATGTTAATATTTTAGGCAGGAGCCAATAGCTATAAAGGTTCCCAGGCTATTAATATCACCTCAAATCTGTTTGCTTAGCCTTTACTGGCTAATTTACAGGGGAACCCCAGAAAAAAATTGACATGGGGTCCCCTATAAAATCAAACCAGCAAAGGCTAGGCAGACAGCTGTGTGCTGATATTAATAGCCTGGGTAAGGGCCATGGATATTGGCACCCTCCAGCCTAAAATCACCAGCTCTCAGACATCCCAGAAATGGCGCATCTTATAGATGCACCAATTCTGGCACATAGCCTTGCTCTTCCCACCTGCTCTGCAGTAGTGGCAAGTGGGGTTCATATTTGTGGGCTTGATGTCACCTTCGTATTGTCAGCTGACATCAAGCCCACAGGTTATTAATGGAAAGGCATCTATAATACACCTGTCTATTACTAACCCTATAGTTACATGGTAAATAAAGACACGGCCAGAAAAAAGTCCTTTATTTGAAATAATCACACAGACTCCTTTATTGAATCTTAATTTACCATACTTATTGAACGCCTAATCCCCGATGTCCCAACTAGGGTTGAGCGAAACGGGTCGTTCATTTTCAAAAGTCGCCGACTTTTGGCAAAGTCGGGTTTCATGAAACCCGATTCGACCCCTGTGCGGGGTCGGCCATGCGGTACGCGACTTTCGCGCCAAAGTCGCATTTCAATGACGCGAAAAGCGCCATTTCTCAGCCAATGAAGGTAAACGCAGAGTGTGGGCAGCGTGATGACATAGGTCCTGGTCCCCACCATCTTAGAGAAGGGCATTGCAGTGATTGGCTTGCTGTCTGCGGCGTCACAGGGGCTATAAAGGGGCGTTCCCGCCGACCGCCATGTTACTGCTGCTGATCTGAGCTTAGGGAGAGGTTGCTGCCGCTTCGTCAGAAGCAGGGATAGCGTTAGGCAGGGTCCATTAACCACCAAACCGCTTGTGCTGTAGCGATTTCCACTGCCCAACACCACCTTCGGTGTGCAGGGACAGTGGAAGCTACATTTTTTTTTTTTCCCTCAGCGCTGTAGCTCATTGGGCTGCCCTAGAAGGCTCCCTGATAGCTGCATTGCTGTGTGTACGCCGCTGTGCAAACCAACTGCTTTTTTCAAAGCACAAATCCTCTTGTTCCTTCCTTTCTGCACAGCTATCTTTTTTGTTTGTCCACACTTTTTATTTAATTTGTGCATCAGTCCACTCCTTATTGCTGCCTGCCATACCTGGCTGAGATTACTGCAGGGAGATAGTAATTGTTGGACACTCCCTGTTTTTTTTTTTTTTTTTTTTTTGTGGGAGATTAAGATTGACATTTCTGCTAGAGTGCCATCCCTGTGTGTGCCATCTCTCACTCAGTGGGCCATAGAAAGCCTATTTATTTTTTTGCTTGATTTGGGTTATAAAATCTACCTGAAAAAATCGCTACATCAATCAGTGGGAGAAAAATATTGGCCTCAGGGCTTGTGTGCCACTCTTGACTCCTGTGTGTGCCATCTCTCAGTCAGTGGGCCATAGAAAGCCTATTTATTTTTTTGCTTGATTTGGGTTCTAAAATCTACCTGAAAAAATCACTACATCAATCAGTGGGAGAAAAATATTGGCCTCAGGGCTTGTGTGCCACTCCTGACTCCTGTGTGAATCATCACTCACTCAGTGGGCCATAGAAAGCCCATTTTTTTTTTTTGCTTTATTTGGGTTCTAAATTCAACCTAAAAAAATCAATAAATCAATCAGTGGGAGATTAATATTGGCCTTTGGGCTTGTGTGCCAGTCCTAAGCGTGCCATCTCTCTCTCTCAGATAGTGGGCCATAGAAAGCCTATTTATTATTTTTTTTATTGGGTTTATAAATTTTCCCTGGAACAAAAAAAAAAAAAGTGGGAGATTAATATTGGCCTCTGGGCTTGTGTGCCAGTCCTGAGCGTGCCATCTCTCAAACAAATAGTGGGCCATAGAAAGCCTATTTATTTTTTTGCTTGATTTGGGTTCTAAAATCTACCTGAAAAAATCACTACATCAATCAGTGGGAGAAAAATATTGGCCTCAGGGCTTGTGTGCCACTCCTGACTCCTGTGTGCATCATCACTCACTCAGTGGGCCATAGAAAGCCCATTTTTTTTTTTTTGCTTTATTTGGGTTCTAAATTCTACCTGAAAAAATCAATAAATCAATCAGTGGGAGATTAATATTGGCCTTTGGGCTTGTGTGCCAGTCCTAAGCGTGCCATCTCTCTCTCTCAGATAGTGGGCCATAGAAAGCCTATTTATTATTTTTTTTATTGGGTTTATAAATTTTCCCTGGAACAAAAAAAAAAAAGTGGGAGATTAATATTGGCCTCTGGGCTTGTGTGCCAGTCCTGAGCGTGCCATCTCTCTCACAAATAGTGGGCCATAGAAAGCCTATTTATTTTTTTTTTTTTTGGTTTTATAAATTCTCCTTGAAAAAAAAAAGGGAGATTAATATTGGCCTTTGGGCTTGTGTGCCAGTCCTAAGCATGCCATCTCTCTCTCTCAGATAGTGGGCCATAGAAAGCCTATTTATTATTTTTTATTGGGTTTATAAATTTTCCCTGGAACAAAAAAAAAAAAGTGGGAGATTAATATTGGCCTCTGGGCTTGTGTGCCAGTCCTGAGCGTGCCATCTCTCTCACAAATAGTGGGCCATAGAAAGCCTATTTATTTATTTTTTTTGGTTTTATAAATTCTCCCTGAAAAAAAAAAGGGAGCTTAATATTGGCCTTTGGGCTTGTGTGCCAGTCCTAAGCGTGCCATCTCTCTCTCTCAGATAGTGGGCCATAGAAAGACTATTTATTTTTTTTTTATTGGGTTTATAAATTTTCCCTGAAAAAAAATAAAAAGTGGGAGATTAATATTGGCCTCTGGGCTTGTGTGCCAGTCCTGAGCGTGCCATCTCTATCACAAATAGTGGGCCATAGAAAGCCTATTTATGTTTTTGGTTGATTTGGGTTCTAAATTCTACCTGAAAAAATCAATAAATCAATCAGTGGGAGATAAATATTGGCCTCTGGGCTTGTGTGCCACTCCTGACTCCTGTGTGCGTCATCTCTCACTCAGTGGGCCATAGATAGCCTTTTTTTGTTTTATTTGTTTTCTAAATTCTCCCTGAAAAAATCATTTTATTTTATTTGGTTTCTAAATTCTTCCTGAAAAAATCATTTTATTCTATTATTTTTTTTTCCTAAAGTCTCCCTGAAAAAAAAAAAAAAACAAATCAGTGGGAGATTAATATTGCCCTTTCTGCTTGTGTGCCAGTCTTGACTCCTGGGTGTGCCATATCTCTCTCTCTCTCCAATTGTGGGCCATAGAAAGCCTATTATTTTTTAGCTTGATTTGGGTTCCAAAATCTACCTGAAAAAATCACTACATCAATCAGTGGGAGATAAATATTGGCCTCTGGGCTTGTGTGCCACTCCTGACTCCTGTGTGCGTCATCTCTCACTCAGTGGGCCATAGAAAGCCTTTTTTTGTTTTATTTGTTTTCTAAATTCTCCCTGAAAAAATCATTTTATTTTATTTGGTTTCTAAATTCTTCCTGAAAAAATCATTTTATTCTATTATTTTTTTTTCCTAAAGTCTCCCTGAAAAAAAACCAAAAAACAAATCAGTGGGAGATTAATATTGCCCTTTCTGCTTGTGTGCCAGTCTTGACTCCTGGGTGTGCCATCTCTCTCTCTCTCTCCAATTGTGGGCCATAGAAAGCCTCTTATTTTTTTAGCTTGATTTGGGTTCCAAAATCTACCTGAAAAAATCACTACATCAATCAGTGGGAGATAAATATTGGCCTCTGGGCTTGTGTGCCACTCCTGACTCCTGTGTGCGTCATCTCTCACTCAGTGGGCCATAGAAAGCCTTTTTTTGTTTTATTTGTTTTCTAAATTCTCCCTGAAAAAATCATTTTATTTTATTTGGTTTCTAAATTCTTCCTGAAAAAATAATTTTATTATATTATTTTTTTTTCCTAAAGTCTCCCTGAAAAAAAAAAAAAAAAACAAATCAGTGGGAGATTAATATTGCCCTTTCTGCTTGTGTGCCAGTCTTGACTCCTGGGTGTGCCATCTCTCTCTCTCTCTCCAATTGTGGGCCATAGAAAGCCTCTTATTTTTTTAGCTTGATTTGGGTTCCAAAATCTACCTGAAAAAATCACTACATCAATCAGTGGGAGATAAATATTGGCCTCTGGGCTTGTGTGCCACTCCTGACTCCTGTGTGCGTCATCTCTCACTCAGTGGGCCATAGAAAGCCTTTTTTTGTTTTATTTGTTTTCTAAATTCTCCCTGAAAAAATCATTTTATTTTATTTGGTTTCTAAATTCTTCCTGAAAAAATCATTTTATTCTATTATTTTTTTTTCCTAAAGTCTCCCTGAAAAAAAAAAAAATCAAATCAGTGGGAGATTAATATTTACATTTGTGCTTCAGTGACAGTCCTGCGTGTGTGGCATCTCTCTCATTTGTTGCCACCAACAACAGAGTGTGTAACATTGTGCCTGATTTTCGTTGTGGTCTCACTCACCTGTAAAGGGGTAGCTAAATCATACTGAAGTTATAGCTCACCGTGTAAGTTGTGTGACAGCAACAAATACCGTTAGTTTGTTTACGTTTTTAAAACAATGAGGAAGTCTGGTGGAAGATGTCGTGGCCGGGGGCGTTCATTGTCAGCTGGTAATGAGGGTAGTGGTAGTGGTGGAGCATCAGCTGGTGGTGGGAAAAAAAATATTGCACCTAAGTCTGGAGCTGTGGAGCCAGGTTCGTCGTCTGGCTACACAAGGCCTCGAACGCTCCCTTTTCTGGGAGTAGGAAAACCGCTTTTAAAGCCGGAGCAGCAAGAGCAAGTTTTGGCTTATCTTGCTGACTCAGCCTCTAGCTCTTTTGCCTCCTCTCGTGAAACTGGTAAATGTCAAAGCAGCGCGTCGTTAGTGGATGCTCACGGTCAGGGACAAGTCGCTTCCTTGTCCTCTTCAGCAAAAACAACAACAGAGAAGAATGCAGCAGGCGACACAACGGGTTACTCCATGGAGCTCTTTACACATACCGTCCCTGGCTTAGAAAGTGAAGCAGTTAACAGTCCATGCCCATTACAAGTTGAATCTGACATGAAGTGCACTGATGCACAGCCACAGCCAGACTACTATGCTGGTCCTTTGACTCAGACCACAACATTGCCCTCGCAGGGTAATGATCAAGAATCAGACCCTGATGAGACTATGTTGCCCCATCACGAACGCTATACCACCGACCGACACGGTGACACAGACGAAGTTGCACACGAGCTACAAGAAGAGGTAATAGATGACCCAGTTCTTGACCCCGATTGGCAGCCATTGGGGGAACAGGGTGCAGGCGGCAGCAGTTCTGAAGCGGAGGAGGAGGGGCCGCAGCAGGCATCAACATCGCAACAGGTTCCATCTGCCGGGCCCGTATCTTGCCCAAAACGCGTGGCAAAGCCAAAACCTGTTGGAGGACAGCGTGGCCATCCGGTTAAAGCTCAGTCTGCAATGCCTGAAAAGGTATCCGATGCTAGAAAGAGTGCAGTCTGGCATTTTTTTAAACAACATCCAATTGATCAGCGCAAAGTCATCTGTCAAAAATGTTCAACTACCTTAAGCAGAGGACAGAATCTGAAAAGTCTCAATACAAGTTGCATGCATAGACATTTAACCACCATGCATTTGCAAGCCTGGACTAACTACCAAACGTCCCTTAAGGTTGTAGCACCCTCGGCCAATGAAGCTAGTCAGCAACGCAACATCCCTTCCGGCAGTGTAGGGCCACCATTTTCCGCACCACCTGCAGTATCTGTGCAGGTTTCTTTGCCAGGCCAAAGCAGTCAGGGTCAGGGAATCACCAGTTTCATAGTAGGAAACACTGCATCTAGGGCACCGGCGGCAACAATACCATCTCCCACCGTCTCTCAGTCTGCCATGTCCACCGGCACCCCCGCTAGTTCCACGATCTCCAGCTCTCCAGTCCAGCTCACCCTACATGAGACTATGGTTAGAAAAAGGAAGTACTTAGCCTCGCATCCGCGTACACAGGGTTTGAACGCCCACATAGCTAGACTAATCTCGTTAGAGATGATGCCCTACAGGTTAGTTGAAAGCGAAGCTTTCAAAGCCCTGATGGACTACGCTGTACCACGCTACGAGCTACCCAGTCGACACTTTTTTTCCAGAAAAGCCATCCCAGCCCTCCACCAGCATGTTAAAGAGCGCATCGTCCATGCACTCAGGCAATCTGTGAGCACAATGGTGCACCTGACAACAGATGCATGGACCAGTAGGCATGGCCAGGGACGTTACATGTCCATCACGGCACACTGGGTGAATGTTGTGGATGAAGGGTCCACAGGGGACAGCAAGTTTGGGACAGTTCTGCCTAGCCCACGGTCTAGGAAACAGTTGGCTGTAGCCGTTCGCACCCCCTCCTCCTCCTCTTCGTCCTCCTGCAGAAGCGAGAGCTCGTCCACAGACCGCAGTCGCACAACCACTCCATCCGCAGCTGCCACTGTTGCACACCAGGTCTCCCATTATGGGGCAGCTACTGGCAAACGTCAGCAGGCTGTATTGGCTATGAAGTGTTTGGGCGACAACAGACACACCGCGGAAGTTCTGTCCGAGTTCTTGCAGAAAGAAACGCAGTCGTGGCTGGGCACTGTAGATCTTGAGGCAGGCAAGGTAGTGAGTGATAACGGAAGGAATTTCATGGCTGCCATCTCCCTTTCAAAACTGAAACACATTCCTTGCCTGGCTCACACCTTAAACCTGGTGGTGCAGTGCTTCCTGAAAAGTTATCCGGGGTTATCCGACCTGCTCCTCAAAGTGCGTGGACTTTGCTCACATATCCGCCGTTCGCCCGTACACTCCAGCCGTATGCAGACCTATCAGCGTTCTTTGAACCTTCCCCAGCATCGCCTAATCATAGACGTTGCAACAAGGTGGAACTCAACAATGCACATGCTTCAGAGACTGTGCGAACAGAGGCGGGCTGTTATGTTTTTGTGGGAGGATACACATACACGGGCAGGCAGTAGGATGGCAGACATGGAGTTGTCAGGTGTGCAGTGGTCGAAGATTCAAGACATGTGTCAAGTCCTTCAGTGTTTTGAGGAATGCACACGGCTGGTTAGTGCAGACAACGCCGTAATAAGCATGAGCATCCCCCTAATGCGTCTGCTGATGCAAAGTTTGACGCACATAAAGGATCAGGCGTCTGCAGCTGAGGAAGAGGAAAGCCTTGATGACAGTCAGCCATTGTCTGGCCAGGGCAGTGTACAGGACGAGTTAGCGGGCGAAGAGGAGGAGGAGGACGAGGAGGATGATGGGGATGATTATATTTTTAATGAGGAAGCTTTTCCGGGGCCACTGGAAATTGGTGGCGCGGCAAGGCCGGGTTCTGGTTTTTGGAGGGACACAAGTGACATGGATTTGCCTGAAACTGCCCCTCAACCAAGCACAACCGCAGATTTGAGAACTGGAACTTTGGCCCACATGGCGGATTATGCCTTACGTATCCTCAAAAGGGACACACGCATAACTAAAATGATGAACGATGACGATTACTGGTTGGCCTGCCTCCTTGATCCTCGCTATAAAGGCAAATTGCAAAATATAATGCCACATGAGAACTTGGAACTAATATTAGCAACCAAACAATCAACTCTTGTTGACCGTTTGCTTCTGGCATTCCCTGCACACAGCGCCCGTGATCGTTCTCACACGAGCTGCAGGGGCCAGCAGACCAGAGGAGTTAGAGGGGCAGAAATCAGAAGTGGCATTGGCCAGAGGGGTTTTCTGACCAGGTTGTGGAGTGATTTTGCTATGACCGCAGACAGGACAGGTACTGCAGCATCAATTCAAAGTGACAGGAGACAACATTTGTCCAGTATGGTTACAAACTATTTTTCATCCCTTATCGATGTTCTCCCTCAACCGTCATTCCCATTTGATTACTGGGCATCAAAATTAGACACCTGGCCAGAATTGGCAGAATATGCATTGCAGGAGCTTGCTTGCCCGGCAGCTAGTGTCCTATCAGAAAGAGTATTCAGTGCTGCAGGTTCAATACTAACAGAAAAAAGGACTTGTCTGGCTACCCAAAATGTAGATGATCTAACCTTCATTAAAATGAACCACAACTGGATTTCGAAATCTTTTGCCCCACCTTGCCCGGCTGACACCTAGCTTTCCTATGAAAAGGTCTTGCCTGTGGACTATTCTGAATGCCTTTTCCAATCTCGTAATTTTCTGCACCTGATTGTCCAGCATACGACATGTTTACACCTCACTAAATGGCCAAACTCCCCACACGGGGCCGTGGTATCGACACTTGGCGACAGCACCCGTGAGAGTGCTGTTTGTCTGAAGAGGTGGGTGTGCCCGCTTTTGGTCGACGGCACTGCCACTGGGTCCCTCCTAGTACAATAAAGTGTCTCTGGCGGTGGTGGTGCGCACCCAACGTCAGACACACCGTTGTAATATGAGGGGCCCTGGGCCTGTACCGCCGGCCACAAGACAGTTCCCCCCCCCCAGCTCAAACAGTGCTCTACCACTTGCAAAATTATCTCACAGCTCCACCAATGTTTAGTCTATGCGCTGACATCCTTCAATGCCTGCCACTGACAATACCATTGTATTGACATTTTTGTTATGTTAGGCCTTCGAAGCCTGTCTGCGGTCACTCCTTCCACTATGCCTCCACTGACCACACCACTGCTGCCCGTGTACCCCTGGAACCAATTTAAAATTGCCTGCAGCCAGCCCAATTTTTTTATTTTAGGCCTTCGATGCCTGTCTGCGGTCCATTCTTTCTACTACTACTACACTGACCAGGCCACTGCTGCCCGTGTACCCCTGGAACCAATTTAAAATTGCCTACAGCCATGTGTTATTATTTTAGGCCTTCGATGCCTGTCTGCGGTCACTCCTTCCACTAGGCCTCCACTGACCACACCACTGCTGCCCGTGTACCCCTGGAACCAATTTAAAATTGCCTACAGCCAGCCCAATTTTTTTATTTTAGGCCTTCGATGCCTGTCTGCGGTCCATTCTTTCTACTACTACTACACTGACCAGGCCACTGCTGCCCGTGTACCCCTGGAACCAATTTAAAATTGCCTACAGCCATGTGTTATTATTTTAGGCCTTCGATGCCTGTCTGCGGTCACTCCTTCCACTAGGCCTCCACTGACCACACCACTGCTGCCCGTGCACCCCTGGAACCAATTTAAAATTGCCTACAGCCAGCCCAATTTTTTTACTTTAGGCCTTCGATGCCTGTCTGCGGTCACTCCTTCCACTAGGCCTCCACTGACCACACCACTGCTGCCCGTGTACCCCTGGAACCAATTTAAAATTGCCTACAGCCATGTGTTATTATTTTAGGCCTTCGATGCCTGTCTGCGGTCACTCCTTCCACTAGGCCTCCACTGACCACACCACTGCTGCCCGTGTACCCCTGGAACCAATTTAAAATTGCCTACAGCCATGTGTTATTATTTTAGGCCTTCGATGCCTGTCTGCGGTCACTCCTTCCACTAGGCCTCCACTGACCACACCACTGCTGCCCGTGTACCCCTGGAACCAATTTAAAATTGCCTACAGCCATGTGTTATTATTTTAGGCCTTCGATGCCTGTCTGCGGTCACTCCTTACAATATGCCTCCACTGACCACACCACTGCTGCCCGTGTACCCCTGGAACCAATTTAAAATTGCCTACAGCCAGCCCAATTTTTTTATTTTAGGCCTTCGATGCCTGTCTGCGGTCCGTTCTTTCTACTACTACTACACTGACCAGGCCACTGCTGCCCGTGTTCCCCTGGAACCAATTTAAAATTGCCAACAGCAATGTGTTATTATGTTAGGCCTTCGATGCCTGTTTGCGGTCACTCCTTCCAATAGTTCTCCACTGACCAGACCAATGCTGGCCGTGTACCCCTGGAACCCAGCTGAAAGTGCATGTAGCCTCCTTTTTTTCTTTGTTTTATATTTAGAAAGCCCAGATGATCTACGCTGTGCAACGGTTCAAGCTACCCAGCCGACATTTCTTTTGCGAGAAAAGCCATCCCAGCCCTCCACCGGCATGAAAAAGTCTGCATTGTCATAGCACTCAGGCAATCAAACAGTAGAAAGGTGCACCTGACAAGAGACGCATGGACCAGTAGGCATGTCCACAAAAAGTTACGTGTCCATTACGGCGCACTGGGTTAATGTGTTGGATGCATGGTCCACAGGGGACAGCCTACAAAGTCTGTCTGCAGTCCCTAATTCCAATTTTCCTCCGCTGACCACACCACTGCTGCCCATGTACCCCTGGAACCAATTTTACAGTGTCTACAGCCTAATTTTGTTATGTTAGGCCTACTACGCCTGTCTGCGGTCCCTCCTTCCAATACTTGTCCACTGACCACACCACTGCTGCCCGTGGACCCCTGGAACCTATTTTTAATTGCATAGAGCATCCTTTTTTTAATAGTAGGCGTACAAAGTCTGTCTGCGGTCCACTATTGAAATTGTCCTCCACTGCCCAGAGCACTGCTGCTTGTGTACCCCTGTAACTTTTTTAAGCTGCAGTGAGCCACATTTTTGGGTTAAGTCCTACTACCTGTGTCTGTCTGCGCCACTCAATTCAGCTGTGTTCCTTTGAAAAAAGCTGAGCGTCAATAGTCTTGTTTTCAGCCTCTAGGAATTTTAAAACTGCATTGAAGGTACAACTTTGGTAGGGCCTACTAACGGTGTCTGCCTCCCCAAGGTGTGCCCCAGGTTTCCTCGCCATTGCTTCGATCTTAATGCTCTCGTTTAGTAGTTGTTGAAAACTACACTGCATTAGGCCTACAAATTGGGTATGGGGTGTAGAGAGATGGTGTGTTCCACTCCAAGGTGTTCTCCAGGTTACCTTTCCTGAGCTCCGATCTTCCGGCTCTCGTTTAGTAGTTCTTGGAAACTACACTGCATTAGGCCTACAAATTGGGTATGGGGTGTAGAGAGATGGTGTGTTCCACTCCAAGGTGTTCTCCAGGTTGCCTTTCCTGAGCTTCGATCTTCCGGCTCTCGTTTAGTAGTTCTTGGAAACTACACTGCATTAGGCCTACAAATTGGGTATGGGGTGTAGAGAGATGGTGTGTTCCACTCCAAGGTGTTCTCCAGGTTGCCTTTCCTGAGCTTCGATCTTCCGGCTCTCGTTTAGTAGTTCTTGGAAACTTCACTGCATTAGGCCTACAAATTGGGTATGGGGTGTAGAGAGATGGTGTGTTCCACTCCAAGGTGTTCTCCAGGTTGCCTTTCCTGAGCTTCGATCTTCCGGCTCTCGTTTAGTAGTTCTTGGAAACTACACTGCATTAGGCCTACAAATTGGGTATGGGGTGTAGAGAGATGGTGTGTTCCACTCCAAGGTGTTCTCCAGGTTGCCTTTCCTGAGCTTCGATCTTCCGGCTCTCGTTTAGTAGTTCTTGGAAACTACACTGCATTAGGCCTACAAATTGGGTATGGGGTGTAGAGAGATGATGTGTTCCACTCCAAGGTGTTCTCCAGGTTGCCTTACCTGAGCTTCGATCTTCCGGCTCTCGTTTAGTAGTTCTTGGAAACTACACTGCATTAGGCCTACAAATTGGGTATGGGGTGTAGAGAGATGGTGTGTTCCACTCCAAGGTGTTCCCCAGGTTTCCTCGCCAATGCTTCGATCTTCATACTCTCGTTTAGTAGTTGTTGGAAACTACACTGCATTAGGCCTACAAATTGGGTATGGGGTGTAGAGAGATGGTGTGTTCCACTCCAAGGTGTTCTCCAGGTTGCCTTTCCTGAGCTTCGATCTTCCGGCTCTCGTTTAGTAGTTCTTGGAAACTACACTGCATTAGGCCTACAAATTGGGTATGGGGTGTAGAGAGATGGTGTGTTCCACTCCAAAATGTTCTCTAGGTTGCCTTTCCTGAGCTTCGATCTTCCGGCTCTCGTTTAGTAGTTCTTGGAAACTACACTGCATTAGGCCTACAAATTGGGTATGGGGTGTAGAGAGATGGTGTGTTCCACTCCAAGGTGTTCTCCAGGTTGCCTTTCCTGAGCTTCGATCTTCCGGCTCTCGTTTAGTAGTTGTTGGAAACTATGCTGCATTAGGCCTACAAATTGGGTATGGGGTGTAGAGAGATGGTGTGTTCCACTCCAAGGTGTTCTCCAGGTTACCTTTCCTGAGCTCCGATCTTCCGGCTCTCGTTTAGTAGTTCTTGGAAACTACACTGCATTAGGCCTACAAATTGGGTATGGGGTGTAGAGAGATGGTGTGTTCCACTCCAAGGTGTTCTCCAGGTTGCCTTTCCTGAGCTTCGATCTTCCGGCTCTCGTTTAGTAGTTGTTGGAAACTACGCTGCATTAGGCCTACAAATTGGATATGTGGTGTAGAGAGATGGTGTGTTACACTCCAAGGTGTTCTCCAGGTTGCCTTTCCTGAACTTCTATCTTCAGGCTCTCATTAAATTGTGGTTAAACGGAACAACTGCATTTGGCGTACTAGTTGGTTTGGGGCCTACTATCGGTGTCTGCCACTCCTTGCTGTTCTCCTGGTTTCCTGTCCTGAAATTCCATTTTCAGGCTCTCGTTAAGTAGTTGTTAATGTTAGACTGCATTTGGCCTACTAGTTGGGTTGGGGCCTACTATCGGTGTCTGCCACTCCTTGCTGTTCTCCTCCACTGAACAAAGCTGTGCCGCCTGTTTACTACGGTTGCCAATTTTGAACTGCATTTCGACTACTTACTGATTTGGGCCTACTCTCTGTGTCAGCCTCTCATTCCAGTTGTCCTCCACTGCAATGCCCCCTGGTTAGTCCTGTGTTACCAATTTTGAACTGCATTTAGCCAACTTTATTCTTTGGGCCTACATCTGTGTTTCCTCCTCATCCTGCCCATTGCCCAGCCAGTGATAGATGAGTCTGCTGGTACATTGACCCATAACACAAAATTCCCCGTGCACGCTACACAGCAAGATTGTGACCATGCTGAAAGTCAGGTTCCTCTTCCCGCATACCATACCACCTTACACGGGGACAAAGAGGAAGGTGCAGATGAAAGTGCAGGTTCCTTCATCAGGTGGGGGGAGGAATACTAGTTGGCGACGTCACTGGCACAGGGCCTCTCATAGTACGCAAAAGTGTTGCTGCCGGTGGGAGGCGCCCCCGCCATGCAAACACACCGCTGTACTTTGAGGGGCCCTGTGCCAGTGCCAATGCCAACGAGTGGGCCCCCCCTGCTTGCTCAGGATCATAGCACTTGCAAAGTTGAAATACTTACCTCTCCCTGCTCCACTGCCGTGACGTGGTCCAGATTTACTGGGCCCACTAATTACTTGAACCAGCCCTACCCCCCACAACTTTAGCCAAATGACCCCCAATTTCAAATGCCTTCCTATTATTATAAGGTAAATTACGATTGACAAGCTTCTTTAACAAGAATGGATGTTTTTGCCATTAAAATGGGCAGTGTAGGTGTTTTCCTGGCCTCCACTCACTGCCGACTATGCTCCCCCATTGACTTGCATTGGGTTTCGTGTTTCGGGCGATACCCGACTTTTTGCGATAATCGGCCGATTCCACTCGACTCGACTTCTAAGATAGTCGGGTTTCGCAAAACACGGCTCGACTCTAAAAAGGTCAAGGTCGCTCAACCCTAGTCCCAACGGTGCCACAAGTGAGAGCATCGGAGATGATCAGCTGATACATCCCTTATCGATGTTCTCCCTCAACCGTCATTCCCATTTGATTACTGGGCATCAAAATTAGACACCTGGCCAGAATTGGCAGAATATGCATTGCAGGAGCTTGCTTGCCCGGCAGCTAGTGTCCTATCAGAAAGAGTATTCAGTGCTGCAGGTTCAATACTAAAAGAAAAAAGGACTTGTCTGGCTACCCAAAATGTAGATGATCTAACCTTCATTAAAATGAACCACAACTGGATTTCGAAATCTTTTGCCCCACCTTGCCCGGCTGACACCTAGCTTTCCTATGAAAAGGTCTTGCCTGTGGACTATTCTGAATGCCTTTTCCAATCTCGTAATTTTCTGCACCTGATTGTCCAGCATACGACATGTTTACACCTCACTAAATGGCCAAACTCCCCACACGGGGCCGTGGTATCGACACTTGGCGACAGCACCCGTGAGAGTGCTGTTTGTCTGAAGAGGTGGGTGTGCCCGCTTTTGGTCGACGGCACTGCCACTGGGTCCCTCCTAGTACAATAAAGTGTCTCTGGCGGTGGTGGTGCGCACCCAACGTCAGACACACCGTTGTAATATGAGGGGCCCTGGGCCTGTACCGCCGGCCACAAGACAGTTCCCCCCCCCAGCTCAAACAGTGCTCTACCACTTGCAAAATTATCTCACAGCTCCACCAATGTTTAGTCTATGCGCTGACATCCTTCAATGCCTGCCACTGACAATACCATTGTATTGACATTTTTGTTATGTTAGGCCTTCGAAGCCTGTCTGCGGTCACTCCTTCCACTATGCCTCCACTGACCACACCACTGCTGCCCGTGTACCCCTGGAACCAATTTAAAATTGCCTACAGCCAGCCCAATTTTTTTATTTTAGGCCTTCGATGCCTGTCTGCGGTCCATTCTTTCTACTACTACTACACTGACCAGGCCACTGCTGCCCGTGTACCCCTGGAACCAATTTAAAATTGCCTACAGCCATGTGTTATTATTTTAGGCCTTCGATGCCTGTCTGCGGTCACTCCTTCCACTAGGCCTCCACTGACCACACCACTGCTGCCCGTGTACCCCTGGAACCAATTTAAAATTGCCTACAGCCAGCCCAATTTTTTTATTTTAGGCCTTCGATGCCTGTCTGCGGTCCGTTCTTTCTACTACTACTACACTGACCAGGCCACTGCTGCCCGTGTACCCCTGGAACCAATTTAAATTGCCTACAGCCATGTGTTATTATTTTAGGCCTTCGATGCCTGTCTGCGGTCACTCCTTACAATATGCCTCCACTGACCACACCACTGCTGCCCGTGTACCCCTGGAACCAATTTAAAATTGCCTACAGCCAGCCCAATTTTTTTATTTTAGGCCTTCGATGCCTGTCTGCGGTCCATTCTTTCTACTACTACTACACTGACCAGGCCACTGCTGCCCGTGTACCCCTGGAACCAATTTAAAATTGCCTACAGCCATGTGTTATTATTTTAGGCCTTCGATGCCTGTCTGCGGTCACTCCTTCCACTAGGCCTCCACTGACCACACCACTGCTGCCCGTGCACCCCTGGAACCAATTTAAAATTGCCTACAGCCAGCCCAATTTTTTTACTTTAGGCCTTCGATGCCTGTCTGCGGTCACTCCTTCCACTAGGCCTCCACTGACCACACCACTGCTGCCCGTGTACCCCTGGAACCAATTTAAAATTGCCTACAGCCATGTGTTATTATTTTAGGCCTTCGATGCCTGTCTGCGGTCACTCCTTCCACTAGGCCTCCACTGACCACACCACTGCTGCCCGTGTACCCCTGGAACCAATTTAAAATTGCCTACAGCCATGTGTTATTATTTTAGGCCTTCGATGCCTGTCTGCGGTCACTCCTTCCACTAGGCCTCCACTGACCACACCACTGCTGCCCGTGTACCCCTGGAACCAATTTAAAATTGCCTACAGCCATGTGTTATTATTTTAGGCCTTCGATGCCTGTCTGCGGTCACTCCTTACAATATGCCTCCACTGACCACACCACTGCTGCCCGTGTACCCCTGGAACCAATTTAAAATTGCCTACAGCCAGCCCAATTTTTTTATTTTAGGCCTTCGATGCCTGTCTGCGGTCCGTTCTTTCTACTACTACTACACTGACCAGGCCACTGCTGCCCGTGTTCCCCTGGAACCAATTTAAAATTGCCAACAGCAATGTGTTATTATGTTAGGCCTTCGATGCCTGTTTGCGGTCACTCCTTCCAATAGTTCTCCACTGACCAGACCAATGCTGGCCGTGTACCCCTGGAACCCAGCTGAAAGTGCATGTAGCCTCCTTTTTTTCTTTGTTTTATATTTAGAAAGCCCAGATGAACTACGCTGTGCAACGGTTCAAGCTACCCAGCCGACATTTCTTTTGCGAGAAAAGCCATCCCAGCCCTCCACCGGCATGAAAAAGTCTGCATTGTCATAGCACTCAGGCAATCAAACAGTAGAAAGGTGCACCTGACAAGAGACGCATGGACCAGTAGGCATGTCCACAAAAAGTTACGTGTCCATTACGGCGCACTGGGTTAATGTGTTGGATGCATGGTCCACAGGGGACAGCCTACAAAGTCTGTCTGCAGTCCCTAATTCCAATTTTCCTCCGCTGACCACACCACTGCTGCCCATGTACCCCTGGAACCAATTTTACAGTGTCTACAGCCTAATTTTGTTATGTTAGGCCTACTACGCCTGTCTGCGGTCCCTCCTTCCAATACTTGTCCACTGACCACACCACTGCTGCCCGTGGACCCCTGGAACCTATTTTTAATTGCATAGAGCATCCTTTTTTTAATAGTAGGCGTACAAAGTCTGTCTGCGGTCCACTATTGAAATTGTCCTCCACTGCCCAGAGCACTGCTGCTTGTGTACCCCTGTAACTTTTTTAAGCTGCAGTGAGCCACATTTTTGGGTTAAGTCCTACTACCTGTGTCTGTCTGCGCCACTCAATTCAGCTGTGTTCCTTTGAAAAAAGCTGAGCGTCAATAGTCTTGTTTTCAGCCTCTAGGAATTTTAAAACTGCATTGAAGGTACAACTTTGGTAGGGCCTACTAACGGTGTCTGCCTCCCCAAGGTGTGCCCCAGGTTTCCTCGCCATTGCTTCGATCTTAATGCTCTCGTTTAGTAGTTGTTGAAAACTACACTGCATTAGGCCTACAAATTGGGTATGGGGTGTAGAGAGATGGTGTGTTCCACTCCAAGGTGTTCTCCAGGTTACCTTTCCTGAGCTCCGATCTTCCGGCTCTCGTTTAGTAGTTCTTGGAAACTACACTGCATTAGGCCTACAAATTGGGTATGGGGTGTAGAGAGATGGTGTGTTCCACTCCAAGGTGTTCTCCAGGTTGCCTTTCCTGAGCTTCGATCTTCCGGCTCTCGTTTAGTAGTTATTGGAAACTACACTGCATTAGGCCTACAAATTGGGTATGGGGTGTAGAGAGATGGTGTGTTCCACTCCAAGGTGTTCTCCAGGTTGCCTTTCCTGAGCTTCGATCTTCCGGCTCTCGTTTAGTAGTTCTTGGAAACTTCACTGCATTAGGCCTACAAATTGGGTATGGGGTGTAGAGAGATGGTGTGTTCCACTCCAAGGTGTTCTCCAGGTTGCCTTTCCTGAGCTTCGATCTTCCGGCTCTCGTTTAGTAGTTCTTGGAAACTACACTGCATTACGCCTACAAATTGGGTATGGGGTGTAGAGAGATGGTGTGTTCCACTCCAAGGTGTTCTCCAGGTTGCCTTTCCTGAGCTTCGATCTTCCGGCTCTCGTTTAGTAGTTCTTGGAAACTACACTGCATTAGGCCTACAAATTGGGTATGGGGTGTAGAGAGATGATGTGTTCCACTCCAAGGTGTTCTCCAGGTTGCCTTACCTGAGCTTCGATCTTCCGGCTCTCGTTTAGTAGTTCTTGGAAACTACACTGCATTAGGCCTACAAATTGGGTATGGGGTGTAGAGAGATGGTGTGTTCCACTCCAAGGTGTTCCCCAGGTTTCCTCGCCAATGCTTCGATCTTCATACTCTCGTTTAGTAGTTGTTGGAAACTACACTGCATTAGGCCTACAAATTGGGTATGGGGTGTAGAGAGATGGTGTGTTCCACTCCAAGGTGTTCTCCAGGTTGCCTTTCCTGAGCTTCGATCTTCCGGCTCTCGTTTAGTAGTTGTTGGAAACTATGCTGCATTAGGCCTACAAATTGGGTATGGGGTGTAGAGAGATGGTGTGTTCCACTCCAAGGTGTTCTCCAGGTTACCTTTCCTGAGCTCCGATCTTCCGGCTCTCGTTTAGTAGTTCTTGGAAACTACACTGCATTAGGCCTACAAATTGGGTATGGGGTGTAGAGAGATGGTGTGTTCCACTCCAAGGTGTTCTCCAGGTTGCCTTTCCTGAGCTTCGATCTTCCGGCTCTCGTTTAGTAGTTGTTGGAAACTACGCTGCATTAGGCCTACAAATTGGATATGTGGTGTAGAGAGATGGTGTGTTACACTCCAAGGTGTTCTCCAGGTTGCCTTTCCTGAACTTCTATCTTCAGGCTCTCATTAAATTGTGGTTAAACGGAACAACTGCATTTGGCGTACTAGTTGGTTTGGGGCCTACTATCGGTGTCTGCCACTCCTTGCTGTTCTCCTGGTTTCCTGTCCTGAAATTCCATTTTCAGGCTCTCGTTAAGTAGTTGTTAATGTTAGACTGCATTTGGCCTACTAGTTGGGTTGGGGCCTACTATCGGTGTCTGCCACTCCTTGCTGTTCTCCTCCACTGAACAAAGCTGTGCCGCCTGTTTACTACGGTTGCCAATTTTGAACTGCATTTCGACTACTTACTGATTTGGGCCTACTCTCTGTGTCAGCCTCTCATTCCAGTTGTCCTCCACTATAATGCCCCCTGGTTAGTCCTGTGTTACCAATTTTGAACTGCATTTAGCCAACTTTATTCTTTGGGCCTACATCTGTGTTTCCTCCTCATCCTGCCCATTGCCCAGCCAGTGATAGATGAGTCTGCTGGTACATTGACCCATAACACAAAATTCCCCGTGCACGCTACACAGCAAGATTGTGACCCTGCTGAAAGTCAGGTTCCTCTTCCCGCATACCATACCACCTTACACGGGGACAAAGAGGAAGGTGCAGATGAAAGTGCAGGTTCCTTCATCAGGTGGGGGGAGGAATACTAGTTGGCGACGTCACTGGCACAGGGCCTCTCATAGTACGCAAAAGTGTTGCTGCCGGTGGGAGGCGCCCCCGCCATGCAAACACACCGCTGTACTTTGAGGGGCCCTGTGCCAGTGCCAATGCCAACGAGTGGGCCCCCCCTGCTTGCTCAGGATCATAGCACTTGCAAAGTTGAAATACTTACCTCTCCCTGCTCCACTGCCGTGACGTGGTCCAGATTTACTGGGCCCACTAATTACTTGAACCAGCCCTACCCCCCACAACTTTAGCCAAATGACCCCCAATTTCAAATGCCTTCCTATTATTATAAGGTAAATTACGATTGACAAGCTTCTTTAACAAGAATGGATGTTTTTGCCATTAAAATGGGCAGTGTAGGTGTTTTCCTGGCCTCCACTCACTGCCGACTATGCTCCCCCATTGACTTGCATTGGGTTTCGTGTTTCGGGCGATACCCGACTTTTTGCGATAATCGGCCGATTCCACTCGACTCGACTTCTAAGATAGTCGGGTTTCGCAAAACACGGCTCGACTCTAAAAAGGTCAAGGTCGCTCAACCCTAGTCCCAACGGTGCCACAAGTGAGAGCATCGGAGATGATCAGCTGATGAACTCTGGTGAACTCTTGCAGCGACTCAGTGATACACTGCGGGAGCGATCACCTCCTGTCAGTGTATCACCAGAGGCCGGGTAGAGCGGTCACATTTCTCGATGTGACTGTTCTACAATTGAGATCATTGTGGGACACTCGTTATTAAATGGACTATGGCAGACAAGGAGTATATGTTGGTCTATTATTTTTGATTGCATGCAGTAGACAAGAGCATCGGGGATTTGGAGTTCGGAGAGTATGTATTGTGTATGTAAATGTTTTTATTTTTTTACAATTGAAAACAGGTGCCGGATAATGGGACTACTCTCCCATCATTGGCTCATGCTGTCACTGTTTTATGTGACAGAAGACATGGACGGATAGGAGTAGTAGTCCAATCAGATGATGCCTGCGTACACGTACACACAGACACCCGCAGACAGACACACACTCACAGACACACGCAGACAGACGCAGACACCCACAGACAAATGCAGACACCCAGACAGATGCAGACACCCATAGACAGATGCAGACAGATGCACACACAGAAACCTGCAGACAGACACACACACCAGTAGACAAATGCAGACACCCGCAGACAGATGCACACACGTGCAGACAGACGCAGACACCCGCAGACTGACACAGACAGACAAGCACAAATTCTCAGCTCACACATATTCTCCGCCCACTCACACATATTCTTCACCCACACACTCTTCCTCCTTATGACATAATTTCCTTTCTGCAGCATTTTTGGCATGCAAATCTGCAAACATTTTTACACCTGCGGTTTGGCAGCGGATTTGACTGACTCAATGTAAGTCAATGTGTGAAGAAACGCTGCTGATCCGCAAAAAGAATTAACATGCTGCAGAACATAAAACTCTGCAAAGCAATTTTATGCAGCATGTGCATAAAAAAAATAAAAAATTAGGTTCCAGTTGAATTTCCTGAAATTTCCAATTCGATGCAATTTAGAACATTTTCAGATTCTATTTGTGGTTCCTCGTCCCAAAAAAACCTTGCCTGCCAACAATTGCCAAACTGCTGAAGCAAGAGAGAAAAGGCTGTCATTTTGCGTGGCCACATAATCTTTTTCCTAATTCCCAGCACCTGTGACATTTCATCAATGTGGACCCGTGTAAGAGAGTGTAATCGCGAAACAGCCGTCGTCCTTCACCTCCTTCCCGCACCTGATCTGTTACCAGCCGGCTCTCTGCCTTGTGTTCACGTATTTATGATTTGAATAAAGAACATCATCATCAAGCAATATCGGGGTGAGTGCCACCTTTTTCCTTTCTCTATGCTAGTGGATTGTTAGTATACTTCTGTGTATGGCTGAGCACCACCCATTAACTGCTGCTACTAACAGCGTGCCTACCCTCGTCTTGAACTGAGCACCATTTCATCAATCACCCCACAAAAAAATGTTAGTTCTAGTCCAGTTTTTATTTTATTTTATTTTTTATTATAACATAATTTTATAAAAATGAATATAAAGAAATGTTTTAATACATGTTTAATATACCGTAAGTATTTTTTTCACATTTTTGTGCACATTTTCATGCATTTATTGGATACAACTAGGGTTGAGCGAAACAGATCGGCAAATTTCAAAAGTCGCCGACTTTTAGCAAAGTCGGGTGTCGTGAAACCTGACCCGATCCCACTGTGGGATCGGGTCGGCGGTTGTCGATCTGTTCTCCAAAGTCGGGTTTCGTTTTTATATATATATATATATATATATATATATATATGTCATAGAGACATATACATATATATATTTATATTTACGTCAGCGCGATAATGTTGAAAAGCCGGTAATTCAATTGCCGGCTTTTCATTTCTCCTTCCTAAACCCGACATGATATGAGACATGGTTTACATACAGTAAACCATGTCATATACCCATTTTTTTTTTGCATATTACACACTACTAATGTTTGTAGTGTGTATGTGCAAAATTTGGGCGCTGTAGCTATTAAATTTAAGGGTTAAATCGCGGAAAAAAATGTTGTGGGCTCCCGCGCAATTTTCTCCGCCAGAGTAGTAAAGCCAGTGACTGAGGGCAGATATTAATAGCCTGGAGAGGGTCCATGGTTATTGGCCCTTCCCTGGCTAAAAACATTTGCCCCCAGCCACCCCAGAAAAGGCACATCTGTAAGTTGCACCTATTCTGGCACTGGGGTAATGAAGGGTTAATGTCACCTTGCTATTGTAAGGTGACATTAAGCCAGATTAATAATGAAGAGGCGTCAATTCTGACACCTATCCATTATTAATCCAATTGTATGAAAGGGTAAAAAAAATCCACACACACACATTATTAAAAAGTATTTTAATGAAATAAACACACATGTTGTTTTAATATTTTATTGCTCTCTCAATCCAACTGAAGACCCTCGTTCTGTAACAAATTAAAAATAATAAACCAACAATATACATACCTTCCGATGATCTGTCACATCCCATGCTGTAAATCCATCTGAAGGGGTTAAATAATTTTACACCCAGGAGCTCTGCTAATGCAGCTGTGCTCGTGGCTGTAAAACCCCAGCGAATGAAGGTAATGTAGGTCAATGACCTGTAGTTACTTTCATTTGCAGTGATGCGCTCTCTGCTGGATGTCCCTCGAGCATGGGAAAATATTCAGAAAAGTTCCCAGGCTCGAGGTCATATGAGGACATCCAGCAGAGGGCATATCACCTCGAATGAAGGTAACTATAGGTCATTGACCTACATTACTTTCATTCCCCGGGGTTTTACAGCCACGAGCACAGCTGTATTATAGCAGAGCTCCTGCCTGTAAAATATTTTAACCCCTTCAGATGGATTTACATCGTGGGACATGACAGATCATCGGAAGGTGTGTATATTGTTGTTTTTTTATTTTTTCTTTGTTACAGAGCGAGGGTCTTCAGGTGGATTGAGAGTACAATAAAATTCTACAACAACCCGTGTGTTTATTTTTTTAAAATACTTTGCAATATTGTGTGTGTGTTTTTTTAACCATTTCATGCTATTGGATAAATAATGGATATGTGTCATAATTGACACCTCTCCATCATTAATCTGGCTTAATGTCACCTTACAATAGCAAGGTGACATTAACCCTTCATTATCCCATATCCCACCGCTACACGGGAATGGGAAGAGAGTTGCCAAGTGCCAGGATAGGCGCATCTTCCATATGTGCCTTTTCTGGGGTGGCTGGGGGCAGATGTTTTTAGCCAGGGGGGGCAATAACCGTGGACCCTCTCTAGGCTATTAATATCTGCCCTCAGTCACTGGCTTTACCACTCTGGCGGAGAAAATTGCGCGGGAGCCCACGCCAATTTTTTCCGCGATGTAACCCTTAAATTGCCTTTAACCCTTAAATTTAATAGCTACAGGCAATTTAAGGGTTAAATCGTGGAAAAAATGGTGTGGGCTCCGCGCAATTTTCTCCACCAAAGTAGTAAAGCCAGTGACTGAGGGCAGATATTAATAGCCTGGAGAGGGTCCATGGTTATTGCCCCCCCCCGGCTAAAAACATCTGCCCCCAGCCACCCCAGAAAAGGCACATCTGTAAGATGCACCTATTCTGGCACTTGGCCACTCTCTTCCCATTCCCGTGTAGCGGTGGGATATGGGGTAATGAAGGGTTAATGTCACCTTGCTTTTGTACGGTGACATTAAGCCAGATTAATAATGGAGAGGCGTCAATTCTGACACCTATCCATTATTAATCCAATTATATGAAAGGGTTAAAAAAACAAACACACATTATTAAAAAGTATTTTAATGAAATAAACACACAGGTTGTTGTAATATTTTATTGTACTCTCAATCCACCTGAAGACCCTCGCTCTGTAACAAAGGAAAAATAAAAAACAACAATATACATACCTTCCGATGATCTGTCACATCCCACGATGTAAATCCATCTGAAGGGGTTAAAATATTTTACAGGCAGGAGCTCTGCTATAATGCAGCTGTGCTCGTGCCTGTAAAACCCCGGGGAATGAAGGAAATGTAGGTCAATGACCTATAGTTACCTTCAGTCGCGGTGATGCGCCCTCTGCTGGATGTCCTCAAATGACCTTGAGCGTGGGAACTTTCCTGGAAAGCTCCCAGGCTCATCAGCATTATGAGTAGCTTTTTAAGCACCAGCGGTTTCTGTATACTGGAACACCCCTTACTAGTGCACTGTCTTTGGCCTCGTTACTATATGCGTCATGTATGAGGTAGTATTTCAAGGTGGAAATGTATGCCTGTTGGTCTAGGAAGCCATATTGTTGTAGCCACACTCGTGCTCTATAGACCAGTAATACCCTGTATTGGAGGGGTATTTATTTCATGCGGCAAATATACAATTTTACAATATTAATTATTTATTTTGCTGGCCTCTCCCTCCCTTTACCACTTGGAGGTCCCATTTTGTGTCTTTTTTATTATGTCAAATTTTTTTGTCCCCCCCCTGTTTTTAATTAATGTATTAATAAACAGTTATTTTAACTTTATTTATTGTTCATTTCACTTCTTATCCTCTGTCTGGTATACCCCTTAGAGTATTATGGTTGTTATATTGCATGAATATAGGCAGATTCCTCATGTCTAATACATTCTTTTATATTTTGTCTCGTTAGCTGTTGATATTATCTTTTGATGCTTGCTGGTATTTTTTTTCTATTATTTTCTTTCAATAAATTGATTTATGTAATGATTTCATTTAACCATTGCATGTGAATCCACTTAGTCTTGCATCCCTAGAACCAATACAAAATACAAGTCAGACTTTACACTTGTCCATATATGAGCCAGGATATAATATATATTTACATCTATTAACAGACACATAAAAGCAGGAATGTTCACATAATTGGTATGGCTGCTTTCTTCTACAATATTCAGACATTTACTCTATGAACACATTATATTCTTTTGAAGCACATCTCTTGAGTCCAGAGAAAATTGTATTTTTTGTGCTTTTATCTACTTGCTGTATTGGACAAATCACACTTTCTCACTAACGTGCTGTTCAGTCTGTCTAAATACGCAGATTTCATATTGAGTATTCTTCTTAGGATTAAAGTATCCTTTCAATTTTTTTTCTTTCAAATCATTGTACGTGTCAGGAAGCGCTGTCAGTGTGTCATTCATATCATAGACTCTCTCAACAGTATTATTAATTCTGCAGTCACATTGCTCATAGAAGGAACCGCCGTGATTCATTTTCAGAATCTGTCAAAGTGTCCATTTAATGACTAAATACGCAACTAATTTTTTTCCTGGCTTCATTGTATCTAAGCTACAAATTGGAGCGAACTTGATTTCTAAAAGATCACATGTTCCTAAAACTGTATGTTACTGCTGCAGAAGAAAGTAGAGACTGGTGGGGACCAGATATCATTGGAATGATAACAACATGAGATCAAGACAAGAAATTGAGCTTTGCTAGGACAGTGTATGCGTTAATTGTAAAGATCCTGGTAGTCTTTAACAGTGAACAGGTTGAAAATTGTACTTATCTAATTCAATTTTACAGACACCATTGATGTTCTGATATAAAGAGGTCAGCTTGCCTTAGCTGATAGTGCTAATTTTCCCTTTCCTCCTCTGCAGTGATGATGCTAATAATGGAGACTGAAATGACTTTTCTCCATATTGTAAAGGAAAGTGTAATTGAATGGCCTGCATGGCCATTGGAACTGACAGTGAAGCAATGCACTTTCTAGTTCTTCTGTGAAATGATTTATGGACATCTGTGGTTTGATTTCTTGTGTCCCCGGTCGCGGTGTAATGCTGCACTGTGTCCCTGGTGCAGCAGGGGGCTCTGATGACATTTTGTGAAATGTCAGAGCCCCCGGAAGTCCTTCAATGGTTTCCTGTGTGGCAGTGGACTCCGGGAAAGATGGAGATGCACAGATGGAGATCTCGGCATCAAGATATCACCAGATGAGATCTCAGCACTGAGATCTTATCTCCCGAAATCTCGGTGCCGAGATCTCCAATTGTGCATGCGCCACCTAATGGCAGTCATTTTCCAAGAGTCCACTGGCACGTAGGAAACCATGGAAGGACTTCTGGGGGCTCTGACCTTTCAAAAAATTTCAGCAGAGCCCCATGCAGCATCAGGGACACAGCGCAGCACTGCACTGCCACCGGGGACACAGCATAGCACTGCCACTGGGGACACAGAGCAACACCATGATTGGGACACCAGCAGCGGCACCCTGATAAAGTATATCCACATTATAAGATGCACCCCCATTTTCCCCCAAAATTTGGAGGGAAAAAAGTGCGTCTTATAATCTGAAAAATACGGTACTTTGAAACTCGTTGATAATATTAGCCAGATAAGGTTCACAAGTTGAGATGAGTGGATCTTTTTAAATTTGTATTTGCCAACTTCATAGAATTTTATTCAAAAAATTTCATATGCAGCAAATAAGTTTGCATGAATATCTATACTGGAAAGCTTGTAATTGCTCAAAAATTACATTAGCAGGATAGGAAATAGAGATAAATTTGAGCTTAAGAGATTACACTCTAAATGAGAGAGATTTACCCACTGACTCTGAAGATAGAAAACAACTCTGCCATTAAAATTGTGCTACACTGGGAACAGCCGATCTGTGATAGCCCAGGTCCTGACCACTAATGTACAAGGAATGATAATCCATGAGGAGGAAATACAAAATGATGTTAGTCCACTATTTGATGCTTTAGCAGTGTGGGAAATGGTGCCTGACAAGTGTTTATTTATTTTTTTGCAAACCTTGAAAGAAATCTCAAAATATTTGAATTTGAATGAAAGTGAGTATTTCAGGAAATTCAACTTAAGCTCGATCCTCTGTGGATCAATCTTCTTATATCTCCTCATGGGACACTGGGCAGTCTGGCAGATTTCATCATAATGATTTGAAGCTATCACTAAACATGGCATAGGAAAAGAAATCAGGAGGGACTATTACACGATGTAGAAAAGCTGACACAATGAAACCAGCAGCCATTTTGGAGAGAACATGGATACTTATAGAGCATTACAGCTCTCAATTTAGCATTAGAGACATGTATAGAAAATCATAAATCAGTAAATAAATTTTACACATAGTGTTTATGACCTGATTTTACCAACCTGGATTCTCCAAACGTCTATGAGAGTTCAGTGATGGTCAATGGAGCAGATCTTTATTCCTCCAGCAGGGGCCATGGTCCTTTAAACTGATGTCCTATAGAATGCCAAATCTGCATTCCTCCGATTTGGAGTGATGGTGCCTTGTCTACTGTCATGTAGAGACTCTCTGAAGAAGAACATAGGTACTTTTTATACTCACAGCAGTCCTTCAATGTTTGTAGAACAACAGGCTGCCTGGCTTGGATTGAAATAATGGGTAATCAATATATCAACAAACATTGTTCAATTAACCTGCGCCTTTGTCCCTTAAGGATAGCAGAGCAATAAGTTGCAGGGGCTGATACAATAGGTAATCACACGTCATTGAACAAATCAGCAAACATAAATTCAGCCTGCAACAAGAGTTAACGTTCATACTCATATGAACAATAGCTCATGTCTCTGGGCCTACTTAATACATGTCTGGCATAGTTAAAAATAAATGTAGTATTGTCCTGGTTATGTCAAGGTCACACCAGAGTTTGGGTTTCTGCCTTGGTTCATTTTATGTAAGACACAGTTTGCTGAGAGAGTGTTCGATTTTCCTAGTCAAAGTGCTTCCCATTAAGATACAAGTCATTCCTGCAACATCAAGTTTAGTATTTTTCTTTGGTGATTATTCCTTTTTATTTCATGTAATTATACATACCATATTGTGTTGTTTCCATTTTGTAACATCTTTGTATATTTTCGTAAACATTGCCTACCTTTCCAGATTAAATGTATAAAATTGAATAGCTCTGTTCCTCTTGTTCTGTAAACAGCACCCCTGAAGCCATATGCTACCGTTTCGGAGTATGAATAAATACTTGAATCAGAGGTGTATATGTCATATGCACACTGTGAATTCCCCATTAACTGGCCTAGTAATTGAAACCGCCATGGCCTCATATATCCCTCATCAGTCAATTGTGTAATTGTCCTGAAGATTGGAGGCAGCGGAGTTGAGTTCACTGAACTAACTGTTGGCAGCGGTAGCATCTGTCATCTGTGTTATCTGTCTGGTATCATCTATGACAAGCTGGTGGCAACAGTGTTATCTGCCCGATTTCCCCTGGTGTTACCCGTGTAAATATGTTTTCAGAAATGTACAGAGTTTATAGTGTCATTTGCATTATTTTTATTCTTCCCTGACAACCCCATTAAGGATCATTTTTATAATTATATGAATTTTATGCAGTGAACAGTACACAATTTTACATATTGTACTTAGTGCACTCATGTACTTATATTTTCCATCCCACAGTATTGGATTAAACTGATAAATTCATTGAATGTCATTTTATATGTATATATACAGTGTATTTTACTTTCCATTGGCTGCACATAGTAATTTTGAAAAAAGGCAATTGTCCTTTAATTTGTGTGACATCTTTAGATGTGTACTTCAGCATTGATCTATTTCAGGTTGTGACAGCGTGAACCATTGCTTTCATATTACTGCTTTTGATCTTGCTGAAGAGTTTGTACTAAGGTTAGCAAAATACTTCTGTGTTGTGCTCTAAATTACTAGAGTGGTTTGCTGAGCACACTAAACGATAGTATATCTTAGTGTAGCCTATTCTATGACTATTCCCTTTTGGAATTTCTTTCAGAATAGGTCTTTTCACTTGGAAAGAAAATGCTGAAACAAATTATATTAAGGATATTACAGTATACATGAATAATTGCAAATTGTCAAATGTAGGATAACTAGAAATCGAAGGTATTTCTGAGACAGTCCAATGTTGAAACATAGGTATAAATAAATTTGCAAATGTTGTACTTTTGTGCTCCATTGTTATATAGAAATAATCCTGTGTTTAAATGGGATTCCAGGAAAGAAAAAACATTTTTATATGGCTAGCTATATAGACAGATGGTAGACGAGTGTATAATAGTGCAATGATTTCAATATCTCTTGTAGACATATTTAATTTCCAACAGAACATGGAATACATATCACAAGTTGAACATTTTACATTTTTCATTACATTTGAAAAAAATGTACTCACTTTATAGAAATTGATGGCAGCAACACATCTCAAAAAAGTTGGGACAGAGCCATGTAGGGCCATTTATTAAAGGACAAGTTAAAGTATTAGAGCTTAGCACTAGGAGGTCATGGCACACAGCGCATCATTATTCATAGGGATAGAAAGGCCTAAATCAGAGTGCGTACACAATTACAGCACTGAAGTAAATAGAAAATGGGAGTGGTAGCCTCAGTATGTAAAAACAAATACACAAATTCAAGTGATAAAAAGGTGCAGGATCTGCATAGTCTGTGTGACTTAACATAGTAACATAGTAACATAGTAACATAGTTAGTAAGGCCGAAAAAAGACATTTGTCCATCCAGTTCAGCCTATATTCCATCATAATAAATACCCAGATCTACGTCCTTCTACAGAACCTAATAATTGTATGATACAATATTGTTCTGCTCCAGGAAGACATCCAGGCCTCTCTTGAACCCCTCGACTGAGTTCGCCATCACCACCTCCTCAGGCAAGCAATTCCAGATTCTCACTGCCCTAACAGTAAAGAATCCTCTTCTATGTTGGTGGAAAAACCTTCTCTCCTCCAGACGCAAAGAATGCCCCCTTGTGCCCGTCACCTTCCTTGGTATAAACAGATCCTCAGCGAGATATTTGTATTGTCCCCTTATATACTTATACATGGTTATTAGATCGCCCCTCAGTCGTCTTTTTTCTAGACTAAATAATCCTAATTTCGCTAATCTATCTGGGTATTGTAGTTCTCCCATCCCCTTTATTAATTTTGTTGCCCTCCTTTGTACTCTCTCTAGTTCCATTATATCCTTCCTGAGCACCGGTGCCCAAAACTGGACACAGTACTCCATGTGCGGTCTAACTAGGGATTTGTACAGAGGCAGTATAATGCTCTCATCATGTGTATCCAGACCTCTTTTAATGCACCCCATGATCCTGTTTGCCTTGGCAGCTGCTGCCTGGCACTGGCTGCTCCAGGTAAGTTTATCATTAACTAGGATCCCCAAGTCCTTCTCCCTGTCAGATTTACCCAGTGGTTTCCCGTTCAGTGTGTAATGGCGATATTGATTCCCTCTTCCCATGTGTATAACCTTACATTTATCATTGTTAAACCTCATCTGCCACCTTTCAGCCCAAGTTTCCAACTTATCCAGATCCATCTGTAGCAGAATACTATCTTCTCTTGTATTAACTGCTTTACATAGTTTTGTATCATCTGCAAATATCGATATTTTACTGTGTAAACCTTCTACCAGATCAATAATGAATATGTTGAAGAGAACAGGTCCCAATACTGACCCCTGCGGTACCCCACTTTGGATTGATACTTAGCACACTTAACTAAAGCACCTTAACGCTTTAAAGCTGGGGTAACTTAATTTTTAAGCTTTTGCTTTTCCTTGCCCTCTAAGAGCTATAAATTAAATTTTAACTTCAACATAGCCGTGTGAGGGCTTTTTTTTTGCAGGATGAGTAGTAATTTTGAATGGCACCATTCATTGTAACATATAATGTCATGAAACACGGGGGGGGGGGGCGGGTGAAATCCAAGCTCTGGCGCCGGCACTTGGGAGCGGAGCGTGTGGCTCCATGTGTTCCTATGCGGCCGCACGCTCCGCTCCCAAGTGCCGGCGCCAGAACTTAGATTTCACATGCGACAGACGGACGTGTTTCTCGCATGTGTGACTCCGGCCTAACTCGAGATTTCTCGAGCATGCCCGGGGGTCCTCCGAGTATTTTTTTAGTGCTCGGAGTTTTACTTTTTAGCGCCGCAGCTAAATGATTTACATCTGTTAGCCAGCATAAGTACATGTGGGGATTCCCTTATCGATTTCTAATGGGGAGAAAGGGGTGGAAATTTGAATTGTTATTGGAAATTTGAATTTTTATTAGAGATGAGCGAGCACTAAAATGCTCAGATATTCAAAATTCAAACCAAGCAAATTCTAATTCTCAGATGCTTGTTTTGTGCAGTGGGTATACACTGTTTTCCAAATTATTATGCAAATTGGATTTAAGTGTCATAAAGATTAAATTGTTTTGTTTTTGAAATACACTTGTGGATGGTATTGTGTCTCAGGGCTCAATGGATCACTGAAATCAATTTTAAACTCATGTGATAATTAGTTTTTATTTTTCTGTCTATTTGGCCATGTGAGAGCTTATTTTTTGCGGGACGAGTTGTACTTTTGAACGACATCATTGGTTTTAGCCTGTCGTGTACTAGAAAACGGGAAAAAAATTCAAAGTGCGTTGAAATTGCAAAAAAAGTGCAGTCCCACACTTGTTTTTTGTTTGGCTTTTTTGCTAGGTTCACTAAATGCTAAAACTGACCTGACATTATGATTCTCCAGGTCAGTACGAGTTCATAGACACCTAACATGACTAGGTTATTTTTTACCTAAGTGGTGAAAAAAAATTCCAAACTTTGCTAAAAAAAAAAAAAAATGCGCCATTTCCGATACTCGTAGCGTCTCCATTTTTCATGATCTGGGGTTGGATGAGGGCTTATTTTTTGCATGCCAAAATGACGTTTTTAATGATAGCATTTTGGTGCAGATACGTTCTTTTGATCGCCCGTTATTGCATTTTAATGCAATGTCGCGGTGACCAAAAAAACGTAATTCTGGCGTTTCAAATTTTTTTCTCACTACGCTGTTTAGCGATCAGGTTAATGCTTTTTTTAAATTGATAGATCAGGCGATTTTGAACGCGGCGATACCAAATATGTGTAGATTTCATTTTTTTTATTAATTTATTTTGATTGAGGCGAAAGGGGGGTGATTTAAACTTTTTATATTTTTTTTATTTTTTTCACATTTTTTAACTTTTTTTTTTCCTTTTGCCATGCTTCAATAGCCTCCATGGGAGGCTAGAAGCAGGCAAAGCACGATCGGCTCTGCTACATAGCAGCGATCTGCTGTTCGCTGCTATGTAGCAGAAAATCAGATGTGCTGTGAGCGCCGACCGCAGAGTGGCGCTCACAGCTGCCGGGGATCAGTAACCATAGAGGTCTCAAGGACCTCTATGGTTACAATACTGAAGCATCGCCGACTAACCGATAATGTGACGGGGTCGGCAATGCCGTCATTTCCGGCCGCCCGGCCGGAAGCGGTAGTTAAATGCCGCTGTCTGCGTTTGACAGCGGCATTTAACTAGTTAATAGGCGCAGGCAGATCGCGATTCTGCCCGCGCCTATTACGGGCACATGTCAGCTGTTCAAAACAGCTGACATGTCCCGGTTTTGATGCCGGCTCACCACCGGAGCCCGCATCAAAGCGGGGCTTCTGACCTCAGACGTACTATCCCGTCCGAGGCCAGAAAGGGCTTAAAGGCTTGCTTTGATGCATAAACCTACTATTCGGCCACCCCTAAACAGTGTTCACAAGCAGAAACGGTTGCAGTGGGCCCAGACATACAGTACAGACCAAAAGTTTGGACACACCTTCTCATTAGATTTTTCTATATTTTCATGACTATGAAAACTTTAAATTAACACTGAAGGCATCAAAACTATGAATTAACACATGTGGGATTATATACTTAACAAAAAAGTGTGAAACAACTGAAAATATGTCTTATATTCTAGGTTCTTCAAAGTAGCAACCGTTTGCTTTGATGACTGCTTTGCACACTTTTGGCACTCTCTTGATGAGCTTCAAGAGGTAGTCACCGGAAAGGGTTTTTGCTTCACAGGTGTGCTCTGTCAGGTTTAATAAGTGAGAATGCTTGCCTCATAAATGGGGTTGGGACCATCAGTTGTGTTGAGCAGAAGTCTGGTAAATACACAGTTGATAGTCCTACAGAATTGACTGTTAGAATTTGAGTGTGCAAAGCAGTCATCAAAGGCAAAGGTGGCTACTTGAAGAACCTGGAACAACTAGTCATATTTTAAGTTATTTCACACTTTTTGTTAAGTATATAATTCCACATGTGTTAATTCATAGTTTTGAAGCCTTCAGTGTGAATGTGCAATTTTCATAGTCATGAAAATACAGAAAAATCTTTAAATGAGAAGGTGTGTCCAAACTTTTGGTCTGTACTGTACATGAAGACTAATTTTCAAACAGTCTTGTTTACTGATGAGTGTCGAGCAACCATGGATGGAGTAGTGGATGGTTGGTGGATGGCCACCATCTCCCAAAAAGGCTGCGATGTCAGCAAGGAGGTGGAGGAGACATGTTTTGGGCCAGAATCATGGGAGAACAGCTCGTAGGGTCCTTTAAGGTTCCTGAAGGTGTGAAAATGACCTCTGCAAAGTATATAGAGTTTCTGACTGACAACTTTCTTCCATGGTATAAAAAGCAGAAATGTGCTTTCAGGAGCAAAATCATCTTCATGCATGACAATGCACCATCTCATGCTGCAAGAATACCTCTGAGTCATTGGCTGCTATGGGCATAAAAGGAGATAAACTCATGGTGTGGCCACCATCTTCCCCTGACCTCAACCCTATAGAGAACCTTTGGAGAATCATTAAGCAAAAGATCTATGAGGATGGGAGGCAGTTCACATTAAAACAGCAGCTCTGGGAGGCTATTCTGACTTCATGCAAAGAAATACAAGCAGAAACTGTCCAAAAACTCACAAGTTCAATGGATGCAAGAATTGTGAAGGTAATATCAAAGAAGGGTTCCTATGTTAACATTTAACTTGGCCTGTTAGGATGTTTTAGAGTTAAATAGCTTTTTTGCTCAGTGAATGTGACCTCCTAATGCTGCAAATTCCACAAATGAGAATTTTCAGTTCTTTAAAACATATCAAATGTTTAGAAATTCTACTGTGCCTAATAATTTGGAACAGTGCATTTTGAGTTTTTATTCATTTTGGAGATTATACTGTTATCATTGGGAGGTTTCTTCAAAAAGTGATGACTTTTATTAGACTGACTGTCATTTGCACTAACCATTTAGGAAAGTCCGAGAAAAATGTAATTTGCATAATAATTTGGAACATGGTGTAATGGGAGTCAATGGAAAATCCAAGCATTTTTCCAGCACACCCTACAAGGAGGTCTGAGGGGCAGTGAATATGTTGAAATGGATATAAAAAAGTGATGAATGGAAGGAGAACAGCTTGGAGAAGACCTTTGGAACCATCTCTGACTCCAAAATCACTGCGGAGAACAATAGTGTCACACTTTTACTTCACTTAAAGGACTGACAATAATTCATTCACAATCTTTACAGAAATAAAATGTTAAGAAACTTTTTTCCTGTATAATGACTTAAAGAAAAAAATTAAAAGGATTTTAAAAGATAATAATTTAAGTAAAGCAATTTTTTTATTAAAAATAGGAAATTTCAGTGTAAGATATGAATGAAGCAAGAACTGCCAAAAATTAGATGGAAGAGGGACTTATATATACCCTGTATTATACATAAAGGTGGGCCTCATACACATTCTGTTCAAATTGCTTTATAGTGGTACCCCTAGACTCATAAAAGCTTTTCTCTAAGTGCAAAGGCTGCAAAAAATTAGAAGAATGGGTCATCCATACACCTTTGAGTGCACCAACTGCTCATTCAAATATTGTGAACAAAGTGTAGTTGTGGTACTCCTACATTCATAAAAGCTCTGCACACAGTGCAAAGCTTGCCAAAAATTACATGCAGGGATATTCATGCACCATTGAATGGACCAACAAGAGTACCTCTTTAAAATATTAAGAAAGTGTAGGTGTGGTACTTCTGCACTCATAAAGGCTCTGCACACAGTGAAAAGCCAGAAACAAATTCTAAGGTGAGACATCTATAAACACTTGAAGGCACCAACTGGAGTGCTTCATAAAACATTGAAAAAACATAGTTGTGGTACTTCTACACTGATAAAGGCTCTGCACATAGTGCGAAACCAGAAAAAAGTTATGAGGAGGATCATCCATGCACCCCTGAAAGCAACAACTGGAGGGCCTCATTCAAATATTGAAGACTAACAAAAACACTTTATGTGCTGCTCTCGTCTAATAGTGTGGAAAAGTCAGGGCTAATCCAGACATTGTTCATTTTTTTCTTTTTTGTTGACAGACAAAAGTCTGTTGTGACCCACCCGGTTTCACTAAAAATTCACTCAGACAAGACGCTAGCAGCAGAGCAGCACAACACCTCCAAGGCTTAGAGGGACAGCGCATGTCGGTTGTCCAGCTTTGAGACTAAATAGTTGAAGGTCCCAGAGGAATTAGGGAGTATGATGGTTTTATCTGCCAGGTACGGCTTGACCATCTTTAACCACTTTTTCTGAAGATGCTGGACGAAACATGTATGAAACATACACGTCGGGCTGAAGGCAGGAGCTCCTTATACTTTACTCATCTAGCGACTTACTGTACAGGTAAAATAGACGTATACTAATTTATGCTTAAGGCTAATACAATGTGATGATCCAATTATAAATTTAAAGCAGTTACTGTGAATATGAGACATTATATGCACTGTTGCACCTAGTAGTATTCATATTGTCAGGGTGATTCCACTGTGCTCACTTAGACTGCTTATATGCACTTGCACTTTGTACTCTTTGGATAGGCTGCATCTCCTTTATCTGTTAACAAAGTAATTACTATGTTATTTTCACCACAACCTAAAGCTATTAATGTGTATCCATGTGAGAATAACTTCAAAAAAGCAGCTTTGTTAATTTGTGGCTTATGATTACCTTCAGCCTTATAATGCAGATATAGTGATGCAACCTAGTGGATATTTGCCACCAGGAGACTGCATAAGGCAATCACAACCAGCAAACTGTTTTTCCATTAAAAGATTTAAATAAAGAGGGACAATATGCACTAAGTAAATAGGAGTATTTAACCCTTCTAGGTTGTGCAATAGACTGTTCTTTCTTTAAAGACTAGGTTCTCCAGCTTACTTAATGATGTGCAAGTAGCATTTGATTTTTTTCATAATGACCTACAGTTCTAATATTTGACCAATCTACTATTATTTAACCTGAATACCAATTAGACAAACAATACACTGGGTTAACCCCTGTGCCCATCCGGAAATAAATATAAATCATCCCATGCAAAGAATATATAAACCTATAAAAAAAATTTGCACAACAGAACTGGAATAATGAAAAAGTATGAACTTTATTAGTAATTACTCTTAAAATCATAAATAATATTGCCAATGTCAATGGTACCAAAGAAACAGGACACCACAGACCAGAGGAAAGTTATATCCAAAAATTCTGACCCATACCGCCAAAATATAAATACACCCTGTTACTAAATAATACCTAATGCCATAAGCAGACATAATAACCTTAAAAATGCCACACACGGGTTAATAAAGCGATGGCATAGTATTGGTACATTTAAAAAAAAAAAAATAATATTTGTATGATTTAATCATGTGTCACTTCTAGGGGCAATGGAGAAACCAAACACCGGTTGAGCTTTTTTTTTTAAAAAAAATGAAGTGATTATAAGAAGTGCTGCACATACACTAAGGGTTATGGCATAAAAGAGGACAACCATTGTGATAAACAAATTCCCACTGAGCAGATAAGATGAGGCTGAGCTGGGTAGTATCTCCCTGTAGCTTCTTCCATCTCCACCTGGTCTGCATGCAAAGCTTTATATTTATTTGTCAACACCACAGAAGAAGGATTGTTGTGCTCATCACTAGTGTTGAGCGATACCTTCCGATATCGGAAAGTATCGGTATCGGATAGGATCGGCCGATATTCAAAAAATATCGGGTATCGCCGATACCGATACCCGATCCCAATGCAAGTCAATGGGACCAAAATATCGGAATTAAAATAAACCCTTTCTTTCCTTGCAGGTTCATTCTACATGAAGGAAAACAACTAAGAATAATGCAGAATGTATTTGGGGAGGTGGCGGAGACATTAAAGTCATAGAGGTTTAGCCCAATCAAATAGAATAGCATGTTTTTTTTTTTTTTTTAAAGACGTTCGGAGTGACAAAGATATTGACTATGTAAATTTTTTTTTTATTTTGTCAGATATTGATGTTTCACTTATTCCACGCCCTTCCCCTTCTTTTTTTTTTACTTTTCCCACATTTTCATCTTCATCATCATCAGCATCTTTGACATCAACTTCTTCTTCACCTTATTCATCTTCTTCTTCATCCTTTACCTTTTTTTTTTTTTAATACATTCTTCATATTCATTTTATTCAACTATTATTATTCTTCCTATTCTACATATTCATTTTATTCAACTGTTATTATTCTTCCTATTCTACTTCTTCATCATATTCTCATTTGTGACAGGCATTCCCGTAGTTGCTATCTATAAAAGTTGGAAGATTACACCTTCCATTCTGCCAGTCACAAAAGTTACATTTGTCCGCGTTCAGTTTGGCCTGCAGCATCAGGCTTTATCCAGGGGCACCACGAGGAGGAACGGACTCACCCCCATACACTGCTTAGTCTTCTTCTGCATATAATTTAGATAATATCTTTTGCTCTGATATTAAGTGTTATGCTTAATGTTCTTCTGCTCTTTGTTCTGCAGCCTCTTGTTCTTCTGCTTCTCGGTCTTCCATGTCGTCGTCTCCAGGGTCGTCGTCTCCAGGGTCGTCGTCTCCAGTGTCGTCGTCTCCGCCGTCGTCGTCTCCGCCGTCGTCGTCTCCGCCGTCGTCGTCGTCGTCATCGGGGTGGTCTTCCGGGTCGTCGACGTTAGGGTCTTCAACTTGGAAATGTAGCAGAAGGTACAAGAAGGCTGAGAAAATGACAAGAACCAGATGATGGAACTGGAACTCGGATGGCTACCCAAAGGTTCAAGAGCCTATGGAGCTACCGAGGACCAGCTGACGTTACTGGAACCCGGTTACTAAGCAGGAGGTACCCGTGCTAAAAAGCACTACCAAGGACCGCCTGACGTTGGCGGAACTCGGATACCCAGAAGGAGGCACCTAAGCCAAAGGCTCTGCCCGGAACCAGCTGACGGTACTGGAACCAGGATGGGGAGCAGAAGGTACAAGAGCAAAAGACACTGCCAAGAACCAGCTGACGGTACTGGAACCCGGATGGGTAGCCGAAGGTCCAAGAGCCAATGGAACTACCGAGGACCAGCTGACGTTACTGGAACCCGGTTAATAAGCAGGAGGTACCCATGCCTGAAAGCACTACCAAGGACCACCTGACGTTGGTGGAACTTGGATACCCAGAAGGAGGCACCTAAGCCAAAGGCTCTGCCCGGAACCAGCTGACGGTACTGGAACCAGGATGGGGAGCAGAAGGTACAAGAGCAAAAGACACTGCCGAGAACCAGCTGACGGTGCTGGAACCAGGTGGTGGACCCGAAGGCCCACAGGAGAGGAGAGAACAGCTAGGCCGCGAGGCAGCCGCAGTTACCGAACCCCAACAGTCCTACAGGGGGAGCTGGGCCTACTGGCACTACAGAACCAGCCTTGACTACCAGTTCACGCAGCCCACATAGGAAGCTCCTAAACTGGAGGCACCCTGGAGTTGGCTAACCCGACCGCACCACGACGGGGCAAGCATAGGCGTCTCAGTGAGCTTGACACTACCCGGAAACAGCTGACGGTGCTGGAACCAGGTTTGGCACGAGGGAGTACCTGTGACAAAAACACTGCCGAGAACCAGCTGGCGGTGCTGGAACCCAGATGCATTGCCCCAGTGTGCAAGAGCCAATGGCACGACCGAGGACCAGCTGATGCTGCTGGAACCCGGTTAGTAAGCTGTAGGTGCCCGCGCTTAAAAGCACTACCAAGGACCGCCTGACGTTGGCGGAACTCGGATACCCAGGAGGAGGCACCAAAGCCAAAGGCTCAGCCCGGAACCAGCTGACGGTGCTGGAACCAGGTGGTGGACCCCAAGGCCCACAGGAGAGGAGAGAACAGCTAGGCCGCGAGGCAGCCGCAGTTACCGAACCCCAACAGTCCTACAGGGGGAGCAGGGCCTACTGGCACTACAGAACCAGCCTTGACTACCAGTTCACGCAGCCCATATAGGAAGCTCCTAAACTGGAGGCACCCTGGAGTTGGCTAACCTGACCGCACCACGACGGGGCAAGCATAGGCGTCTCAGTGAGCTTGACACTACCCGGAAACAGCTGACGGTGCTGGAACCAGGTTTGGCATGAGGGAGTACCTGTGACAAAAACACTGCCGAGAACCAGCTGGCGGTGCTGGAACCCAGATGCGTTGCCCCAGTGTGCAAGAGCCAATGGCACGACCGAGGACCAGCTGACGGTGCTGGAACCCGGTTAGTAAGCTGTAGGTGCCCGCGCTTAAAAGCACTACCAAGGACCGCCTGACGTTGGCGGAACTCGGATACCCAGGAGGAGGCACCAAAGCCAAAGGCTCGGCCCAGAACCAGCTGACGGTGCTGGAACCAGGTGGTGGACCCCAAGGCCCACAGGAGAGGAGAAAACAGCTAGGCCACGAGGCAGCCGCAGTTACTGAACCCCAACAGTCCTACAGGGGGAGCAGGGCCTACTGGCACTACAGAACCAGCCTTGACTACCAGTTCACGCAGCCCACATAGGAAGCTCCTAAACTGGAGGCACCCTGGAGTTGGCTAACCCGACCGCACCACGACGGGGCAAGCATAGGCGTCTCAGTGAGCTTGACACTACCCAGAAACAGCTGACGGTGCTGAAACCAGGTTTGGCACGAGGGAGTACCTGTGACAAAAACACTGCCGAGAACCAGCTGGCGGTGCTGGAACACGGATGCGTTGCCTATCAAAGATTGTCTTCCTACAGCCCCAACTAGCGGTGTTGGAGCAAAGGGTAAGCAGGGGGAGCAGAGTGTAGGCCGAAGCATGCACTGGAGTCAGCTTTGTGTCTGCGTTGCGTTTGCAGGACACTTTGCCAGCTACACAGTGGGGGAACAGCAGGCGGTGCTGAACCCCACTAACACATTGGCTGGTGTTTTTCTCTGTGCAGCTAGCACTTCCGGGCAAAAACTAGCGGTGTTATAGCCCAGGGGCAGTAGGAGGAGGAGAGGAGCAGAGTGTAGGCCGAAGCCTAGTTGAACCAATTTCAAAGGTAAACTTTAACCCCCCCTCAGGTGTTACAAAGTACAAGAGCCACACCTTGTGCAGCTTTAATGCTGCACAAGTTAAAGGTTGCTCTATTAATTTTTCTACTTGCACACGCTGAATGCAACACGTACACAATTTAGCCCATTCTACAGTCAAACTGTAGTTGAGGCGTGACTTGTATTTTTAAGGAGACGCAGCATAGGTGTCCCAAATAACGCCTTTGTGCTTGGCGCAGTTTCCTGAGCGTTGTTTTTTGCTGTACAGGAGTCTGCGCTCTTGTGTTATCCCTTGGCAATGCCCTGTTAGCGCTGCCCGTCTTATGACCTCATTTCATGTTGGCCGCTGCGGTTAACGATGACCATAAATCCCAGACCCACAGTGCCTTTTCATAAAGTCACACTGCGGTGCTGGGATTCGTGGCCTTGAGCAGTAAATATTTTCGACGCTCACACACGTCCTTACACCTGCTTCAGACTGGGCGGCCTCTGCTGATCCCTTTTCGCATGCCGCGTCCATGAGGCTTCACAGTCAGAAGAAGGCGGAAGAAGATGAGTGATGACAGGCGAACATATGCACTGCTCGTGCCCATAAACCACACCCTCGCTGACAAAATAAATAAGACAACGAGGGGCGTTGTTTCACGCAGGGCGGATGCACAGGCGCAGCCAGCTAACCATGATGTCAAAAGACGGGAAGCGCTACCAAGGGTGGTGCTGCGTATCATTAGAAAGGAAAGTCACACCTCAGGGACAGTGGAATGGTCTCAATGAGACACATTTTGTACGTGTTGAGTTCCACGTGGGCAAGGAGAAAAACTCAGCCACCTTGTACAAATGCAGCAGTACTGCTGAACAAGGTGGCTGTTATACATAGAAACACCTGGGGTGGGGGGCAGGCTCCCTTCAATTTCAGTTCATGTGCCTGCATGGCGTTTGCAGGTCACGTTGCCGGCTACACAGCTGGGGAACAGCTGGCGGTGCTGAACCCCACTGACACATTGGCTGGTGTTTTTCTCTGTGCAGCTAGCACTTCCAGGCTAAAACTGGCGGTGTGATGAGCCCAGGGTCAGCAGGAGGAGGAGAGGAGCAGAATGTAGGCTGAAGCCTGCACTGGTGGCAGCTTTTGTTCTGCTGTGCCTGCGTGGCGTTTGCAGGTCACGTTGCCGCCTACACAGCTGGGGAACAGCTGGCGGTGCTGAACCCCACTAACACATTGGCTGGAGTTTTTCTCTGTGCAGCTAGCAATTCCGGGCAAAAACTAGCGGTGTTAGAGCCCAGGGTCAGCAGGAGGAGGAGATGAGCAGAGTGTAGGCCGAAGCCTCCACTGGTGGCAGCTTTTGGTTGGTTGTGCCAGCGTGGCTTGTGCTGGACACGATGCCGGCTACACAGCAGGGGAACAGCTGGCTGTGCTGAACCCCACTAACACATTGGCGGGTGTTTTTCTCTGTGCACCTAGCACTTCCAGGCTACAACTGGCGGTGTTATAGCCCAGGGTCAGCAAGAGGAGGAGAGGAGCAGAGTGTAGGCCGAAGCCTAGTTGAACCAATTTCAAAGGTAACCTTTAACCCCCCTCAGGTGTTGCAAGGTACAAGAGCCACACCTTGTGCAGCATTAATGCTGCACAAGTAAAAGGTTGCTCTCTTTATTTTTCTCCTTGCACACGCTGAATAAAACACGTACACTATTTAGCCCATTCTACTGTAAAACAGTAGTGGAGGCGTGACTTTTCTTTTTAAAGAAAAGCAGCACAGGTGTCGAAAATAACACCTTGGTGCATGGGCGCAGCTTCCTGAGCGTTGTTATTTGCTGTACAGGAGTCTGCGCTCTTGTTATCCCTTGGCCATGCGCTGTGAGCGCTTCCTGTCTTCTGACCTCATTTCATGTCGGCCGTTGCGGTTAGCGATGGACATGAATCCCAGACCCACAGTGTGTTTTCAAAAAATCACACTGCGTGGCTGGGATTCGTGCCCTTGTGCAGTCAATATGTTTGCCGCTCACACATGTCCTTACACCTGCTTCAGACTGGGCGGCCTCATCTGATCCCTTATCGCATTCCGCCGCCATGAGACCGCACAGTCTGAAGAAGGCGGAAGGAGATGAGTTAAGACAGGCAAACATATGCACTGCACATGCCCATCAATAACACCCTCGCAGCCAAAATATATGAGACAACGAGGGGCGTTGTGTGGGGCAGGGCGGACGCACAGGCACAGGCAGCCAACCAATGATGTCAGAAGACAGGCAGCGCTACCAAGGGTGGTGCTGCGTATCATTAGAAATGAAAGTCACACCTCAGGGAGAGTGGAATGGTCTCAATGAGACACATTTTGTACGTGTTGAGTTCCACGTGGGCAAGGAGAAAAAGTCAGCCACCTTGTACAAATGCAGCAGTACTGCTGTACAAGGTGGCTATTATACATAGAAACACCTGGGGGTGGGGGGCAAGCTCCCTTCAATTTCAGTTCATGTGCCTGCGTGGCGTTTGCAGGTCACGTTGCAAGCTACACAGCAGGGGAACAGCTGGCGGTGCTGAACCCCACTAACACATTGGGTGGTGTTTTTCTCTGTGCAGCTAGCAATTCCGGGCAAAAACTAGCGGTGTTAGAGCCCAGGGTCAGCAGGAGGAGGAGATGAGCAGAGTGTAGGCCGAAGCCTCCACTGGTGGCAGCTTTTGGTTGGTTGTGCCAGCGTGGCTTGTGCTGGACACGATGTTGGCTACACAGCAGGGGAACAGCTGGCGGTGCTGAACCCCACTAACACATTGGCTGGTGTTTTTCTCTGTGCAGCTAGCAATTCCGGGCAAAAACTAGCGGTGTTAGAGCCCAGGGTCAGCAGGAGGAGGAGAGGAGCAGAGTGTAGGCCGAAGCCAGCACTGGTGGCAGCTTTTGGTTGGTTGTGCCAGCGTGGTTTGTGCTGGACACGATGCCGGCTACACAGCAGGGGAACAGCTGGCGGTGCTGAACCCCACTAACACTTTGGCGGATGTTTTTCTCTGTGCACCTAGCACTTCCAGGCTACAACTGGCGGTGTTATAGCCCAGGGTCAGCAGGAGGAGGAGAGGAGCAGAGTGTAGGCCGAAGCCTAGTTGAACCAATTTCAAAGGTAACCTTTAACCCCCCCTCAGGTGTTGCAAGGTACAAGAGCCACACCTTGTGCAACATTAATGCTGCACAAGTAAAAGGTTGCTCTCTTCATTTTTCTCCTTGCACACGCTGAATAAAACACGTACACTATTTAGCCCATTATACTGTCAAACAGTAGTGGAGGCGTGACTTTTCTTTTGAAGAAGACGCAGCAAAGGTGTCAAAATTTACACCGGGGTGCTGGGCGCAGACTCCTTACTGTTGTTATTTGCAGTACAGGAGAGTGCGCTCTTGTGTTATCCCTTGGCAATACCCTGTTAGTGCAGGCCGTCTTATGACCTCATTTCATGTTGGCCGGTGCGGTTAGCGATGGCCATAAATCCCAGACCCACAGTGCCTTTCCATAAAGTCACACTGCGGTGCTGGGATTCGTGGCCTTGTGCAGTAAATATGTTCGCCGCTCACACATGTCCTTACACCTGCTTCAGACTGGGCGACCTCAGCTGATCCCTTATTGCCTACCACGGCCATGAGGCCGCACAGTCTGAAGAAGGCGGAAGGAGGGGAGTGAAGACAGGCGAACATATGCACTGCTCGTGCCCATCAATCACACCCTCGCAGTCAAAATATATGAGACAACGAGGGGCGTTGTGTCGGGCAGGGCGGATGCACAGGCACAGTCAGCCAACCAATGATGTCTGAAGACGGGCAGCGCTAACAATGAGGGTGCTGCGTGTCATTAAAAAGGAAAGTCACACCTCAGGGACATTGTAATGGTCTCTAATGAGACACATTTTGTACGTGTTGAGTTCCACGTGGGCAAGGAGAAAAAGTCAGCCACCTTGTACAAATGCAGCAGTACTGCTGTACAAGGTGGCTGTTATACATAGAAACACCTGGGGGTGGGGGGCAGGCTCACTTCAATTTCAGTTCATGTGCCTGCGTGGCGTTTGCAGGACACGTTGCCAGCTACATAGCAGGGGAACAGCTGGCGTTGCTGAACCCCACTGACACATTGACTGGTGTTTTTCTATGTGCAGCTCGCATGTCCGGGCAAAAACTGGCGGTGTTAGAGCCCAGGGTCAGCAGGAGGAGGAGAGGAGCAAAGTGTAGGCCGAAGCCTGCACTGGTGGCAGCTTTTGGTCAGTTGTGCCAGCGTGGCTTGTGCTGGACACGATGCAGGCTACACAGCAGGGGAACCGCTGGCGGTGCTGAACCCCACAAACACATTGGCTGTTTTTTTCTCTGTGCAGCTCGCATTTCCGGGCAAAAACTAGCGGTGTTTGAGCCCAGGGGCAGCAGGAGGAGGAGAGGAGCAGAGTGTAGGCCGAAGCCTGCACTGGTGGCAGCTTTTGGTCAGTTGTGCCAGCGTGGCTTGTGCTGGACACGATGCCGGCTACACAGCAGGGGAACAGCTGGCTGTGCTGAACCCCACTAACACATTGGCGGGTGTTTTTCTCTGTGCACCTAGCACTTCCAGGCTACAACTGGCGGTGTTATAGCCCAGGGTCAGCAAGAGGAGGAGAGGAGCAGAGTGTAGGCCGAAGCCTAGTTGAACCAATTTCAAAGGTAACCTTTAACCCCCCTCAGGTGTTGCAAGGTACAAGAGCCACACCTTGTGCAGCATTAATGCTGCACAAGTAAAAGGTTGCTCTCTTTATTTTTCTCCTTGCACACGCTGAATAAAACACGTACACTATTTAGCCCATTCTACTGTAAAACAGTAGTGGAGGCGTGACTTTTCTTTTTAAAGAAAAGCAGCACAGGTGTCGAAAATAACACCTTGGTGCATGGGCGCAGCTTCCTGAGCGTTGTTATTTGCTGTACAGGAGTCTGCGCTCTTGTTATCCCTTGGCCATGCGCTGTGAGCGCTTCCTGTCTTCTGACCTCATTTCATGTCGGCCCGTTGCGGTTAGCGATGGACATGAATCCCAGACCCACAGTGTGTTTTCAAAAAATCACACTGCGTGGCTGGGATTCGTGGCCTTGTGCAGTAAATATGTTTGCCGCTCACACATGTCCTTACACCTGCTTCAGACTGGGCGGCCTCATCTGATCCCTTATCGCATGCCGCGGCCATGAGGCCACCCAGTCTGAAGAAGGCGGAAGGAGATGAGTGAACACAGGCAAACATATGCACTGCACATGCCCATCAATCACACCCTCGCTGTCCAAAAAAATAAGACACCGAGGGGCGTTGTTTCGAGCAGGGCAGACGCACAGGCGCAGCCAGCTAACCAATGATGTCTAAAGACGGGCAGCGCTAACAAGGGTGGTGCTGCGTATCATTAGAAAGGAAAGTCACACCTCAGGGACAGTGGAATGGTCTCAATGAGACACATTTAGTACGTGTTTAATTAAACGTGGGCAAGGAGAAAAAGTCAGCCACCTTGTACAAATGCAGCAGTACTGCTGTACAAGGTGGCTGTTATACATAGAAACACCTGGGGGTGGGGGGCAGGCTTCCTTCAATTTCAGTTCATGTGCCTGCAGGACACGTTGCCAGCTACACAGCAGGGGAACAGCTGGCGTTGCTGAACCCCACTGACACATTGACTGGTGTTTTTCTCTGTGCAGCTCGCATGTCCGGGCAAAAACTGGCGGTGTTAGAGCCCAGGGTCAGCAGGAGGAGGAGAGGAGCAAAGTGTAGGCCGAAGCCTGCACTGGTGGCAGCTTTTGGTCGGTTGTGCCAGCGTGGCTTGTGCTGGACACGATGCCGGCTACACAGCAGGGGAACAGCTGGCGGTGCTGAACCCCACTAACACATTGGCGGGTGTTTTTCTCTGTGCACCTAGCACTTCCAGGCTACAACTGGCGGTGTTATAGCCCAGGGTCAGCAGGAGGAGGAAAGTAGCAGAGTGTAGGCCGAAGCCTGCACTGGTGGCAGCTTTTGGTCGGTTGTGCCAGCGTGCCTTGTGCTGGACACGATGCCGGCTACACAGCAGGGGAACAGCTGGTGGTGCTGAACCCCACTAACACATTGGCTGTTGTTTTTCTCTGTGAAGCTCGCATTTCCGGGCAAAAACTAGTGGTGTTAGAGCCCAGGGTCAGCAGGAGGAGGAGAGGAGCAGAGTGTAGGCCAAAGCCTAGTTGAACCAATTTCAAAGGTAACCTTTAACCCCCCCTCAGGTGTTGCAAGGTACAAGAGCCACACCTTGTGCAGCATTAATGCTGCACAAGTAAAAGGTTGCTCTATTTAGTTTGCTCCTTGCACACGCTGAATAAAACACGTACACTATTTAGCCCATTATACTGTCTAACAGTAGTGGAGGCGTGACTTGTCTTTTTAAGGAGACGCAGCACAGGTGTCAAAATTTACACCTGGGTGCTGGGCGCAGAATCCTGAGCGTTGTTATTAGCTGTACAGGAGTCTGCGCTATTTTGATCCCTTGGCCATGCGCTGTGAGCGCTGCCTGTCTTCTCACCTCATTTCATGTTGGCCGTTGCGGTTAGCAATGGATATGAATCCCAGGCCCGCAGTGTGTTTTCAAAAAATCCTTGTGCAGTAAATATGTTTGCCGCTCACACATGTCCTTACACCTGCTTCAGACTGGGCGGACTCAGCTGATCCCTAATCGCCTACCACGGCCAGGAGGCCGCACAGTCTGAAGAAGGCAGAAGGAGATGAGTTAAGACAGGCGAACATATGCACTGCACATGCCCATCAATCACACCCTCGCAGCCAAAATAAATGAAACGAGGGGGGTTGTGTCGGGCAGGGCGGACGCACAGGCACAGGCAGCCAACCAATGATGTCAGAAGACGGGCAGCGCTACCAAGAGGGGTGGTGCGTGTCATTAAAAAGGAAAGTCACACCTCAGGGACATTGTAATGGTCTGTAATGAGACACATATTTTACGTGTTTAATTCTACGTGGGCAAGGATAAAAAATCAGCTGCCTTGTACAAATGCAGCAGTACTGCTGTACTAGGTGGCTGTTATACATAGAAACACCTGGGGGGGTGGGGCCAGGTTCCCTTTAATTTCATTTCATGTGCCTGCGTGGCGTTTGCAGGTCACGTTGCCGGCTACACAGCAGGGGAACAGCTGGCGTTGCTGAACCCCACTAACACATTGGCTGGTGTTTTTCTCTGTGCAGCTAGAACTTCCGGGCAAAAACTAGCGGTGTTTAAGCCCAGGGTCAGCAGGAGGAGGAGAGGAGCAGAGTGTAGGCCGAAGCCTGCACTGGTGGCAGCTTTTGTTCTGTTGTGCCAGCGTGGCTTGTGCTGGACACGTTGCCGACTACACAGCAGGGGAACAGCTGGCGGTGCTGAACCCCATTGACACATCAGCTAGTGTTTTTTCTGTGTAGACAACACTTCCAGGTGGCAACTGACAGTGTTGAAACCCAGGGAATCAAAGAGGAGCAGAGTGTAGGCCGAAGCCTGCAGTGGAGCAAGTTGAAAGGGAACCTTTAACCCCCCCCAGACATTTGTTGCTGAAAGAGCCATCTTGTACAGCAGTAATACTGCACATGGCAAATGGTGGCTCTGAAAATTATGCTCCTTGCAAACGCTGAAGTACACACTCATATAATGTGTCCCCTCACACTGTCAATCCGTCCCGGAAGTGGGACTTTCCTTTGTAATGTGACACAGCAAAGCCGTCATTCCAACCCCCTTGGTGCCGTGCGCCACCTCCTCAACGTTGTTTGGTTCTGTCATGGAGCCCGCGCTGTAATGTTATCCCTTGGCCATGCACAGTTAGCGGTGCCCGTCTTCTGACATCATGTAGGTGTCAGGCTGGCAGTGCCTGTGCGTCCAAGCTGCCCGAGATCCAACCTCGCAGTGTCATCTAATGTAGTCCCACTGCGGGCCAGGGATCCATGGGCATGCGCAGTGCATATCATCGCCTCTCACTCACCTCCTTCCTGCTTCTTCAGACTGTGCGGCGTCACGGCCGTGGCATGCTATTAGGGATCAGCTGACGCCGCCTAGTCTGAAGAAGCGTGAAGAAGGGGAGTGAGAGGCTAGTATATGCACTGCGCATGGCCATGGATACCAGGCCCACTGTGGGATCACATTAGACGACACTGCGAGGTGGGATTTCGGGCAGCGTGGACGCACAGGTGCAGCCAGGACGACAACAAATGATGTCAGAGGACGGGCAGCGCAAACTGTGCATGGCCAAAGGATAACATAACAGCGCAGGGTCAATGACGGAATCAAACAACGCTAAGGAGCCAGCGCACGGTGGCAAGGGGGTAGCAATGACGGCTGTGCTGCGTCACATTACAAAGGAAAGTCCCACCTCCTGGACGGTTGGACGGTGTGAGGGGACACATTACATGAGTGTGTAGTTCAGCGTTTGCAAGGAGCATAATTTCAAGAGCGACCTTTCCCTTGTGCAGTATTAGTGCTGCACATGGTGGCTCTTTCAGTAACAAACGCCTAGGGGGGGGGGACAGGTCCCCTTACATTTTAGTTGTGCCAGCGTGGCAGTCGCATGACACGTTGCCGGATACACAGCTGGGGATCAGCTGACGTTACTGAACCCCAATAACAGAGGAGCGACTGTTAACTGTGCACACAGCACTTCCAGGCACCAACTGGCGGTGTTAGAGCCCAGGGACAGCAGGAGGAGCAGATTGGAGGTATTGCCGCACACACAGCTGGGGATCAGCTGACGTTACTGAACCCCAATAACAGAGGAGCGACTGTTAACTGTGCACACAGCACTTCCAGGCACCAATTGGCGGTGTTAGAGCCCAGGGACAGCAGGAGGAGCAGATTGGAGGTATTGCCGCACACACAGCTGGGGATCAGCTGACGTTACTGAACCCCAATAACAGAGGAGCGACTGTTAACTGTGCACACAGCACTTCCAGGCACCAACTGGCGGTGTAAGAGCCCAGGGACAGCAGGAGGAGCAGATTGGAGGTATTGCCGCACACACAGCTGGGGATCAGCTGACGTTACTGAACCCCAATAACAGAGGAGCGACTGTTAACTGTGCACACAGCACTTCCAGGCACCAATTGGCGGTGTTAGAGCGCAGGAACAGCAGGAGGAGCAGATTGGAGGTATTGCGAGGCGGGATCTCGGGCAGCACGGCCGCACAGGCGCAGCCAGCCTGACACCAAATTATGTCAGAAGACAGGCAGCGCAAATAGGGCATGCCCAAGGGATAACAGAACAGCGCAGGCTCCGTGACAGCTTAAAACAACGCTGAGGAGGCAGCGCATGGCACCAAGGGGGTAGGAATGACGGCTGTGCTGCGTCACATTACAAAGGAAAGTCCCAGCTCCGGGACGGTATAACGGTATCAGTGAACACATTTTATAAGTGTTAAGTTCTGCGTGTGCAAGGAGCTAAACCAAAAGAGCTACCTTTTCCTTGTGCAGCATTACTGCTGCACAAGATGGCTCTTTCAGCAACAAACGACGTGGGGGGGACAGGTTCCCTTACATTTAGGTTGTTGTGCCAGCGTGGTGGTCGCAGGACACATTGCCGGCTACACAGCTGGGGATCAGCTGACGTTACTGAAACCCAATAACACTGGGTCGTATGTTTTTACTGTGCAGCCTGCACTTCTGAGCCGCAACTGGCGGTGTTGGAGCCCAGGAATAGCAGTTCAGGTGGTAGAAAGATGAACACAGCAGGAGACCTGGATGACACCCAATTACTTAATCAGGCAGAGGAGTGGCAAATTCCTGCGAGATCCAGGCCTGGTTCATTTTCAGGAAAGTAAGCCGGTCAACGTTATCGGAGGACAGTCGCATGCGACGGTCTGTTAGTACACCACCTGCGGCACTAAAGACACATTCCGATAAGACACTAGCCGCAGGGCAAGCCAGCACCTCCAATGCATACTGGCTTAGCTCTGGCCATGTATCCAGCTTAGAGACCCAAAACTTGAACGGGGAAGAGCCGTCTGGGAGTACAGTAAGAGGGCAAGCCATGTAGTCTGTCGCCATCTGACGGAACCGTTGCCTCCTGCTGACTGGAGCCGCCGGTGATGGTGTAGACATTTGGGGCGGGCACACAAAAGTGTGCCAGAGTTGTGCCATACTGGGCTTGCCTTGGGCAGAGGCACTGCTTCTGCTCCCTCTTTGGGCAGAGCCTCCCCCACTGCCTCGACGCACTGAGCTGCTTTGTAAAGCACTAGCAGCACTCCTCTCAGTTGGACAGGAGAAGATGATGGAATTCACCAGTGTGTCGTGGTACTCCCGCAATTTACGCTCCCGGGTCAACGCTGGGATGAGGTTTTGGACATTGTCCCGGTAGCGAGGATCGAGGAGGGTGAACACCCAATAATCAGGCATGTTGAGAATGTGGTCGATGCGGCGGTCGTTTCTCAGGCACTGCAGCATGAAATCCACCATGTGCTGCAGACTGCCAACTGGCCCAGAAACGCTGTCCCCTGCTTGAGACATGATCTCTGCCCGCTCGTCATCACCCCACCCTCGCTGTACACACTGACCACTGGACAATTGTGTCGCTCCCTCCTCTGGACGGAGCTCTTCCTCCTCCATTGACTCCTCCTCATCCTCCTCACAAATTGGCCCCTGCGTACCCCTTTGTGAGGAACCACGTGGCGCTGACTCTCCAGAAGCTGATGGAAAAGGTGACTCCTCATCCTCCACCTCTTCCACAACATCATCCCTTAACCCTTGCAAAGTTTGCTGAAGCAGGCAGATAAGGGGGACAGTCATGCTGACTAGTGCATCATCTGCACTTGCCATCCGCGTGGAATAATCAAAAGGACGCAAAACCTGGCAGACGTCCTTCATAGTGGCCCACTCTGTGGTTGTGAAGTCTGATCGGCGCTGACTGCGACTTCTTTGCGCCTGATTCAGCTGGTACTCCATAACTGCTTGCTGCTGCTCACACAACCGCTCCAACATATGTAACGTGGAATTCCACCGGGTAGGTAGGTCACATATGATGCGGTGTTCCGGAAGGCGGAATCGGCGCTGCAGAGCAGCAATGCGGGATCTGGCCAAGCTGGAACGCCGCAAGTGAGCACACTCTAGGCGGACCTTGTGCAGCAGGGCATCAAGATCCGGATAGTCCCTCAGAAAACTCTGCACAACCAAATTGAGCACATGTGCCAGACATGGGATGTGAGTGAGATTGCCAAGGGCCAAAGCTGCCACCAGATTTCGGCCATTGTCACACACTACCATGCCTGGCTGGAGATTCGCTGGCAGTAACCACACATCGCTCTCCTGCTTGATGGCATTCCAGTGCTCCTGCGCTGTGTGGCTTCGATTCCCCAATGAAACAAGTTTCAAGACGGCCTGCTGACGTTTGGCCACGGCTGTGCTCATGTCGGTCATAGGTAAAGGTTCACGGGTCCATGTGGAGGTGGACTGTGACGGCTCCTGCAGAGTTGATTCTGAGGAACTTGTGTAAGAGGAGGAGTCAATGCGTACAGACTGGATTCCTGCAATCCTTGGAGTGGGCAGGACACGTCCTGCGCCACTCGCACGATCTGTACCTGGCTCAACAACATTAACCCAATGGGCAGTGAGGGAAACGTATCGCCCCTGTCCATGCTGACTGGTCCACGCATCGGTGGTGAGGTGGACCTTGCTACTGACGGCGTTCAGTAGCGCATGTTTTATGTTTCCCTCAAAATGCCTGTGCAGGGCAGGGACAGCTTGCCTGCTGAAGTAAATGCGGCTGGGCACCTTGTACTGTGGGACTGCCAATGCCATCAAGTCACGGAAGTTGTCAGTCTCCACCAGCCTGAACGAGAGCATTTCCAGGGACAACAGTTTGGCAATGCCTGCATTCAGAGCCTGTGCTCGGGGGTGGTTGGCCGAGAATGCCCGCCTTTTCTCCCATGCCTGTACTACCGATGGCTGTAGAGTAGACTGGGAGTGTGAGGATGACTGGGAAGGTGGTGCTGTGGGTGGAATTACACAAGGTCTCTGGACAACAGTGCCAGAGGTTCTGCCATGGCGATCCTGGGAGGAAGCCAAACCAGCTGTGCGTGAGCTGGAGGAAGAGGCAACACGAGCTGAAGAGGTAGTAGCTGCCGCTGTTGGTTGGCCTACATCTTCAGTCTGTTTCTGTAACTCCACCGCGTGCCTGGTCCGTACATGTTTCCACATATTTGTGGTATTGAGGTTGCTGACATTTTTCCCTCTTTTTACTTTCTGATGACACAGCTTGCATTTGACAAAACAAATGTCATCTGCAACTGTGTCAAAAAAGGACCAGGCACTGCAAGTCTTGGGAGCGCCCTTTTTGGCTTTGGAAAGAGACAGGCTCCTAATGGGTGCCAAAGTGGAGGCTACAGGCTCCGCAGTCTTCCCCCTCCCTCTCCCTCTTTGGCCCGTAAGGGGAATCTCTTCCTCAGAGCTGTTCCCACCACCTTCCTGTTCCTCACGCCACGATGGGTCAACGACCTCATCATCTCCACTACCCTCTGCCACCAACTGCTCCTCCTGGGTAGTCTCGGCAGCACAGTACTCACCAGAAAGCGGCACCTGAGTTTCATCATCAGATGCGTACTGCGCTGTGGTCACCAGAGGCACTGGCCCACCCGCCTCTTCAGAGTCAGAGAGACAAAGCTGTTGGGCATCACTGCACACTGCCTCTTCTTCCATTTCTCCAATGCTGCTTGGCTGGCCCCCTGTTTCCAAGCCAAGAGATTCAGAGAACAGAAGTAGAGACGGCTCCTGTCCTGTCTGACTGCCTGGCCAATTTGGCAGGTGGTGAAGAGACAGATGGCTGCTCTCCAGTGGTCTGTGCCTGAGAGGATGTGGCACTAACTGAAGTCGACGCCGAGGCGTTAGCTGCCATCCACCCGACAACGGCTTCAATTTGGTCTTCACGCAGCAGCGGTGCACGGCGCTCTCCGACAAAGCTGCGCATGAAGGACTGTTCCCTGCTGAAACTGAGTGACGACGAGTCACCGGCGCCCGCAGCAGGCACAGAATCACCACGTCCTCTCCCTGCTCCTCTCCCTGCTCCGCGCCCACGCCCACGTGCCTTACTCCCTCCCCTCTTCATCTTGGTTGACAGATAAAGATAAGCAGAAAAGTACTAAGGCCTTAATGTGCTTATTCCTGAAATGCTCCTCCTAACAGGTGTAAGAAACACTAATGTTGTAAAGTGTGGACTAAACTTTATTATTTTTCAAATGTGGCCTACACAAGTGTTAAGTTGTGTTTGGTGAACTTTACTTTTTTTTTGGTGCAGATCGGGCTACAGAGCTAGTTTAAATCACACGGAGACCGTGCAGACAGCCGTAAACGGCGCTGCAAGGCCCAAAAAACCTCCTCTAGGTTATCCTATTTAGTGTTTTTCCACTATTTAGCTGGAGACGGGTGGAAAGACACTAATAGGGAATTTTTTTTTAAATTTTAAACAGGCTGCACTATTTGAAAAAAAGGAATTTTTTTTTCAAGGTATGAGGCAGTAACGCACCCTGAGCTGAATCCAACCGGCTATGGCTGCACACAGACTACAGGGCGAGCTGCGCTCACACAGAGACCATGCAGACAGCCGTAAACGGCGCTGCAAGGCCCAATAAACACCCTCTAGGTTATCCTATATAGTGTTTTTCCACAATTTAGCTGGAGACGGGTGGAAAAACACTAATAGGAAGTTTTTTTTTTTAATTTTAAACTAGCTGCACTATTTGAAAAAAATGAAATTTTTTTTCAAGGTATGAGGCAGTAACGCACCCTGAGCTGAATCCAACCGGCTATGGCTGCACACAGACTACAGGGTGAGCCGCGCTCACACAGAGACCGTGCAGACAGCCGTAAACGGCGCTGCAAGGCCCAAAAAAACCCTCTAGGTTAGCCTATGTAGTGTTTTTCCACAATTTAGCTGGAGACGGGTGGAAAAACACTAATAGGAAATTTTTTTTTTAAAGTTTAAACAGGCTGCACTATTTGAAAAAAAGTAAATTTTTTTTCAAGGTATGAGGCAGTAACGCACCCTGAGCTGAATCCAACCGGCTATGGCTGCACACAGACTACAGGGCGAGCTGCGCTCACACAGAGACCGTGCAGACAGCCGTAAACGGCGCTGCAAGGCCCAAAAAAAACCCTCTAGGTTAGCCTATGTAGTGTTTTTCCACAATTTAGCTGGAGACGGGTGGAAAAACACTAATAGGAATTTTTTAAAAAAAATTTTAAACAGGCTGCACTATTTGAAAAAAAGGAAAATTTTTCTCAAGGTATGAGGCAGTAACGAACCCTGAGCTGAATCCAACCGGCTATGGCGGCACACAGACTACAGGGCGAGCTGGGCTCACACGGAAACCGTGCAGACAGCCGTAAACGGCGCTGCAAGGCCCAAAAACCCCCCTCTAGGTTATCCTATGTAGTGTTTTTCCACAATTTAGCTGGAGACAGGTGGAAAAACACTAATAGGAAATTTGAGAAAAAATGTGCAGCAGGCTGCACTATGAGCAAAAAAGGACAACTGTGTGAGGCAGTGTGAACCCCCCCTGAGCTGAATACAACCGGGTATATGGCTGCACACAGACTACAGAGTGAGCTGCACACACACACACACACACACAGAGACCTTGCAGAATGCTGTTAAAACGCTGGAGACATATCTCCAAACCCTGGCCCCCCATGTTATAGCCAGTCAAACCTCCCAATTGCTACACCCAGAAACCCCTCTAACCTTATTAATATTCCCTGCATGCCTTCTGTCTCTTTCAATTGTGCCCTTTGGAATTCTCGCTCTGTGTGTAATAAACTCTCCTTCATTCATGACTTCTTCCATTATAATTCTCTTAATCTCCTGGCTCTTACTGAAACCTGGATTCAGCAGTCAGACACCACTGCTGCTGCTGCTCTTTCATATGGTGGACTACACTTTTCTCATACCCCAAGATCAGACAACAGAGCAGGTGGAGGCGTTGGCCTGCTCCTTTCACCCAAATGTACTTTCCAAGTTATCCCCCAAGTACCCTCACTTGTCTTCCCTTCCTTTGAGGTCCATGTGGTCAGACTCTACGTCCCCTTCTCCATGCGAGTGGCGGTGGTGTATCGTCCTCCCGGCCCCTCTCATCAGTTCCTGGATCACTTTGCCACCTGGCTTCCACACTTTCTCTCCTGTGACACCCCCACCCTTATCATGGGTGATTTCAACATCCCCATTGCCTCTCCCCTCTCCCCATCTGCTTCTCACCTTTTATCGCTATCCTCCTCTTTTGGCCTCTCGCAGCATACTAACTCTCCAACACATGAAGATGGAAACTCCCTTGACTTGGTCTTCTCCCGGCTTTGCTCAGTGGATGACTTCACAAACTCCCCTCTCCCACTCTCTGACCACAACCTTCTTTCATTCTCTATCAAGAACTGCCTTCCCGCTCAGGTCACCCCCACTTTCCACACTTATAGAAACATACAGGCCATTAACACCCAGAAACTTATGAAGAACTTGCAGTCCTCATTGGCCCCAATCTCCTCCATCTCATGTCCTGATTCTGCTCTGAAGCATTACAATGAAACCCTGCAAAGTGCTGTGGATGAAGCTACTCCTCCTATACATAAAACAACTCGGCACAGACGGCAACAACCGTGGCACACGCTGCAAACACGTTTCCTGCAGCGGTGCTCCAGGTGCGCAGAACGTCTGTGGAGAAAATCTAATCTACCCGAAGATTTCATCCATTATAAGTTCATGCTAAAGACATACAATTCTGCCCTTCACCTCTCCAAACAAACCTACTTCAACACCCTCATCACCTCCCTGTCCAATAACCCTAAACGTCTCTTTGACACGTTCCAGTCCCTACTCAACCCAAGAGTGCAGGCCCCAACCACGGATCTCCGTGCTGACGATCTGGCCAATTACTTCAAAGAAAAAATTGACCACATTCGACAGGAAATCATCTCCCAATCTCTTCATACCATGCACTGTCCTCCCTCACCCACTGCATCTAGTTCACTCTCTGACTTTGAAGCAGTTACAGAAGAAGAAGTAAGCAGGCTCCTTGCATCTTCTCGCCCGACCACTTGCACCAGTGACCCCATTCCGTCACATCTCCTCCAGTCCCTTTCCCCGGCTGTCACCTCTCACCTAACAAAAATATTCAACCTTTCTCTCACTTCCGGTATTTTTCCCTCCTCATTTAAGCATGCCATCATACATCCATTACTTAAAAAACCATCCCTCGATCAAAACTGTGCCGCAAATTATAGACCTGTCTCTAATCTTCCCTTCATCTCTAAACTCCTCGAACGCCTGGTCCACTCCCGTCTTACCCGCTATCTCTCAGATAACTCTCTTCTTGACCCTCTTCAATCTGGCTTCCGCTCTTTACACTCTACTGAAACTGCCCTCACTAAAGTCTCTAATGACCTACTAACAGCTAAATCTAATGGTCACTACTCCATGCTAATTCTCTTGGATCTCTCTGCAGCATTCGATACTGTGGATCATCAGCTCCTCCTCACTATGCTCCGCTCCATCGGCCTCAAGGACACCGTTCTCTCCTGGTTCTCCTCCTATCTCTCTGACCGATCCTTCACTGTATGTTTTGCTGGTTCCTCCTCCTCTCACCTTCCCCTTACTGTTGGGGTTCCTCAAGGATCAGTCCTAGGCCCCCTCCTCTTCTCGTTGTATACTGCCCCTATTGGACAAACAATCAGTAGATTTGGTTTCCAGTACCATCTCTATGCTGATGACACCCAATTATACACTTCTTCTCCTGATATCACACCGACCTTTTTAGAAAACACCAGTGATTGTCTTACCGCTGTCTCTAACATCATGTCCTCCCTCTATCTGAAACTAAACCTGTCAAAAACTGAACTCCTCGTGTTCTCTCCCTCTACTAACCTACCTTTGCCTGACATTGCCATCTCCGTGTGCGGTTCCACCATTACTCCAAAGCAACATGCCCGCTGCCTTGGGGTCATCCTTGATTCTGACCTTTCATTCACCCCCCTACATCCGATCATTGGCTCGCTCTTCTTACCTGCATCTCAAAAAACATTTCTAGAATTCGCCCTGTTCTTACTTTCGACTCTGCAAAAACTCTTACTGTTTCACTTATTCATTCTCGTCTGGACTATTGTAACTCTCTACTAATCAGCCTCCCTCTTGCAAAACTCTCCAATCTGTCCTGAATGCTGCAGCCAGGATCATATTCCTCACCAACCGTTACACCGATGCCTCTACCCTGTGCCAGTCATTACACTGGCTACCCATCCACTCCAGAATCCAGTACAAAACTACTACCCTCATCCACAAAGCACTCCATGGCTCAGCACCACCCTACATCTCCTCTCTGGTATCAGTCTACCACCCTACCCGTGCCCTCCGCTCCGCTAATGACCTCAGGTTAGCATCCTCAATACTCAGAACCTCCCACTCCCATCTCCAAGACTTTACACGTGCTGCGCCGATTCTTTGGAATGCACTACCTAGGTTAATACGATTAATCCCCAATCCCCACAGTTTTAAGCGTACCCTAAAAACTCATTTGTTCAGACTGGCCTACCGCCTCAATGCATTAACCTAACAATCCCTGTGTGGCCTATTTAAAAAAAAAAAAAAGGTTCCTCGCATCATGTTCTCATACACTTTATGCAGTATTAGCCCTCTGTGTCTGTACTGCTACATACTTAGGCAGATAACTGGTTCATGCAGCTTTACATGAACACCTGAGCCTTACACTATGGCTGGTCCGAATAACTAAAGCAATTGTTATCATCCACCTCTCGTGTCTCCCCTTTTCCTCATAGTTTGTAAGCTTGCGAGCAGGGCCCTCACTCCTCCTGGTATCTGTATTGAACTATATTTCTGTTATGCTGTAATGTCTATTGTCTGTACAATTCCCGTCTATAATTTGTAAAGCGCTGCGGAATATGTTGGCGCTATATAAATAAAATTATTATTATTATTATTATTATTAAGAGCAAGGTGAACAGTGAAGAACACACAGCGTTTTGCTAAATTAGCCTTTGGAAAGGAAAATAAAGCAATTAGCTATCTCAACTGGCCCTCAGTTAGAACACAGCGTCCTGTCCCTAACTGAAATCACAGCAGAGTGAGCGCAAAATGGCGGCAGCGTTTTTTATAGTGCAGAGTGACATCATTTCAGCAGCCAATCACAGCCTTGCCAGTACTTACATGCCCACCATGCTAAACAGGATGTGCCCACACTTCCAATCATTCCTCATTGGCTGCTGCGTTCAGTTTGAATTCTGGGAACTTCCGATTCCGGTATCCGATACGCGGGAAGTATCGGAATTCGGTATCGGAATTCCGATACCGCAAATATCGGCCGATACCCAATACTTGCGGTATCGGAATGCTCAACACTACTCATCACTGATCGCCAGCTTTGTGAAGTCCTCAAAGTCATGGAGAAGCGCAAAAATGTCAGACATCCATGCCCACTCTTCAGTTGCTATGTGCGGAGGCTGACCAGAATATCAATGGTGCATGTTGAAGCTTGTATTCCACAACTGGCCTCTACTGCTCACAAAGCCTTGCCAGTAAGTACACTGTGGAGTTCCAGTGCATGGTCAGGTCGCACACCAGGTGGTGAGTTAGCACTTGTATGCGCTGCTGCAGCACTGGTTGAGTGTTTGAAGGAATAGCTGAGTTGCGGGAAAGGGCCCTGAATTGGCCTTGCTTGATCAGAAGCTCTGACAAATCTTAGTAGGCTAATTTTCTTACGAAAAATCTGAAAATACATTTTTACACTGAATTGAGAGATCTAAATGTGCAGTACATGAAACTGTACTTGCAAAAAAAGAGGTTTGGTGGCAAAATGCTTCTCCCGGTCTACAAGAAAAATAAGATTCTGTTAACATTGAGATAAATTATTATAATATAAATATTATTATAAAATGTTGTCTTGATGAATAACTTTTTTAAAATATGAAATGCATTGATTTGTTAAAAAAAAGTGCAAATGAACCTATCTAATACTGAGTCTTTTTGTTACTGCCTGGAAGAAGTGTGGCTCCATCAATCCTCTTCTTTTCAAAATCTACTTTCATCATACATACAAAACCCATATAAAATCTGGCAATAATGTCGCTATCAATAGCTTCCTCTATGCGTCCAGCAATCCAAAGGTGTTGTGTCCTGAATATAGCAAAACAAGATGAGAGTCCTATAAAGTGACTATATACCTCCTGTTACCACTTTTTATTATGGTTAGGTGTTGACCCTATGAAGCTCTTTTCACCATTTTTTACAGAAACGCTCTAAAATGTCATTTTTACCGGTCTGATATGGCATACCTGTTTAAATTGTTACATTGAAGAGACACCAATATCATGGTTCAGTTGATGTTACACTAATCTATACTAGAATCCTACCTAGTATTACTCCTTGATTCCATATTTTTGAGGGATGAATAAGTGTGGTAAAAAATGTTGGTAACCTTATACTCATGTCCAAAATGTTTGATAAATCAAAAATTGCCTCTAGCATTGGATGTGATAGTGTGAGAAAATTAACACGAAATGTTAGAGCTGCTATCAACAGTAGCATCATTGGCAGTGCTGACACCAGCCGTTCCAGCAATAGAAGTACCAAATGAGGTCACACTTCTCTCCTTTTCCACTGGAAAGTGTACTAGTGGGAAGGAAGTGGAGAACATAGTAGAACATATGTCATATCACTTTTCTTATAGGAACAACACCGTATGCACTACCCGAAGAGGTGCCCAAGTAGGGTCCAACACCATATATCAAGAGAAAATAAACTTAGGCACTCAACTTTGCGGAATTTTATGATTAAATGTAGTCATCAAATTAAACGTTTCGACCACAATAGACGGCCTTCTTGAGTAACAATGTGCAGGGTTAGAGATATGCGTGAATGACCGCATGTAAAAGTGTGCCACATCAGCACTGTAGCAGAGTGAATCTGCAGGGAAGCGAAATGTCCAAAGACCGGGTAACCAGTAATGCATGGGAGCCCAGGTGGGCGGCGTGTCGGCGTGGCAGTCAGAGACACGGTGTCCACCGCTAGTTAGAGCCCTGACTGACACTTTTACATGCGGTCATTCACGCATGTCTCTAACCCTGCACATTGTTACTGAAGAAGGCCGTCTATTGTGGCCGAAACGTTTAATTTGATGACTACATTAAATCCTAAAATTGCGCAAAGTTGAGTGCCTAAGTTTATAATATCACTTTTCTTAGTCACAACATGATGATGTTGCCTCTAAGAGGGACGTGGTCAGTTTCAGTCAGTTTTCTGTACATTCACACTTTCACTTCAGTGAATGACGCCTCTACCCATTCAGCCCCATTTTCTCCCAGTTCACAAGACAAGTCGAGAGCCGAAAGTGATCCAAAAAGGGAAAACTGACATCCTGTTCATATTGGAGAACAAATTATTGAGTTGTAGTCAAACTGTGATCACATGACACATTTACCTACAAGGATTCCAAATGTATGGATGCCACTGAGCTGAGAAAAAGCAAATTCCAACTTACACTTCTGCAGTACTACTGTTGAGTTACCTTTACAGGTGTAAAAAAATTGTAGTTCTTATTTACCTTGTATTTGACAGAAAGAACTAGAAAATGTATAAACTATTTTCCATCAGAACTATTTTATGTATCTTTAGATTGCTTTTGTAGTGTTTGTTTTTTTGTTCTAGTTTTCATACCCAGAGGGACTTCAGTAGTTTTTACAATTCCAGACACTTTTGTCATTCTTTATTATTTGTACAAAATGTACAGCAGTTGCGGAATAAAGGCAAAACGAGCATTCGGTTGAGGAAGATGGACTGTAACATCTCATTCCATGTGAAAAGTCATCTATTGTATGTGGGTGTATGCTCATGAAGGCAAACAAGAAGAATCACAAATAAATGTCTATTTCTTAACACCTATTTTCCTCTGCATGTTTGATTATGTGATTGTGTACGTATCTACATCATTTTTGTAAAAAACAAAAGCTATTGTTTCTACAAAAACATCTATCATAATAAGTGAAATAGTAATTTCTTGGTTATTCATGGAATAGGTCTATTCCATTTAACATCAGCACGCCCATGGCCAATCAACAACTGCTGTAGTCTAGGTTTTTCCTAGTCATCCTCTAAAAAGAGGTAAAAAACAGGAATAAAATAATTTGTGGGACAATTTTTTGTACTACGGTTGTATATTTTACATTGCCTCAGTGGCTGTCTCTGGTTTTTTGTGTAGACACTGTGGCTGACACTATTAAAAGTGTATTTTGAAAGCTGATGCATAATGCCTTGTATAATACATATACATAATCTTCTTCGGGCCATTGTGACCAATGGATGATCAAACGGCCGGCTGGACAAATGATTAATGAAGTCGACAGATAAAGTAACATAGCAATTTGTGAGGATCATACTAAAAGGGAATCTGACAGCAGGGTTTTGCTATGTAATCTGAGGACAGAATGAGGTAGGGGCTGAGACACAGATTTCAGGGTGTGTCACTTATTAGGCTGTGAGCTGTTTTTTCCATACAGTGATGGTTTTATCACCATGAGCTTAACACTGCCAAGACTACAGCTCATGTGAGCACTGGTCCAAACACGCCCCCTATTCATATAAGCAGCTAACTGTCAATAGATAATGTACGCAGAATGCTGTGGTGTGGGCAGGGTTAAATTTCTGAGCTTTGCTGCATGCTACATCTAAAAACTCTGATTGTGTCACAACTGCTGCACCCAATAAAAAAAGGGATGCATAATTGGAATCCTTCAGGTCCTACATTATGTTGCTTTCAGATAAGAAACTCAAAAAAACACATCATGAAAAGTAGCGGAACCAAAACCTTGCCAAATGACAACTGATATTTCACTATTGTCTATCCTGCAATAACTCCACTTAGTGTTTCTTCAAATGGCAATAAATGATGTTATACCATATGCTTTAATGGCAAACTTCTTAATCTGGAATTAAATTAGGTTATAGCCCTTCCTTCATTTTGTCTTATTAAGAGCGTCTGCTAAGCTGAACATGAAAAAGCTGCAGCTGACATACAGAAAGCTGTTTTCGTTGAAAGGTTTTTACATATTTACGCCTATCAAGAGCTCAGTCACAAACATCATATATTCATTTAAATGCTAAGTAAACATTTGCATAGTGTCTTGGTTTCTTCTTAATAGCTTTTGACCTTTGCTCATGAACAAGGCGAATTCAATCTACAGCCCGTATGAAGAAGGTGAAATGAGTCCTTTAAACTTTCCTCACACTGTTGATACAGTTTATTCTGCGATGATCAAAAACTAATCTCTGTAATACTTTAACTGTTTATTAGGCATAATATAAAATATGATAATCAGAGTGCTCATATAGTCTTTGATTTGTGAAACAACATTTTTTTTCCCTGTGTGCTCATCCCCGGCGGTAAGACTAAATAGAATTGTACTAGAGAACAGAGCTTTTGTTTTAATTTGAGCAGACCCAGGAGACGTTGATATATGAAATCTTGCCTTTCCTTCTGAATTCTATAAAGATAGCAGCACTGTAGACCATTTCAAGGCAACAGCATTTCTTTGGAGGTTTAATAAGTGTGCAGACTGTTATTTTTTCCCTTTCTTCTCCAACCCATTGTTTAACACAGAACGAATTTAAGAGAGACATTTTGAACGTTTCTTTTAGCAATTTTAGATTGAGATTGCAATTTAAAATTAGCAAAAGGCAATTGGCTTATTGTACTACAACATTTTATTGAAGAATTATGCAATCCTGTTTACACAGTTTTACAAGAACAATTTTTTAACTCAGATTCAAGGCTGGGAGGAGGAATAGATTGAGTAGGCAGCAATCAGTGCCTAAACACGGAGAAGGTGCAAATTTTGTACTACTAGAAAACCAAATCAATGCTTTATTTTACATTTATTTATAGAACTGACTGCTATAGATCAGAGGTGCACAACGTGTGGCTCAGGAGCCTCGTGCTAACTGTGATGCTATTCTGTTCTGCCTTCAACCATCTAGTCATTAACATGCTCTTCTGCGTCTGTTTACTTCTGACTTGAATGCTCCTTGTCAGTTGTGTTGTTGTGAAGAGCCAAGATAAATAGGTACCTGTAGTTCACTAAACGTCACATTTCTGAAACCCCAGATATTAACAGAATGAGGGAGATGCCTGTTGAGCAATGTGTAACTCTTCAGAATGAGTAGATGACATGGAGAGACCCTCTTCAATATAGTTTATGGAAGGAGAAGCATTTATGGTCACGCCTATTCTAGAAAGCAAACAGGCAAGGCGACTATTCATTTTCATGATAGGTAGGAGTTCTAAAACTGCACTTGCATATATCTGACATTTATGGAATTTAATTGCGTTTTTAAAAAATGCTGGTGGTCATAATACCACTCTAGGTTTTGTTTGGCACTTAGAATTACTTCAATCTGACAATGTAGTCCTTGGTCCATAAAAGTTTCTGCACCTCTGCTGTAGATGTTGTATGATTGCTGTTGAATGTCTGCTCCTGTAATAGTGACTGGTTCTTGCTCTAGGTGGTTGTTGTGTTTCATTCTCAGATCTAGCAGCCACATTACTCTGGTGTTGTGTGTTTTTTCCCTCTCACATATGTTCCTCCAGTAATATTCAGTCTTTACTATTGGTGGAGTTGCTGCCTTCGTGCTGTTACTCTGTAGTTGGGAGTGCACATTGGATGGTTCTTTGGAGAACAGGGCATTTATTTTCTTGGCCTCAGCATCTCTAGCGTATCTCCCTAGTCTTGCAGCGAGTGCTATGAGCCTTTGTTTAGCAGTCTCTAGGGTTTCAGTTGGTGTCAGGCCTTTGTACATGTCCAGTTTGGACTTATTCTTGATCATCATCACTGTCCTTAAACTTTTTTAATATATATATATTTATATATATATATATATATATAAATAAAGAAAAAAAAATAAATATATATATATATATACTGCTCAAGAAAAAGGGAACACTAAAATCCCACATCCTAGATACCACTGAATGAAATATTCCAGTTGTAAATCTTTATTCATTACACAGTGGAATGTGTTGAGAACAATGAAGCCTAAAAATGATCAACATAAATCACAATTAATATCCACAGAGGTCTGGAATTGGAATGATGCTCAAAATCAAAGTGGAGAATTAAGTTACAGGTTGATCCAACTTCAGTGGAAATGCCTCAAGACAAGGAAATGATCCTCAGTAGTGTGTGTGTGGCCTCCACATGCCTATATGGCCTCCCTACAATGCCTGGGCATGCTCCTGATGAGGCGGCATATGGTCTTCTGAGGGAACTCCTATCAGATCTGGACTAAAGCATCCGACAACTCCTGGACAGTCTGTGGTGCAACGTGACGTTGGTGGATGGTGCGAGATATGATGTCTCAGATGTGTTCAATCGGATTCAGGTCTGGGGAATGGGCCAGTCCATAGCTTCAATGCCTTCATCTTGCAGGAACTGTTGACACTCAAGCCACATGAGGTCTGGCATTGCCCTGCATTAGGAGGAACCCAGGGCCAACCGCACCAGCATATGGTCTCACAAGGGGTTCTGAGGAAATCATCTCGGTAACTAATGGCAGTCAGGCTACCTCTGGTGAGCACATGGAGGGTTGTGCAGCACTCCAAAGAAATACCACCCCATACCATTACTGACCCACTGCCAAACTGGTCATGCTAAAGGATTTTGCAGGCAGCAGATGGCTCTCCATGGTGTCTCCAGACTGTCACGTCTGTTACATGTGCTCAGGTTGAACCTCCTTTCATCTGTGAAGAGCACAGGGCGCCAGCGGCAAATTTGCCAATCCTGATGTTCTGTGGCAAATGCCAAGCATCCTGCACGGTGTTGGGCTGTGAGAACAATCCTCATTTGTAAATGTCGGGCACTCAGATCATCCTCATGGAGTCGATTTCTAACCATTTGTGCAGACACATGCACATTTGTGGCCTGATGGAGGTAATTTTGCAGGGCTGTGGCAGTGCTCCTCCTGTTCCTTCTTGCACAAAGGCTGAGGTAGCGGTCCTGCTGCTGGGTTGTTGCCCTCCTACGACCCCCTCCACATCTTCTGTTATACTGGCCTGTCTCCTGGTAGCGCCTCCAGCCTCTGACCAGTACTCTGACAGATAGATTCATAGAAAACAGCCGCACACAAATATTCGGAGTTTTAAATGCAAAAGGAAAGTCATTTCTTGTATTCACCACAGAAGTATAGGAATGTTGAGGGAACGTTTCGGCCCTGCGGTGGGCCTTTGTCAAACCTCACTGGAAAAATAATGAAAATTACAATATATTAGTTTGTGTGAAAAAATATATACAAAGAGACAAATATAGTGCTGTACAACAAATAGAAACACAACAGTATAGGCTGAACATGAATCAAGTCCCTCCAAGGTGTAAGACTATACACAGTTAATATTAACATGGTGAGCATACAAAACGTACAATATATACATATATACACATGTAAGTACTAAAGTAAATACAAAAGTAACAACAAAATGCCCGTTGCATAATTAGTGTGTGATGCATAGTACAAGCATGGACATGGCGTAGGTGCAGGAGGGCGGCATCAAAAAATACGCATGAAGATTTGAGACGTACTATATAAACTTAGTGAAGTCAAACAATAGACTGACCTTGTTGTAGAGAGAAGTATGGTGAAAAAAGGACCCCGCAGAGACCGGACAAGCAATTGAGATGAGCAGGCTCCAACAAGAGAGAGCTGTGGATGAAGGGTCATGTTGTGTAAAAAGGGGGGGAAAAAACGGGAAAACAAACGGGGAAAGGTAATAGAGAATACAAATATGACCTACCACTTGGCAATGCATGGAACGCTAGGAAGTCAGAGAGAGGGAAGCGATCCCAGTCACGGCTACAGGGGATAGGAATTGAGGGGAGTGCTAGGCAGCATACTTGTATCAGAATGAATGGTAATGAAGAGAGCCTACTATTAGGCCCCATGTTCCATCTCCCCTTCCAAATTTTGGGTTCACTATCACCTTATTTTCTTATTTTTATTTCACATCATCATCATCTCCTCATACATCTTTTTTATATCTCCACACTTCCTTTTCCTCCCTCTTATGTTGATTTCTTCCTTTTTTTGCCTTATTCTTATCCTCCGTATTACTTTCCCAAGTATCCATTCCTTACTTCCCCTCTGCTTCCCTCCGTACTCCAGCACACATACCCTCCTTCCCCTTCCCCTCTTCAGGGCTTTGAGCATGCGCACTTCATCATCTCCCCACCAGTGCTGGTAACCGCCCACTTACATGCCCAGCACTCGCTCCCGCCCCTCCACACTTCTACTGCGCTGATGCCGGATTTCTCCTACTACACACAGACGAGAAACCGACCAACCCTCGCGATCCAACCCTCGCTCCTGCGGCCCTGCACCACGCATGCGCTAATCGGCACAGTCACACAGACGCCGGTCTGCGCTCCAGCCCTCCCTCCTGCGTCCTCGTACCGTGCATGCGCTATTCGGCTTCCCCGCAGAGTACTTCCTGCACTCAGACTATAGGTACCCGCTTACCGCCAAGGCCTGCACACATCACCACAGGGACTCCTACAGCCCGGACCCGCAGGTAATAAATGGCCCTCCTTGTTTCTCCCTCTCCCTCCCCCTCAATCTTCATTACCATTCATTCTGATACAAGTATGCTGCCTAACACTCCCCTCCATTCCTATCCCATGTAGCCCTGACTGGGATCGCTTCCCTCTCTCTGACTTCCTAGCGTTCCACACATCGCCAAGTGGTAGGTCATATTTGTATCCTCTATTACCTTTCCCCGTTTGTTTTCCCGTTTTTTCCCCCTTTTTACATAACATGACCCTTCTGTTGTGAATTCAGCTTTTGGGCTCCCTCCGGTGGTTGTAGAGGGTAATGCAGTTGTACCTGGACTGCAGGATTGGACAGGTGTATCTACTAATTGCAAAACTGACTGGGGTATATAGCTTTGCAGGACTCTTTAGTCCCTGCCAGTTGTCCATTGTTTTTGGAGGATTCACTTCCCTGCTGGTCTCTCCAGTTTGCTGTGCTTTTCTACAAAGATAAGTCCTGGCTTTGTTTTTGCTGTCCACCTGCTGTGGACTCATAGTTCTGTGCATATTCATGTTTTTGTCTTGTCCAGCTTTGTCTGTGAAGGATTTTTTGCAGCCAAGCTGTGTCTCTGGAGATGCAGATATACCCCCATGTCTTTAGTCAGATGTGGCGATCTGTATTTTCTGTGGTGGATATTTTCTAGTGTTTTAATACTGACCGCATAGTACTCTGTTCTATTCTTTCTTTGTAGCTAGTATGGCCTCCTATGCTAAAATCTGATTTCATATCTGCGTATGTTATTTCCCTCTCCTCTCACCGTCAATATTTGTGGGGGGCTATCTATCCTTTGGTGATTTTCTCTGAGGCAAGATAGGTTTCCTGTTTCTGTCTTTAGGGGAAGTTAGTTCTGAGGCTGTGCCGAGGGGTCTAGGGAGTGTTAGGTACCCCCCACGGCTACTTCTAGTTGCGCTGCTAGGTTCAGGGTTTGCGGTCAGTACAGGGACCACCTTCTCCAGAGTCCGTCTCATGCTGCTCCTAGGCCACCAGATCATAACAGTACAACTGGCCAATAATGAGTTAAATGCAGCTCAGAAGAAGGGAAGGAAGCTCTTGAGCCATTTTTTTTTCTCCAGTCTATTCTGTGTTCTCTTCCCTCTTGATCTCTGGGTGGCTACGGAATCTAGTATTAACATGAATGTTCAGGAGTTAGTTTCTCTGGTGGATCAGCTTGCTGCTAGGGTACAGGGTATTTCAGATTATATTGTTCAGACTCCTGCCTTAGAACCTAAGATTCCCACTCCTGATTTATTCTTTGGTGACAGATCCAAATTTTTGAGTTTCAAAAATAACTGTAAACTGTTTTTTGCATTAAGACCCCGGTCTTCTGGTGATCCTATTCAGCAGGTTAAAATCATCATATCTCTGCTGCGTGGTGACCCACAGGATTGGGCATTTTCCCTGGAAACTAGCAATCCTGCTATGCTTGATGTTGATTCTTTCTTTCAGGCATTGGGGTTGTTGTATGATGAGCCTAATTCTGTGGATCAGGCTGAGAAAATCTTGTTGGCAGAATTGTATTGTCAGAAATTCAGAAAATGGTCTGTACTGACTAAATGGAATGAGGATGCCTTGGCGGCAATTTTCAGAAAGGGTCTTTCTGAATCCTTTAAAGATGTTATGGTGGGGTTCCCCACGCCTGTTGGTCTGAGTGATTCTATGTCTCTGGCCATTCAAATTGATCGGCGCTTGCGCGAGCGCAGAGTTGTGCACCCTGTGGCGTTGTCCTCTGAGCGGAGCCCTGAGCCTATGCAGTGTGATAGGATTTTGTCTAGAGCTGAACGTCAAAGATTCAGGCGTCAGAATAGGTTGTGTTTTTACTGCGGCGATTCTGCTCATGTTATTTCTGATTGCCCTAAGCGTACAAAGAGAATTGCTAGTTCTGTTACCATCAGTACTATACAACCTAAATTTCTGTTATCTGTGACCTTGATCTGCTCATTATCATCATTTTCTGTCGTGGCATTTGTGGATTCAGGCGCCGCTCTGAACTTAATGGACTTAGAATTTGCCAGGCGTTGTGGTTTCCCCTTGCAGCCTTTGCAGAACCCTATTCCTTTGAGGGGCATTGATGCTACACCGCTGGCTAAAAATAAACCTCAGTTTTGGACACATCTGACCATGGAGATGGATCCTGTTAAGGTTCAGGCCATTCATGATTGGATTCAGCCCACATCTGTGAAGAGCCTTCAGAAATTCTTGGGCTTTGCTAATTTTTATCGTTGTTTCATTGCCAACTTCTCCAGTGTGGTTAAACCTCTGACCAATTTGACAAAGAAAGGCGCTGATGTGACGAATTGGTCCTCCGCGGCTGTTTCTGCCTTTCAGGAGCTTAAACGCCGATTTACTTCTGCCCCTGTGTTGCGTCAGCCAGATGTTTCTCTTCCATTTCAGGTTGAGGTTGACGCGTCTGAGATTGGGGCAGGGTCCGTTTTGTCTCAGAGGAATTCTGATGGCTCCTTGATGAAACCGTGTACCTTCTTTTCTCGGAAGTTTTCGCCTGCGGAACGCAATTATGATGTCGGCAATCGGGAGTTGTTGGCTATGAAGTGGGCATTTGAGGAGTGGCGACATTGGCTTGAGGGGGCCAAGCACCGTATTGTGGTCCTGACCGATCATAAGAATCTGATTTACCTCGAGTCTGCCAAACGACTGAATCCTAGACAGGCTCGATGGTCCCTGTTTTTCTCCCGTTTTCATTTTGTGGTCTCATACATTCCTGGTACTAAGAATGTTAAGGCGGATGCCCTCTCTAGGAGTTTTTTTTCCTGATTCTCCTGGATTTTTTGAGCCGGTCGGCATTCTGAAGGAAGGGGTGATTCTTTCTGCCATCTCCCCTGATTTACGACGGGTTCTTCAGGAATTTCAGGCTAATAAACCTGTCCGCTGTCCAGTGGGGAAACTGTTTGTTCCTGATAGATGGACTAGTAAAGTGATTTCTGAGGTTCATTGTTCTGTGTTGGCTGGCCATCCTGGGATTTTTGGTACCAGAGATTTGGTTGGTAGGTCCTTTTGGTGGCCTTCTTTGTCGTGGGATGTGCGTTCTTTTGTGCAGTCCTGTGGGATTTGTGCGCGGGCTAAGCCTTGCTGTTCCCGCGCTAGTGGGTTGCTTTTGCCATTACCGGTCCCCGAGAGGCCCTGGACACATATTTTTATGGATTTTATTTCCGATCTTCCTGTTTCCCAAAGAATGTCGGTTATCTGGGTTGTCTGTGACCGATTTTCTAAGATGGTTCATTTGGTGCCTTTGCCTAAATTGCCTTCTTCTTCGGATTTGGTTCCGTTGTTTTTTCAGCATGTGGTACGTTTGCATGGTATTCCGGAGAATATTGTGTCCGACAGAGGTTCCCAGTTTGTTTCTAGGTTTTGGCAGGCCTTTTGTGCCAAGCTGGGCATTGATTTGTCTTTTTCTTCTGCATTTCATCCTCAGACAAATGGCCAGACTGAGCAAACTAATCAGACCTTGGAGACCTATTTGAGATGCTTTGTGTCTCCTGATCAGGATGATTGGGTGGCTTTTTTGTCATTTGCCGAGTTTGCCCTTAATAATCAGGCTAGTTCGGCTACTTTGTTTTCGCCTTTTTTTTGTAATTTTGGTTTTCATCCCCGTTTTTCTTCTGGGCAGGTTGAGCCTTCTGACCTTCCTGGTGTGGATTCTGTGGTCGACAGGTTGCAGCAGATTTGGGCTCATGTGGTGGACAATTTGGTGCTGTTTTAGGAGGAGGCTTAACGTTTTGCTAACCGTCGTCAGTGTGTTGGTTCCCGACTTCGAGTTGGGGATCTGGTTTGGTTATCTTCCCGTCATGTTCCTATGAAGGTTTCTTCCCCTAAGTTTAAGCCTCGATTTATTGGTCCTTATAGGATTTCTGAGATTAATAATCCGGTGTCCTTTCGCCTGGCGCTTCCGGCCTCTTTTGCTATTCATAATGTCTTCCATAGATCTTTGTTGCGGAAATATGTGGAGCCCGTTGTTCCCTCTGTTGATCCTCCGGCCCCTGTGTTGGTCGATGGGGAGTTGGAATATGTTGTTGAGAAGATTTTGGATTCTCGTTTTTCGAGGCAGAGGCTTCAGTACCTTGTCAAATGGAAGGGTCATGGCCAGGAGGATAATTCTTGGGTTTCTGCCTCTGATGTCCATGCCGCTGATTTGGTTCGTACCTTTCATCGGGCTCATCCTGATCGGCCTGGGGGCTCTGGTGAGGGTTCGGTGACCCCTCCTCATGGGGGGTACTGTTGTGAATTCAGCTTTTGGGCTCCCTCCGGTGGTTGTAGAGGGTAATGCAGTTGTGCCTGGACTGCAGAATTGGACAGGTGTATCTACTAATTGCAAAACTGACTGGGGTATATAGCTTTGCAGGACTCTTTATTCCCTGCCAGTTGTCCATTGTTTTTGGAGGATTCACTTCCCTGCTGGTCTCTCCAGTTTGCTGTGCTTTTCTACAAAGATAAGTCCTGGCTTTGTTTTTGCTGTCCACCTGCTGTGGACCTTATAGTTCTGTGCATATTCATGTTTTTGTCTTGTCCAGCTTTGTCTGTGAAGGATTTTTTGCAGCCAAGCTGTGTCTCTGGAGATGCAGATATACCCCCATGTCTTTAGTCAGATGTGGCGATCTGTATTTTCTGTGGTGGATATTTTCTAGTGTTTTAATACTGACCGCATAGTACTCTGTTCTATTCTTTCTTTTGAGCTAGTATGGCCACCTATGCTAAAATCTGATTTCATATCTGCGTATGTTATTTCCCTCTCCTCTCACCGTTAACATTTGTGGGGGGCTATCTATTCTTTGGGGATTTACTCTGAGGCAAGATAGGTTTCCTGTTTCTGTCTTTAGGGGAAGTTAGTTCTGAGGCTGTGCCGAGGGGTCTAGGGAGTGTTAGGTACACCCCACGGCTACTTCTAGTTGTGCTGCTAGGTTCAGGGTTTGCGGTCAGTACATTGACCACCTTCTCCAGAGTCCGTCTCATGCTGCTCCTAGGCCACCATATCATAACAGGTAATGCAGTTATTCCTGAGCTGCAGTCTTGGACAGGTGTTTCTGCTAATTGCAATTCTGACTGGGGTATTTAGCTGTGCAGGACTCATTAGTCCTTGCCAGTAGTCAATGTTCCTTTGGAAGTGTTGGTCCTCTGCCTGGCCTCTCCTGCTTGCTGCCAATTCAGCTAAGATAAGTGTTTGCTTCTATTTTTTAGACACACTGCTGTGTGTTTATTTTCTGTGCTTATCTTGTTTCTATTTTGTTCCTGCTAGACTGTGCCTGATGTTTTTCTCAGTCTAGTTGGACTCGCTGGAGTCGCAGATGTACTCTCCACATCTTTAGTTGGGTGGTGGAGTTTTTGTATTTTTCTGCTGTGGATATTTTGTAGTGTTTTATGCTGACCGCATAGTATCCTGTACTTTCCTTTCCTATCTAGGTAGAAGTGGCCTCCTTTGCTTATCCCTGTTTTCTGTCTGCGTGTGTCTTTTCCTCTCCTACTCACAGTCATTATTTGTGGGGGGCTACCTATCCTTTGGGGATCTACTCTGAGGCAAGAGAGTTTTCCTATTTCCATCTTTAGGGATATTTAGTCCTTAGGCTGTGTCGAGGTGTCTAGGTCTGGTTAGGCACACCCCACGGCTACTTCTAGTTGCGGTGATAGGATCAGGGTTTGCGGTCAGTAAAGTTACTGCTGCTCCAGCGAAGGTCTTTTCATGCTGCTCCAAGGCCACCTGATCACAACAGTACTACTGGCCAACAATGAGTTCATTGCATCTCAGAAGAAGGGAGGAAAGATTTTGAGCCATTTTTTATCTCCAGTTTGTTTTGTCTTCTCCTCCCTCTTTATCTCTGGGTGGCCGAAGAGCCTTGTGCTAGCATGAATGTTCAAGAATTAGTTTCTCGTATAGACCAGCTTGCTGCTAGAGTACAGGGTATTTCTGATTACATTGTTCAGACTCCTGCTTTAGAACCAAAGATACCTACTGCTGATTTGTTTTTTGGTGACAGGTCCAAATTTTTGAGTTTTAAAAACAACTGTAAACTGTTTTTTGCATTGAAACCTCGATCCTCCGGTGATTCCATTCAAAAAGTTAAAATCATCATTTCCCTGCTGCGTGGTGATCCACAGGATTGGGCATTTTCCCTGGAATCTGGGGATCCTGCTTTGCTTAATGTAGACTCCTTCTTTCAGGCGTTAGGATTACTGTATGATGAACCTAATTCGGTGGATCAAGCTGAGAAGACTTTGTTGGCCCTGTCTCAGGGTCAAGAGGCGGCAGAATTGTATTGTCAGAAATTCAGAAAATGGTCTGTATTGACTAAATGGAATAATACTGCTTTGGCGGCAATTTTCAGAAAGGGTCTTTCTGAATCCGTTACAGATGTTATGGTGGGGTTTCCCACACCCTCCAGTCTGAGTGATTCTATGTCTCTGGCCATTCAGATTGATCGGCGCTTGCGGGAGCGCAGAACTGTGCGCGCTATGGCGTTATCCTCAGAGCAAATTCCTGAGCCAATGCAATGTGATAGTATTCTGTCTAGAACGGAACGACAAGGTTTTAGACGTCAGAATAGGTTGTGTTATTATTGTGGCGACGCTTCCCATGTCATTTCTGTCTGCCCTAAGCGGACCAAGAGGATCGCCAGTTCATTTACCATCAGTACTGTACAACCTAAATTTCTGTTATCTGTGTCCTTGATCTGTTCATTGTCATCATTTTCTGTCATGGCGTTTGTGGATTCAGGCACCGCCTTGAACTTAATGGACTTTGAGTTTTCCAGGCGTTGTGGTTTTCCCTTGCAGCCTTTGCAGAACCCTATTCCTTTAACCCCTTCGCGCCATGCGCCGTACTAGTACTGCGCTGCCGGCACTGCATAAGTGCCAGCCGCAGTACTAGTACGGCGCCGCCATTTTCCGGTCACCGCGCGGCATCGCCCGGTGATCGGGTTCCGGTGTCTGCTGTTCCTGACAGCAGACAATCCCTGCACGCAGCCCCGGGTGCCTGCACCGCCCCCCCGCATCAGCGATCGCTGTGATTGGCTGGTCAATTCTGACCAGCCAATCACAGCGATGTGACAATAAAGTTTAAAAAAAAAAAGCATGTGACAGGCTGTGATTGATGCTGTGTGACGTAGCACCAATCACAGCCGTCACAGTAGGTGGGGTGATCGCCACGTCACCTCACCTGATTAACCCCTATGGCGCTGATTGGCTGAACAATAGCTTCTAGCCAATCAGCGCCAAAGGGGTTAATTTAAAATACCGATCACCGCCCTGCACGCCATCTTTCTCTCAGATTTGGCGTGCAGAGCGGTGGTCTAAGCCCCTCTGTGTCACCTTAGTGAAGGAATCCATTGGTGGCCAGTGCGATCCTCCCTGGGATCTCCTGCCTCCAGCTTGTGCTCCTGCTTCAGCTTGTGCTCCGTGCTGTGTGCTCTCTGCTGCCATCTGCCTGCTGTGTGACTCCTGTGATCACAGCAGCAGCAGCACCTCCCCCACCCCTTTCCCATCCCCCCATCCCTGTTCCAGTACCCCCTCCCTCCCCCACCCTCCAATTGAAATTTTTTGCGCACTTTTTTTGCGCTTTTTTTCCTGTGCGCGGCGTCCCGCGCAGAGCATTCGTGCTCTTCCTGTGTCTGCAGCACTCTGATCAGTATCGCTGCTGATCAGAGACTGTGCCACAGGACTTTTTTTTTTTAGTTAGTGTAGCGGACATTGCAGTCTAAGCGACGTCTGTTTTTTTTTTTTTAGAAAAAAAATTGTAGTTAGTACAGTGTAGTTTTAGACGTAACAAGGTAGTGTAGCCGGCGTCAGTGTTTGGTGACGTCCCTCCATCCCTGTTCAAGTACCCCCCTCCAATTCAATTTTTTGCGCACTTTTTTGCGCTTTTTTTCCTGTGCGTGGCGTCCCGCGCAGAGCATTCGTGCTCTTCCTGTGTCCGCAGCTCTTTGATCAGTATCGCTGCTGATCAGAGACTGCGCTACAGGACTTTTTTTTTTTAGTTAGTGTAGCGGACATTGCAGTCTAAGCAACGTCCGATTTTTTTTTTCTTTTACAAAAATATAATAGTAGTTAGTACAGTGTAGTCTTAGACGTAGATTAGCTGGTGTCACAGCGTTCGTGACGACCGGTCTTTTTTTTTTTTTAGAGAAAAAAAAAATTGTACAGAGTAGTTTAGTGGTAGCGTGTTAGTGTAGCCAGCGTCACAGCGTTAGTGACGACCGATCATCTTTTAGAAAAAAAAAATCGTACTGAGTTTTATAGGTAGGGAGGTAGCGTCTGGTGCATAAAAAATATCTGCTATCGCCGGATAATCTCTAGTGCATTAGGGGAGCGTACGTCACACTGTTAGTGGCGTTCGCTTTTCTTTTGTAAAAAAATATTTAGTTGCGTAGGGTAAATTTATACTTTTTTTTTTATACAAACTTATTTTTTTACATTGATTTTTCTTTTCATCTTTTTTTCTTGTTTCTTCTACATTTTTTCTCACTACTTGTTTTTTCTGTCTGATTGGTTTTAATAAAGAGTACCCTATACACAAGCCCCACACATTACACGTATAAAAGCACCACTTACACACACATACCCAGGGTTTGGGAAAAAAAAATGGCCCATTCGTCAACAAGGCGCTATTCACCAGAGGAGGCTTACGCCATCCTTGCGTCCGACACGGATTCAGCCAGTGAGGAAGATCCCACATTCCTCTATTCCTCCTCCTCCTCCTCCTCCTCATCTGGTGAGGAAAGACCCCTAACAAGGCGCCGTAGGACCCAGGCAACTCCTGCAGCAATCGATCCCGTATGGATTGCACCCCCGGAAAATTTTCACCCGTCATTCCGGATTTCAGCAGCAGCTCAGGAATCCAGTTTGACACGACTGGCCTCACTGAAATTGACTTCTTCAAATTCTTTTTCAGTGATGAAATAAAGAAAACTATACCAGGAAACCTTGTAACTAACCGATACTGAATAAAATAACGTTTTTATTATTTAAAATTCTGAACACATTCACCATACAAACAACCGTGCTTAGCTACAACATCACCCTCACACTGTAAATGCTCTAAATTTCCCTGCCTATGCAGCGGAGGTTGGCACCCTAAAATTGTTCGAGATTGGCGCCCCCGCTCAACGATGGCTGTCCCTTTTTCTCCTGTCCAGCCCCTGGTAGTAATGTGATGCAGTTAGATACCAATCAAACACGACAGGGAAAAATATGAAAAAGACAGTGATTGCTTTTCAATATTTGTCATCTATAGCAATCAAATAGACAGTGTGAGGTAGAGTGAATAACAGACTAAATTAAAGTGATTAAAGTGCAAAAAAGTGCATAACATGCATAGAGTACCTCTCTATAACTGTTCCCTGCTCTGGCAGCCTACCTAACTGTGGAGGTTGGCACCCTACTGTACAGCGGAAACGGCGCCCCCACTCCTCGACGGCTCACCCTACCAGTGGCCCTATAGATAAACTACAATATAGTGGGAATATAACCAATTTAAACCACCACAGCTATAGGCACAAGACAGATATCAACTATACCAATAGAAAAGAGCACAGTCTGGATAAACGCTGTGCACTCATATCATATTGTTAAAAAGATGCCAGTTAAGCTCAATGGGGTACTCATCGTTGTGTGATGTTTCTGAGGATAAGTTCCTCATGCCTCAACGTGTTTCACCGATTGGATCATCAGGAGGCTTGGATAATCAGATGCTGCATGGTGGCCACCCTCGTTGCTAATATTTATAAATTATAGAAGTGGGCCCTGCACCAATCAGGAGAAGTCACCTTAACCACTAGAGGTGGGAAAGGAGCCTCCACGTAACGGGTCCCATTAGTAGATAAACACTTGATTAAGCCCAACATTTAGATTATGTTCTCACCTTGGCACCGGCCCCCATCAGATGTAGAACGCTAAACCGGAAGTAAAACTGGCGGCCATAGCGCGTGGTAAACCGGTCTGTGTATGGATATCCATTGCGGATGACCGGAAATTTTTCAGACGCCATATTCTTGAAGCTCGGGATACCTCTATCCCTATGTATAAGCGGCATTTGCGCAAATTTAGTCTGTTATTCACTCTACCTCACACTGTCTATTTGATTGCTATAGATGACAAATATTGAAAAGCAATTACTGTCTTTTTCATATTTTTCCCTGTCGTGTTTGATTGGTATCTAACTGCATCACATTACTACCAGGGGCTGGACAGGAGAAAAAGGGACAGCCATCGTTGAGCGGGGGTGCCAATCTCGAACAATTTTAGGGTGCCAACCTCCGCTGCATAGGCAGGGAAATTTAGAGCATTTACAGTGTGAGGGTGATGTTGTAGCTAAGCACGGTTGTTTGTATGGTGAATGTGTTCAGAATTTTAAATAATAAAAAGGTTATTTTATTCAGTATCGGTTAGTTACAAGGTTTCCTGGTATAGTTTTCTTGATTTTGAACCTTGAATGTCCAATCCAAAAATTTTTTGTCCAGTGATGAAATAATAAATATTATGGTGGCCCAGACGAACCTGTATGCCCAACAATTTTTTACCCAAAATCCCACGTCATCTTATGCCAGATGGACCCCCGTAAATGCAGCAGAGATGATGACATTTTGGGAAATTGTGCTGCATATGGGCCTAATCAAAAAGCCAAAGCTTCGGCAATACTGGAGTACTGACATTCTCTACAGTACACCGGTATTCCGCATGGCCATGAAAAGGACACGATTTGAAGCGATCCAAAAATTTTTTCATTTCAGTGATAATGCGCAGTGTCCTCCCCGAGACGATCCAAACTTTGATCGTCTATATAAAATTCGTCCAGTGGTTGAACACTTCAGCAGAAAATTTGCTGAGGCGTACACACCCCAGAGGGACATCGCTATTGATGAATCTCTCGTTCATTTCAAAGGGAGGCTAAAATTCCGACAGTACCTGCCCAGTAAGAGGTCCAGGTATGGAATAAAGCAGTACAAACTGTGCGAGAGTACCTCAGGGTACACCCACAGATTTAGGGTCTACGAGGGTAAGGACACCCAGATTAACCCCCCTGAATGCCCCCCCATCCTGGGGGTGAGTGGGAAAATTGTGTGGGAATTGCTGCACCCACTGCTGGATAAGGGTTATCACCTTTATATTGACAACTTTTACACCAGCATCCCACTCTTCAAGGCCCTCTCTGCCAGAGGTACAGCTGCATGTGGCACCGTGCGAAAAAATCAGCCAGGCCTCCCTAAGCCGCTAATTGGGCAAACGCTGAGAAAAGGGGAAAGCAGAGCCAAATGCAGCGACAACATGCTGGTGGTCAAGTATAAGGACAAAAGGGATGTCCTTATCCTGACCACCATACACCGTGACAACAGCACCCTTGTCACTGTTCGTGGGACCACAACACAAGTCCCAAAGCCAGATTGTATCCTGGATTACAATCGGTACATGGGGGGTGTGGATCTCTCAGATCAGGTCCTCCAACCATACAGTGCCATGCGAAAAGCTTACGTATGGTACAAAAAATTGGCCGTGCACATTGTACAGATGGCACTGTACAATGCTTTTGTGCTGTCCCGATCTGCAGGCAATACGGGGACCTTCCTTCAGTTTCAGGAGGTAGTCATCAAGGCCCTAATGTTTGGCACTCAGGGAGGTGAGGGTCCCAGTACTTCTGAATCTGATAGTGCCCGTATTGTCCAAGGTCAACATTTCCCAGGACAGGTTCCCCAAACAGCGAGGACAGGACGATCACAAAAACGGTGCAGAGTATGTTCCAAGAGGGGAATCCGAAAGGACACAATTTACCATTGTGAAACCTGCCCTGAGAAACCTGGCCTTTGCATTAAGGATTGCTTCAAAGCATACCACACATCCACAAATTAATAAAAATTAGTTTATACCCTGTTGACACAACACACTGTGTAGTTTCCAACATGGGGTCACTTGTGGAGTGAGGCACTTGGAGGTTTACGGTGCTCACCACATATCTAAATAAATTCCTTGGTAGGTCCAGTTTTCAAAATGGGGTCACTTGTGGAGTGAGGCACTTGGAGGTTTACGGTGCTCACCACATATCTAAATAAATTCCTTGGTAGGTCCAGTTTTCAAAATGGGGTCACTTGTGGAGTGAGGCACTTGGAGGTTTACGGTGCTCACCACATATCTAAATAAATTCCTTGGGAGGTCCAGTTTTCAAAATGGGGTCACTTGTGGAGGATTTCCACTGTTTAGGTACATCAGGGGCTCTGCAAATGCAACGTGACACCTGCAGACCAATCCATCTAAGTCTGCATTCCAAATGGTGCTCCTTCCCTTCCGAGCTCTGCCATGCGCACAAACAGTGGTTTTTCCCCACATATGGGGTATCAGTGTATTCAGGATGAATTGGTCAACAACTTTAGTGGTCCATTTTCTCCTTTTACACTTGTGAAGATAAAAAAATTGTTGTTAAAAGATCTTTTTTTTACGACTCATCATTATAATTTTTGGTGAGGCACTTGGAGGTTCACGGTGCTCATCACATAGCTAGATAAGTTCCTTGAAGGGTCTAGTTTCCAAAATGGGGTCACTTGTGGCGGTTTTCCACTGTTTAGGCACATCAGGGGCTCTCCAAACGGGACATGGTGTCCGATCTCAATTCCAGCCAATTTTGGTTTGTAAAAGTCAAAAGGTGCTCCTTCCCTTCCGAGCCCTGCCGTGTGCCCAAACAGTGGTTTTCCCCCACATATGGGGTATCAGTGTATTCAGGATAAATTGGTCAACAACTTTAGTGGTCCATTTTCTCCTTTTACACTTGTGAAGATAAAAAAATTGTTGTTAAAAGATCATTTTTGGGGAAAAAATGTGAATTTTTATTTTCACGCCTCTACGTTCTAAACTTCTGTGAAGCACCTGGGGGTTCAAAGTGCTCACCACATAGCTAGATAAGTTCCTTGAAGGGTCTACTTTCCAAAATGGGGTCACTTGTGGCGGTTTTCCACTGTTTAGGCACATCAGGGGCTCTCCAAACGGGACATGGTGTCCGATCTCAATTCCAGCCAATTTTGGTTTGTAAAAGTCAAAAGGTGCTCCTTCCCTTCCGAGCCCTGCCGTGTGCCCAAACAGTGGTTTTCCCCCACATATGGGGTATCAGTGTATTCAGGATAAATTGGTCAACAACTTTAGTTGTCCATTTTCTCCTTTTACACTTGTGAAGATAAAAAAATTGTTGTTAAAAGATCATTTTGGGGGAAAAAATGTGAATTTTTATTTTCACGCCTCTACGTTCTAAACTTCTGTGAAGCACCTGGGGGTTCAAAGTGCTCACCACATAGCTAGATAAGTTCCTTGAAGGGTCTAGTTTCCAAAATGGGGTCACTTGTGGCGGTTTTCCACTGTTTAGGCACATCAGGGGCTCTCCAAACGGGATATGGTGTCCGATCTCAATTCCAGCCAATTTTGGTTTGTAAAAGTCAAAAGGTGCTCCTTCCCTTCCGAGCCCTGCCGTGTGCCCAAACAGTGGTTTTCCCCCACATATGGGGTATCAGTGTATTCAGGATAAATTGGTCAACAACTTTAGTGGTCCATTTTCTCCTTTTACACTTGTGAAGATAAAAAAATTGTTGTTAAATTATCATTTTTGGGGAAAAAATGTGAATTTTTATTTTCACGCCTCTACGTTCTAAACTTCTGTGAAGCACCTGGGGGTTCAAAGTGCTCACCACATAGCTAGATAAGTTCCTTGAAGGGTCTAGTTTCCAAAATGGGGTCACTTGTGGTGGTTTTCCACTGTTTAGGCACATCAGGGGCTCTCCAAACGGGACATGGTGTCCGATCTCAATTCCAGCCAATTTTGGTTTGTAAAAGTCAAAAGGCGCTCCTTCCCTTCCGAGCCCTGCCGTGTGCCCAAACAGTGGTTTTCCCCCACATATGGGGTATCAGTGTATTCAGGATGAATTGGTCAACAACTTTAGTGGTCCATTTTCTCCTTTTACACTTGTGAAGATAAAAAAATTGTTGTTAAAAGATCATTTTTGGGGAAAAAAATGTGAATTTTTATTTTCACGCCTCTACGTTCTAAACTTCTGTGAAGCACCTGGGGGTTCAAAGTGCTCACCACATAGCTAGATAAGTTCCTTGAAGGGTCTAGTTTCCAAAATGGGGTCACTTGTGGCGGTTTTCCACTGTTTAGGCACATCAGGGGCTCTCCAAACGGGACATGGTGTCCGATCTCAATTCCAGCCAATTTTGGTTTGTAAAAGTCAAAAGGCGCTCCTTCCCTTCCGAGCCCTGCCGTGTGCCCAAACAGTGGTTTTCCCCCACATATGGGGTATCAGTGTATTCAGGATAAATTGGTCAACAACTTTACTGGTCCATTTTCTCCTTTTACACTTGTGAAGATAAAAAAATTGTTGTTAAATAATCATTTTTGGGGAAAAAATGTGATTTTTTATTTTCACGCCTCTACGTTCTAAACTTCTGTGAAGCACCTGGGGGTTCAAAGCGCTCACCACATAGCTAGATAAGTTCCTTGAAGGGTCTAGTTTCCAAAATGGGGTCACTTGTGGTGGTTTTCCACTGTTTAGGCACATCAGGGGCTCTCCAAACGGGACATGGTGTCCGATCTCAATTCCAGCCAATTTTGGTTTGTAAAAGTCAAAAGGCGCTCCTTCCCTTCCGAGCCCTGCCGTGTGCCCAAACAGTGGTTTTCCCCCACATATGGGGTATCAGTGTATTCAGGATGAATTGGTCAACAACTTTAGTGGTCCATTTTCTCCTTTTACACTTGTGAAGATAAAAAAATTGTTGTTAAAATATCATTTTTGGGGAAAAAATGTGAATTTTTATTTTCACGCCTCTACGTTCTAAACTTCTGTGAAGCACCTGGGGGTTCAAAGCGCTCACCACATAGCTAGATAAGTTCCTTGAAGGGTCTAGTTTCCAAAATGGGGTCACTTGTGGTGGTTTTCCACTGTTTAGGCACATCAGGGGCTCTCCAAACGGGACATGGTGTCCGATCTCAATTCCAGCCAATTTTGGTTTGTAAAAGTCAAAAGGCGCTCCTTCCCTTCCGAGCCCTGCCGTGTGCCCAAACAGTGGTTTTCCCCCACATATGGGGTATCAGTGTATTCAGGATGAATTGGTCAACAACTTTAGTGGTCCATTTTCTCCTTTTACACTTGTGAAGATAAAAAAATTGTTGTTAAAATATCATTTTTGGGGAAAAAATGTGAATTTTTATTTTAACGCCTCTATGTTCTAAACTTCTGTGAAGCACCTGGGGGTTCAAAGTGCTCACCACATAGCTAGATAAGTTCCTTGAAGGGTCTAGTTTCCAAAATGGGGTCACTTGTGGCGGTTTTCCACTGTTTCGGCACATCAGGGGCTCTCCAAACGGGACATGGTGTCCGATCTCAATTCCAGCCAATTTTGGTTTGTAAAAGTCAAAAGGTGCTCCTTCCCTTCCGAGCCCTGCCGTGTGCCCAAACAGTGGTTTTCCCCCACATATGGGGTATCAGTGTATTCAGGATAAATTGGTCAACAACTTTAGTGGTCCATTTTCTCCTTTTACACTTGTGAAGATAAAAAATTGTTGTTAAAAATCATTTTTGGGGAAAAAATGTGAATTTTTATTTTCACTCCTCTACGTTCTAAACTTCTGTGAAGCACCTGGGGGTTCAATGTGCTCACCACATAGCTAGATAAGTTCCTTGAAGGGTCTAGTTTCCAAAATGGGGTCACTTGTGGCGGTTTTCCACTGTTTAGGCACATCAGGGGCTCTCCAAACGGGACATGGTGTCCGATCTCAATTCCAGCCAATTTTGGTTTGAAATAGTCAAACGGCGCTCCTTCCCTTCCGAGCCCTGCCGTGCGCCCAGACAGTGGTTTTCTCCCACATATGGGGTATCAGTGTATTCAGAAGGAATTGCACAACAACTTTCGTGGTCCACTTTCTTCTTTTACCCTTGTGAAAATAAAAAAAATGTTGTTAAAAGATCATTATGTGGAAAAAAAAGTTAAATGTTATTTTTTTCCTTCCACATTCCGTTAATTCCTGTGAAGCACCTGAAGGGTTAATAAACTTCTTGAATGTGGTTTTGAGTACCTCGGGGGGTATAGTTTTTAGAATGGTGTCACTTTTGGGTATTTTAAATCCTATAAGCCTCTCAAAGTGACTTCAAATATGATGTGGTCCCTACAAAAAATGGTTTTATAAAAGTTGTTGAAAAAATGAGAAATTGCTGTTTAACTTTTAACCCTTATAACTCCCTAAGGAAAAAAAAATTGGTTCCAAAATGTTGCTGATGTAAAGTAGACATGTGGGAAATGTTATTTATTAACTAATTTTTGCGATATGAGTCTCTAATGCAAGGGTATAAAAATTCAAAGTTTGAAAATTGCAAAATTTTCAAAATTTTCGCCAAATTTCCGTTTTTTTCACAAAGAAACGAAGGTAATATCAAATAAATTTTACCACTATCATGAAGTACAATATGTCACGAGAAAACAATGTCAGAATCGCCAGGATCCGTTGAAGCGTTTCAGAGTTATTACCTCATAAATTGACAGTGGTCAGAATTGTAAAAATTGGCCCTGTCACTTAGGTGAAAACAGGCTTCAGGGTGAAGGGGTTAAGGGGCATTGATGCTACACACTTGGCTAGAAATCAGCCCCAGTTTTGGACACAGGTGACCATGCGCATGGCGCCAGCCCATCAGGAAGATTGTCGATTTTTGGTGTTGCATAATTTGCATGATGCTATCGTGCTGGGTTTTCCATGGTTGCAAGTACATAATCCTGTTTTGGTTTGGAAGTCCATGTCTGTGACTAGTTGGGGTTGTCAGGGGGTTCATAATGATGTTCCTCTGATGTCTATCGACCCTTCTCCCTCTTCTGAAATTCCTGAGTTTTTGTCTGATTTTCAGGATGTATTCGATGAGCCAAATTCCAGTTTCCTTCCACCACACAGGGACTGTGATTGTGCTATTGACTTGATTCCAGGCTGTAAGTTTCCTAAGGGCCGTCTTTTCAAACTGTCTGTACCTGAACATACCGCCATGCGGAGCTATATTAAGGAGTCTTTGGAGAAAGGGCGTATTCGGCCATCTTCTTCGCCGTTGGGAGCGGGGTTCTTTTTTGTTGCTAAAAAAGATGGTTCCTTAAGACCCTGTATTGATTATCGCCTCTTGAATAAGATCACGGTCAAGTTTCAATATCCTTTACCTTTGCTTTCCGATTTGTTTGCTAGGATTAAGGGAGCTAGTTGGTTTACTAAGATTGACCTTCGGGGGGCTTATAATCTTGTTCGTATTAAGCAGTGTGATGAATGGAAAACTGCTTTTAACACGCCCGAGGGCCATTTTGAATACCTTGTGATGCCATTCGGACTCTCTAATGCTCCATCTGTTTTTCAGTCCTTCATGCATGATATCTTCCGGGATTATCTTGATAAATTCCTGATTGTATATTTGGACGATATTTGGATTTTTTCCGATGATTGGGAGTCTCATGTGCAGCAGGTCAGGATGGTATTTCTGATCCTTCGTGACAATGCCTTGTTTGTGAAAGGGTCTAAGTGTCTTTTTGGGGTGCAGAAGGTTTCATTTTTGGGCTTTATTTTTTCTCCCTCGTCTATAGAGATGGATCTGGTTAAGGTTCAGGCCATTCATGATTAGATTCAGCCCACATCCGTGAAGAGCTTTCAGAAATTTTTGGGTTTTGCTAATTTTTATCGCCGTTTCATTGCTAATTTTTCTAGCGTGGTTAAACCCTTGACTGATTTGACGAAGAAGGGCGCTGATGTGGCGATTTGGTCCTCCGCGGCTGTCTCTGCCTTTCAGGAACTTAAGCATAGTTTTACTTCTGCTCCTGTGTTGCGTCATCCGGATGTTTCTCTTCCGTTTCAGGTTGAGGTTGACGCTTCTGAGATTGGGGCAGGGGTTGTTTTGTCTCCGAGGTATCCTGTTGGTTCTTTAATGAAACCGTGTGCCTTCTTTTCCCGTAAGTTTTCACCTGCTGAACGGAATTATGATGTCGGCAATCGGGAGTTGTTGGCTATGAAGTGGGCGTTTGAGGAGTGGCGACATTGGCTTGAGGGAGCTAAGCACCGTATTGTGGTCTTGACCGATCATAAGAATCTGATTTACCTCGAGTCTGCCAAACAGTTGAATCCTAGACAGGCTCGATGGTCCTTGTTTTTTTTCTCGTTTTGATTTTGTGGTCTCGTACCTTCCGGGTTCTAAGAACATTAAGGCTGATGCCCTCTCTAGGAGTTTTTTGCCTGATTCTCCTGAGGTCTTGGAACCAGTCGGTATTTTGAAGGAAGGGGTGGTCCTTTCTGCCATTTCTCCTGATTTACGACGGGTTCTAAAGAAATTTCAGGCTGACAAACCTGATCGTTGTCCTGTGGGGAAGCTGTTTGTTCCTGACAGATGGACTAGTAGAGTGATTTCTGAGGTTTACTGTTCTGTGTTGGCTGGTCATCCTGGCATTTTTGGTACCAGAGACTTGGTTGGTAGGTCATTTTGGTGGCCTTCTTTATCACGTGATGTGCGGTCTTTTGTGCAGTCCTGTGGTACTTGTGCGTGGGCCAAGCCTTGTTGCTCCCATGCTAGTGGGTTGCTTTTGCCATTGCCGGTCCCTGAGAGGCCCTGGACGCATATTTCTATGGATTTTATTTCCGATCTTCCTGTTTCCCAGAGGATGTCTGTTATCTGGGTTGTTTGTGACCGATTCTCTAAGATGGTTCATTTGGTGCCTTTGCCTAAATTGCCTTCTTCTTCGGATTTGGTTTTGTTGTTTTTTCAGCATGTGGTCCGTTTGCATGGCATTCCGGAGAATATTGTGTCCGACAGAGGTTCCCAGTTTGTTTCTAGGTTTTGGCGGGCCTTTTGTGCTAGGCTGGGCATTGATTTGTCTTTTTCTTCTGCATTTCATCCTCAGACAAATGGCCAGACCGAGCATACTAATCAGACTTTGGAGACTTATTTGAGATGCTTTGTGTCTGCTGATCAGGATGATTGGGTGGCTTCTTTGTCATTGGCCGAGTTTGCCCTTAATAATCGGGCTAGTTCGGCTACTTTGTTTTCACCTTTTTTTGTAATTTTGGCTTTCATCCTCGTTTTTCTTCTGGGCAGGTTGAGTCTTCTGACTTTCCTGGTGTGGATTCTGTGGTTGACAGGTTGCAGCAGATTTGGGCTTAGGTGGTGGACAATTTGGTGTTGTCTCTGGAGGAGGCTCAATGTTTTGCTAACCGACGTCGCTGTGTTGGTTCCCGGCTTCGGGTTGGGGATCTGGTTTGGTTATCTTCCCGTCATGTTCCTATGAAGGTTTCTTCTCCTAAGTTTAAGCATCGGTTTATTGGTCCTTATAGGATTTCTGAGATTATTAATCCGGTGTCTTTTCGTTTGGCGCTTCCGGCCTCTTTTGCTATCCATGATGTCTTCCATAGATCTTTGTTGCGGAAATATGTGAAGCCCGTTGTTCCCTATGTTGATCCTCCGGCCCCTGTGTTGGTCGATGGGGAGTTGGAATATGTGGTTGAGAAGATTTTGGATTCTCGTGTTTCGAGGCGGAAGCTTCAGTACCTTGTCAAATGGAAGGGTTATGGCCAGGAGGATAATTCTAGGGTTTCGGCCTCTGATGTCCATGCCGCTGATTTGGTTCGTGCCTTTCATCTTGCTCGTCCTGACCAGCCTGGGGGCTCTGGTGAGGATTCGGTGACCCCTCCTCAAGGGGGGGTACTGTTGTGAATTCTGCTCTTGGGCTCCCTCCGGTGGTTGTTGATGGTAATGCAGTTATTCCTGAGCAGCAGTCTTGGACAGGTGTATCTGCTAATTGCAATTCTGACTGGGGTATTTAGCTGTGCAGGACTCATTAGTCCTTGCCAGTAGTCAATGTTCCTTTGCAAGTGTTGGTCCTCTGCCTTGCCTCTCCTGCTTGCTGCCAATTCAGCTAACATAAGTGTTTGCTTCATTTTTTTAGACACACTGCTGTGTGTTTATTTTCTGTGCTTATCTTGTTTCAATTTTGTTCCTGCTAGACTGTGCCTGATGTTTTTCTCAGTCTAGTTGGACTCGCTGGAGTCGCAGATGTACTCTCCACATCTTTAGTTGGGTGGTGGAATTTTTGTATATTTCTGCTGTGGATATTTTGTAGTGTTTTATGCTGACCGCATAGTATCCTGTACTTTCCTTTCCTATCCAGGTAGAAGTGGCCTCCTTTGCTTATCCCTGTTTTCTGTCTGCGTGTGTCTTTTCCTCTCCTACTCACAGTCATTATTTGTGGGGGGCTACCTATCCTTTGGGGATCTGCTCTGAGGCAAGAGAGTTTTCCTATTTCCATCTTTAGGGATATTTAGTCCTTAGGTTGTGTTGAGGTGTCTAGGTCTGGTTAGGCACACACCACGGCTACTTCTAGTTGTGGTGATAGGATCAGGGTTTGTGGTCAGTAAAGTTACCACTGCTCCAGTGAAGGTCTTTTCATGCTGCTCCAAGGCCACCTGATCACAACACCTTCATCCACAGCTCTCTCTTGTTGGAGCCTGCTCATCACAATTGCTTGTCTTTTTTTTCACCATACTTCTCTCTACCACAAGGTCAGGCTATTGTTTGACTTCACTAAGTTTATATAGTACGTCTCAAATCTTTATGCGTATTTTTTGATGCCGCACTCCTGCACCTACGCCATGTCCATGCTTGTACTATGCATCACACACTAATTATGCAACGGGCATTTTGTTGTTACTTTTGTATTTACTTTAGTACTTACATGTGTATATATGTATATATTGTACGCTTTGTATGCTCACTAGGGTTGAGCGAAACGGGTCGAACATTTTCAAAAGTCGCCGACTTTTGGCGAAGTCGAGTTTCATGAAACCCGATCCGACCCCTGTGCGTGGTCGGCCATGCGGTACGCGACTTTCGCGCCAAAGTCGCGTTTCAATGACGCGAAAAGCGCCATTTCTCAGCCAATGAAGGTAAACGCAGAGTGTGGGCAGCGTGATGACATAGGTCCTGGTCCCCACCATCTTAGAGAAGGGCATTGCAGTGATTGGCTTGCTGTCTGCGGCGTCACAGGGGCTATAAAGGGGAGTTCCCGCCGACCGCCATGTTACTGCTGCTGATCTGAGCTTAGGGAGAGGTTGCTGCCGCTTCGTCAGAAGCAGGGATAGCGTTAGGCAGGGTCCATTAACCACAAAACCGCTTGTGCTGTAGCGATTTCCACTGCCCAACACCACCTTCGGTGTGCAGGGACAGTGGAAGCTACATTTTCTTTTTTTTCCCTCAGCGCTGTAGCTCATTGGGCTGCCCTAGAAGGCTCCCTGATAGCTGCATTGCTGTGTGTACGCCGCTGTGCAAACCAACTGCTTTTTTCAAAGCACAAATCCTCTTGTTCCTTCCTTTCTGCACAGCTATCTTTTTGGTTTGTACACACTTTTTATTTAATTTGTGCATCAGTCCACTCCTTATTGCTGCCTGCCATACCTGGCTGAGATTACTGCAGGGAGATAGTAATTGAAGGACACTCCCTGTTTTTTTTTTTTTTTTTGTGGGAGATTAAGATTGACATTTCTGCTAGAGTGCCATCCCTGTCTGTGTCATCTCTCACTCAGTGGGCCATAGAAAGCCTATTTATTTTTTTGCTTGATTTGGGTTATAAAATCTACCTGAAAAAATCACTACATCAATCAGTGGGAGAAAAATATTGGCCTCAGGGCTTGTGTGCCACTCCTGACTCCTGTGTGCATCATCACTCAGTCAGTGGGCCATAGAAAGCCCTTTTTTTTTTTTTTTTTGCTTTATTTGGGTTCTAAATTCTACCTGAAAAAATCAATAAATCAATCAGTGGGAGATTAATATTGGCCTTTGGGATTGTGTGCCAGACCTAAGCGTGCCATCTCTCTCTCTCTCTCTCAGATAGTGGGCCATAGAAAGCCTATTTTTTTATTATTTTATTGGGTTTGTAAATTTTCCCTGGAAAAAAAAAAAAGTGGGAGATTAATATTGGCCTCTGGGCTTGTGTGCCAGTCCTGAGCGTGCCATCTCTCTCACAAATAGTGGGCCATAGAAAGCCTATTTAGTTTTTTGGTTGATTTGGGTTCATAATTCTACCTGAAAAAATCAATCAATCAATCAGTGGGAGATTAATATTGGGCTTTGGGCTTGTGTGCCAGTCCTAAGCGTGCCATCTCTCTCTCTCAGATAGTGGGCCATAGAAAGCCTATTTATTATTATTTTTTTTATTGGGTTTATAAATTTTACCTGGAAAAAAAAACAAATGGGAGATTAATATTGGCCTCTGGGCTTGTGTGCCAGTCCTGAGCGTGCCATCTCTCTCACAAATAGTGGGCCATAGAAAGCCTATTAATTTTTTTGCTTGATTTGGGTTCCAAAATCTACCAAAAAAAATCACTAAATCAATCAGTGGGAGATTAATATTGGCCTCTGGGCTTGTGTGCCACTCCTGACTCCTGTGTGCGTCATCTGTCACTCAGTGGGCCCTAGAAAGCCTATTTTTTGTTTTATTTGTTTTCTAAATTCTCCCTGAAACAATCATTTTATTTTCTTTGGTTTCTAAATTATTCCTGAAAAAAATCATTTTTTTTGTATTTTTTTTTCTCTCAAGTCTCCCTGAAAAAAAAAAAAAAAAAATCTGTGGGAGATTCATATTGCCCCTTCTGCTTGTGTGCCAGTCTTGACTCCTGGGTGTGCCATCTCTCTCTCTCTCCCCAATTGTGGGCCATAGAAAGCCTATTAATTTTTTTGCTTGATTTGGGTTCCAAAATCTACCAAAAAAAATCACTAAATCAATCACTGGGAGATTAATATTGGCCTCTGGGCTTGTGTGCCACTCCTGACTCCTGTGTGCGTCATCTGTCACTCAGTGGGCCCTAGAAAGCCTATTTTTTGTTTTATTTGTTTTCTAAATTCTCCCTGAAACAATCATTTTATTTTCTTTGGTTTCTAAATTATTCCTGAAAAAAATCATTTTTTTTGTATTTTTTTTTCTCTCAAGTCTCCCTGAAAAAAAAAAAAAAAAAATCTGTGGGAGATTCATATTGCCCCTTCTGCTTGTGTGCCAGTCTTGACTCCTGGGTGTGCCATCTCTCTCTCTCTCCCCAATTGTGGGCCATAGAAAGCCTATTAATTTTTTTGCTTGATTTGGGTTCCAAAATCTACCAAAAAAAATCACTAAATCAATCAGTGGGAGATTAATATTGGCCTCTGGGCTTGTGTGCCACTCCTGACTCCTGTGTGCGTCATCTGTCACTCAGTGGGCCCTAGAAAGCCTATTTTTTGTTTTATTTGTTTTCTAAATTCTCCCTGAAACAATCTTTTTATTTTCTTTGGTTTCTAAATTATTCCTGAAAAAAATCATTTTTTTTGTATTTTTTTTTCTCTCAAGTCTCCCTGAAAAAAAAAAAAAAAAAAAAAATCTGTGGGAGATTCATATTGCCCCTTCTGCTTGTGTGCCAGTCTTGACTCCTGGGTGTGCCATCTCTCTCTCCCCAATTGTGGGCCATAGAAAGCCTATTAATTTTTTTGCTTGATTTGGGTTCCAAAATCTACCAAAAAAAATCACTAAATCAATCAGTGGGAGATTAATATTGGCCTCTGGGCTTGTGTGCCACTCCTGACTCCTGTGTGCGTCATCTGTCACTCAGTGGGCCCTAGAAAGCCTATTTTTTGTTTTATTTGTTTTCTAAATTATCCCTGAAACAATCATTTTATTTTCTTTGGTTTCTAAATTATTCCTGAAAAAAAAAATCATTTTTTTTGTATTTTTTTTTCTCTCAAGTCTCCCTGAAAAAAAAAAAAAAAATCTGTGGGAGATTCATATTGCCCCTTCTGCTTGTGTGCCAGTCTTGACTCCTGGGTGTGCCATCTCTCTCTCTCTCCCCAATTGTGGGCCATAGAAAGCCTATTAATTTTTTTGCTTGATTTGGGTTCCAAAATCTACCAAAAAAAATAACTAAATCAATCGGTGGGAGATTAATATTGGCCTCTGGGCTTGTGTGCCACTCCTGACTCCTGTGTGCGTCCTCTCTCACTCAGTGGGCCCTACAAAGCCTTTTTTTTTTCCTAAATTCTCCCTGAAACAATCATTTCATTTTATTTGTTTTATAAATTCTTCTGTAAAAAATAATTTTTTTTTTAATTTTTTTTTTTCTGAAGTCTCCCTTTTAAAAAAAACAAACACAAATCAGTGGGAGATAAATATTTACATTTGCGCTTCAGTGACAGTCCTGCGTGTGTGCCACCTCATTTGTTGCCAACAACAACAGAGTGTGTAACATTGTGGCTGATTTTCGTTGTGGTCTCACCCACCTGTAAAGGGGTAGCTAAATCATACTGAAGTTATAGCTCACCGTGTAAGTTGTGTGACAGCAACAAATACCGTTCGTTTGGTAACGTTTTTAAAACAATGAGGAAGTCTGGTGGAAGAGGTCGTAGCCGGGGGCGTTCATTGTCAGCTGGTAATGAGGGTAGTGGTAGTGGTGGAGCATCAGCTGGTCGTGGGAAAAAAAATATTGCACCTAAGTCTGGAGCTGTGGAGCCAGGTTCGTCGTCTGGCTACACAAGGCCTCGAACGCTCCCTTTTCTGGGAGTAGGAAAACTGCTTTTAAAGCCGGAGCAGCAAGAGCAAGTTTTGGCTTATCTTGCTGACTCAGCCTCTAGCTCTTTTGCCTCCTCTCGTGAAACTGGTAAATGTCAAAGCAGCGCGTCGTTAGTGGATGTTCACGGTCAGGGACAAGTCGCTTCCTTGTCCTCTTCAGCAAAAACAACAACAGAGAAGAATGCAGCAGGCGACACAACGGGTTACTCCATGGAGCTCTTTACACATACCGTCCCTGGCTTAGAAAGTGAAGCAGTTAACAGTCCATGCCCATTACAAGTTGAATCTGACATGGAGTGCACTGATGCACAGCCACAGCCAGACTACTATCCTGGTCCTTTGACTCAGACCACAACATTGCCCTCGCAGGGTGCTGATCAAGAATCAGACCCTGATGAGACTATGTTGCCCCATCACGAACGCTATACCACCGACCGACACGGTGACACAGACGAAGTTGCACACGAGCTACAAGAAGAGGTAATAGATGACCCAGTTCTTGACCCCGATTGGCAGCCATTGGGGGAACAGGGTGCAGGCGGCAGCAGTTCTGAAGCAGAGGAGGAGGGGGCGCAGCAGGCATCAACATCGCAACAGGTTCCATCTGCCGGGCCCGTATCTTGCCCAAAACGCGTGGCAAAGCTAAAACCTGTTGGAGGACAGCGTGGCCATCCGGTTAAAGCTCAGTCTGCAATGCCTGAAAAGGTATCCGATGCTAGAAAGAGTGCAGTCTGGCATTTTTTTAAACAACATCCAATTGATCAGCGCAAAGTCATCTGTCAAAAATGTTCAACTACCTTAAGCAGAGGACAGAATCTGAAAAGTCTCAATACAAGTTGCATGCATAGACATTTAACCACCATGCATTTGCAAGCCTGGACTAACTACCAAACGTCCCTTAAGGTTGTAGCACCCTCGGCCAATGAAGCTAGTCAGCAACGCAACATCCCTTCCGGCAGTGTAGGGCCACCATTTTCCGCACCACCTGCAGTATCTGTGCAGGTTTCTTTGCCAGGCCAAAGCCGTCAGGGTCAGGGAATCACCAGTTTCGTAGTAGGAAACACTGCATCTAGGGCACCGGTGGCAACAATACCATCTCCCACCGTCTCTCAGTCTGCCATGTCCACCGGCACCCCCGCTAGTTCCACGATCTCCAGCTCTCCAGTCCAGCTCACCCTACATGAGACTATGGTTAGAAAAAGGAAGTACTTAGCCTCGCATCCGCGTACACAGGGTTTGAACGCACACATAGCTAGACTAATCTCGTTAGAGATGATGCCCTACCGGTTAGTTGAAAGCGAAGCTTTCAAAGCCCTGATGGACTACGCTGTACCACGCTACGAGCTACCCAGTCGACACTTTTTTTCCAGAAAAGGCATCCCAGCCCTCCACCAGCATGTTAAAGAGCGCATCGTCCATGCACTCAGGCAATCTGTGAGCACAAAGGTGCACCTGACAACAGATGCATGGACCAGTAGGCATGGCCAGGGACGTTACGTGTCCATCACGGCACACTGGGTAAATGTGGTGGATGCAGGGTCCACAGGGGACAGCAAGTTTGGGACAGTTCTGCCTAGCCCACGGTCTAGGAAACAATTGGCTGTAGCCGTTCGCACCCCCTCCTCCTCCTCTTCGTCCTCCTGCAGAAGCGAGAGCTCGTCCACAGACCGCAGTCGCACAACCACTCCATCCGCAGCTGCCACTGTTGCACACCAGGTCTCCCATTATGGGGCAGCTACTGGCAAACGTCAGCAGGCTGTATTGGCTATGAAGTGTTTGGGCGACAACAGACACACCGCGGAAGTTCTGTCCGAGTTCTTGCAGAAAGAAACACAGTCGTGGCTGGGCACTGTAGATCTTGAGGCAGGCAAGGTAGTGAGTGATAACGGAAGGAATTTCATGGCTGCCATCTCCCTTTCCCAACTGAAACACATTCCTTGCCTGGCTCACACCTTAAACCTGGTGGTGCAGTGCTTCCTGAAAAGTTATCCGGGGTTATCCGACCTGCTCCTCAAAGTGCGTGGACTTTGCTCACATATCCGCCGTTCGCCTGTACACTCCAGCCGTATGCAGACCTATCAGCGTTCTTTGAACCTTCCCCAGCATCGCCTAATCATAGACGTTGCAACAAGGTGGAACTCAACACTGCACATGCTTCAGAGACTGTGTGAACAGAGGTGGGCTGTTATGTTTTTGTGGGAGGATACACATACACGGGCAGGCAGTAGGATGGCAGACATGGAGTTGTCAGGTGTGCAGTGGTCGAAGATTCAAGACATGTGTCAAGTCCTTCAGTGTTTTGAGGAATGCACACGGCTGGTTAGTGCAGACAACGCCATAATAAGCATGAGCATCCCCCTAATGCGTCTGCTGATGCAAAGTTTGACGCACATAAAGGATCAGGCGTCTGCAGCTGAGGAAGAGGAAAGCCTTGATGACAGTCAGCCATTGTCTGGCCAGGGCAGTGTACAGGACGAGGTAGCGGGCGAAGAGGAGGAGGAGGACGAGGAGGATGATGGGGATGATTATATTTTTAATGAGGAAGCTTTTCCGGGGCCACTGGAAATTGGTGGCGCGGCAAGGCCGGGTTCTGGTTTTTGGAGGGACACAAGTGACGTGGATTTGCCTGAAACTGCCCCTCAACCAAGCACAACCGCAGATTTGAGAACTGGAACTTTGGCCCACATGGCGGATTATGCCTTACGTATCCTCAAAAGGGACACACGCATAACTAAAATGATGAATGATGACGATTACTGGTTGGCCTGCCTCCTTGATCCTCGCTATAAAGGCAAATTGCAAAATATAATGCCACATGAGAACTTGGAACTAATATTAGCAACCAAACAATCAACTCTTGTTGACCGTTTGCTTCTGGCATTCCCTGCACACAGCGCCCGTGATCGTTCTCACACGAGCTGCAGGGGCCAGCAGACCAGAGGAGTTAGAGGGGCAGAAATCAGAAGTGGCGTTGGCCAGAGGGGTTTTCTGACCAGGTTGTGGAGTGATTTTGCTATGACCGCAGACAGGACAGGTACTGCAGCATCAATTCAAAGTGACAGGAGACAACATTTGTCCAGTATGGTTACAAACTATTTTTCATCCCTTATCGATGTTCTCCCTCAACCGTCATTCCCATTTGATTACTGGGCATCAAAATTAGACACCTGGCCAGAATTGGCAGAATATGCATTGCAGGAGCTTGCTTGCCCGGCAGCTAGTGTCCTATCAGAAAGAGTATTCAGTGCTGCAGGTTCAATACTAACAGAAAAAAGGACTCGTCTGGCTACCCAAAATGTAGATGATCTAACCTTCATTAAAATGAACCACAACTGGATTTCGAAATCTTTTGCCCCACCTTGCCCGGCTGACACCTAGCTTTCCTATGAAAAGGTCTTGCCTGTGGACTATTCTGAATGCCTTTTCCAATCTCGTAATTTTCAGCACCTGATTGTCCAGCATACGACATGTTTACACCTCACTAAATGGCCAAACTCCCCACACGGAGCCGTGGTATCGACACTTGGCGACAGCACCCGTGAGAGTGCAGTTTGTCTGAAGAGGTGGGTGAGCCCGCTTTTGGTCGACGGCACTGCCACTGGGTCCCTCCTAGTACAATAAAGTGTCTCTGGCGGTGGTGGTGCGCACCCAACGTCAGACACACCGTTGTAATATGAGGGGCCCTGGGCCTGTACCGCCGGCCACAAGACAGTTTCCCCCCACCCCAGCTCAAACAGTGCTCTACCACTTGCAAAATTATCTCACAGCTCCACCAATGTTTAGTCTATGCGCTGACATCCTTCAATGCCTGCCACTGACAATACCATTGTATTGACATTTTTGTTATGTTAGGCCTTCGATGCCTGTCTGTGGTCACTCCTTCCACTAGGCCTCCACTGACCACACCACTGCTGCCCGTGTACCCCTGGAACCAATTTAAAATTGCCTACAGCCATGTGTTATTATTTTAGGCCTTCGATGCCTGTCTGCGGTCACTCCTTCCACTAGGCCTCCACTGACCACACCACTGCTGCCCGTGTACCCCTGGAACCAATTTAAAATTGCCTACAGCCATGTGTTATTATTTTAGGCCTTCGATGCCTGTCTGCGGTCACTCCTTCCACTAGGCCTCTACTGACCACACCACTGCTGCCCGTGTACCCCTGGAACCAATTTAAAATTGCCTACAGCCAGCCCAATTTTTTTATTTTAGGCCTTCGATGCCTGTCTGCGGTCCATTCTTTCAACTACTACTACACTGACCAGGGCACTGCTGCCCGTGTACCCCTGGAACCAATTTAAAATTGCCTACAGCCATGTGTTATTATTTTAGGCCTTCGATGCCTGTCTGCGGTCACTCCTTCCACTAGGCCTCCACTGACCACACCACTGCTGCCCGTGTACCCCTGGAACCAATTTAAAATTGCCTACAGCCAGCCCAATTTTTTTATTTTAGGCCTTCGATGCCTGTCTGCGGTCCATTCTTTCAACTACTACTACACTGACCAGGGCACTGCTGCCCGTGTACCCCTGGAACCAATTTAAAATTGCCTACAGCCATGTGTTATTATTTTAGGCCTTCGATGCCTGTCTGTGGTCACTCCTTCCACTAGGCCTCCACTGACCACACCACTGCTGCCCGTGTACCCCTGGAACCAATTTAAAATTGCCTACAGCCATGTGTTATTATTTTAGGCCTTCGATGCCTGTCTGCGGTCACTCCTTCCACTAGGCCTCCACTGACCACACCACTGCTGCCCGTGTACCCCTGGAACCAATTTAAAATTGCCTACAGCCATGTGTTATTATTTTAGGCCTTCGATGCCTGTCTGCGGTCACTCCTTCCACTAGGCCTCTACTGACCACACCACTGATGCCCGTGTACCCCTGGAACCAATTTAAAATTGCCTACAGCCAGCCCAATTTTTTTATTTTAGGCCTTCGATGCCTGTCTGCGGTCCATTCTTTCAACTACTATTACACTGACCAGGGCACTGCTGCCCGTGTACCCCTGGAACCAATTTAAAATTGCCTACAGCCATGTGTTATTATTTTAGGCCTTCGATGCCTGTCTGCGGTCACTCCTTCCACTAGGCCTCCACTGACCACACCACTGCTGCCCGTGTACCCCTGGAACCAATTTAAAATTGCCTACAGCCAGCCCAATTTTTTTATTTTAGGCCTTCGATGCCTGTCTGCGGTCCATTCTTTCAACTACTACTACACTGACCAGGGCACTGCTGCCCGTGTACCCCTGGAACCAATTTAAAATTGCCTACAGCCATGTGTTATTATTTTAGGCCTTCGATGCCTGTCTGTGGTCACTCCTTCCACTAGGCCTCCACTGACCACACCACTGCTGCCCGTGTACCCCTGGAACCAATTTAAAATTGCCTACAGCCATGTGTTATTATTTTAGGCCTTCGATGCCTGTCTGCGGTCACTCCTTCCACTAGGCCTCCACTGACCACACCACTGCTGCCCGTGTACCCCTGGAACCAACATCAGAAAATATAAAAATAAGTATTTTGCTTATAAAAAAGAAAATACTGGAGAGATATCAAATGCAGACATTTTAACATTAAAAACAAACACACAACTAAAATCTGGTACAGTACTAAAAATGGCCACCAGCTACAATTACTTTCTCCTGCAAGTAGTTAACTGAAAGGTTTTTTAAATTGAAAACACAGATATGGCATCCACCGAGTGTTGTCCTGTCGCGTCTTCTTTATATTATTGCCGAGAAGATGCAAAACAATGAAAATAATAAAATCATTAATTACCAAAATAATAGAGAAAGTCAACACCACATTGCAAATAAACATTCATTCCAAATAAAGAAGCAGGGCGCGTCCGAGGGTGAGTATATACCTAATAAGAATATAATCACCCTCGGACGCGCAATGCTTATTTCCAACAGCCTTCCTTCCTAAGAATCAGCCCTTCCGTGGTGTAGAGAGACGTTGTGTTACACTCCAAGGTGTTCCCCAGGTTGCCTTTCCTGAGCTTCGATCTTCCGGCTCTCGTTTAGTAGTTGTTGGAAACTACGCTGCATTAGGCCTTCAAATTGGGTATGGGGTGTAGAGAGATGGTGTGTTCCACTCCAAGGTGTTCCCCAGGTTGCCTTTCCTGAGCTTCGATCTTCCGGCTCTCGTTTAGTAGTTCTTGGAAACTACACTGCATTAGGCCTTCAAATTGGGTATGGGGTGTAGAGAGAGGGTGTGTTACACTCCAAGGTGTTCCCCAGGTTGCCTTTCCTGAGCTTCGATCTTCATGCTCTCGTTTAGTAGTTGTCGGAAACTACGCTGCATTAGGCCTACAAATTGGGTATGGGGTGTAGAGAGAGGGTTTGTTACACTCCAAGGTGTTCCCCAGGTTGCCTTTCCTGAGCTTCGATGTTCCGGCTCTCGTTTAGTAGTTGTTGGAAACTACACTGCATTAGGCCTTCAAATTGGGTATGGGGTGTAGAGAGAGGGTGTGTTACACTCCAAGGTGTTCCCCAGGTTGCCTTTCCTGAGCTTTGATATTCCGGCTCTCGTTTAGTAGTTCTTGGAAACTACACTGCATTAGGCCTACAAATTGGGTATGGGGTGGAGAGAGATGGTGTGTTACACTCCAAGGTGTTCCCCAGGTTTCCTTGCCATTGCTTCGGTCTTCCGACTCTCTTTTAGTAGTTGTAGAAAAGTACACTGCATTAGGCCTACAAAATGGGTATGGGGTGGAGAGAGATGGTGTGTTACACTCCAAGGTGTTCCCCAGGTTGCCTTTCCTGAGCTTCTATCTTCAGGCTCTCATTAAATTGTGGTTAAATGGAACAACTGCATTTGGCGTACTAGTTGGTTTGGGGCCTACTATCGGTGTCTGCCACTCCTAGCTGTTCTCCTGGTTTCCTGTCCTGAAATTCCATTTTCAGGCTCTCCTTAAGTAGTTGTTAATGTTAGACTGCATTTGGCCTACTAGTTGGGTTGGGGGCTACTATCGGTGTCTGCCACTCCTTGCTGTTCTCCTCCACTGAACAAAGCTGTGCCGCCTGTTTACTACGGTTGCCAATTTTGAACTGCATTTCGACTACTTACTGATTTGGCCCTACTCTCTGTGTCAGCCTCTCATTCCAGTTGTCCTCCACTGCAATGCCCCCTGGTTATTCCTGTGTTACCAATTTTGAACTGCATTTAGCCCACTTTATTCTTTGGGCCTATATCTGTGTTTCCACTTCATCGTGCCCATTGCCCAGCCAGTGATAGATGAGTCTGCTGGTACATTGACCCATAACGCAACATTCCCCGTGCATGCTACACAACAACATTGTGACCCTGCTGAAAGTCAGGTTGCTCTTCCCGCATATCATACCACCTTACACGGGGACAAAGAGGAAGGTGCAGATGAAAGTGCAGGTTCCTTCATCAGGTGGGGGGAGGAATACTAGTTGGTGACGTCACTGGCACAGGGCCTCTCATAGTACGCAAAAGTGTTGCTGCCGGTGGGAGGCGCCCCCGCCGTGCAAACACACCACTGTACTTTGAGGGGCCCTGTGCCAGTGCCAATGCCAACAAGTGGGCCCCCCCTGCTTGCTCAGGATCACAGCACTTGCAAAGTTGAAATACTTACCTCTCCCTGCTCCACTGCCGTGACGTGGTCCAGATTTCCTGGGCCCACTAATTACTTGAACCAGCCCTACCCCACACAACTTTAGCCAAATGACCCCCAATTTCAAATGCCTTCCAATTATTATAAGGTAAATTACGCTTGACAAGCTTCATTAAGAAGAATGGATGGTTTTGACATTAAAATGGGCACTCTAGGTGTTTTCCTGGCCCCCACTCACTGCCGACTATGCTGCCCCATTGACTTGCATTGGGTTTCGTGTTTCGGTCGATCCCGACTTTACGTCATAATCGGCCGATTTCACTCGACCCGACTTTTGAGATAGTCGGGTTTCGCGAAACCCGGCTCGACTCTAAAAAGGTCAAGGTCGCTCAACTCTAATGCTCACCATGTTAATATTAACTGTGTATAGTCTTACACCTTGGAGGGACTTGATTCATGTTCAGGCTATACTGTTGTTTCTATTTGTTGTACAGCACTATATTTGTCTCTTTGTATATATTTTTTCACACAAACTAATATGTTGTAATTTATATTATTTTTCCAGTGAGGTTTGACAAAGGCCCACCGCAGGGCCGGAACGTTACCTCAACATTCCTATACTTCTGTGGTGAATACAATAAATTACTTTCCTTTTGCATTTAAAATTCCGAATATTTGTGTGCGGTTGTTTTCTATGAATCTATTGGCCAACTGGATAGCATCCAGGTTCAGCCTGCACCTGTCCCTATTGAGTTAGAGTGCACGCCATCTCTATTATTAGTTTCAGCACACTGACAGACACAGCAAACCTTCTTGCCACAGCTCGCATTGATGTGCCATCCTGCATGAGCTGCAATACCTGAGCCACTTGTGGGGGTTGAAGAGTCCGTCTCATGCTCCCAGGAGTGTGAAAGCACAACCAACAAAAGTGACCAAAACATCAGCCAGAAAGAATTTGTTCTGAGATGTGGTCTGTGGTCCACACCTGCACAACCACTCCTTTATTGAGTTTGTCTTGATAACTGAAAATAATTTCCATCTGGTGTCTATTCCATTTGCACAACAGCATGTGAAATTGATTATCAAACAGTGTTGCTCCCTATGTGGACAGTTTTATTCCCAAGAAGTTTGATTTACTTGGAGTTATATTCTGTTGTTTAAATGTTCCCTCTATTATTTGAACAGTATATATATATATATATATATATATATATATATATATATATATATATATATATATATACTAGATGGGGGCCCGATTCTAACGCATCAGGTATTCTAGAATATGCATGTCCACGTAGTATATTGCACAGCCCACGTAGTATATTACCCAGTCACGTAGTATATTGCCCAGCCACGTAGTATATTGCAATGCCACGTAGTATATTGCCCAGTGATGTAGTATATTGCCCAGTGATGTAATATATTGGCCAGCCACGTAGTATATTGCCCAGTGACGTAGCATATTGCCCAGCCACATAGTATATTACCCAGTTACGTATTATATTGCCGAGCTATGTAGTATATTGCACAGCCCACGTAGTATACTGCCCAGTGATGTAATGTATTGGTCAGCCATGTAGTATATTGCCTAGTGACGTAGTATATTGCCCAGCCACGTAGTATATTGCCCAGTTACATAGTATATTGCCCAGTTACGTAGTATATTGTGCAGCCACATAGTATATTTCCCAGTTACGTAGTATATTGTGCAGCCACGTAGTATATTGCCCAGTGACGTAGACGTAGACGTAGACGTAGACTATTGCCCAGTGACGTAGTATAAAGCACAGAGCCACGTAGTATATTGCCCAGTGACATAGTATACAGTACAGAGCCACTTAGTATATTGCACAGCGAAGTAGTATACAGCACAGAGCCACGTAGTATATTGGCCAGTCACGTAGTATATTGCCCAGCTATGTAGTATATTGCCCAGCCAAGTTTGTCACAGGTGAAAAAATAAAAAATAAACATATACTCACCTTTCCAAGGGAGCCCTTGTAGTCCACGGCAGCTTCCGGTCCCAGGGTTGGTATTAGCGCAGGACCTGTGATGATGTCGCGGTCACATGACCGTGACATCATGGCAGGTCTTTGTAGTGCAGGCGCGCAGGGCCTGTGATGACGTCGTGGTCACATGACCATGACGTCATGGCAGGTCCTTGTTGCACAGGAGCGCAGGGCCTCTGATGACGTCATGGTCACATGACCGTGATGTCATGGCAGGTCCTTCTGCCACCGGAACCTGCAACGGAAGATGGCGGCCGGCGCGAGCTGCAACGGAGGGTGAGTATAGCAGGTTTTTTTTTTTAATTATTTTTAACATTACATTTTTTACTATTGATGCCGCATAGGCAGCGTCAATAGTAAAAAGTTGGGGACACACAGGGTTAATAGCGGCGGTAACGGAGTGCGTTTCCCGTACCATAACGCGGTTCGTTACCACCGGCATTAACCCCGTGTTAGCGGTGACCGGAGGGGAGTATGCAGGCGACAGGCACTGACTGCGGGGAGTAAGGAGCGGCCATTTTCTTCCGGACTGTGCCTGTCACTGATTGGTCGTGGCAGCCATGACAGGCAGTTGGCGAGACCAATCAGCGAATGAATAACCGTGACAGACAGAAGGAAAGACAGACAGACGGAAGTGACCCTCAGACAATTATATAGTAGATATATATATATATATATATATATATTTATTGAAGGCATTAAAACTATGAATTAACACATGTGGAATTATATACATAACAAAAAAGTGTGAAACAACTGAAATTATGTTTTATATTCTAGGTTCTTCAAAGTAGCCACCTTTTGCTTTGATGATTGCTTTGCACACTCTTGGCATTCTCTTGATGAACTTCAAGAGGTAGTCATTGAGAATGGTCTTCCAACAATCCTGAAGGAGTTATGCCAGTCTTGAAGGAGTAAATAAACTTGTAAATAACTGATGAAAGAATAAAGTTACTTTAAAACCACACACACCATTCTTTTTCTTGTGAAATTCTCAATAAGTTTGATGTGTGACATGACCCTCTTCTCATTAAAAAAAAAAAAGTTGGATCTAAAATGGTTGACTTCAAAATGGCTGCCATGGTCACCACAAATCTTTAAAATGTTCCCCCCTACCATAAACCAGGAAGTTAGTATCACCAACCATTCCCATTTTATTTAGGTGTATCCATATAAATGGCCGACCCTGTATATATATTATGCCTTAAAAATAAAGGTGCTAAAAATGTTAAGAAAAATAATGGTATTTATTTTTAAAAATAATATATTTTGAGGTACGAATGTGTTTTCTTTCAGTAGATCATACAATATATTTTTTTTGTTATAAATTTTAGTTTTAAAAAAAATCTATTCCTCTATCTTTTCAACAAAAATAATAGCTAAATGTGCTGTAAGTCATAAATTTCTCCCATAAAATTTCAAGCTAGAGGGGGAAATCATTTTTATTATTGCTAGAAGTAAAACACAAAAATACTGTTGGCAAATCAAAATTACTAATACATAGCGCGTATATCATATACTGTACATGATTGATGGAATGGAACGAAGTCTACAGCAATACGCCGTAATGCATAAAAACAATACCAGTTTATTACAAGGCACAATAAAACAGTAGAAGTTATTGCTTTATGATAAAGGTGTGAACATGAGATTAAATCAACCTTCTCAAAATTATAAGTAGAAAGGCAGTATAATATACAATTTACATTATTAATGTTTCAGAGTTAAGGTACCTTCACACTAAACAACGCTGCAGCGATCCAGACAACGATCCGGATCGCTGCAGCATCGCTGTTTGGTCGCTGGAGAGCTGTCACACAGACCACTCTCCAGCGACCAACGATCCGGTAACCAGGGTAAACACCGGGTTACTAAGCGCAGGGCTGAGCTTAGTAACCCGATGTTTACCCTGGTTACCATCCTAAAAGTTAAAAACACAAACGCTTCATACTTACCTTCCGCTGTCTGTCCCCGGCGCTGTGCTTCTCTGCTCTGGCTGTGAGCACAGCGGCCGGAAAGCAGAGCGGTGACGTCACCGCTCTGCTTTCCGGCCGCTGTGCTCACAGTGAGTGCAGGAAAGCAGAGCGCCGGGGACAGACAGCCAAAGGTAAGTATGAAGCGTTTGTTGTTTTTACTTTTAGGATGGTAACCAGGGTAAACATCGGGTTACTAAGCGCGTGTTATATTCACCTCTCCGGCGGCCCCTGGAACATCACCGGCAGGCTTCTTTGTTCAAAATGAGCACCTATAGGACCTGCGGAATGACATCGCGGCTTCTGATTGGTCGCGTGCCGCCCATGTGACCGCCACGCGACCAATCAGAAGCCACAACGTCATTCCTCAGATAAATTCCTAGAATGAGCGCCTTTAGGACCTATGGAATGACGTCGCGGCTTCTGATTGGTCGCGTGGCGGTCACATGGGCGGCACGCGACCAATCAGAAGCCGCGATGTCATTCCGCAGGTCCTAAAGGCGCTCATTTTGAACAAAGAAGCCTGCCGGACGCCGGTTCCTCGCGGTGATGTTCCAGGGGCCGCCGGAGAGGTGAATATAACAATATTTTTTATTTTAATTCTTTATTTTACACCTCACTATGGATCCCAGGGCCTGAAGGAGAGTTTCCTCTCCTTCAGACCCTGGGAACCATGAGAATACCTTCCGATACTTGATGTCCCATTGACTTGTATTGGAATCGGATATTGGTATCGGCGATATCCGATATTTTTCGGGTATCGGCCGATACTATCCGATACCGATACTTTCAAGTATCGGACGGTATCGCTCAACACTATTGATAACACATTCTTAGACATTGTATATTTTTCCTTTTACACTGCCCTGCCCATTGTCATTGACACTTTTCTTTTACCAATGGTATTTTTGGGATGAGAAATAATAGTATTAATAGTATTATCAATTCCTTTCAATAAAATCTACAAGTGGATCAAACTCCAAAAGATTAATACTCACAAACAGTAGGAGTCATAAGTACCAGTAAATTTGCTTAAAAATGTGTATTACTTTATTAACATAGACATACTATTAAAAATTGAAAAAGTGGTCCAATGGAGAAGACTGCAAATGTGAAGGGAGAACACTGACTAAATATATATGATTGCAAAAAATAATGAAGAATCAAATATAAACCCAATCAATGCAATGATTAGAGTAAGAAAAAGCAATTCAATCAAATAGTAAGCAGTGAATGAAACAGGAATGCAGATTCATCAATAAAGATTACAGTAAGCATTTCCGCTATTTTTTTATACCCTAAGCCTGTATACAGTAACTGTTTGTGCATTGTAGTGTCAGTGTGTTTGCGGGCCACCATTGGGTTGGCATGAAAACCAGAGGTCTTCAGCAGAACTTTATGATTGTCATGAATTGCTATAAGCCCCGCCCGGTAGTCGGCGCTCATAGCAAGTGAGCAGTTGAGCTGATTATCACCTGTATGTAGCAGAGCTGACAGACAACTGCAACTTCTAGTCTCACATAGAGACTATTAAAACATGCAAAAAATAAAAAAAAGTTTTTAAAAATATAAAAAAATATATAAAAGTTCAAATCACCCCCTATTCAAAATAAAACAAAAAAAAATCAAGCATACACATATTTGGAATCACTCGATCTATCAATAGAACAAAAAAAAGAATTAACCCGATCGCTAAACGATGTAACAAGAATAAAATTAACAACTTCAGAATTACATTTTATTGGTCGCACTACATTGTAATAAAATGCAATAACAAGCAATCAAAAGATCATATCTACACTATAATGGTATCAATAAAAACGTCAGCTCTGCATGCAAAAAATAAGCCCTCACTCAGCCCCAGATCCCAAAAACTAGAGACGCTACAGGTCTCGGAAAATGATGCAATTTTTTTTTGTTTTACCAAACTTTTGATTTTTTTCGCCACTTAAATAAAAAAGAACCTAGACATGTTTGGTGTTTATGAATTCATAAAGACCTGGTGAATCATAATGGTATGTCAGTTTCAGCATTTAATGAACATGGTAAAAAAAAACAACAACTGTGGAATTGCATTTTTTTGCAATTTCACCATACTTAGAATTTTTTTTTCCTATTTTCCAGTACACAGTATGTTAAAACCAATGGTGTCGTTCAAAAGTACAACCTGTCCAGCAAAAAACAAGCCCTACTGAACAAAAAAAAAGTTAAGGCTCTGGAAAGAAGGAGGGCAAAAAACGAAAACACAAAAATAAAAATACCTCTGGTCGTGAAGGGTTTACAATTGTGGTTCAAATAGGTGATGCATGATGCTAGTAGCAAGTCGCATGTGCAGTGGATTCCAGGTAGGTGTAATGATGAGCGGTGCTTCTGGAAATCCCGGGGGTTGTGCACAGGGCTGGGGAAAAAACACTACTTATTGATGATATAGACAAAAACGTGTCCCATAATGATCAGCAATGATGACTAGCATTGGGTCACAATGAGCATGTGCACACACGGCACCATTTTCAAAAAGACCGTGTTAATGGCCATATTTGAATATGCCTCAGAGATTATAAATTATGAAAAGACACTTACAAAATTGTACATGTGACAGACAAGACATGTAAAAATATAATTATGTTTAGGAATTAAAAGTAAAGTACATGATTTGATGAGTGTATGTGAGGTTAAAGCAAGAAGAAATGTGCACTATATATAATTGTTATTATCATGATTAGACATAAAAACTTAATTAATTAAACATTTTATATTTCAGCCAAAAATACTATAAAAAATGAGAATTAACACTAGAACTACCGGAGGGGTCATTTTGACCCTTTTGCTATTTCTTTTTCCTATAATTTCTAAAATTTTATCAAATGAGTTCTGACTTTTTGTGACATTTATTTATTCATGGTAGTGTATATTTTAGGACACAAAAATGAATTGAAACTTTTTCAGGGGCCCGGATTTTACAATTCATACCTATAAGTACTGAAGGGGTCAATTTGACCCCATACATAAAAGTAGTAGTAGATCAAGTCTCCTAATAACAAATACATATGAGACTACTATGATGAAGAATGGTGACATCACTCTTACAGTTTACCAAGGTAAGCCAAATAAGAATGTCATTTTGCTCAGTAGTCTTCACCTAGATGTAGCAGTTGGAAACGACAAGAAAAAAAATGGAAACGGTACAATTTTACAATAAAAGAAAGGTTGGAGTGGACACAGTAGACCAGATTGCTCGAAAGTACACCACAAAATCTGGAAGCCGCCGATGGCCTGTTCAGGTGCTTTGTAATGTACTTGATTTAGCAGCTATAAATGCAACTATACTCTATAAAACAGCAACTGGGAGTAAAATTACCAAACGGGAGATCATTATTCAGCTTCATGCTATGACCATGTAAAAGGAAAATGCGTGCTGTACTTGATCTTAACACTGTTCCTACTAAGTTAAAATAAATGTTTTCTAATTTGTTGCCAACAAAAAAGTTATTTTTACTCCAGAGTCAGTATTTTTGAATGGGGGTCAAAATGACCCCTAATGGTAGTTATAGGTATTATGAAACCTGCGGTAGTTCTAGTGTTAATATATTACAATCATGAAATCAATAAGTGACAGTGAATTACATGTGATGATTGATAACATTTTTAGTTTTGTGCCGTTTTTGTCTGTAGATTTTATTTCATTCCAATTGAAGGCATAATCATTTCCCCTTATTTTCTTATATACACATATTATATATACATACACTGCTCAAAAAAATAAAGGGAACACTAAAATACCAAATCCTAGATATCGCTGAATGAAATATATCAGTTGCTAATCTTTATTCATTACATAGTGGAATGTGTTAAGAGCAATACAACATAAAAATGATCAATGTAAATCAAAATGAATATCCCACGGAGGTCTGGATTTGGAATGATACTCAAAATCAAACTGGAAAATCAAATTACAGGATGATCCAACTTCAGTGGAAATGCCTCAAGACAAGGAAATGATGTTCAGTTGCGTGTGTGTTGCCTTCATGTGCCTGTATGACCTCCCTACAATGCCTGGGCATTGTCCTGATGAGGTGGTGGATGTTATCTGGAGGGATCTCCTCCCAGACCTGGACTAAAGTATTCTCCAATTCCTGGACAGTCTGTGGTGCAACGCGACATTGGTGGATGGTGTGAGACATGATGTCCCAGATGTGTTCAATCAGATTCAGGTCTGGGGAATGGACGGGCCAGTCCATAGCTTCAATGAATTAATCTTGCAGGAACTGTTGACACACTCCAGCGCGCCCCCCGAAGAAGCCACATTGCGAAACGCGCGTCGGGGCCTCCTGTTCACGCGCGGCAGCAGCGGAAGCAGGTTGGTACATGGTCATTTTGTATACCGGTTACTTATGTTATCTATATCCCCTCCAGCCACTTGGCAGGTATAGGTCTTGGCACTGCTTCTATTTGCCTCTTTCTCATAGGGGATTCACGTTGACTAATTCCTCAGTGTATCTCTGTACCACCTTGCTGTCTGCTATATTACTTAGCTTGGAGTCTTGAGTCTTTTTTCTTCCCCCTGGCACAGTTACTTATTTATTATTAACACTATATACATTTTTTAAGTATCTATTGTTGTTTGGCATCTGTAGCTAGATTTATCATTCCTGGGAGTTGATTTACTTATGCATATGTACAATTTGCTTACTCAGCATTTTTTGATTTGCTCCATTGTTATTAACCATACCCGTGCGTGGTACTAGGTTTACCCTTCTCTTTTCTATTGCATCATTCTTTGTGTACTTGTGTTTTTAACATTTTTGTGTAATATTTTAGAAATTTGTTTCTTAATAAAATTGTTACTTTTATAGCTCGGGTGTCCATTATCTTTTTGGGTATTATTATATTTAGTTTGGCGGAGCATATATGCTGTTTGCTCTCTGTATAGGTTTACTGTTGACACACTCCAGCCACATGAGGTCTGGCATTGTCCTGCATTAGGAGGAACCCAGGGCCAACCGTGCCAGCATATGGTCTCACAAGGGGTCTGAGGATCTCATCTCGGTACCTAATGGCAATCAGGCTACCTATGGCAAGCACATTTGGGGCTGTGCTCCCTCCAAAGAAATGCGACCCCACACCATTCCTGACCCACAGCCAAACTAGTCATATTGAAGGATGTTGCAGGCAGCAGATCGCTCTCCATGGCATCTCCAGACCCTGTCACATCTGTCACATGTGCTCAGTGTAGAACCTGCTTTCATCTGTGAAGAGCACAGGGCGCCAGTGGCTAATTTACCAATCCTGGTGTTCTGGGGCAAATTCCATTCATCTTGCACGGTCTTGAGCTGTGAGCACAACCCCCACCTGTGGACGTCGGGGACTCAGACCATCCTCATGGAGTCGGTTTCTAACGGTTTGTGTAGACCCATGCACATTTGTGGCCTGCTGGAGGTAATTTTGCAGGGCTCTGGCAGTGCTCCTCCTGTTACTCCTTGCAGAAAGGCTGGGGTAGCGGTCCTGCTGCTGGGTTGTTGCCCTCCTACGGCCCCTTCACATCTCCTGGTTTACTGGCCTGTCTCCTGGTAGCGCCTCTAGCCTCTGGACCCTATGCTGACAGACACAGCAATCCTTCTTGCCACAGCTCGCAATGATGTGCCATCCTGGATGAGCTGCACTACCTGAGCCACTTGTGTGGGTTTTAGAGTCCGTCTCATGCCACCACGAGTGTGAAAGCACAACAAACATTCAAAAGTGACGAAGACATCAGCCAGAAAGCATTAGTACTGAGATGTGGTCTGTGGTCCCCACCTGCAGAATTACTCCTTTATTGTGTCTTGATAATTGCCAATAATTTCCATCTGTTATCTATTCCATTTTCACAACAGCATGTGAGATTGATTGTCAAACAGTGTTCTTCCTAATTGGACAGTTTTATTTCACAGACGTTTGATTTACTTGGAGTTATATTCTGTTGTTCACTGTTCCCTTTAGTTTTTTGAGCAGTGTATATATACAGCTCTGGCAATAATTAGGAGACCACTGCTAAATTTTCAGTTTGTCTGATTTTTCTCCTCATAGGTATATTTTTGAGTGAAATGTAAATTGTTCCTTTAGTCTATAAACTTCTGATAACATGTCTACGAATTTGCAAGCGATAAATTTTGTATTCTTTATCTGAAGAGGAGAAATGATCAAAATAAAAAAAAAGTGCTTTCAGACCTCAAATAATGCAAAGAAAGCAAGTTCATAATCATTTAATAACAACAATTCTAATGTATTAATTCAGGAAGAGTGCAGAAATCAATATTTTGTGGAATAACCATGATTTTTAATCACAGCTTTCATGCTTCTTGGCATGCTTTCCACCAGTTTTTCACACTGCTTCTGGCGCAAAAATGTAAGCAGTTCTTCTTTCTTTGATGGCTTGTGACTATCCATCATCCTCTTGATTACATTCCAGAGGTTTGCAATGGGGTTCAGGGCCGGAGATTGGGCTGCACATGACAGGGTTTTGATGTGGTAATCTCTTAATTTTTGCCAGAGCTGTATATATGAAGTTCCATGAATTGATGTCTTTGTCTCCACCTCTTTTTTTATCACAGGTAATTCACTATCTGTTAGGGCTGGCGGAATGCACTGAGTATATTTAGATATAATTATTGGTGCGTTCGCAGCCCGGGGTCCACCGTGCAGGAGACGAACCTGCTGCTAGCAAATGGCGGCACAATATGGCGGTATAAGCGAACTCTGTTACTTCTCAGAGTCGCACAGAAGGGAAAACACTGTGCCCTGTTAGCGTCACAGGGGAACACAGCTGCCTAACAGAGCAAAAGCAATCAGCGGTCAGGGAGTAGCAAGCACACAAACACCTCCTCTCCGGTGGAGCCAGAATTCTAATGGCTTTATGCCAGCCCTAAATTCACCATTCAAAACTCCTCACCGGAGGTGCCAGTATTCTAGTGGCTTATTTCAGCCAGACCCTGACCACAAGCAGACAAGACCACTGAATAGCAAAAGCTCATGACATAAGCTGATCCTAGCGTATGGCAGTGCAGCCATGCAAACCTTTTAGAAAGCTGCAGCAACTTCAGGACCTTCCTAGAGGACCATTGGGAGCTGCTGCAGTACCTGAGCATGTGACCCCTGACCTCCAATGAGAGATCGTACCTTGGGCATGCTCAGAAGGGGAAAAGCAGGACTTAGTCTAAGATACGTCTGCTCGCCGCTGACCAGTACTGGCTACAATGGATGAGCCTGGAAAGGCAGCAATAACCATCTGCACAGTATCAGGCTGAGCCAGACGCTGAGACCGATGTCTCCGCTGAGCAGGCTCCACTGTGGCTGGAGAAGAATGGGAGACTGCAGCAGAGATGGTTCGAGACTCCCCCTGTGCAGAGGCAGGAACTTAACCCCTAACACTATCTTTTAAAATTTTTATTGTAGAGCTAGATACTCTAATGGGGCCCATTGCATTATTTTGCCATTAATATCCCCTCTTATCCACTCTATGTACATCATTGCCTATGGCAATGTTCAGAGTCTTTCTAGGTAGCTTTAAATACCTCCTGTGGCAGCAGTGTACATTGCCATAAATGCAAATTAATACCCAAGTGAATTAGTTCCATGACAAAAAGACTTAAGAGTATTAAAGAAAATAATATGCCTAATTATATCATAATTAGTGTTGAGCATTCCGATACTGCAAATATCGGGTATCAGACAATATTCGCTGTATCAGAATTCTGATACTGAGTTCTGTTAATTTTGCGATATTGGACACCGGAATAGGAAGTTCCCATAGTGCAATGATGCACTATAATGGAGAGTGGGCAAAGCGTGGGCGGAGACTGCAAGTCTGTGGGTGCGGGCGGGGTCTGTGTGTGGCCATGGGGGCTCTGTGTGGCCCTGCCGGGGCTCTGTGCGGCCCTGCCGGGGTTCTGTGTGGGCTGCTGGCGGTCTGTGAGGCCTGCCGGGGATCTGTACGGGCCTCTTGGGGCTCTGTGCGGGCTGCCGGGGTCTGTGCGTGCCTGGCAGGGCTCTGTGCGGGCTGTCGGGGCTCTGTGTGGGCTGCTGGGGCTCTGTGCGGGTTGCCGGGGGTCTGTTCGTGCCTGCCGGGGCTCTGTGCGAGCTGCCGAGGGTCTGTGCGTGCCTACTGCGGCTCTGCGGGCTGCCAGGGCTCTGTGCGTGCCAGCCGGGGCTCTGTGCAGGCTGCCGGGGCTCTGTGCGGGCTACCGAGGCTCTGTGCAGGCTGCCGGGGGTCTCTGTGGCTTGCTGGGGCTCCGTGTGGGCCAGCCGGGGCTCTGTGCAGGCTGCCAGGGGTCTGTGTGTGCCTGCCGGAGCCCGGAGCGGGCTGCCAGGGCTCTGTGCTTGCCTGCTGGGGCTCTGTGCAGGCTGACAGGGCTATGTGCGGGCTGCCGGAGCTTTGTGCAGGCTGCCAGGGGTCTGTGCGTGTGTGCAGGCATTCTCTGATGGGACTACAAGTCCCATCGGACGACGCCTGCTACAGTGACAGTGATTGACACATTAGCAAGTGATGGGACAGTAGTAGTCCCATCATTCGGCTAATGTGTTGAATGTAAAAAAAGTACTACATACATACTACATACTACATACATACTACATACATACTACACACATAATACATACATACTGCATACAATACATTCATACATTACATACAATACATATATACAGACATACAGTACATTAAACATAGAGTACATTCTCACCATTACTTGTAACTTTGTTCCCCGAAGCCAGTGTCATCTGTAAAAAATGATTAAAAAAACAAACAACCAATATACTCCCTGTCTGCAGAAATCCACGAGTGTCCCACGACGATCTTCCGTGGAGAACGGCAGCATCAGCTGATGCGACCACTCTCCAGGGGCTCCAGGAACACAATGACAGGAGGAAGGTATCCGTCCGCACTGTATTCCTCCGCCGCTGTAAAAAAAAATAGTCCCTAGTCTCACTTTTGGCATTGCTGTGTGAGAAATGTTCCCACGCAGCAATTGCCATAAAGTGACTTTGAACTATTGTAACCTTAGTGATGCATTGCAGGAGCCATTGTCTCCTGTCAGTGTGACACTGAGGGTCCTATAGACCCGTCATGGTTAAATGAAGAATATTAAAATGCTTTTTTCCTAATGTGTGTGTGTTTTATTAACCCTTTATTACTATTGGATTAATAATGGATAGGCATCTTATTGACGCCTCTCCGTTATGGCTTGATGTCACCTTACAATAGCAAGGTGACGTTAACCCCTTATTACCCCATATCCCACCGCTACATGAGAGTGGGAAGAGAGGGACTAAGTGCCAGAATTGGTGCATCTTACAGATGCGCCATTTCTGGGGCGGCTGCGGACTGGTATTTGTAGCCGGGGGGGCCAATATCCATGGCCCCTCTCTAGCCTATGAATATCAGCCCGCATCTGTCTGCGTAGCCTTTCTGGCTATAAAATATAGAGGGACCCCACGTCATTTTTTGGGGGGTCCCCCTATTTTAATAGCCAGTAAAGGCTGCGCAGACAGCTGCTGGCTGATATTCATAGCCTGGGAGGGGGCCATGAGTATTACCCCCTTCCCAGGCTACAAATATTGGCCCCCGGCCGTCGGCTTTCCCCCTCTGGCGCAGAATATTGCGCGGAAGCCCACGCCGTTTTTTTTTAAATTAAACACTCATTAAGGCCTCTTTCACACTTGCGTCGGTACAGGTCCATTGATATGCGTCAGGCCGACGTACCGACGCACGTTGTGAAATTTGTGCACGACATGGATGAGTTTTTCAATGCATCCCCTGCCCATATGTACTCTATGGACTTGTAGTCCCATCGGATGATGCCTGCACACACGCAAATACCCCCGGCAGCCCGCAAAGAGCCCCAGCAGCCCGAACAAAGCCCCTGCAGCCCACACAGACCCCCAGCAGCCCACACAGAGCCCCGGCAGGCACGCACAGACCCCCAGCAGCCCGCACAGAGCCCAGGCAGGCACACACAGAGCCCCGAGAGGCCCGTGCAGATCCCCGGCAGGTCCGCACATACCCTGCCCGCACACACAGAAACACACAGTGTCCACCCACGCACCGCCCACACTCTTCCCGCTCCGGAACAGGATGTAGAAGGACAGAAAGGGCTTATTTACATTCCGATATTTGCGTCCCATTGACTTGCATTGGTATCGGTATCGGCGATATCCGATATTTTTTGGATATCGGCCAATCCAATCTGATACCGATACTTCTGGATTTCGGAAGGTATCGCTCAACACTAATCATACCCAAAGTGTTATGACTCAAGATCTGCAATTCTAAATAACTGTGAAGGCAAATGCATAGAAATGAAAGATAATATATGTAGAATTGGAATGTAACGCAATTTAATTATTCTTGTAGCCATTAAAAATCCCAATGCGGCATATACTAGAAAAATCATATTGTAATGAGAAAGCATTTTCACTACAGTCACTGGGTCCCTCTGTGGTTGCAAGTATTCCGATGCTATGGATTATAGCATCTAGAGCATGTTCTAGTACTTTCTAAAAAAGAAAAAAAAGTTATGTGCTCATATATAATAGGTCTCCTTTACTGATCGAAGAGATAGCTGTCAGATTGGCCAGCTAATTCTGTTTGTTGTACTTTGTATTCTGTTAAATAATACCTTATGCTATGTAATTAAGCATGTCACAATAATCCTTTCTCTTGGATGCACTGGTGTTTCCTATCATCCATTTCTTTCAGTGTTACAAAAGGTAAATAACTAAAAGACCTCATGTTGTATTTGTCACGACCTTGTCTAATTCCTTTTATCCTTATAACCTTGGGAAAATAACTCACTGGCTATCCTTTTTACAGAGACTCACTAGGGATATTGTTGTCAGTCCATTTTCTAATTAAAAGCCCATGCTCAATATTTCAGGCTTTTCACTAAGTATAAGAATTTTCAGGACATTCAATTACAATTTACAGTGAAATGTGAACGAAAATTGATGTCTATCAGTGAGTGTGTGTGAAATGCTTACGTGAAAAGCAAAGGATTTCCCAACTAAAACGTATTTTATCACAATTGGACATTTCATCTTTGTTTAAAGAGTGTATAAAAATAAAACAGTGTAATAAACTGACACAAAATAATACTAAATTTTATTTTCTCAACTGCATTAGTTTTTATTTCCAGTAAGAAATTTAAAGGGATCCCGAGAGCTGATGCATGATGGATACACAATAAGATACTTTAATGCATATGTATTTGCCAAAGATAACTAATTATTGACATTTTCATTTTTTGATATCCTTTTCTTTATTCCATGTAAAATAATCGCTAAGAATTCTGTATACAAACCTCAGTTTTTAAATTGCATCTTCAAGAAGAAAAAATCATGGTATGATGAAAATAGCTGTCTTGATAAATATGTCAATAGTATGCAAATTGGAACAAAATTGTCAAAATATTTCAATTTATTTAGTGCCAAGCACATGCACCTAAACACATTGACATGAGATCACTGAGGTTATTATTGGCTGATTGAGGAATGTTCTGCCATGCTTATTGCTCTTTGACATTATAATCGTTAAGATCATCAAGATCTACAGCTGGCAGCTTCCTTTGCATATCCGACCAATGATGTCCCAGATGTGCTTGCTGTGAGACAAGTCTGGATATGATGCCAGCCATAGCAAACTCATGCAGATTGCTGATAGTGACACAAGCAACATGTGTTACATTTGTCTTGTTGAAAAAGTGCTCCTGGAACTCATTGGAGAAATGACTGGAGAAGTCAAATGGTGTTAACACGAATATTGATTTTATTTAGATCTCTCTTGTGTTTACTTACTTTGCATTTTGTTGATTGATGAACAAATATTCATACTTATATTTTTAATTTTTCAAAACATTCCTATTTTGCAGCATTTTTCCACATTTGCCTTAACTTTTGCAAAATGTTATGTATATTAGTGTTTTTGACTTGTAATAGAAAAGATCCTATTACATAATCACCACCTGGGTGCCCTCCTATTGCTTAGTCAATTATTCACATGTTGGAAATCTATTTATGCCATACAATTCTTGACTAGACACTTTTTTAACATTGTTTTAGAAAATTGCTTGTCAAAATTTAGTAGACCTATTGTAAATGTTGCTAACTAAGTGTTCTGTTATTGTTAAGCCCACTGCCACAACACACTTCTGGCATTCATAATGTCTGTCTCATTTATACAAAACAAGTCAGGTAGAAGACCATTTAGGAATCAGTAAAGAGGTTTCAAATTATACTATATTTTATCTTACGAAAAAGTGGATTAAATTTTGGCATAAAGTCATTTTGATGTCTGTTATCATTTGTAAAAGAAAAAGCTTGGCCATTTAATAAGGAAAAAACATGATTGTATGATTTGCCTCTTTTTAAGGTTCCCTTTTAATTTCATGATCAGTTCTGATTTTTGTAGTTTAAAGAGAAGTCAAAAAATATCTGAGAAAAAAGACAAATTCAAATCAAGTGATAGAAATGATAAGTTCTCTGGTTTCTTTATAAACTGCAAATAAAAAAATGTATAGCCCTGCTCTAAAGTATTAACAACAACAAAAATGAAAAAAAGACATTCTGAATGACTCATGGGCTAAAGAAAATGTACGCATTCTAAATATTAATATGACAATAAAGTATGACAGTAAAATGATCACGGACAGTTTAAATCTATTGAACTGTGATAAGCAAACCTTTATTATCACATTCAATATCAGGGTTGTCATTGGTTTTCCAATTGCACACAGAATCTTCCACCTTGCTCTCTTTTTGTGATTCTGCTCAACAATACCCCTTTGTTGAGACTTCTGATGTAGTCTCTACAGTGCACATCAACTTTTGACCTGTTAAAGTGTCACCATGCACTAAGCTACCTAGTATTCTTAAAGTGCTTGTCTTCTTCTTGGAAAACTGCTTCTCATTTCTCATGTTTGGCCTCATTAAAATAAAATCACCTATACTCACCTCCCTTGCCGATGCTTATCCAGTAGTGTTGAGCGATACCGTCCGATATTTGAAAGTATCGGTATCAGATGGTATCGGCCGATATTTGAAAAATATCAGATATTGCCGATACCGATATCCGATACCAATACAAGTCAATGGGACACAAATATCGGAAGGTATCCTGTAATGGATCCCAGGGTCTGAAGGAGAGGAAACTGTGACCTCTCAAGCGACCAATCACAAGCCGCGATGTCATCGAAGGCCCTTTATGCGCTCATTCTTCGGAACGAAAGCAAGGCGGTTGCAGCGGTGACGACCAGGGCGCGTCAGAGGGTAAGTATATCAATATTTTTTATTATTATTCTTTATTTTACACATCAATCTTCATCCCGATACCGATTCCCGATATCACAAAAATATTGGAACTCGGTATCGGAATTCCGATACCGCAAATATCGGCCGATACCCGATAATTGCGGTATCGGAATGCTCAACACTATTATCCAGTCGTGTTGGTACTTGTGTTCCTGGGGCTTATGTGAAGTTCTTATGTCAAGTGAACCCTGTGCACAATCAGCACTGGCATCACAAGTCAGAGAGCAGCTGAAGCCCTGGCTTGCTGTTGATGTTCAATTTGTTTGAAGGCAAGGATGGCAAAGCCAAGGCTCACCATGTGCAGGGCTTGTGTGACATAGCAACCTCACATGAGCCCTAGGAATACGAGTGCCGACATTTCTGGAGGAATGGTCCTGGCATCTGAGGTGATTATAGGTGTTTTTATTTTAACAGGGTCAAACATGAGGAATGAGAAGGGGTGGTCCAGGTAGTGTACAACCTCTTTAAGGTAATATAAGTGTTATAAGGGTTACCAAATCCCTGCTTGGTCTTAAAAAATTGTTCCTTCATCCCTCACTACCTGAGCAATAAAGTTATCTGTTTGATCTAGACTAAACAGTTTTGTATTTTCTGATATTAACCTGTGCTTTTTTTCACCTTGTTCACCAATCTGCTGCTGGCACTCCTTAACAATTGTCTGTCTACCGTTGATAGAGCGCTCCACCTAATCTAACACTTTGCCCCATTAAAAGAGAAATCCACACGCCCTGATGACTGCTTGCGTGACTACAAATCACTGTTCTTGACCTGCTACTACATATTGCCTTCCACTTTCTGTCACTTGTTGGCAAAGAAAATTTGGAAAATCTTAGCAAGAAAATTCAGATTACCCTGTAAATATTAATTAGATCCACATTTTTCTAGGTATGCCTTGTGACAATAAAACATTACATTTTACATTGAAATTTGGGTCCAATAATAAAAGAACAAGAAACTCAAGATTTCAAATCAAACTTGATAATTTGTTTAATTCACATTTAAAATATGCACAATACAAAGCTCAATCTTTATATATTTAGTAATATTAGTTTATTTTTTTAGAATTCTTAAGGTTTATGTTCTTCTATGTCAAACTTAAAGAAGCACGCCATCAAAATCTTTATATTCTTAATATTGTGCAGTCATCATACTATATGGCAATGTTTAGTAATAATTGCTCTTTTATCCAGTTAATTTTTCTCTTTTCCATTAGGTCTATGATATCATATTATTAAAACCAGACTAGCTGAGTTATTCCTAGCTCTGTATAGAAACAGGAAGTCTTTTTTTCCCTGCATGAGTCATCATTAGGTCTACAATTCTACATCACTTCTAAGTCACTGGCAGAAGAGATGAGTGGAGCAACTGTGTCAGGAGTTGAAGTGGCTGGAGCTAGGCTACCAGGGTCTTTGCAGTGAGGGAGAATTGTAATTCTAATGATAACTCATGCAGGGAAAAGAAAGTTCCTTTTTTTACATAAGGTTTATAAGAATTCAGCGAGTCTTTTTTTAATCATATGATGTTATAGACCTAATGGAAAGGGGAAGAATTATCTGAGTAGAAGCGCAAAATGAGCATTTGTAAGTACACGGTACCACATAATATGATTGCAATATATTAAGAGGAGAAAAATTTTGATGTGAGTGCTTCCTTAAATGTAATCACATTTCTTTATGAATCATTGAGTGTTTAGGTGAGCTGTTTTTTTTTATTTTATTTTTTGTTCTTTTCATTCTGAACATAAGGTCCTATATTAGGTTCCTTGACATTAGAAAATGAAAACATAGCAAAAATAAATTTTGGCCAAGACTTTTGCAGAACAAGCTCTGTGTTCTTAATTTTAGTTCCAAATGTTTGATATGTTTTAGCTGCTTTAGTTATATTTTGTTGAGAATGTTATATACCATTTTAGTAATAATGAACCTTGAGGATCAATGAACATATAGGTCTTTTTCATATACATATTTACCGCATGTACAATAATGGTGTTCCATTCATCTTTTGCTTTAATTTGTTGACTATTTGATGAATGAAGAATGTGTTTATGAAAATCAATTAGTTAAAGTGTGTATGATTAGTGGGCTTTGACAAATAAAGAAGCCATTTCCTCATTGAAGTATTATTCAAGGCTATGATTGTTTTCCATAGTGAGCATTCACACAAACAACTTCAGCTAATAGTATTCCAAATATTAATCATATCTTGTAACTGTTAATTTCTATACATTTCCAAAAGCCTTCAATTGCCTTATAACTGATTAATCTGGAACCAACACACACAGTCACAAAAGAGACAGTTCAATGAAAATTTGAATAAGAATTCCCACACTGTAAAAAGACAACCATCCTGCCAAGGGAAATTGATTTTGCCAAGTACCATTGCCAATCATATGCTTGAGTGTAAATAAATAAACTATAGGCAAGAAAAACCAATGATTGGAAATTCAAGTACATTAAATTTGAAAATGTAGCAAATAGTGTAATTTTGGTGAACACCCATGATGTGAGAACATCAAATATATAGAACTTACGAACTTACATGAAAAAAAAAAAGATCTTGATAATACATAGCTCGATATAAGCTCTGATAAAATAATTTCATGCATAATTCAGTATTTCATAGCTACTTATTATCTTTATTACATATTTATTATTTCATTTTATTTTCTAATTGGCTTGGTGAATAAACAACTAAACAACTTATAGGTTGCAACAAATCAGGTAAAGTATTTCAGACAAGAATACATATTAAAGATATCATAATCTTTCCTACTACTGCAAATGGCCAGCCTTAAGGGAGAGTTGAATTTAATATGATCTTCAAAGGTGATGCAATTAAACAATAACCATAGATAAAGTTCCCACAAAGCAAAAGCATCTATGCATATGAAAGAGAATTTGCAAGACCATGCAAATCATTGTGTTTATTTCTCAAAAAGGGTATTAACTTTTGCCCTAACCTATTTCCAGAGCATGAGCAGACAGTAGTTACTGCTGAAATATTTATGTTCAAGGAGTCAATGACAATTATGTAGAGTAGATGTCAATGAAGAGCATCCACAGCACTTTTTCTTTGGCAAGAAAGTATTATGGCAAGCTTCATAATTAAAATGAATGGAAATTCAGTAAGAGAGGGCATAGAAAATGGCTGACATCTACACTTCATAAGGTTTGGCAATCTTCTTGGAGAGACATGTTTCCCGGCTTAATTGCTGTATACTTATGCCTTAATAAGAGCACAAAACATGAACATCAACATATCTAACACAAGTGAGCATGTATCCATACAGGTTTCTTTAAGTTTCATGCTCCAATTATATTTATTTACAAGCATGCATTTTTTAATGCAAGCCTCAATGTAACAGATGAATTCCAAGAAGTGATGGTTCAGGTTTTTTCAGCTCATTGTTCTCAAGAGGTAGAATCTTTAACTCATCAAGAACTTTTCTATGGTTCTGTATTGTTGTTAGCATATATCAATATGAAATACAAACCAATTTCCAACTTCAGCTTTGGGCCTCTATAAGCTGTTAAATAATTCAGTCTGCAGCTGAATATCAGCTAGTGTTTTATGTAGATAAATGTCATCATCATCAAAGAATTGCAGAAAGATTCATGGTAAACAGCGCGCTGAAAAATCCTAAATTGTTGGATCTCCATCTGATGGGTTGCCTGTAGTGCAAAGTGTGTCAGAGACCTATTATACTGTTTCTACATTGTGGAAATTGATGCCACTTTTGTGGTGTGTGACAATAATTTCTTGAAATGTGGAGTCTCAACGTTGGGTCTCCATCTTGTGGGTTGCCTGCAGTGGAAGGTGAGTCAGAAGCTTGTTATACTATTTCTTCTCTGTGGAAATTGATGCCACTTTTGTGGTGTGTGACAATAATATTTTGAAATGTGGAGAATTAAGTTGGGGTCTCCTTCATGTGCGTTGCCTGTAGAATTAGGGTTCCCAAACAGGCCAAACAGGCAGGCCTGCACTTATTTTCATTCAACTACCTGTGTTACTTTCCTTACATTTTTGTTCCTATAGTACTGTATAAAACTAATGTTTTTACTATCTGAGTGTGGCTGAAAAAAAAAAATTGGGGGTGTTACATGATGAATCAGAGCTCCCAGCAAAGAAGACTTATATCGCTCCCTTAACCATCAGGTCCTCATTGAAACTTCAATTCAAAGCTGTAAATGCTGGCTCAGACCCTGATACCTCATTCATGCATGGACCATGGCTGACTGCTTTAATGTAATTATAAAATGTTCTACTGTGGGTCAGTTGATCAGTCAAAAAAATGTGGACCTTCTTTACATTTTTATACCAATTGCATGCTATGAAATTTAGGTTTGCGCCACCTGAGTGTGGCTGTTATACAAAAATCAGAGCTGTTGCATGAGGTATCAGGGTTCCCAGCAAATAAGGCTTACACCACTTCTATAACCATCAGGTCTTCATTGAAACTTCAATTCAAAGCTGTAAATGTGGTCCCACACCCTGATACCTTATGCCCATGACCGAGTGCTGCTCCATTTGCAAGTTTCTACTGTGGGTGAATTGATGCCACTTTTTATGGTGTCTGCCCCTATTTTTAGCTGTTTGGTAAGCTTATTGTCACCCTAAAGGTGTTGTGTATATGTTTGGTTTGGTTTCCCATTGAATTTAATGGGGTTCTGGTAAGTTTGTCAAACTGTTCGGCAGACATGTTCGGAGAAGTTTTAAATGTTCGGCGAATTGAACTTTACCTTAAAAGGTTCACTCACCTCTACTTTCCATTCAATCCTTGTGCACATCAGCAATACAGACATTTCTATCTTTTCTCATATGATTTTTTAAATCCTGTCAACTTACCGATGGGAAAGTTCTGAGATGAGAACTCTGTATTCAGTTATGCAGGACGGGAGTCCATCCTTCCTGCGAGGCCCTCCATCTGATCTCTGCTTTACCTGGGAAACTCCACACATAATCAGCGGGAATCAGACTCATATCCATTGCATCCAAAAACATGGCATCCTCCACATCCTGAGGATCCTAGAAAATGATGAAGTCAAATGGTGTGGCACCGCCTCCCCCATGAATCTTCAACTCAATGGTATGGATTAGCCCATACTAATGAAAAAACTCCTTCAACTCCATCTTCCATACAACGGGAGTAGGATGGTCAATCTGCCATATAGTGTGAATAGGGTATATCACTTCATCCTCTGCTGGTGTATCTCAATGGTAGTATCCCACATACACTGATTCCTCATCTTGGCAGACATTGACAGGATAGGATGGCAGAGGGGCTCAAGACTTGGGGCCCTGGCCCTGTAGACAATCTTTGGTCATGTTAACAAGGTGCCCACATGTGTAACAGCGCCGTGAGCTGGGCAATTTATGAGTCCTGTTTATAATCTTTTGTCCTGGTGGGATTACTGCTTGGTTGTCCTGTTCAAATGGATGGTGACAATTTTATCAATCCTTGGATAAGCTGTTTCCTAGGATCAGTGGTCATATTGGGTCTCCAGTGGGGTCAATTGGCTGTAAACTCGTAGGCCACTCAGGCTTCCAGTACCTACCCATTCTTGTTTTTCAAGAGATATTTTCTTCATAAGTTGCTGGAGAATGATTACGTCCAGGAGAGAATCAGCGGAGTGGACAGCCCGACCATGGAGCCAGTAGGTGCAGTGCCAAATTCTACATATGATGATCCCCTTGTGAAACAAAATATAGAACTTAGTGCAATTTCTCTCAGGGATGATGGTAAAAAAGGGCCAACAGGATGTCTTTAATAGTCCAATAGTACAGGCAGTCCTGAGGCCGAAAAGACCGGACAGGATTTTTTGCCCGGCCAGTCAATCTAGACCACAGTTATCTTGCCTAATCATCTGTGGGCACCTTGTGCATCATTATCAGGATCTCAAAGCTTTGCAGATGTTCATCAACCTCTGTGTTGGACTTATTAAACACTGACATGTCTCTGTAGTGAAGCTGATTTCCTTGGGGGTGGGCCATCACAGAAGTAGGGTCCAGTGCTGTCAGTTTGGGAACTCCAAAAACCAATTCTACACACGTGGTCAAAATTGTTGGTACCCCTCATTTAATGACAGAAAAACCCACAATGGTCACATAAATAACTTGAATCTGACAAAGGTAATAATAAATAAAAGATCTATGAAAATGAACAAATTAAAGTCAGACATTGCTTTTCAATAATGCTTCCACAGAACTTTAAAAGAAAAAACTCATGAAATAGGCCTGGACAGAAATGATGGTACCCCTGAAAATAATGTGACAAAAGGGACATGATAAATTAAGATTTGTCCACTAATTAGCATCACAGGTGTCTACAATCTTGGAATCAGTGAGTGGGCCTGTATATATGGCTACAGATACTCGCTGTGCTGTTTGGTGACATACTTTGTATCACACTCAACATGGACCAGAGGAAGCAAAGGAAATAGTTGTCTCAGGAGGTTAGAAAGGAAATTATAGACAAACATGTTAAAAGTAAAATTATAAGACCATTTCCAAGCAGCTTGATGTTCCTGTGACTACAGTTGCACATATTATTCAGAAACTTAATATCCATGGGACTATAGCCAACCTCCCTGGACGTGGCTGCAGGAGGAAAACTGATGACAAATCAAAGAGATGGATAATATAAATAGTAACAAAAGAGCCCAGAAAAACCTCTAAACAGATTAAAGGTGAACTTCAAGCTCAAGGAACATGAGTGTCAGATCGCACCATCAGTCGTTGTATGAGTCAAAATGGACTTCATGGGAGATGACCAAGGAGGACACCATTGTTGAAAAAACATCATAACAAGCTAGACTGGAATTTGCCAAACTACATGTTGACAAGCCACAAAGATTCTGGGAGAATGTCCTATGGATAAATGAGACAAAAATTGAACTTTTTGGTAAGGCACATCAGCTCTATGTTCATAGACGGAAAAATGAAGCGTATCAAGAAAAGAGCACTGTCCCTACTGTGAAACATGGAGGTGACTCTGTTATGTTCTGGGGCTGCTTTGCTGCATCTTGCACAGGGTATCTAGAATCTGTGCAGGGTACAATGAAATTTCAAGACTATCAAGGGATTCTAGAGAGAAATCTGCTGCCCAGTGTCAGAAAGCTTGATCTCAGTTGCAGGTCAATGGTCTTGCAACAGGATAGTGATCCAAAACACACAGATAAAAACACCCAAGAATGGTTAACAGCAAAACATTGGACTCTGAAGTGGCCTTCTATGAGCCCTGACCTAAATCTTATTGAGCATCTTTGGAAAAAGATGAAACATGCCGTCTGGAAAAGGCAACCTTCAACTGGAGCAGTTTGCTCTTGAGGAGTGGGCCAAAATATCTGTCGAAAGGTGCAGAAGTCTTATTGACAGTTACAGGAATTGTTTGATTGCAGTAATTGCCTCAAAGGGTTGTAAAACAAAATATTAAGTTAAGAGTACCATCATTTCTGTCCAGGTCTATTTCATGAGTTTTAGTATTAAAAAATTCTGTGGAAACCTGGTTGAAAAGCTGAATTTCCTTTGTTAATTTTCATAGATTTTTTTATTTATTATTATTTTTGTCAGATTCAAGCTATTTTTGTGAACATTGTGGGTTTTTCTGTCATTAAACGAGGGGCACCAATAATTTTGACTACGTGTGTATAACACAAGCTCTCTCCTCTATTGAGGATCCAGGTCCCAATGCTATAAACAATTCCTGCATTTGGCCTACTTGGGACGGGTATTTGATTCCAGACTACCACTGGATCCTTGATTTGGCAACAGTTTAATTCCTCTGGGTCCACTTCAGTAAAGTTTTCACCATTCTTCAAGATGTTCTGGGCATCCCAATGGAACAATTAATGGATCAAATCCATCCGAGTGTTGGTTGCCCGGTATTCGATCCGACAAAGCTGGCCCAGTTCTTTTAGTTGCCATTTCTTGTAACAGCTGTAAATCCCCTCTGTTCCTTTTCCTAAGGCTGAACTGGTGGGGTTGGACATGGTGATGTCAAAAACCTGCTGTCTAAGCCTCACCTATGCTCTGCTGGGTCTGTCTATCTGCCTCCCTGCCTGTGGAGCCCTTGGGAGGTGTCTACGAACATTTGTCTTCTGCAGCTCCCCTGGATCCATCGAGATGAGTATTATCCCACTGCTGCCACCAAGTGTGGACACATGAGGATCAGTTGGTGCTCTTGTCCGCTAGCCAGGCTGTCTTTAGAATGATGCCAGTACTCCTTTTCCATGGGCAGAATACTATTCAGAAATCACAGAGTGAGGGTAACAGTGTGGCAATACGTTATTGAACCACAAATAGACAATAACATATAGTACAGACCCATCAAGCAAACATAATATAGTGAAAATGAGTCTCAGCCTTTCTTTGTCTCGCCGGGAATTAGAACACCTGCAACTTTGGGGCTTTCAGGGTCAACTACCTCAACAAGTGACACCCCTCTTTTGGTGGGCACCTATATAGAGGAGGTAGCAGCAAGCTTGGTAAGCTGACAGAGTCCTCTGGGGTATGTGGTCAGGTTACCAAATTGTCCCAACCTGATTTCAGCCTGACAAATACAACTGAAAAAGGGGCAGCACCACTTACTTGCCCAAGTCTCTGAACAAATGCACTACAGGATGCAAATCGATGAAAATGCAGGTTGAAAATACAGCTAAAAAGGGGCAGCAACACTTACCTGCCCAGATCTCTGAAAAAATGCACTACAGGATGCAGCCAGCCCATGTAGCAAAGATGTTGGCATCACAGGTGCAATATACCAAATAGACAACCACTCACAGCCTACCAATTAATGGAGGGGGTGACTTCTTGGTATATGTTTGCACAAAAAGGACCTATTTAGGGCTCTGTTCACATGCAACCTGTTAGCTTTATCATGGCTGGTTATCAAGAATAGAGGGGTCCCCACCCCACTTTTAAAATTATTTAAATAAATAATTTTAAAAATGCCGTGGGGTCATTTCCCAATTTTGACAACCAGTAAAGCTAGAGCAGATAGCTGGGGGCTGGTATTCTCAGGCTGGTAAGGGGCCATGAATATTAGCCCCCAGCCTAAAAATAGCAGCCTGCAGTTGCCCCAGTAAAGGTGCATCTACTAGACTAGCTAATTCTCTTACTACTGAATCACTAGAATTTCAGAATTATTAGTACATGTGGCTTTATTATTCTACGCCTTTCAGAGTTCAACACTAGGGTTGAGCGAAACGGGTCGGCCAGATTCAGAAGTCGCCCCCCTGTGTGGGGTCAGCCATGAGGTCGGCGATCTTCTGAATCTGGAATCGGAATTCCGATACCGAGTTCCGATATGTTTAAGATATCAGGAATTGGTATCGGAATTCATATTTAAGTGTAAAATAAAGAATAAAAATAAAAAAATATTGATATACTCACCCTCGGACTCGCCCTGGTTCTCACCGGCAGCCTTCATTCCTAAGAATGAGCGACTGAAGGGCCTTCGATGATGTCGCGGCTTGTGATTGCTCGCGTGAGCGGTCACATGGGCGGTCACGCGACCAATCACAAGCCGCGACGTCATGTAAGGTCCTTCAGGCGCTAATTCTTAGGAAGGAAGCGTCCGAGGGTGCGTCCGAGGGTGAGTATATTCCTAATAGGTATATACTCACCCTCAGACGCGCCCTGGTTCTAACCTGCAGCCTTCCTTCCTAAGAATCAGCGCCTGAAGGACCTTAGATGACGTCGCGGCTTATGATTGGTCGCGTGACGCCCATGTGACCGCTCACGTGACCAATCACAAGCCGCGACGTCATCGAAGGTCCTTCGGGCGCTCATTCTTAGGAAGGAAGTCTGCCGGTGAGAACCAGGGCGCGTCCGAGGGTAAGTATATCAATATTTTTTATTTTGATTCTTTATTTTACACTTAAATATGGATCCCAGGGCCTGAAGGAGAGTTTCGGCCGACCCCGACCCCGACTTTTCTATAGGATCGGCCGATTTCACTCGACCCGACTTTTGAAAAAATCGTGTTTCGTGAAACTCGACCCGATCCTATGGAAAGAAAAGTCGCTCAGCCCTATTCAAGACTCCTTCATCAGGATTCACCACAAGAACATCTATTGTAGCTTCTTTGTGGCTAATGGTCCAGGAGCAAAGATGCCAAGTTTTACACCTCTTAGTATTCTCCCAGGGGACCGCCCTGTGGTTCAGAGTTCCTACAGTAAGAGTGGGCAATTGTTATATTCTTAGGGTATGTTTCCACAGTCAGGATTGCATCAGGATTTGCTAAGTATTTGACGCAGGTAAAATCTGCACCAAATCTGCACCTGAGGTCACTGGCAGGTCACCTGCATTTTTGATGCATTTTTACATGCGATTTTACATGCGTTTTTTTCATGCGGATTTGTGTGTGTTTTTGTAAGTTAAATAAAGATATACCAAAAGAAAAAATTGTGATGTAATTTCTTGTCCAACCTCTTCATTTACATACTCCATTAAAGAATAATGTTTACACACACATACTGATACCGTAGATAATTGATAGATGTAGGGCCGTATTTGCCACTAGGCACTTGAGGGCACGTGCCTAGGGCGCCAGGTTGCAGAAGGCGGCACCTGAGCAAGGTTTTTTTTTGATCCGGGCTCACAGACAGCCCCCCTGCCCCCCCCCATACACGGCCTCCCCACCTCCTTGAACTCATCATACTCACCCTCCTCGGCTTCAGCGGTTCCTGCAACGTCGATAGTCTCAGCGCTGCCAGATTCTTCCTGTGAATGACCTTAATGAGCGGTACCACGTAACCGCTCACTCAGGAAGAAGCTGCAGCGCTGGGACCCAAGGTGCAGTAACTTTTGGCACGGTGTGACTAAGAAAGCTGAGTATGAGGGAGGACAGAGGAGAACGGAGGAGGATGACGGCGGGGAGGATGATGGGGGGAGGAGGGGGGATGGATGGGGAGCCATGCATACAAGATGTGACTTGTGGGGGAACAGAGCCATCAGCCATGCATACAAGATGGGACTGGAGGGAACAGAGCCATGCATACAAGATTGGACTGTGGGAACAGAGCCATCAGCCATGCATACAAGATGGGACTGGGGGGAACAGAGCAATGCATACAGGATGGGACTAGGGGGTAACAGAGCCATGCATACAAGATGGGACTGGGGGGAACAGAGCCATGCATACAAGATGGGACTGGGGGGAACAGAGCCATACATACAAGATGGGACGTGGGGGACAGAGCCACGCATATAAGATGGGACTGATGGGGAACAGAGCCATGCATGCAAGATGGGACTGGGGGGAACAGAGCCATGCATACAAGATGGGACTGGGGGGGAACAAAGCCATGCATATAGGATGGGACTGGGGGGACAGAGCCATGCATACAAGATGGGACTGTGGGGGGAAACAGAGCCATCAGCCATGCATGCAAGATGGGACTGTGGGAGGGAACAGAGCCATCAGCCATGCATACAAGATGGGACTGGGGGAACAGAGCCATGCATACAGGATGGGACTGGGGGAACAGAGCCATGCATACAAAATGGGACTGGGGGAGAACAGAGCCATGCATACAGGATGGGACTGGGGGACAGAGCCATGCATACAAGATGGGACTGGGGGGAAAAGAGCCATGCATACATAATGGGACTGGGGGGGAACAGAGCCATGCATACAATGTGGAACTGGGGGGAACAGAGCCATGCATATATGATGGGACTGGGAGGGAACAGAGCCATTCATACAAGATGGGACTGGGGGAAAGAGCCATGCATACAAAATGGAAAGGGGGGACAGAGCCATGCATACAAGAAGAGACTGGGGGACAGAGCCATGCATACAAGATGGGACTGTGGTAGGGAACAGAGCCATTAGCCATGAATACAAGATGGGACTGGGCGGAACAAAGCCATGCATACAGGATGTGACTAGGGCGGAACAGAGCCATGCATACAAAATTGGACTGGGGGTGAACAGAGCCATGCATACAAGATTGGACTGGGGGAACAGAGCCTTGCATACAAGATTGGACTGGGGGGGAACGGAGCCATGCATACAAGATGGGACTAGGGGGGAACAGAGCCATGCATACAGGATGGGACTGGGGTAACAGAGCCATGCATACAGGATGGGACTGGGGGAACAGAGCCATGCATGCAGGATGGGACTGGGGGGAACAGAGCCATGCATACAAGATGGGACTGGGGGAAAAGAGCCATGCATACAAGATGGAACTGGGGGAACAGAGCCATGCATACAAGATGGGGCAGGGGGGACAGAGTCATGCATACAGGATGGGACTTGGGGGAACACAGCCATGCATACAAGATGGGACTGGGGGGATCAGAGCCATACATACAGGATGGGATTGGGGAGAACTGAGCCATGCATACAAGATGGGACGGGGACAAAGTCATGCATGCAAGATGGGAATGGGGGAACAGAGCCGTGCATACATGATGGGACTGGGGGGGGAACAGAGCATTGCATACAAGATGGGACGGGGGAACAGAGCTATGCATACAAGATCGGGCTAGGGGGAACAGAGCCATCAGCCATGCATACAAGATGGGACTGGGGGAACAGAGCCATGCATACAGGATGGGACTGGGGGAACAGAGCCATGCATACAAGATGGGACTGGGGGAACAGAGCCATGCACACAAGATGGAACTGGGGGATTAGAGCCATGCATACAAGATGGGGCAGGGGGGACAGAGTCATGCATACAATATGGGACTGGGGGGAACAGAGCCATCAGCTATGCATACAAGATGGGACTGGGGGAACAGAGCCATGCATACAGGATGGGACTGGGGGAACAGAGCCATGCATACAAGATGGGACTGGGGGAACAGAGCCATGCATACAAGATGGAACTGGGGGATTAGAGCCATGCATACAAGATGGGGCAGGGGGGACAGAGTCATGCATACAAGATGGGACTGGGGGAACAGAGCCATCAGCCATGCATACAAGATGGGACTGGGGGAACAGAGCCATGCATACAGGATGGGACTGGGGGAACAGAGCCATGCATACAGGATGGGACTGGGGGAACAGAGCCATGCATACAAAATGGGACTGGGGGAGAACAGAGCCATGCATACAGGATGGGACTGGGGGACAGAGCCATGCATACAAGATGGGACTGGGGGGAAAAGAGCCATGCATACATAATGGGACTGGGGGGGAACAGAGCCATGCATACAATGTGGAACTGGGGGGAACAGAGCCATGCATATATGATGGGACTGGGAGGGAACAGAGCCATTCATACAAGATGGGACTGGGGGAAAGAGCCATGCATACAAAATGGAAAGGGGGGACAGAGCCATGCATACAAGAAGAGACTGGGGGACAGAGCCATGCATACAAGATGGGACTGTGGTAGGGAACAGAGCCATTAGCCATGAATACAAGATGGGACTGGGCGGAACAAAGCCATGCATACAGGATGTGACTAGGGCGGAACAGAGCCATGCATACAAAATTGGACTGGGGGTGAACAGAGCCATGCATACAAGATTGGACTGGGGGAACAGAGCCTTGCATACAAGATTGGACTGGGGGGGAACGGAGCCATGCATACAAGATGGGACTAGGGGGGAACAGAGCCATGCATACAGGATGGGACTGGGGTAACAGAGCCATGCATACAGGATGGGACTGGGGGAACAGAGCCATGCATGCAGGATGGGACTGGGGGGAACAGAGCCATGCATACAAGATGGGACTGGGGGAAAAGAGCCATGCATACAAGATGGAACTGGGGGAACAGAGCCATGCATACAAGATGGGGCAGGGGGGACAGAGTCATGCATACAGGATGGGACTTGGGGGAACACAGCCATGCATACAAGATGGGACTGGGGGGATCAGAGCCATACATACAGGATGGGATTGGGGAGAACTGAGCCATGCATACAAGATGGGACGGGGACAAAGTCATGCATGCAAGATGGGAATGGGGGAACAGAGCCGTGCATACATGATGGGACTGGGGGGGGAACAGAGCATTGCATACAAGATGGGACGGGGGAACAGAGCTATGCATACAAGATCGGGCTAGGGGGAACAGAGCCATCAGCCATGCATACAAGATGGGACTGGGGGAACAGAGCCATGCATACAGGATGGGACTGGGGGAACAGAGCCATGCATACAAGATGGGACTGGGGGAACAGAGCCATGCACACAAGATGGAACTGGGGGATTAGAGCCATGCATACAAGATGGGGCAGGGGGGACAGAGTCATGCATACAATATGGGACTGGGGGGAACAGAGCCATCAGCTATGCATACAAGATGGGACTGGGGGAACAGAGCCATGCATACAGGATGGGACTGGGGGAACAGAGCCATGCATACAAGATGGGACTGGGGGAACAGAGCCATGCATACAAGATGGAACTGGGGGATTAGAGCCATGCATACAAGATGGGGCAGGGGGGACAGAGTCATGCATACAATATGGGACTGGGGGAACAGAGCCATCAGCCATGCATACAAGATGGGACTGGGGGAACAGAGCCATGCATACAGGATGGGACTGGGGGGAAGAGAGCCATGCATACAAGATGGGATGGGGAAAGAGCCATGCATATAAGATGGGACGGGGGGGACAGAGCCATGCATACAGGATGGGACTGGGGGGGAAACAGAGTCTTCAGCCATGCATACAAGATGGGACTGGGGGAACAGATCCATGCATACAGGATGGGACTGGGAGGGAACAGAGCCATGCATACAAGATGGGACGGGGGGACAGAGCCATGCATACAAGATGGGATTGGGGGGAACAGAGCCATGAATACAGGATGGGACTGGGGGAACAGAGCCATGCATACAGGATGGGACTGGGGGGAACAGAGCCATGCATACAAGATGGGACTGGGGGAACAGAGCCATGAATACATAATGAGACCGGGGGGAACAGATCCAAGCATACAAGATGGGACTGGGAAGGGGAACAGAGCCATGCATACAGGATGGGACTGGGGGAACAGAGCCATGCATATAAGATGGGACAGGGGGGAACAGAGCCATGCATATAGGATGGGACAGGGGGGAAGGGAGCCATGCATACAAGATGGGACTGGGGGGGATCAGAGCCATACATACAGGATGGGATTGGGGAGAACTGAGCCATGCATACAAGATGGGATGGGGGGACAAAGCGATGCATGCAAGATGGGAATGGGGTAACAGAGCCATGCATACATGATGGGACTGGAGGGGAACAGAGCCTTGCATACAAGATGGGACGGGGGAACAGAGCTATGCATACAAGATGGGGCTAGGGGGAACAGAGCCATCAAACATGCATACAAGATGGGACAGGGGGAACAGAGCCATGCATACAGGATGGGACTGGGGGGAAGAGAGCCATGCATACAAGATGGGATGGGGAAAGAGCCATGCATATAAGATGGGACGGGGGGGACAGAGCCATGCATACAGGATGGGACTGGGGGGGAAACAGAGTCTTCAGCCATGCATACAAGATGGGACTGGGGGAACAGATCCATGCATACAGGATGGGACTGTGAGGGAACAGAGCCATGCATACAAGATGGGACGGGGGGACAGAGCCATGCATACAAGATGGGATTGGGGGGAACAGAGCCATGAATACAGGATGGGACTGGGGGAACAGAGCCATGCATACAGGATGGGACTGGGGGGAACAGAGCCATGCATACAAGATGGGACTGGGGGAACAGAGCCATGAATACATAATGGGACCGGGGGGAACAGAGCCATGCATACAAGATGGGACTGGGAAGGGGAACAGAGCCATGCATACAGGATGGGACTGGGGGAACAGAGCCATGCATATAAGATGGGACGGGGGGGAACAGAGCCATGCATATAGGATGGGACAGGGGGGAAGGGAGCCATGCATACAAGATGGGACTGGGGGGAACAGAGCCATGCATACAAGATGGGAGGGGGGAGCCGCGCCATGCATACAACAGGGGGAGCCACACAGAGCAGGACAGGATGGGGGAACCACACATACCAGGATAGGAATGAGGGGACAATACATACCCGGCTTATATTCGAATCAATAAGCTTACCCAGTTTTCCTTTGCAAAACTAGGTGCCTCGGCTTATGCTCGGGTCGGCTTATACTCGAGTATATACAGTATGTTATATATACACATGTTTGTGTGTGGCTATATATGTATAGCTTTGTTGCCATGAAAGGAGGGGGGCCCAGACACAGTTCTTGCACAGGGGCCCCAAGCTGTCAGTGTGCGCCCCTGCCCAGGGATCAATTGTACTCGCATCTTTCAGAAGTGAGTCCAATTGAGGCTCTGACTGCCGGGTCAGAGCGACTTGAGCAGCGTGATCAGATCATGTGATCATGCTGCTGATGTCGCTCACTTGTGCTGCAGAGGCCAACACTGGTGATAAGTGCTCCAGTGGAGCAAAATACACCAAAGATTAAGTGCAGGGGGGAAATTGGAGTGGGGATGGGGGGATTTATTATGTGTGGAGAATTTGAGTGGGGATGGGGGGTATTTATTATGTGTGGAGAATTTGAGTGGGGATGGGGAGATTTATTGTGTGGGGATGGGGAGATTTATTATGTGTGTGGAGAATTTGACTGGGGATGGGATTATTGTGTGTGGGGAGATTTGTAGTGGGGATGGGGGGATTTAATGTGTGGGGGAGATTTGAGAACACAAAATGAAGAGCAAAGGGGGAGGTGGGGAAACAGTACAGGGGAATGGGGGGCCATGTATGAGGAAACAGTACTGGGGAATGGAGGGCATAAATGAGGAAACAGTACTGGGGAATGGAGAACATGTATGAGGAAACAGTACAGGGGAATGGGGGCATGTACGAGAAAACAGTATGGAGGAATGGGGGGCATGTATGAGGAAACAGTACGGGGGGCATCCTGCGATGTCAGGATTCAGCTCTGCAGGTTCCAGTAGTCGTCACATGCACACTGCACTCATATGTGATTTTCATACTTGTAGTCCTGTGACAACGAGCTTCTCTTCCTTCTTCTCTGTTTTTCACTGAACATTGAGAGCATTAGGGAGAGGAGCTCGTGGGTACATGACTAAGTGTAAAAATCCCATATGTCCTTGGCGGGGGGGGGGGGAGGCAAAATTAATTCTTTCCCCGGGTGCCAGAAACCCTAGATACACCTCTGCTGGTATGCTACTGCGGGCGGTGATTACTGGGTCTGGTGGAGGGATGTCTGTGCACAGTGCAGCACAGGCAGTGAGGCAAGGACTGAGGGTGTGCACAGAGAGAGAATGGAGACCCGGAGACTGCCGTCCCAGTCTACGCGGTGGCCCTCATTATCATAGGAATATGTCAGTTAATAAATTGTTTTTCTAAAGCCTTATAGTGTAGTTTTAGGTCAGGTAGGGATGGTTAGGGAGGAGCTAGCAAGGTGCAGGGACAGGTAGTGATGGCTACTTGCGGACATGTGCCGCACTTGCGGTTTGGCACTTGCGGTTTGGCACTTGTGGTTTTGCACTTGCAGTGAGACAATAAAACACTGCTAACAGTGTTTTTTTTTCTATTGCTGCAAGTACCACATTTGCCGGATCGCGTCAATACCGCAAGTGCTGCACATGTCCACAAGTCCCATATGGAATGAATGAGGCCGAACGCAGTTTTGCCGTAAGTGATCTGTTACACGGCAGATGCGAAAAAACTGCCGGATCTCCTGCAAAAGGCTATTTTCACCTCAGCGATTATTGCCAAAGTCACTGCCGATAGTGTCATACTCACCAATTGGGGAGGCAGCACTGAAAGTGCCTATGGCAGCAGAAACTCTAAATATGGCCCTGGATAGATGATAAATAGATAGATAGATAATAGATAGATCTATCGTATCTATCTATCGTATCTATATCATATCTACAGTATCTATCGTAACTATCTATTATCTATCTATAAATATATCTATCAATAGATATATCTAGCTAGATAGATATATCGATAGATAGATAATAGATAGATAAATAGATAGATAATGGATAGATAGAAAGATAGATAGATAGATAGATAGATAGATAATAGATAGATAGATAGATTATATAAAATAACTAGATAAATAGATAGATACGATAAATAGATAGATAATAGATAGATAAATAGATAGATACAATAGATAGATAAATAGATAATAGATAGATAGATAGATAGATAGATAAATAATACCAAGCTGTTTAGTAATATATTATAAAATGGTACATAAAGAGCTAGGCTGGGATCACACGTGCGAGAAACACAGACGAGTCTCGCATCTTAATAACCGGCAGCGTGCTGTTGTATGTATTTCTGTGCAGCCGCACGCTCCGCTCTTGAGTGCCGGCGGCAGTGTCAGGTATTAATCCGAGTTTCTCACATGGGCGATCCCGGCCTTAAATAAAGACACACACACACGAAATCTGCGTTAGGCCGGGGTCACACTTGCAAGAAACTCGCACGAGTCTCGCACCTCAATACCCGGCACTGCCACCGGCACGCAGGACCTGAGTGTGTGGCTGCATGTATTTCTATGTAGCTGAACGCTCCGGTCCGAGTGACGGGTATTGAGGCGAGAGACTCATGTGAGTTTCTTGCAAGTGTGACCCTGGCCTTAAGAGCAATATCTGTTTAATTTTTAAAAAAAATTGAAAAAAAATGGCGTGGGCTCCCACACAATTTTTTGCTCCAGAGAGGGAAAGGCAGCGACTGGGGGACCAATGTTTGTAGCCTGGGAAGGGGTTAATACCCATGAATCTTCCCAGGCTATGAATATCAGTCTGTAGCTGTATATTTAGCCTTTACTGGCTATTAAAATAGGGGGACCCCCAAAAATGACGTGGGGTCCCCCTATAATTTAGAGCCAGAAATGCTACACAGACAGCTGCCGCCTGATAGCCTAGAGAGGGGCCATGGATATTGCCCCCCCGGCTACAAATACCAGTCCACAGCCATCCCAGAAATGGCGCATCTGTAAGATGTGCCAGTTCCGGCGCTTAGACTCTTTCATCCAAATCCAGAATATACTCCCTGAGTCAGACGTAGTCCTTAATAACGAGTGTCCCATGACGAGTCCGGCTCTGCTACATCTGGATGCCTGACATCCAGACATAGCAGAGCTTGTAGATGACCGCTGGAGTTAACTCTCCAGCGATCATCTACATTGCAGCGTTCTCACAATCAGCTGATCAGCTGATCGTGACAAACCAGACTAATGACCGGAGATAACCCCCGGTCATGTGCACGGCAGTTCTCACAATAAGCTAAGTTATCGCGAGAACATAGCTTACCACGAGAACTGCAGTGGACGCGGGACTTCCAGCGGCAGGACAGGTAAGCCCGCATGTAAATTGGGAGACATGCGTAGTAAGCTGCGTTTACACAGTTTCTACGCACGCGGCTAATCATTAGATGCGGTTTTACCACATCTACAGATAATGATTATCTATGGGTAATTTACGGTGTGGCGACATAGTGTCGCTGCATTGTAAACAGACATGCTGCGTTCTGAAAAGATGCGCCGCATGTCTGTTTACGCGGGTGTGCCGCCTGCATGTTCTAACGCATACTGGAGACGGGATTTCATGAAATCCCCTCCACTATGCTGTAACATCTGGACGCTGCGGGTTTGATGCTGAGGCTTTACGCAGCATCAAACACGCAGCGTTTCCTGACCGTGAAAGAAACACCATTAGTGTAGACAGTCATGTGAAAGCAGCCTTAACTATTTATTTTACTTACAACAGTTTCCCTTACAATTATATATTTTCTTCACACAATTATTACACTTTTTTTATTGCATAATAAAAATAAAGTAGTAGACAAAGGCAAGAACATCTACCAGCGAAACCTTTAGTGAGAAAATGAAGTAAAAATGTAGTATAATTGAAATTGTACTGCCCTACAGAATAGAGTTAACATTTTATACCGCAAGGTTATAGTGTATTAAATAACATAAAGAAGCAGTGGCAGAATTATTGTTTTTTTCTACTTTCTAAAAATATTAAAAGTTATATTGTTTCATATAAGTACCACAAAAATATAAACAGCAAAATAGGCAACTAAGCATGACAAAAAATAAACCATCATTCAGATATATTGATACAAACAAAAGCAACAAAAAAGTACTGACCCCACCCACACCACAGCTTTCTGTGTACATTGTCTATTGACAATAAACTGCTTATCAGAGAAAGGGACATGGTTGGACCAGTGCTCACAGGAGCTGCAGTCCAGGAAGTGATAATCTCCTTTTGAAAAAACATTAATTGTATGGAAGCAACAGCACACAGCCAATAAGTGACACATTGCTGGAATCAGTGTCTCAGCCTCATGTTGTGTTCCAATTCCATAGCAAAAATCTGCTAATAAATTCCCTTTAACTTTCTGCTCTCACCAATATTTTTGCTTACAACAACCAGAATCTGGTACTTATTACATAATGTGTGTTGTCAGTCTATTTAAATAAAACTATTTAAAGTACTCTAAATATTTCATTATACTTTTATACAAGGAAGGAGAGAGTTATGATCTAATCTATACCATGTCTGAATTACATTAACCATTTTTTTCTAAGCATTTGTAAGAAATGACCTTTAAAGATAATAGAAATGTAAATATGAAACCTAATTATCATTGCAGTGGCACTGAAATGCTGTTGAACAGTAAATCAAAAGAAAAGTAATTACAAACTGCAGCATTTTTTTGTATCAAGATAAAATAATTAGCTGCAAAACTTCATTTAAATAAGTTTGTTAGTTTGAGCTTTTTTTCTGATGTCTTCCTTTCTACTATATAAATAAATATGAGCAGTGAGACTTACCAGAAATAAATATTCCAGTACATTAAAATGTAAAATTAACATGTAACACTTGATGCTAAGTATTGGTAGCAATGACATTTGTGTATTAGTTAGCCCATCTAATGAGGACTATTGGGAACTATTCAATAAATTTAGTAACTCTGGTAAACAGAAGAGCAGTTTGCTGTTGCTGTATATAAAAATTAGTGTAATTTATACAGCTTCATGAATACATTCCTGCTTTACCTACTTTAAAGAGATGACTGGCACTTCAAATGGTTTTGTCTACTAAAATATGTAATCAAAACATTAATTTGCATATGACAAATCTTTTTTTTTTTTAACTAGTTCAACATTTTTGATGCTTGAGAATCGTGTTAGAACATTCAGGTTACTCCAGCAATATTTGAAAAGAATAGGTAATTTAGGCAATGTTTAAAATATTAGCAGTCTCAGACTTGTCAATTCTCAAAATGCGCACACTGTGAGCATTCTCTGGTGATGGTACTGGGAGCACTGGTATGCGACTTGCAAATTTCTGCCCCCATTGAGTCTAGATGTATCAAGCTTTACTTAATTAAGGCCTCTTTCACACTTCCGTCTTTGTAGTCCCGTCGAGATACGTTGGTTTTTGAGAAAACAGGATCCTGCAAAAAAAATTTGCAGGATCCTGCTTTTTCTCATAGACTTGTATTAGCGACGTATCGCGACGGATGACCACACATTTCGTCCGTCGTACACTGGATCCTGCGAAATTTGACCACCCATCTTTTCCAAAAAACATTCCATGTAACTTTTTTGTCTGCAGTGGAAAAAAAAAGTTCCCCAACTCCTCCTGCATTCCACAGAATGGGAGCATATGGACACTGGATCCTGCGCACACTGTGCAACGCAGCAATCCAGTAACGGATGCAGTTTTTACATCAGAGCATGCCTGGAAGCATATTCCAAACCGGGGAAAAGTCTCTCTCTCTCGTCCCGGAAATTTCTCCATTGAAATTCAGGCAACAACGTGCGTAACGCATCCGTCAAAACACTGGATGAGTTACACAGGTTTTTTACTATTTGCACAGCAATGCATTATGACACCCGCCAGCAGACGGAAGAGTGAAACAGGTCTAAGTTGTATTGCGTAAGGCTGCGCACGTTCCACCAGACCTATGCTGTACATTGAAAGGGGTTGTCCAAGCTTGGGGAACAAGTCTGCAGTCATCTTATGTGCCTGCAGACTTGTCAATTCTCAAAATGCGCACACTGTGAGCATTCTCTGGTGATGGTACTGGGAGCACTGGTATGTGACTTGCAAATTTCTGCCCCCATTGAGTCTAGATGTATCAAGCTTTACTTAATTAAGGCCTCTTTCACACTTCCGTCTTTGTAGTCCCGTCGAGATACGTTGTTTTTTGAGAAAACAGATTCCTGCAAAAAAAATTTGCAGGATCCTGCTTTTTCTCATAGACTTGTATTAGCGACGTATCACGACGGATGACCACACGTTTCGCCCGTCGTGCACTGGATCCTGCGAAATTTGACCACCCATCTTTTCCAAAAAAACGTTCCATGTAACTTTTTTGTCTGCAGTGGAAAAAAGTTCCCCAACTCCTCCTGCATTCCACAGAATGGGAGCATATGGACACTGGATCCTGCGCACACTGTGAAACGCAGCAATCCAGTAACAGATGCAGTTTTTACATCAGAGCATGCCTGGAAGCATATTCCAACCCGGGGAAAAGTCTCTCTCTCTCATCCCGGAAATTTCTCCATTGAAATTCAGGCAACAACGTGCGTAACGCATCCGTCAAAACACTGGATGAGTTACACAGGTTTTTTACTATTTGCACAGCAATGCATTATGACACCCGCCAGCAGACGGAAGAGTGAAACAGGTCTAAGTTGTATTGCGTAAGGCTGCACACGTGTAGTCAGCACATGACGCATATATGCAAATCGCACACCTGCAGTCATATGCCTGCCCCTCCTGGTGCCAGCACCAAAGAATGCTCACAGCAGGCAGTGCATGGGATGTGAGGATTGATATATCTGCTTTCACAGTGACTGCAGACTTGTGCTGCAAGCCTGGACAACCCCTTTGGCCAGAGTCACACATGCGAGAAACACGTCCATGTCTCGCATGTGAATAGCAAGCTCTGGCGCCGACACTTGGGAGTGGAGCGTGCAGCCGCATAGCAACACATGGAGCCGCACGCTCTGCTCCCAAGTGCCGGTGCCGGAGCTTGATTTTCACATGCGAGACACGGACATGTTTCTCGCATGTGTGACTCCGGCCTTTAAAGCACATCATCTAGCCTGTAAAGACCTTGTTGCTATGCCTTCTTCTAGGTGTTATTACATGTTTGAGAAGAAGTAGATTGAAGGTTATGCATACAAACAGTTCTCACTTTAAAAATCTATGTTTCAGTCAAAATATTATATAGCACCGTGAACTTGCAACTGGTCATTTTGTCTTTGTGCACAGCTAATTCTTCGCTTTTCTATCAGGTCTATGACATCACATAATAAAAACAATGGGGAGACAAAGAGCGCAATAGGGTCTTATCCACGTTACACAGAGGAGAATATATACCAAATTTGCTCACCTGGTTAGGATGAGATTAGAGCATATAGATAGCAGCTGCTGCAGATCCACAGGTTTTCACTGACCAGAGAAAATAATGTCTTCAAAGGGAGATTTGTAGTTAAAATTCTGCGCTGCCGCTAAGATGAATTTCAGGAGATTATAGTTGATTCACAGTGGTTTTATTCCAACGCGTTTCAGGGGTCTCATGCCCCCTTCATCAGGAAATACCACACAGAATATACAAGCATCAGAGGTGTAAATAATTTTGCTAGGTTACAAAAAATGAGCACCAACAGGTCAGATGACTCAGTGTCAAAGTTCAATGATAACACACAATTAACAATTCAAACTATTAGAGAGGTATATATAATGAAAATAAAATGACTTCTTTTATATTTCTGGACAATAGTTCCAAATTTGCTGCATTTAGGAGGAGATAAAAAAACAAACAAAAAAATATCTCTACTTAAGTGGACAAGAACATGTAAGAAAAGGAGTTTCTCCGGTTCCGAAGCTAATGCCTTACAGATGAACTATCCTGTGGAATCAACTGGCTGCTTTTTCTTATTGAAAATCCATTGGAATCTTTACATTGAATGTGGAATAAAATCATGTTTTATTATTTTACATTAAAAAAATATAAATATATAAGTGAAGGTTAATTTGTGCTGGTTTGTGGTGATCTAAAATCACGAAAAGTATAATTAGTGAGTTTAAAATTGCGTCACTTACATAAGAGTAACAATTTAAGCAGCGAACCAGCGCTCGAGGTGAGCGCAGAAACAAAGTGAAAAGTGAAATTAACACTTCACCTATCCAAGGACCAATGATAGATATTATATGTAACAAGAGAGAATATAGCATTGCCAAGGGAGGGGAATGAATGAATACACAGTACTCAGTGATCACAAATAACAGCAGGTCCACAGGGTAGTTTATCTGTAAGGTATTTGCTTCTGAACTGGAATAACTCCTTTTCTTACAGGTTCTTGTCCACTTAAGTAGAGATGGTTTGTTTTTTTGTTGTTTTTTTTTATTTCATCCTAAATGCTGCAAATTTGGAACTATTGTCTAGAAATATAAAATAAGTCATTGTATTTTCATTATATATACCTCTCTAATCATTTGAATTGGTAATTGTGTGTTATCATTGAACTTTGACACTGAGTCATCTGACCTGTTGGTGCTCATTTTTTTTGTAGCCTAGCAAAACTATTTATACCTGTGATGCCTGTATATTCTGTGTGGTATTTCCTGATGAAGGGGACATGAGACCCCTGCAACGCATTGAAAAAAACCACTGTGAATCAACTATACTCTCATGAAATTCATCTTAGTGGCAGCACAGAATTTTAACTACAAATCTCCCTTTGAAGACATTGCATAATCAAAAACAGAATAGCTGAATCCTTCAAAGCTCTATATAGAGACAGGAAGTCAATTTTCCCTGTATTAGTTATAAGTCACTTCAAAAGTCCCTGGTAGAGGGGAGCAGTGAAGAATCTAGGTAAAGATTTGAGGAAGGGACAAGAGATTTCCTTTTCCTACATAGATCAGAAAAAAAGCTGAAAAATTAGCTTCATAGATGTCATGATGTGACAGTCTGAAGTAAATAACAGGGGTCTAAAAACTGTCACTGGAACGGGAACCTTAACTATCCCTGTCCTAGCAGTACTCTTGATGGTAGAGAAGCCTTGGTCTCTGACCTTATTATTCTCCTGTTAAACCTTAATCTGTCCCCTCCACCACTCCATGAGGCATGGGACAGAAATGTAAGGGAAACCAGACACAAAGACAAACAGCTCAACTCTTACCAGGAAGAAGATTCTTTCATCAGCAAGGAAGAAATGCTCAGAGCTAGTATATGTGGGGAGAGTAAATGATATAAGCATTTGTAGCGAAAAACAGCCATTTATAATAATAAAGTACAAGGATATATAGCTTAAAAAACATTCTAATACAGCACGCTGTGTGAAAATCTCATTGGGTTGCCAGGGCACATGAAGACCCATTTACTTTGGTTGGTACCATGCATTTGACCATTCTGTAACATTGTTTAAATTATATTATATTTTGGGAATGTTTCTTTTCTTAGTATAGGATTCTAGTCACCACTTTATATATGTTGGATATCTAGCATTACAATCTTTATTACGCTTATTGATTGTAACTGGCAACCACTATATATACGCTTGTATCTTACTATTATTATTATTATTATAATCATTCACCTTTGATTATAGCTAGTGATTGGTGAGCACTAAAATGCCCGGGTACTCATTGCTTGGGTTGAGCAAATTGGAATACTCGGGTACTCGACCAGAACAATGAGCCCAATGTAAGTCTACGGGAGATCCGAGTATTTTTACCGTGATCCCCCCGCAGGGTCCTTTTAAGGTCTAAAAACGTCTGAAAATGATGGAAACACTGCTCAAATCACACAGGGACATCCTTTGCGATTGCCCCTGGAAGCATTTCTGACTCCTAGTTCACAGCGTTAATCTTTTTTTTCCGAGATTCATGCCATTTTTCCCGGTGCCACAAAAAACACATGAAAACAAAACCAAAATGGGTTTGCTTGGAAATATGTCAAGGTGCATCCTTTGCACATTAATGACTTGCCTGTAAGGCCAAATATTTAACCCCAGACTGAAAAATTCCTCTCCCACTTAGGATTAGTTCAGACGCTGTGTTTTTGAAGCGTTTTTCAACTTTAACATTGCTTTCAACCACTACAAATGCATTCACTGGGAAATGTCATTGTAATATTTAACAACTCTAGCTGGCCATGTGGTGTGTGACACATAAGCAGACCCATCTTGTTTCATGTACGAAGGAGAGACTCTTAAAGTCACAGAGCCTATTTTTACTGGTGCATCAGGCGGCATTAATCTTCTTAAAGGGCCATTATGAAACAGTAGGTCTCCTAAGCTGTTGTAGCCAATGCTGTGAGTGGATGGGCTGCCAAGAATTACGATGCACCAAAATACCCCTGTCATAAGATGTCCAGGGGGGACTCCTGAAAAAGTGTTGCATTGAATTCAAGGCCTGCCCTGCTACCAATTCATATGCACCCAATAAGCCTTTGAACCCACATACTGGATGGGCCCATGAAAACCCACTTCACAATATGCACTTTGTGCTTCATATTCCTTTGTTTTATACATTGGCAGGAAGTAGAGCCCTGCTGCATAGTCAGTCATATGCACCCCATTAGGCCTTGGAACCCACATACTGGATGGGCCCATGAAAATCCACTTCACAATATGCATTTTGTGCTCCATACTCCTTTTTTCATACATTGGCAGGAAGGCGAGCCCTGCTGCATAGTCAGTCATATGCACCCCATTAGGCCTTGGAACCCACATACTGGATGGGCCCAGGAAAATTCACTCATATTTTTTAATGGTATGATGGTTCCCTCTTTACCCAAGAATTTGGCATTTTTTTTTTACATGTTTTTAACACTAAGGTTCAGATACCACTTTAAAAAAGGCCAATACTTGTAATACAAGGCAATTTTATTGCAACCTACAAAATTCAAGGAATAGTATGATTGAATAGTGTGAGTGCATACACTTTTGTATGTGTTAACATACACAGGTTAATAAGTACATATAAGGATTAAGTAAATTTAGTAATTACATATATATGAAGATTAACTACATACAGTATAATTAGATCATCACCAAGAGGCTTTTAAACATCATTCGTCTGGAATATCAGAGAAGCAACACCAAGAGAGAGAACCCCTGGCAGATTACCTACACTGCATGGGCATCCCCAATTATGCAGGTATCAGGTACAGGTACCCCAGTTTTGGCATCCGTCTTAGTCATGTTTCTCTGGTCTTATATAGTGAATAACACTATGTAGTAACTCTAGTTTCACCCACACCTTCAAGTGACCACTTTTAAAGTTTGGATGAAACTGACATATCATGGAGTCATCATACGAGGGGCCATAAACCCCTTGAAAAAAAAAGCCACAAGGATTTAGATCAAACCACCACGGGCATAGTTTCAGTAAACCTTAATGTTTTACAATGACAAACAGCAAACATATAGAGGCTTAGAACTGTTTGTGAAATGAATAAACAAACATTTATCAAGATTATGTCACTATGAGCATTGTCTGTCACATCTCTAAATGTTTTACAAGAAATGCAGCTATGTGATTGTCTGAATGCATTCGGTATACAATATTTCAATCTTGTTTACAAATCGCTATTTGTGTATTCTCCATTTGTACATTTGAGGCAGACAAAGTTAAGGCTCGCAAGGAGAGAAACTAATATAGTGGACAAAGCTATATGTTTAATGAACTACTGAGGCAAAGTAACAGCATTGCTTTATCAAATTTAAATGAAGTGTGTTGTGAATTCTGTTATCGAACTCCCTCCTGTGGTCATGAATGGTACTTCGGCGAGTTCTGTCCATGGACTCCCTCTGGTGGCTGTGAGTGGAGCTGCTGGTTCTGAGGTTCCTTCCACAGGTGACCTAGTTTAGTTTTAGGCTGGCTGCTCTACTTAACTCCACTCTGATCGTTACTCCATGCCAGCTGTCAATGTTCTTGTACTGGTTCAGTTCGCTCTTGGATCTTTCTGGTGACCTGTCTACTCCAGCAGAAGCTAAGTCCCTGCTAGTTATTACTTGTTCATTGTTTCCTTGTCCAGCTGGCTATTATGATTTTGCCTTGCTAGCTGGAAGCTCTGGGATACAGAGTGGCACCTACGCACCGTGAGTCGGTGCGGAGGTCGTTTTGCAAACTCTGCGTGGTCTTTTGTAGTTTTTGTGCTGACCGCAAAGTTACCTTTCCTATCCTCAGTCTGTTTAGTAAGTCTGGCCTCCCTTTGCTGAAACCTGTTTCATTTCTGTGTTTGTGACTTTCATCTTTACTCACAGTCAATATATGTGGGGGGCTGCCTTTTCCTTTGGGGAATTTCTCTGAGGCAAGGTAGGCTTTATTTTCTATCTCTAGGGCTAGTTAGCTCTTAGGCTGTGAAGAGGCGTCTAGGTAGAGTTAGGTACGCTCCACGGCTATTTCTTGTTGTGTGATAGGATTAGGGGTTGCGGTCAGCAGAGTTCCCACTTCCCAGAGCTTGTCCTGTGTTAGTTTAACCATCAGGTCGTTCCGGGTGCTCCTAACCACCAGGTCTATAACAGTACAGCTGGCCCAAAGTATTAATGCATCTCAATAGAGGGATAAGAGAAGTTCTGAGACCATTTTTTTTCTCTGAAGTGTGTTTTGTCTTTCTTTTCCCCTTAACCTCTGGGTGGTTCAGGACACAGGTGTAGATGTGGACATTCAAGTTCTGTCCTCGTGTGTGGATCATCTCACTGCAAGGGTACAAAACATTCAAGATTTTGTGGTTCAGAATCCGATGTTAGAGCCTAGAATTCCAATTCCTGATTTGTTTTCTGGAGATAGATCTAAGTTTCTGAATTTCAAAAATAATTGTAAACTGTTTCTAGCTTTGAAACCCCACTCCTCTGGTGATCCCGTTCAACAAGTAAAAATCATTATTTCTTTATTGCGTGGTGACCCTCAAGACTGGGCATTTTCACTTGCGCCAGGAGATCCTGCATTGCGTGATGTAGATGCGTTTTTTCTAGCGCTTGGATTGCTTTATGATGAACCGAATTCAGTGGATCAGGCAGAGAAAATCTTGCTGGCTTTGTGTCAGGGTCAGGATGAAGCGGAGGTGTATTGTCAGAAGTTTAGAAAGTGGTCTGTGCTTACTCAGTGGAATGAGTGTGCCCTGGCGGCAATTTTCAGAAAAGGTCTTTCTGAAGCTCTTAAGGATGTCATGGTTGGATTTCCCACGCCTGCTGGTCTGAATGAGTCTATGTCCTTGGCCATTCAGATCAATCGGCGCTTGCGTGAGCGCAAAGCTGTGCACCATTTGGCGGTATTCTCTGAGCATAGGCCTGAGCCTATGCAATGTGATAGGGCTTTGACCAGAGCTGAACGGCAAGAACACAGACGTCGGAATGGACTGTGTTTTTACTGTGGTGATCCCACTCATGCTATCTCCGATTGTCCTAAGCGCACTAAGCGGTTCGCTAGGTCTGCCACCATTGGTACGGTACAGTCAAAATTTCTTTTGTCCATTACTCTGATTTGCTCTTTGTCATCCTATTCTGTTATGGCATTTGTGGATTCAAGCTCTGCCCTGAATTTGATGGACTTGGAGTTTGCCAGGAGCTGTGGTTTTTTCTTGGAGCCCTTGCAGTATCCTATTCCATTGAGAGGAATTGATGCTACGCCTTTGGCCAAGAATAAGCCTCAGTACTGGACTCAATTGACCATGTGCATGGCTCCTGCACATCAGGAAGATATTCGCTTTTTGGTGTTGCATAATTTGCATGATGTGGTCGTTTTGGGGTTGCCATGGCTACAGGTCCATTATCCAGTATTGGATTGGAAATCTATGTCTGTGTCCGGCTGGGGTTGTCAGGGGGTACATGGTGATGTTCCATTGCTGTCAATTTCACCTTCCACTCCTTCTGAAGTCCCTGAATTTTTGTCTGATTACCAGGATGTATTTGATGAGCCAAAATCCAGTGCCCTACCTCCTCATAGGGACTGCGATTGTGCTATTAATTTGATTCCTGGTAGTAAGTTTCCTAAGGGCCGACTGTTAAATTTATCTGTACCAGAGCACGCCGCTATGCGGAGTTATATAAAGGAATCCTTGGAGAAAGGTCATATTCGCCCGTCGTCATCACCGTTGGGAGCAGGGTTCTTTTTTGTGGCCACGAAGGATGGTTCTTTGAGACCTTGTATTGATTACCGCCTTCTTAATAAGATCACAGTCAAATTTCATTACCCTTTGCTGCTGCTGTCTGATTTATATGCTCGGATTAAGGGGGCTAGTTGGTTCACCAAGATAGATCTTCGAGGGGCGTATAATCTTGTGCGAATTAAACAGGGCAACGAATGGAAAACAGCATTTAATACGCCCGAGGGCCATTTTGAGTACCTGGTTATGCCATTCGGGCTTTCTAATGCTCCATCTGTGTTTCAGTCCTTTATGCATGACATCTTCCGAGAGTACCTGGATAGATTCATGATTGTATATTTGGATGATATTTTGGTCTTTTCGGATGATTGGGAGTCTCATGTGAAGCAGGTCAGAATGGTGTTCCAGGTCCTTCATTTCCTTGTTTGTGAAGGGGTCTAAATGTCTCTTTGGAGTTCAGAAGGTTTCATTTTTGGGTTTCATTTTTTCCCTTTCTACTATTGAGATGGACCCTGTTAAAGTTCAGGCCATTTATGATTGGACTCAGCCGACATCTGTGAAGAGCCTGCAGAAGTTCCTGGGCTTTGATAATTTTTACCATCGCTTCATCGCTAATTTTTCTAGTGTTGCTAAACCGTTGACTGATTTGACCAAGAAAGGTGCTGAGGTGGTCAATTGGTCCTCTGTGGCTGTAGAGGCTTTTCAGGAGTTGAAGAGTCATTTTTCTTCTGCCCCTGTGTTGTACCAGCCAGATGTTTCGCTCCCGTTTCAGGTCGAGGTTGATGCTTCTGAGATTGGAACAGGGGCTGTTTTGTCACAGAGAAGTTCTGATGGCTCGGTGATGAAACCATGTGCCTTCTTTTCTAGAAAATTCTCGCCTGCTGAGCGCAATTATGATGTTGGCAATCGAGAATTGTTGGCCATGAAGTGGGCATTCGAAGGAGCCAAGCATCGCGTGGTGGTCTTGACAGATCACAAGAATCTGACTTATCTCGAGTCTGCCAAACGGTTGAATCCTAGACAGGCTCGTTGGTCGCTGTTTTTCTCCCGTTTTGATTTTGTGGTTTCGTACCTTCCGGGCTCTAAGAATGTGAAGGCTGATGCCCTGTCAAGGAGTTTTGTGCCTGACTCTCCGGGTGTTCCTGAGCCGGCGGGTATTCTCAAAGAGGGGGTAATTTTGTCTGCTATCTCCCCTGATTTGCGGCGGGTGCTGCAGAAGTTTCAGGCTGATAGACCTGACCGTTGTCAAGCGGAGAAACTGTTTGTCCCTGATAGATGGACTAGTAGAGTTATCTCTGAGGTTCATTGCTCGGTGTTGGCTGGTCATCCTGGAATCTTTGGTACCAGAGATTTGGTGGCTAGATCCTTTTGGTGGCCTTCTTTGTGGCGGGATGTGCGTTCTTTTGTGCAGTCATGTGGGACTTGTGCTTGGGCTAAGCCCTGCTGTTCTCATGCCAGTGGGTTGCTTTTGCCCTTGCCGGTCCCGAAGAGGCCCTGGACGCATATTTCAATGGATTTTATTTCAGATCTCCCTGTCTCTCAAAGGATGTCGGTCATTTGGGTGGTTTGTGATCACTTCTCTAAGATGGTCCATTTGGTACCCTTGTCTAAATTTCTAAATTGCCTTCCTCCTCTGATTTGGTGCCATTGTTTTTCCAGCATGTGGTTCGTTTGCATGGCATTCCGGAGAACATCGTCTCGGACAGAGGTTCCCAGTTTGTTTCGAGGTTTTGGCGGTCCTTTTCTGCTAAGATGGGCATTGATTTGTCTTTTTCCTCGGCTTTCCATCCTCAGACAAATGGCCAAACCGAACGAACTAACCAGACTTTGGAAACATATCTGAGATGCTTTGTTTCTGCTGATCAGGATGATTAGGTGTCCTTCTTGCCTTTGGCTGAGTTCGCCCTTAATAATCAGGCCAGCTCGGCCAGCGCGGCTACTTTGGTTTCGCCTTTTTTCTGTAATTCCGGTTTCGATCCTCGTTTCTCTTCAGGGCAGGTTGAGCCTTCGGACTGTCCTGGTGTGGATACTGTGGTGGACAGGTTGCAGCAGATTTGGACTCATGTGGTGGACAATTTGACATTGTCCCAGGAGAAGGTTCAATGTTTCGCTAACTGCCTGCGCTGTGTTGGTCCCCAACTTCGTGTTGGGGATTTGGTTTGGTTGTCGTCTCGTTATGTTCCTATGAAGGTTTCCTCTCCTAAGTTTAAGCCTCGTTTCATTGGTTCGTATAAGATTTCTGAAGTTCTCAATCCTGTGTCATTTCGTTTGGCCCTTCCAGCTTCTTTTGCCATCCATAATGTGTTCCATAAGTCGTTATTGCGGAGATACGTGGCGCCTATGGTTCCCTCCGTTGACCCTCCTGCCCCGGTGTTGGTCGATGGGGAGTTGGAGTATGTGGTGGAGAAGATTTTGGATTCTCGTATTTCGAGATGGAAACTCCAGTACCTGGTCAAGTGGAAGGGTTATGGTCAGGAAGATAATTCCTGGGTTGTTGCCTCTGATGTTCATGCTGCCGATCTGGTTCGTGCCTTTCATTTGGCTCATCCTGATCGGCCTGGGGGTTCTGGTGAGGGTTCGGTGACCCCTCCTCAAGGGGGGGTACTGTTGTGAATTCTGTTATCGAACTCCCTCCTGTGGTCATGAATGGTACTTCGGCGAGTTCTGTCCATGGACTCCCTCTGGTGGCTGTGAGTGGAGCTGCTGGTTCTGAGGTTCCTTCCACAGGTGACCTAGTTTAGTTTTAGGCTGGCTGCTCTATTTAACTCCACTCTGATCGTTACTCCATGCCAGCTGTCAATGTTCTTGTACTGGTTCAGTTCGCTCTTGGATCTTTCTGGTGACCTGTCTACTCCAGCAGAAGCTAAGTCCCTGCTAGTTATTATTTGTTCATTGTTTCCTTGTCCAGCTGGCTATTATGATTTTGCCTTGCTAGCTGGAAGCTCTGGGATGCAGAGTGGCACCTCCACACCGTGAGTCGGTGCGGAGGTCTTTTTGCACACTCTGCGTGGTCTTTTGTAGTTTTTGTGCTGACCGCAAAGTTACCTTTCCTATCCTCAGTCTGTTTAGTAAGTCTGGCCTCCCTTTGCTGAAACCTGTTTCATTTCTGTGTTTGTGACTTTCATCTTTACTCACAGTCAATATATGTGGGGGGGCTGCTTTTTCCTTTGGGGAATTTCTCTGAGGCAAGGTAGGCTTTATTTTCTATCTCTAGGGCTAGTTAGCTCTTAGGCTGTGAAGAGGCATCTAGGTAGAGTTATGTACGCTCCACGGCTATTTCTAGTTGTGTGATAGGATTAGGGGTTGCGGTCAGCAGAGTTCCCTCTTCCCAGAGCTTGTCCTGTATCGGTTTAACCATCAGGTCGTTCCGGGTGCTCCTAACCACCAGGTCTATAACAGAAGTGTATTGTGTCCAATGTTAGCAACCAGCAACACAAAAAGGAGCTTTTCAAGTGAGCTCTTTAAGGTACACAAATGTTATAAAGTGTTTGCCACAAGGATGTGGTTTCACCAATGGGGGGTACCTTTTGTAAAAAATAGACTAGTAACATCACAGTCCCCTTGACCAAATTTCACCAGCCTTTAACAGTACAAAACCTAGTGATCTAGTGGCAGTTAAACAAGAGACATTGCAGGAGACAGAGTTAAGAAGTAGGCCCAATGGAATGCCATGCCCAATTCCCCAATGTGAGGTCCTTTTTGGACTGATTAAAATAGTGCCATCACGGCCCCCTAGCCCTAAATGCCCCTTACAGACCCCCCTTACAGACCACGTTCACCCTTGCAGGAACTGGACACATTGAAGGAGACCGAGTTAAGAAGTAAGCCCAAAGTAATGTCATGCCCAATTCCCCAATATAAAATACTTTTTTAAAAAATAAAAGAGTGGCATGACAGCCCCCTTGGCCAAAATGCACCGTACAGAGCACGTTGACCCTGGTGATCTAGTGACAGGTACAGGACAGATTGCAGGAGACCGAGTTAAGAAATAGGCCCAATGGAATGCCATGCCCAATTCCCCAATGTGTTGTCCTTTTTGGACTGATTAAAATAGTGCCGTCACATGCGCCTAGCCCTAAATGCACCGTACAGAGCACGTTGACCCTGTAGATCTAGTGGCAGGTACAGGACAGATTGCAGGAGACCGAGTTAAGACATAGGCCCAATGGAATGCCATGCCCAATTCCCCAATGTAAAATCTTTTAAAAAAAATAAAAGAGTGGCATGACAGCCCCCTTGGCCAAAATGCACCGTACAGAAATAGTTAAGAAATAGGCCCAAAGTAATGTCATGCCCAATTCCCCAATGTAAAATACTTTTTTTTTTTTAAATAAAAGAGTGGCATGACAGCCCCCTTGGCCAAAATGCATCTTACAGAGCACGTTGACCCTGTTGATCTAGTGGCAGGTACAGGACAGATTGCAGGAGACCGAGTTAAGAAATAGGCCCAATGGAATGCCATGCCCAATTCCCCAATGTGTTGTCCTTTTTGGACTGATTAAAATATTGCCGTCACATCCCCCTAGCCCTAAATGCACCATACAGAGCACGTTCACCCTGTTGATCTATTTGCAGGTACAGGACAGATTGCAGGAGACAGAGTTAAGAAATATGCCCAATTGAATGCCATGCCTAATTCCCCAATGTATTGTCCTTTTTGGACTGATTAAAATAGTGCTGTCATGTCTCCCTAGCCCTAAATGCACCGTACAGAGCACATTGACCCTGGTGATCTAGTGGCAGGTACAGGACAGATTGCAGGAGACCGAGTTAAGAAGTAGGCCCAAAGAAATGTCATGCCCAATTGCCCAATGTAAAATCCTTTTTTATTTAAATAAAAGAGTGGCATGACAGCCCCCTTGGCCAAAATGCACCGTACAGAGCACGTTCACCCTGGTGATCTAGTGGCAGGTACAGGACAGATTGCAGGAGACCGAGTAAAGAAGTAGGCCCGAAGTAATGTCATGTCCAATTCCCTAATGTATTGTCCTTTTTGGACTTAGATATACAGTGCCATCACAGCCCATTTGCCCAAAATTAACTAGCCTATAACAGTACAGACAACGTTCACCCTGGTGATCTAGTGGCAGTTAAACAAGAGACATTGCAGGAGACAGAGTTAAGAAATAGGCCCAATCGAATGCCATGCCCAATTCCCCAATGTAAAATATTTTTTTTAAAAATAAAAGAGTGGCATGCAGCCCCCTTGGCCAAAATGCACCGTACAGAACACGTTCACCCTGTTGATCTAGTGGCAGGTACAGGACAGATTGCAGGAGACAGAGTTAAGAAATAGGCCCAAAGTAATGTCATGCCCAATTCCCCAATCTAAAATACTTTTCTATTAAATAAAAGAGTGGCATGACAGCCCCCTTGGACAAAATGCATTGTACAGAGCACGTTGACCCTGGTGATCTAGTGACAGGTACAGGACAGATTGCAGGAGACCGAGTTAAGAAGTAGGCCCAAAGAAATGTAATGCCCAATTTCCCAATGTAAAATCTTTTTTTTTTAAATAAAAGAGTGGCATGACAGCCCCCTTGACCAAAATGCACCGTACAAAGCACGTTCACCCTGTTGATCTATTAGCAGGTACAGGACAGATTGCAGGAGACAGAGTTAAGAAATATGCCCAATTGAATGCCATGCCCAATTCCCCAATGTATTGTCCTTTTTGGACTGATTAAAATAGTGCCATCACGTCTCCATAGCCCTAAATGCACCGTACAGAGCACATTGACCCTGGTGATCTAGTGGCAGGTACAGGACAGATTGCAGGAGACCGAGTTAAGAAGTAGGCCCAAAGAAATGTCATGCCCAATTGCCCAATGTAAAATCCTTTTTTTTTAAATAAAAGAGTGGCATGACAGCCCCCTTGGCCAAAATGCACCGTACAGAGCACGTTCACCCTGGTGATCTAGTGGCAGGTACAGGACAGATTGCAGGAGACCGAGTAAAGAAGTAGGCCCAAAGTAATGTCATGTCCAATTCCCTAATGTGTTGTCCTTTTTGGACTTAGATATATAGTGCCATCACAGCCCATTTGCCCAAAATTAACTAGCCTATAACAGTACAGACAACGTTCACCCTGGTGATCTAGTGGCAGTTAAACAAGAGACATTGCAGGAGACAGAGTTAAGAAATAGGCCCAATCGAATGCCATGCCCAATTCCCCAAAGTAAAATATTTTTTTTAAAAATAAAAGAGTGGCATGCAGCCCCCTTGGCCAAAATGCACCGTACAGAACACGTTCACCCTGTTGATCTAGTGGCAGGTACAGGACAGATTGCAGGAGACAGAGTTAAGAAATAGGCCCAAAGTAATGTCATGCCCAATTCCCCAATCTAAAATACTTTTTTTTAAATAAAAGAGTGGCATGACAGCCCCCTTGTACAAAATGCATTGTACAGAGCGCGTTGACCCTGGTGATCTAGTGACAGGTACAGGACAGATTGCAGGAGACCGAGTTAAGAAGTAGGCCCAAAGAAATGTAATGCCCAATTTCCCAATGTAAAATCTTTTTTTTTTAAATAAAAGAGTGGCATGACAGCCCCCTTGACCAAAATGCACCGTACAGAGCACGTTCACCCTGTTGATCTAGTGGCAGGTACAGGACAGATTGCAGGAGACCGAGTTAAGAAATAGGCCCAATGGAATGCAATGCTCAAATTCCCCAATGTGTTGTCCTTTTTGAACTGATTAAAATAGTGCTGTCACAACCCCCTAGCCGTAAATGAACCCTACAGAGCACGTTCACCCTGGTGATCTAGTGGCAGGTACAGGACAGATTGTAGGAGACCGAGTTAAGAAATAGGCCCAATGGAATGCCATGCCCAATTCCCAAATGTAAAATCTTTTTAAAAAAAATAAAAGAGTGGCATGACAGCCCCCTAGCCCTAAATGCACCGTACAGAGCACGTTGGCCTGGTGATCTAGTGGCAGGTACAGGACAGATTGCAGAAGACCGAGTTAAGAAGTAGGCCCAAAGTAATGTCATGTCCAATTCCCCAATGTGTTGTCCTTTTTGAACTTAGATATATAGTGCCGTCACAGCCCATTTGCCCATAATTCACTAGCCTATAACAGTACAGATCACGTTCACCCTGGTGATCTAGTGGCAGTTAAACAAGAGACATTGCAGGAGACAGAGGTAAGAAGTAGGCCTGATGGAATGCCATGCCCAATTCCCCAATGTGGGGTCCTTTATGGACTGATTAAAATAATGCCATCACAGTCCCCTAGCCCTAAATGCCCCATACAGACCATGGTCACCCTGGTGATCTACTGGCAGGAACTAGACAGTTTGCAGGAGTTAAAAAGTAGCCCCAATGTAAAGTAATGCCGAATTCTCCAATGTGGGGTCTTGTTTTTACAAAATGAAATAGTGCCTTCACAGCACCGTGCCCCAAAATCACCGGCCTATAGCAGTACTGAGCATGTGCACCCTGGTCATATAGTGTCAGTTAAAGGACACATTGCAGGAGACAGACATAAGAAGTACGCCCAATGTAATGTAATGCCCAGTTACCCAATTTGGGGTCCTGTTTTTACAAAATAAAATAGTGCCTTCACAGCATCCATGCCCAAAAATCACCGGCCTATGACAGTACTGAGCACGTGCACCCTGGTCATCTAGTGGCAGTTAAAGGACACATTGCAGGAGACAGACTTAAGAAATAGGCCCAATGAAATGTAATGCCTAATTCCCCAATGTGGGGTCCTGTTTTTACAAAGTAAAATAGTACCTTCACAGCCCCCGTGCCCAAAAATCACCGGCATATAACAGTACAGAGCACGTTCACTCTGGTCATCTAGTGGTTCTGTATGATGAGGATGAGGATGAGGAGGAGGAGAACAACAAACAGACCAAATGTGGAAGCGTATACCCATGTGTGGTTTTGAAGAGGTGCATGAGAATACACCTCCCCAAAAGAGAGAATGTATTTGAGGTTATGTTTCGCTGTTTTCACTTAGTTACATAGTTACATAGTTATTAAGGTTGAAGGAAGACCATAAGTCCATCTAGTTCAACCCATAGCCTAACCTAACATGCCCCAACATGTTGATCCAGAGGAAGGCAAAAAAACCATGTGGCAAAGAGTAAGCTCCACCTTGGGGAAAAAAATTCCTTCCCGAGTCCACATATGGCAATCAGACTAGTTCCCTGGATCAACGCCCTATAAAGGTGTAAATATCCTGTAACATTATACTTTTCCACAAATGCATCCAGTCCCCTCTAAAATTTAATTAATGAATCACTCATTACAACATCATATGGCAGAGAGTTCCATAGTCTCACTGCTCTTACAGTAAAGAACCTGTTATTATGCTTAAACCTTTTTTCCTCCAGACGTAGAGGATGCCCCCTTGTCCCTGTTTCAGGTCTATGATTAAAAAGATCATCAGAAAGGTCTTTGTACTGTCCCCTCATATATTTATACATTAAAATAAGATCACCCCTTAGTCTTCGTTTTTCCACACTAAATAGCCCCAAGTGTAATAACCTATTTTGGTATTGCAGACCACCCAGTCCTCTAATAACCTTGGTCGCTCTTCTCTGCACCCGCTCCAGTTCAGCTATGTTTTTCTTATACACCGGAGACCAGAACTGTGCACAGTATTCTAAGTGTGGTCGAACTAGTGACTTGTATAGAGGTAAAATTATGTTCTCCTCATGAGCATCTATGCCTCTTTTAATGCATCCCATTATTTTATTTGCCTTTGTAGCAGCTGCCTGACACTGGCCACTGAATATGAGTTTCACATCCACCCATACACCCAGGTCTTTTTCATTGACGGTTTTGCCCAGAGTTTTAGAATTAAGCACATAATTATGCATCTTATTACTTCTACCCAAGTGCATGACCTTACATTTATCCCCATTAAAGCTCATTTGCCATTTATCAGCCCAAGCTTCTAGTTTACATAAATCATCCTGTAATATAAAATTGTCCTCCCCTGTATTGATTACCCTGCAGAGTTTAGTGTCATCTGCAAATATTGAAATTCTACTCTGAATGCCCCCTACAAGGTCATTAATAAATATGTTAAAAAGAAGAGGGCCCAATACTGACCCCTGTGGTACCCCACTGCTAACCGCTACCCAGTCCGAGTGTGCTCCATTAATAACCACACTTTGTTTCCTATCCCTGAGCCAGCTCTCCACCCACTTACACATATTTTCCCCTATCCCCATTATTCTCATTTTATGTATCAACCTTTTGTGTGGCACCGTATCAAAAGCTTTTGAAAAGTCCATATACACTACATCCACTGGGTTTCCTTGGTCCAGTCTGGAACTTACCTCTTCATAGAAACTGAACAAAATAAGATTAAAATAGATAAATCTCCAGGTCCGGATGGCATACACTCACGAGTACTAAGAGAACTAAGTAATGTTATAGATAAACCATTATTTCTTATTTTTAGGGACTCTATAGCGACGGGGTCTGTTCCGCAGGACTGACGCATAGCAAATGTGGTGCCAATATTCAAAAAGGGCTCTAAAAGTGAACCTGGAAATTATAGGCCAGTAAGTCTAACCTCTATTGTTGGTAAAATATTTGAAGGGTTTCTGAGGGATGTTATTCTGGATTATCTCAATGAGAATAACTGTTTAACTCCATATCAGCATGGGTTTATGAGAAATCGCTCCAGTCAAACCAATCTAATCAGTTTTTATGAAGAGGTAAGCTATAGGCTGGACCATGGTGAGTCATTGGACGTGGTATATCTCGATTTTTCCAAAGCGTTTGATACCGTACCGCACAAGAGGTTGGTGCACAAAATGAGAATGCTTGGTCTGGGGGAAAATGTGTGTAAATGGGTTAGTAACTGGCTTAGTGATAGAAAGCAGAGGGTGGTTATAAATGGTATAGTCTCTAACTGGGTCGCTGTGACCAGTGGGGTACCGCAGGGGTCGGTATTGGGACCTGTTCTCTTCAACATATTCATTAATGATCTGGTAGAAGGTTTACACAGTAAAATATCGATATTTGCAGATGATACAAAACTATGTAAAGCAGTTAATACAAGAGAAGATAGTATTCTGCTACAGATGGATCTGGATAGGTTGGAAACTTGGGCTGAAAGGTGGCAGATGAGGTTTAACAATGATAAATGTAGGGTTATACACATGGGAAGAAGGAATCAATATCACCATTACACACTGAACGGGAAACCACTGGGTAAATCTGACAGGGAGAAGGACTTGGGGATCCTAGTTAATGATAAACTTACCTGGAGCAGCCAGTGCCAGGCAGCAGCTGCCAAGGCAAACAGGATCATGGGGTGCATTAAAAGAGGTCTGGATACACATGATGAGAGCATTATACTGCCTCTGTACAAATCCCTAGTTAGACCGCACATGGAGTACTGTGTCCAGTTTTAGGCACCGGTGCTCAGGAAGGATATAATGGAACTAGAGAGAGTACAAAGGAGGGCAACAAAATTAATAAAGGGGATGGGAGAACTACAATACCCAGATAGATTAGTGAAATTAGGATTATTTAGTCTAGAAAAAAGACGACTGAGGGGCGATCTAATAACCATGTATAAGTATATAAGGGGACAATACAAATATCTCGCTGAGGATCTGTTTATACCAAGGAAGGTGACAGGCACAAGGGGGCATTCTTTGCGTCTGGAGGAGAGAAGGTTTTTCCACCAACATAGAAGAGGATTCTTTACTGTTAGGGCAGTGAGAATCTGGAATTGCTTGCCTGAGGAGGTGGTGATGGCGAACTCAGTCGAGGGGTTCAAGAGAGGCCTGGATGTCTTCCTGGAGCAGAACAATATTGTATCATACAATTATTAGGTTCTGTAGAAGGACGTAGATCTGGGGATTTATTATGATGGAATATAGGCTGAACTGGATGGACAAATGTCTTTTTTCGGCCTTACTAACTATGTTACTATGTTACTATGACATGAACTGTCCCTAGTAAACCCGTGCTGATACTGGGTCATGAGGTTATTTCTCTTCAGATACTCCAGTATAGCATCCTTTAGAATGCCCTCCATGATTTTACCCACAGTAGAGGTTAAGCTTACTGGCTTATAGTTTCCGAGTTCAGTTTTTGTCCCCTTTTTGAATATTGGCACCACATTTGCTATACGCCAGTCCTGTGGTACGGACCCTGTTATTATGGAGTCTTTAAAGATTAAAAATAATGGTCTATCAATGACTGTACTTAATTCCTGCAGTATTCGAGGGTGTATCCCATCCGGGCCCGGAGATTTGTCAATTTTAGTGATTTTTAGACACCGCAGTACTTCCTGCTGGGTTAAGCAGGTGACACTTAATGTGGAATTTTTGTTATCACTGATCATATTGTCTGCCATGGGATTTTCTTGTGTAAATACTGATGAAAAAAAAGTCATTTAGCATATTGGCTTTTTCCTCATCCTCATCCACCATTTCACCCAGACTATTTTTAAGGGGGCCAACACTGTCATTTTTTAGTTTTTACTATTTATGTAGTTAGGCTACATTCACATTCGCGTCTTTGGACGCAGCGCCGTCGCCGCAAAACAACGCATGCGTCATGCATCCCTATCTTTAACATTGGGGACGCATAGGCATGCGTTGTCATGCGTTTTGGTGCGTTTCGCGTCGCATGCGTCAATTCGACGCATCTGGCAGGGCACGGCAAGCGCAACATGTTGCATTTTTTCTGCATCCAAAATTTTTTAAAAAACGCAGGCATCGCACTTGCGCTGCATTTGCGTCGTCAATGCGTCAAAAACTCCATTGAAGTGTATTGGCAACGCAGAAGACGCAAGTACTTGCGTTGTTGTGCGTTGTATGATGCATGCGTTCTTTACTTAATAGAGACACTGAAAAGACCCTATATACTGTATATAAAAAAAGGTTGAACGCATGCGTCAAAAATGCCTGCGTTTTAGTTGCGTCTTTCGAGCGTCGTGCGTTGCGTCCACGACGCTGCGTCCAAAGACGCGAATGTGAACGTAGCCTGAAAGAATATTTTGGGATTATTTTTACTCTCTCTGGCAATGAGTCTCTCTGTCTCAATCTTTGCTGCCTTGATTTGCTTTTTACAGACTTTATTTAATTTTCTGTATTTATTTAATGTCTCATCACTAACTACTTCTTTTAATTATCTAAATGCTTTATTTGTGTCACTTATTGCGCCCCTTACAGCTCTATTTAGCCATATTGGTTTCCTCCTATTTCTAGTATATGCATTCCCATACGGTATATACTGTACACAGGTCCTACCTAGGATGCTAATAAACGTCTCCCATTTTCTTTGTGTATTTTTGTGTCTCAGGATATCGTCCCAGTTAATTGCACCAAGATCCTCTCTCATCCGTTGGAAATTTGCCCTGCTGAAGTTTAGTGTCCTTGTAACCCCTCTATTACACATCTTTTTAAAGGATACATGAAAACTTATTATTTTGTGATCGCTATTTCCCAAGTGACCCCCAACCCTTATATTTGCTATGCGGTCTGGCCTGTTGGTTAATATTAGGTCTAGCAGTGCCCCACTTCTTGTTGGGTCCTGAACCAGTTGTGAAAGGTACAGTAATTGTCTCTCATAGTTGTCAAAAACCGATTACCTTTGCTGGAACTGCAGGTTTCTGTTCCCCAATCTATTTCAGGGTAGTTGAAGTCCCCCATAATAATGACTTCTCCTTGAGTCGCAGCTTCATCTATTTGCTTTACGAGGATATTCTCCATTGCTTCCATTATTTCTGGAGATTTATAACAAACCCCTATCAGTAACTTATTATTTTTTCCCCCTCCCCTTATCCCTTATCAGGGATTCTACATTTTCATTAAATTCACCTATATTATCACGCAGGATGGGTTTTAAGGACGATTTTACATATAGACACACCCCACCTCCTCGCTTATCTGTACGGTCATTTCTGAACAGGATATAGCCCTGCAAGTTAACAGCCCAGTCATGGCTCTCATCCAGCCATGTTTCAGATATCCCCACCATGTCATAATTATGCTCCAACAACATTAGTTCTAATTCATCCATTTTGTTGGCGAGGCTTCTGGCATTAGTATACATGCACTTGATGTTCCTCTCTGTACCTCTATTTCTTAAATTATTAACTGTTCTAACCCCACCCCCATGCCACCACCACCCCCAACTTCCTTATTTGTGCCCAGGTCTCTGTCTGCACTATCTTCCCCTCCTATAAATTGAATACCCTCCCCCAATCCCTAGTTTAAACACTCCACCAACCTTCTAGCCATTTTCTCCCCCAGCACAGCTGCACCTTCCCCATTGAGGTGCAGCCCGTCCCTAGCGTAGCCAACTGAGAAGTCGGCCCAGTTCTGCAGGAACCCAAACCCCTCCTTCCTACACCAATTCTTGAGCCACTTATTAACCTCTCTAATCTCCCGTTGCCTCTCTGGCGTGGCCCGTGGTACCGGCAGTATTTCGGAGAATACCACGTTGGAGGTCCTTGCTTTCAGCTTGCGGCCTAATTCCCTGAAATCTTCTTTAAGGACCTTCCACCTACCTCTAACTTTGTCATTTGTGCCAATGTGCACCATGACCGCTGGGTCCACACCAGCCCCTCCCAGTAATCTGTCCACCCAATCAGCAATGTGTCGGACTCGAGCGCCAGGTAGGCAGCACTCCGTTTGACAATCCCTGTCTTTGTGACAGATTGCCCTATCTGTTCCCCTAATAATTGAGTCCCCCACTACCAGCACCTGTCTGGCCTGCCCTGCTCTCCTATTTCCCTCCTTACTGGAGCAGTCACTCCCCCAGCTTTCAGAGGACATGCCTGGCTGCAGCAGTGCTACCCCTGTACTGGCACCCCCCTCATCTGCCAACTTAGCAAACTTATTGGGGTGTTCCAGATCAGGACTAGCCTCCCTGGCACTCTTCCCTCTACCCTGCTTCCTAACTGTCACCCAGCTTGCTACTTCATCGTCCTGCAGCTCCATCCCCCCCTCATCTATCCCATTGAGCATCTGCTCAGTGAGCAGAAGACTCCTCTCCATATTGTCTATGGATCTTAGTGTTGCCAGCTGCACATTTAGATTCAGAATCTGGGTTTCCAAATGCACAACTTGCACACATCTCGCACAGCAGTATGCACCCTCGATCGGCTGCTCAAGGATTGCATACATGTGGCAAGATGTGCACTGGATGGCATTAACAATAGTGGAGCACATTTCCTAATAGGGATTGCACCAGACAGAAAAGTTAAATAATAAATAAATAAATACAAAGTATTAATAAAAAACAGACAGCAATTCAGTAATTCCTCCCTTGGAAACTCCCTGAATCCAAAGTCACTGAATCACAAGTCACACTTACTGCCGTTCACACTTACACTCAGGTCACACTCAGCTCGCTCACACTCGCTATGCTATAGATTTATAGATTTTTTTTTCTCTAGTTACCCTTAACAGCAATCCACCTTGCTGTTCAAATGCACTTCCAAAAATCACTTGGTGGGGTACAGAAGTCTTTCCCAATCCAGGCCTTGTTCAGTTTTATAAGAGTCAGCCTGTCAGCATTTTCAGTTGACAGGTGGATGCGCTCATCTGTTATAATTCCACCAGCGGCACTAAAAACCCTCTCTGACAGAACGCTAGCAGCAGGGCAGGCCAGGACCTCCAAGGCATAGAGAGCCAGTTAATGCCACATGTCCAGCTTGGATACCTAATAATAAAAAAGGCACAGAGGGATCACGGAGGACGTTTGTACGATCTGCAAAGTACTCCCTCACCATCTTCCCAAACATTGCACTTCTTGTGACAGCACCCCTTGCCTCTGTGCAGCCATGATGGGAGGGTCTGAGAAAACTGTCCCAGAACTTGGCCATTGTTTCCCTGCCTGAGCTGGATTGTACTTCTGTCTCTCTAACTTGTAGTCCTTGGTTGTACAACAAACTCTGATGTCTGCTGCCAGCGTTCTCACATGGGAATTTTCTAAGTAATTCCGCTATAAGGGCCCTGTGGTACTGAAACATTTTAGCACACCTCTCTGCCTCAGGCAGAAGAGATTGAAAGTTCTCCTTGTAGCATGGGTCTAGAAGTGTCACCAACCAGTAATGAGTGTCACCCAAAATTTTGATAATCCGAGGGTCACGTAAAATGCAGCGCAACATAAAGTCAGCCATACATGCCAGACTGCTAACAGGCAAGACTTCTGTGTCCTCACCAACAGGACGACTGACCATGCTGTCCTCCTCCTCCTCATCCTCCTCCTCCCTGTCCTCAGGCCATCCCTGCTGAACAGAAGTTAATAATACAGATGTGTTTGTAGTACCGTCTATAGCGCATAAAAGTAGTTCCTGTTCTTCCTCCTCATTGCCTCCAAATCCAAGTTGAGAAGACATGAGGCTGATGAGTGTAATCCCCCTGTATGTTTCCTTGCTCCATGTCCTCGTGATCCGCCTGGAATGCATCCTCTTTGATTGTGAGCAGAGAGTTTTTCAGAATTCTGAGAAGCGGGATGGTGATGCTAATTATGGCATCATCGCCGCTCACCATCTTGGTGCAGTCCTCAAAGTTTTGGAGGATGTTACATATGTCTGACATCCATGTCCAATCCTGAGGTCTGAGGTGTGGAATCTGATTTGAAATTTGATGGCCTTGTTGATGTTGGTAGTCAACAACGGCCCTCTTCTGCTCACAAATCTTTTCCAATATATGCAGCATAGATTTCCAGCGCGTGGGGACATCACACACCAGTCAGTTGGATGGAAGCTGAAAACGCTGCTGAAGCACAGCAAGGGCGGCTGAAGCTGTAGCTGACTTTCTAAAATGGGCAGACAGATGGCGTACTTTCACTAGCAGTTCTGGCAGCTCCACGTAGCTTTTCAGAAAACGTTGAACCACAAGGTAAAGCACATGGGCCAAGCAAGGTATGTGTGTGAGCTCACCTTGCCTCAGAGCCGCCACCAGGTTACGGCCATTGTCACACATGACCATGCCTGGCTGTAGGTTCAGCGGTGTCATCCAAACATCTGACTGCTCTTTCAGCGCTGTCCACAACTCTTCTGCATTGTGCAGTTTGTCACTTAGGCAGATTAGCTTCAGCACAGCCTGTTGCCACTTGGCTGAGGCAGTGCAGCAGTGCTTCCAGCTTCTGACTGATGTGTTGATTTCAGAGATGGAGGATAAAGAGGAGGAGGAGGTGCAGGAGCTGTAGACTGTGGGGGCAACCCTGATTGACGTAGGGCCAGCAATACTTGGTGTGGGGAAGATGTGATTCATCACAAGGTCCAATGGGTCCGGCTTCCACTATGTTAACCCAGTGTGCCGTCATTAAGATGTACCATCCCTGTCCATAAGCACTTATCCACGTGTCCGTGGTTAGGTGGACTTTCCCGGTAACAGCATTGTTGAGGGCATGGGTAATGTTGTGGGACACATGCTGGTGTAATGCTGGTATGGCACACCGGGAGAAATAGTGGTGACTGGGGACCAAGTACCTTGGGACGGCCGCCGCCATCAGGTTGTGGAACGCTTCTGTCTCAACAAGCCTAAAAGGCAGCATTTCTAGCTCAAGCAGAAGAGAAATATTAGAATTGAGGACTGTGGCCTGTGGGACGTTGGCTGGGTATTTCTACTTCTGTTCCAAAGACTGGGTTTTAGACAACTGAACGCTGTGCTGGGACAAAGACGTGGACGGGCTTCTTCACATGTACGGTGTACTGGGGATTGGCTTCTATACAAAACAGTGGAAGAAGCAGTGGTATGACCAGCAGACAGTGGTCCTGGAGCCTGGGGTTCGGCCCACAAAGTCAGGTGCTTTGCTTGCATGTGCCTGATCATGCTGGTGGTGGCCAGGCTGGTTTTTTGCTACCCCTGCTGGTGCGGGCATAGCAGGTGCTGCAAATGGCCTGTTTGGCTATTTTTTAAAGACTCTGCCAATAACCCCAGACTGGGGATGATCTCACAGGTGGAATGGAAACTTCACTCATGTTGGTGTGACGGGGAACGGATGAACGCCTTCTGTCTGTGGCCACCACACTGCTTCTTCCTGCCTGTTGGGGGGATATGTCTCCTTCCCCATTTGTGCTGCTGTCCTTGCTGTGCATGTCTTCCTGCCAGGTTGGGTCAGTCACTATGTCATCCACCACCACATCTTCCACATCTGCACCCTGCTCCTCCTCCTGACTTTCTGGCAATTGTTTCTCATCATCGTCCACCTCTTGTGACACTTTCCCATGATCGCCTTCGTGTGACCGGGGCTGGTCAAAGCTTTGGGCAGCTCTACATGTGATTTCATCTTTCCCCACTTCAAGTTGACTGGCAGAGATTTCTGAATCTTGAAATGGAAAACTGAACAGCTCTTTAGAGTGTCCAAGTGTGGGATCAGTTGTCTCAGGGCACTCGGCATGATGGGAGGAAGGAGGATCAGGGTGAGGAAAATCCTGGCCACACTCATGGCTACTCAGACTTGACTGTGTGGAAGTGGATGTGGCAAAGTGACTGGAAGCATTATCCGCTATCCAACCAACAACCGTTTCACACTGCTCTGGCTTCAATAGTGGTGTGCTGCCGTCCCCTTGAAACTGGGACAGCAAGGTCGAGCGAGAAGATGTGGGTCTTTGTTGTTGCCCACTTTCACCTTGCCCACGGCCTCGTCCTCTGGATGCACCATCAGCATCCCGTCCACTTCCCCGTCCCTTGCCTTGCCATTTTAAATGGTCTACTGCACTATTTCAAATACTTAACACAAATGGCTTTATTGGTAGCAAAATAATATGTGATCAGTATGCCTGCAAATCTACCAAACACCAGGCAGGCCTCAGCCTGACCTCACAGACTGTATTCATTTTTTTTTAAGTTAACTTATGCGAAATAGCACTGTATAGAATTTGAGTATCACACAGCCAAAAAATAAGTACACCGGACTCCAATGCCCAAACTTGGAGCACATAGATATATGACGGCTGTAACGGAAAAACCACACTGGCAAATCTGTAGCCTTCCAATTTTTTTATGCTAAATAGCGCTATATAGAATTTGAGTATCACACAGCAAAAAAATGAGTACACCGAGCTCCAATGACCAAACTTAGAGCACGCAGATATATGAGGACTTTTTCGGTGAATTTAAAACACAAAAAAAGGGGACAAAAGTAGCACACACAACTATGCTATGTATGCCTGACAAACTATCACTTTTCAACAGGCCTCAGCCTGACAGAACAGACTATTTTTTTTTTTTGGGGGGGGGGGAATTTGTGGAAAAAAATAAATAAAAAAACATGTATATATAGACAGCAAATAAGCTGCAGCAGCAGCAGCAGTCAGTAATGGAGCTTTGGGAAGGATTCAGTGGGACCACATACAGTGCATGCAGGCATTGCACTGATGTGGATATGCTGTGCCCTGCCTACCTAGCGCTGCAATACCGGGACTAATTGAATTCGCCCTAAAAAGGACTGTAGGTTTATTAGGAGTTGTGGATGTAAGAGTTGCAGACCTACACTAACTCTAAAACCATTTTTGACCCTATCTCGGCAGCAACTCTCTCTACTCTCGCTGAAACAGGAACAAAAAGCAGCAAACAGGGAGGCGCCAGGCCTCTTATACTCAGGATGACGCTGTACGGCCCAGCCAATCACTGCACGACCACAACAAAGATGGCTGTGGCATTTCATGACCTGGCAGACAATCACTGCACCATGATTCGATCTCTAAAGTCCACCAAAAACACGGGGTGGAGACTGCAGTTACCGTCGAATAATCCCGAAAAAGCTAGCTGCTTGGCGAGTACCCCGATACTCGGGCGAGTAACGAGTAGTGGCAAGCACGTTCGCTCATCACTAATTATAGCACCTTCTTTTTATTTATATACTTACTTCATTCATCTACTCTTGTTTTCTTTATGTCTGCCCATCTTTATTGTGCCATTCCTTTTAACTGCCCTACTCATTTTTCTTTTTCTCTGGTTCTTAACTTTCCATACATTACTAGTACTCTATTTTTTAAATGTTTTTATCTTTTTTTTAATAAAGTTGTTCACTTTTTCATTTATGTATGGTCTTAGTCGTGCTTCTCATGTTAGGGTCTCTTTGAATATCAATGGAAATAAAGGGATTAAAACAAGTCACCGACTATATTTCCATTTGGTTTTTACATCAGTTTAAAGGGAGAAATTAGGTTTCATTGTGCATAAAATGTGATTTTATTGTAGTAACTTGCAAAAACTTGAGCTGAGCGGTTATGACAATTGTTATCTACTAGTGATGAGCGAGTGTACTCATTGCTCGGGTGACCTCCGAGTATTTATGACTGCTCGGAGATTTCGTTTTCATTGTGGCAGCTGAATGATTTACAGCTAACGCTCACCGACACAAAAAGAGGATTTAAAAATCCTCCAAAAAATTCAAAAAAGTCACAGAGAAAAAAGCAGAGATGTTTTACCTGCAGAAGCCTCCAACCAAATGCACCAGCAGGGCGCAGCGGACCCGATAAATGATGGCAAACACACAGGTGCAAAAAATACCGATGAAACAACCACTTTCAATCCAGTGTTGGCTGTTTGGCATTAGTGCACAAAAAGATAAGAGATACTAGTCTGTATATGGCATAATTCACACAAGCAATGCAGATCATCTGGTTTACAGCCTATTAGTAACGCAGATACAGGCGGGCTGCCCAGTGCTACAAAATGCATGCTGTGCGAACAGAGGCCAATAGGTTACAGAGCCATCTTGGTCCGACTGTGCCATGCAAGATAAAGTGCAAAAAGAAAACCACATATCAATGTATGTAAGGTATTAGTTTAAATTGGCGCCTCAATACGTAAGCTGGCAACCCACGTCAAGGGTCCTTACAATTTGCCAGTCCTAACGCTAAACATTGAGTAAACGCTCACCGACACAAAAAGAGGATTTAAAAATCCTACAAAAAATTCAAAAAAGTCACAGAGAAAAAAGCAGAGATGTTTACCTGGTGCATTTGGTTGGAGGCTTCTGCAGGTAAACATCTCTGTTTTTTTCTCTGTGACTTTTATGATTTACAGCTACTAGCCTGCTTGATTACATGTGGGGATTCACTAGCAACCAGGCAACCCCCACATGAACTCAGCTTGGCTAGTAGCTGTAAATTATTCAGCTGCTGCGATAAAAACTAAATCTCCGAGCAGTCATAAATACTCGGAGGCCACCCGAGCATGCTCGGGAAAACCCAAGCAACGAGTACACTCGCTCATCATTATTATCTACCAAATTTGCAGCAAACTTATTTTCCTTGGATAGAGTGTCCCTTAGATAGAATACTCTGGGGTCTCTCCAGAATGGTACAGAGCAGATGGACCAGAGATGTGAGCCAGAAGATGAGCATTAGCATTTTTGTTTTTAGTATTTTTTTATTTTATATTCTTAATGGCATTTTATGGTTCCAAACCATGCAAAAGCAAAGCATAAAACAACAACTTTTTGACAAATACAGATTTTTATATTTCAGTTGAATTCCAGTCTATGATAGAAAAATAGTTCCTCCCTAGTATTAACTAATATGCTTTATTCTCAAAATGTACCCAAATGTCCTAGTTTTAGGGCCCTACTTGCCATCCAGGCAGCTCCTTAGCTTCCACATTGCTGTTGACAAAGGAGAGAACTTTTTATATATAATAATAATAATAATAATAATAATGAAAAGTTTAATAATTTAATAGTTCATCTTAAGCATTTTATACACAGTTAATTTGAAAATAAATGTATGAAAATATATTAAAAACTATGAAGGTTAAAAAAAATATGAAAATGGCATTTCTTTTAATGATTCAAAAACTTCTGACAATGAATTTTTTACTTCATTTCTAAGATAGAGAATGTTGAGGAGGAAGACAATTTTGGAAAATAAACACGAATAATATGATGCCACCTCTCCACCTAGATTTATATTTACTTAGGTGCCAGCAGTTCAACGTAAGGAAATCAGCTGCATTGCATATTTTTAAATATTTTTTTTTCTATTTGAAAGCATTGGAAGCAATTTATAGTTTTATTTTACTGTACATTCTGTTTTTAGCATTTATGCCAGATTCTGCCAAAAAGAAATGTCAACTCACTAACAATGTTATTATTGTATTATATTGTAATTTATAATTTTTTTTATACATTATATTATAATTTTATTAAAATAAATCGCAAATAATGTGTTTACTGTTTAAAGAACCCCAGTATATTATAGAGATTTTATGAAGAGTTTCATTGTGTATACACTAGTGTATCTTATTATAGTTGTTTGCAAGGCCCCATTGAAATCCATTTGGATCCATGTTACAAAGATCCCAAATATTCTTGTGTGCACATGGTTTGAAAAGTCCTCAGAGGGGCAAATGATGGTCATTTACTGAAAAGAATTATACAAAGCCAAAATCAGGTCGGGGAATCACAGAAAAGGAGGAGAAGACACAGTGTACAGTCCAGCCCCTGTACACCAAAGTCTAATAAGCAGAGAACTTCAAATGGTGATTAAAGAAGAACAACAAAGTGGATTTCTTCACCAAAGATATCAATTTAATCTGTATTACAGTGCCATTACAGTCACGGCTTTACATTAAAGAAGCACTTCCGGTGATTCTGTGGTCCCTAAACCTTTGTAAATATTAGTGTAGTATAAGTGTATCAATATACTCACTGATTGCCATCTTCACCTGTATCCACTATTCTTTTGAGTTACATGCAGTGATTCAGACTTTTCCTATCACACTGAGTTTGTTGTGACCCACAAGTAACAATGTATGGATCATAATTAGTGTTGTGAATTCTGCTTTTGGGCTCCGTCCGGTGGTTGTAGGTGGTAATGCAATTGTCTCTGGGCTGCAGTCCTGGACAGGTGTATCTGCTGATTGCAGTTCTGACTGGGGTATTTAGGTTTGCAGGACTCATTAGTCCTTGCCAGTTGTCAATGTTTCTTGGGAAGTGTTGGATCTCTGTCTGGCTTCTCCTGCTTAGCTGCCAATTCAGCAAAGATAAGTGTCTGTTTCTTTTTCTATGGCACACAAGCTGTGTGCTTGTTTTTTGATTGTATTCCTGCTCTGAGTTTAGTAGTCTCTGGAGTTGCAGATATGCATTCCACGTCTTTAGTTAGATGGAGGAATTTTTTGTATAATCTGCTGTGGATATTTTTGGAAGGGTTTTAATACTGACCGCACAGAACTCTGTCCTATCCTTTCCTATTTTAACTAGAGTGGCCTCTTGTGCTAAATCCTGTTTTCTGACTGTGTATGTTTTTCCTCTCCTACTCACAGCCAATATTTGTGGGGGGCTGCCTATCCTTTGGGGTTCTGGTCTGAGGCAAGGTAGTATTCCTATTTCCATCTTTAGGGGTATTTAGTCCTCTGGCTGTGACGAGGTGTCTAGGGCTTGTTAGGTACACCCAACGGCTACTTTTAGTTACGGTGTTAAGATCAGGACTTGCGGTCAGTATAGTTACCACCTACTCCAGTGAAAGTTTTCATGCTGCTCCAAGGTCAACGGATCATAACAAATTAGTCACCATAGATTTATATTATAGAATTATTTCGGCTCAAGTACAGTTCACGTAATTTGAACCAGGGAATCTCAATCATCGTAAGATGAATGAGAAGACGGGTGAAGTAGCACTTGATATTGTAGAAAACTGTGATCGTTAAGTATATTAATGCACTGAAAATATACTAAACTATCAATTACAAAGGTTTAGAGAATTAAAATAAATTAACAAGAGTTTTTAAGGGGAAGTTAACGAAAAGATAATATTCAAATAAATGTAGGATAGAATTTTTCAATCAATATGGCTTGCGTAACAGTTCTGTTTGTGCTGGAATAATTTTTACAAATGCATCATTGTTTCCTAATAAAATCTATCAATTGAAAAAAACCACCTTTTATTTAATTGATGTAATATTAATGTCAAAACTTTTGACTATTGGTGGAATAGGTGCTTAAAACTCGACCAATCAAATAAATGAAGTACTTAACAGAAAGGAGGTTCCCCTTCATCTTTGGTTTGCTTAAACAAGTTACATACCAAATAGCAAGGCAGAGCAATTCAAATGTTCCAAAATTGGGGGTCTCAACACCCATATTCCAATAAATCAAAGTTAACAAATGATGACAAAAGTGACTGAAAGTTGAAAAAAACATATTTTATTATTGTAATAAAATATTCTAATGTATTTTAAAAAAATTATGGGTTTGATGAGTGCAGTCATGTACTTATCATTTAGGAATCCAGGACTACTTCAGCACTTGTTTTTGCGTATGCACTCTCTGGCACCAACCATTTCTGTTCATGCCATTTTTATTGGCCACTAGGGTTGAGCGACCTTGACCTTTTTGGAGTCGAGCCGTGTTTCGCGAAACCCAACTATCTTAGAAGTCGAGTCGAGTGGAATCGGCAGATTATCGCGAAAAGTCGGGTATCGCCCGAAACACGAAACCCAATGCAAGTCAAAGGGGGAGCATAGTCGGCAGTGAGTGGAGGCCAGGAAAACATCTACACTGCCCATTTTAATGGCAAAAACATCCATTCTTGTTACTGAAGCTTGTCAATCGTAATTTAGCTTATAATAATTTGAAGGCATTTCAAATTGGGGGTCATTTGGCTAAAGTTGTGGGGGGTAGGGCTGGTTCAAGTAATTAGTGGGCCCAGGAAATCTGGAACACGTCACGGCAGTGGAGCAGGAAGAGGTAAGTATTTAAACTTTGCAAGTGCTGTGATCCTGCACAAGCAGGGGGGGCCCACTAGTTGGCATTGGCACTGGCACAGGGCCCCTCAAAGTACAGCGGTGTGTTTGCAAGGCGGGGGCGCCTCCCACCGGCAGCAACACTTTTGCGTACTATGAGAGGCCCTGTGCCAGTGACGTCGCCAACTAGTATTCCTCCCCCCACCTGATGAAGGAACCTGCACTTTCATCTGCACCTTCCTCTTTGTCCCCGTGTAAGGTGGTATGGTATGCGGGAAGAGGAACGTGACTTTCAGCAGGGTCACAATCTTGCTGTGTAGCGTGCACAGGGAATTTTGCGTTATGGGTCAATGTACCAGCAGACTCATCTATCACTGGCTGGGCAATGGGCAGGATGAGGAGGAAACACAGATATAGGCCCAAAGAATAAAGTGGGCTAAATGCAGTTCAAAATTGGTAACACAGGACTAACCAGGGGGCATTCCAGTGGAGGACAACTGGAATGAGAGGCTGACACAGAGAGTAGGCCCAAATCAGTAAGTAGTCAAAATGCAGTTCAAAATTGGCAACCGTAGTAAACAGGCGGCACAGCTTTGTTCAGTGGAGGAGAACAGCAAGGAGCGGCAGACACTGTTAGCAGGCCCCAAACCAACTAGTACGCCAAATGCAGTTGTTCCATTTAACCACTATTTAACAAGAGCCTGAAGATAGAAGCTCAGGAAAGGCAACCTGGAGAACACCTTGGAGTGTAACACACCATCTCTCTACACCCCATACCCAATTTGTAGGCCTAATGCAGTGTAGTTTCCAACAACTACTAAACGAGAGCATGAAGATCGAAGCAATGGCAAGGAAACCTGGGGAACACCTTGGAGTGGAACACACCATCTCTCTACACCCCATACCCAATTTGTAGGCCTAATGCAGTGTAGTTTCCAACAACTACTAAACGAGAGCATGAAGATCGAAGCATTTGCGAGGAAACCTGGGGAACACCTTGGAGTGGAACACACCATCTCTCTACACGCCATACCCAATTTGTAGGCCTAATACAGTGTAGTTTCCAACAACTACTAAACGAGAGCATGAAGATCGAAGCATTGTCGAGAAAACCTGGGAAACACCTTCGAGTGGAACACACCATCTCTCTACACCCCATACCCAATTTGTAGGCCTAATGCAGTGTAGTTTCCAACAACTACTAAACGAGAGCATGAAGATCGAAGCATTGGCGAGGAAACCTGGGGAACACCTTGGAGCGGAACACACCATCTCTCTACACCCCATATCCAATTTGTAGGCCTAATGCAGTGTAGTTTCCAACAACTACAAAACGAGAGCATGAAGATCGAAGCAATGGAGAGGAAACCTGGGGAACACCTTGGAGTGGAACACACCATCTCTCTACACCCCATACCCAATTTGTAGGCCTAATGCAGTGTAGTTTCCAACAACTACTAAACGAGAGCATGAAGATCAAAGCAATGGAGAGGAAACCTGGGGAACACCTTGGAGTGGAACACACCATCTCTCTGCACCCCATACCCAATTTGTAGGCCTAATGCAGTGTAGTTTCCAACAACTACTAAACGAGAGCATGAAGATCGAAGCATTGGCGAGGAAACCTGGGGAACACCTTGGAGTGGAACACACCATCTCTCTACACCCAATACCCAATTTGTAGGCCTAATGCGGTGTAGTTTCCAACAACTACTAAACGAGAGCATGAAGATCGAAGCATTGGCGAGGAAACCTGGGGAACACCTTGGAGTGGAACACACCATCTCTCTACACCCCATACCCAATTTGTAGGCCTAATGCAGTGTAGTTTCCAACAACTACTAAACGAGAGCATGAAGATCGAAGCAATGGAGAGGAAACCTGGGGAACACCTTGGAGTGGAACACACCATCTCTCTACACCCCATACCCATTTTGTAGGCCTAATGCAGTGTAGTTTCCAACAACTACTAAACGAGAGCATGAAGATCGAAGCAATGGAGAGGAAACCTGGGGAACACCTTGGAGTGGAACACACCATCTCTCTACACCCCATACCCAATTTGTAGGCCTAATGCAGTGTAGTTTCCAACAACTACTAAACGAGAGCATGAAGATCAAAGCAATGGAGAGGAAACCTGGGGAACACCTTGGAGTGGAACACACCATCTCTCTACACCCCATACCCATTTTGTAGGCCTAATGCAGTGTAGTTTCCAACAACTACTAAACGAGAGCATGAAGATCGAAGCATTGGCGAGGAAACCTGGGGAACACCTTGGAGTGGAACACACCATCTCTCTACACCCCATACCCAATTTGTAGGCCCAATGCGGTGTAGTTTCCAACAACTACTAAACGAGAGCATGAAGATCGAAGCAATGGAGAGGAAACCTGGGGAACACCTTGGAGTGGAACACACCATCTCTCTACACCCCATACCCAATTTGTAGGCCTAATGCTGTGTAGTTTCCAACAACTACTAAACGAGAGCATGAAGATCGAAGCATTGGCGAGGAAACCTGGGGAACACCTTGGAGTGGAACACACCATCTCTCTACACCCCATACCCAATTTGTAGGCCTAATGCAGTGTAGTTTCCAACAACTACTAAACGAGAGCATGAAGATCGAAGCAATGGAGAGAAAACCTGGGGAACACCTTGGAGTGGAACACACCATCTCTCTACACCCCATACCCATTTTGTAGGCCTAATGCAGTGTAGTTTCCAACAACTACTAAACGAGAGCATGAAGATCGAAGCAATGGAGAGGAAACCTGGGGAACACCTTGGAGTGTAACACACCATCTCTCTACACCCCATACCCAATTTGTAGGCCTAATGCAGTGTAGTTTCCAACAACTACTAAACGAGAGCATGAAGATTGAAGCATTGGCGAGGAAACCTGGGGAACACCTTGGAGTGGAACACACCATCTCTCTACACCCCATACCCATTTTGTAGGCCTAATGCAGTGTAGTTTCCAACAACTACTAAACGAGAGCATGAAGATCGAAGCAATGGAGAGGAAACCTGGGGAACACCTTGGAGTGTAACACACCATCTCTCTACACCCCATACCCAATTTGTAGGCCTAATGCAGTGTAGTTTCCAACAACTACTAAACGAGAGCATGAAGATCAAAGCAATGGAGAGGAAACCTGGGGAACACCTTGGAGTGGAACACACCATCTCTCTGCACCCCATACCCAATTTGTAGGCCTAATGCAGTGTAGTTTCCAACAACTACTAAACGAGAGCATGAAGATCGAAGCATTGGCGAGGAAACCTGGGGAACACCTTGGAGTGGAACACACCATCTCTCTACACCCAATACCCAATTTGTAGGCCTAATGCGGTGTAGTTTCCAACAACTACTAAACGAGAGCATGAAGATCGAAGCATTGGCGAGGAAACCTGGGGAACACCTTGGAGTGGAACACACCATCTCTCTACACCCCATACCCAATTTGTAGGCCTAATGCAGTGTAGTTTCCAACAACTACTAAACGAGAGCATGAAGATCGAAGCAATGGAGAGGAAACCTGGGGAACACCTTGGAGTGGAACACACCATCTCTCTACACCCCATACCCATTTTGTAGGCCTAATGCAGTGTAGTTTCCAACAACTACTAAACAAGAGCATGAAGATCGAAACAATGGAGAGGAAACCTGGGGAACACCTTGGAGTGGAACACACCATCTCTCTACACCCCATACCCAATTTGTAGGCCTAATGCAGTGTAGTTTCCAACAACTACTAAACGAGAGCATGAAGATCGAAGCATTGGCGAGGAAACCTGGGGAACACCTTGGAGTGGAACACACCATCTCTCTACACCCCATACCCAATTTGTAGGCCTAATGCAGTGTAGTTTCCAACAACTACTAAACGAGAGCATGAAGATCGAAGCAATGGAGAGGAAACCTGGGGAACACCTTGGAGTGGAACACACCATCTCTCTACACCCCATACCCATTTTGTAGGCCTAATGCAGTGTAGTTTCCAACAACTACTAAACAAGAGCATGAAGATCGAAACAATGGAGAGGAAACCTGGGGAACACCTTGGAGTGGAACACACCATCTCTCTACACCCCATACCCAATTTGTAGGCCTAATGCAGTGTAGTTTCCAACAACTACTAAACGAGAGCATGAAGATCAAAGCAATGGAGAGGAAACCTGGGGAACACCTTGGAGTGGAACACACCATCTCTCTACACCCCATACCCATTTTGTAGGCCTAATGCAGTGTAGTTTCCAACAACTACTAAACGAGAGCATGAAGATCGAAGCATTGGCGAGGAAACCTGGGGAACACCTTGGAGTGGAACACACCATCTCTCTACACCCCATACCCAATTTGTAGGCCTAATGCTGTGTAGTTTCCAACAACTACTAAACGAGAGCATGAAGATCGAAGCATTGGCGAGGAAACCTGGGGAACACCTTGGAGTGGAACACACCATCTCTCTACACCCCATACCCAATTTGTAGGCCTAATGCAGTGTAGTTTCCAACAACTACTAAACGAGAGCATGAAGATCGAAGCAATGGAGAGAAAACCTGGGGAACACCTTGGAGTGGAACACACCATCTCTCTACACCCCATACCCATTTTGTAGGCCTAATGCAGTGTAGTTTCCAACAACTACTAAACGAGAGCATGAAGATCGAAGCAATGGAGAGGAAACCTGGGGAACACCTTGGAGTGTAACACACCATCTCTCTACACCCCATACCCAATTTGTAGGCCTAATGCAGTGTAGTTTCCAACAACTACTAAACGAGAGCATGAAGATCAAAGCAATGGAGAGGAAACCTGGGGAACACCTTGGAGTGGAACACACCATCTCTCTACATCCCATACCCATTTTGTAGGCCTAATGCAGTGTAGTTTCCAACAACTACTAAACGAGAGCATGAAGATCGAAGCATTGGCGAGGAAACCTGGGGAACACCTTGGAGTGGAACACACCATCTCTCTACACCCCATACCCAATTTGTAGGCCTAATGCAGTGTAGTTTCCAACAACTACTAAACGAGAGCATGAAGATCGAAGCATTGGCGAGGAAACCTGGGGAACACCTTGGAGTGTAACACACCATCTCTCTACACCCCATACCCAATTTGTAGGCCTAATGCAGTGTAGTTTTCTACAACTACGAAACAAGAGTCGGAAGACCGAAGCAATGTGGATGAAACCTGGGGCACACCTTGGGGAGGCAGACACCGTTAGTAGGCCCTACCAAAGTTGTACCCCCAATGCAGTTTTAAAATTCCTAGAGGCTGAAAACAAGACTATTGACGCTCAGCTTTTTTCAAAGGAACACAGCTGAATTGAGTGGCGCAGACAGACACAGATAGTAGGACTTATACCAAAAATGTGGCTGACTGCAGCTTAAAAAAGTTACAGGAGTACACAGGCAGCATTGCTCTGGGCAGTGGAGGACAATTTCAATAGTGGACCGCAGACAGACTTTGTACGCCTACTATTAAAAAAAGGATGCTCTATGCAATTAAAAATAGGTTCCAGGGGTCCACGGGCAGCAGTGGTCTGGTCAGTGGACGAGTATTGGAAGGAGGGACCGCAGACAGGCGTAGTAGGCCTAACATAACAAAATTAGGCTGTAGACACTGTAAAATTGGTTCCAGGGGTACACGGGCAGCACTGGTGTGGTCAGCGGAGGAAAATTTGAATTAGGGACTGCAGACAGACTTTGTAGGCTGTCCCCTGTGGACCATGCATCCAACACATTAACCCAGTGCGCCGTAATGGACACGTAACTTTTTGTGGACATGCCTACTGGTCCATGCGTCTCTTGTCAGGTGCACCTTTCTACTGTTTGATTGCCTGAGTGCTATGACAATGCAGACTTTTTCATGCCGCTGGAGGGCTGGGATGGCTTTTCTCGCAAAAGAAATGTCGACTGGGTAGCTTGAACCGTGGTACAGCGTAGTTCATCTGGGCTTTCTAAATATAAAACAAAAAAAAAAAGGAGGCTCCATGCACTTTCAGCTGGGTTCCAGGGGTACACGGCCAGCATTGGTCTGGTCAGTGGAGAACTATTGGAAGGAAGGACCGCAGACAGGCTTCGAAGGCCTAACATAATAACAGATGGCTGTAGGCAATTTTAAATTGGTTCCAGGGGAACACGGGCAGCAGTGGCCTGGTCAGTGTAGTAGTAGTAGAAAGAACGCACCGCAGACAGTCTTCGAAGGCCTAACATAAAAAAATTGGGCTGGCTGTAGGCAATTTTAAATTGGTTCCAGGGGTACACGGGCAGCAGTGGTGTGGTCAGTGGAGGCCTAGTGGAAGGAGTGACAGCAGACAGGCATCGAAGGCCTAACATAATAACAGATGGCTGTAGGCAATTTTAAATTGGTTCCAGGGGAACACGGGCAGCAGTGGCCTGGTCAGTGTAGTAGTAGTAGAAAGAACGCACCGCAGACAGGCTTCGAAGGCCTAACATAAAAAATTGGGCTGGCTGTAGGCAATTTTAAATTGGTTCCAGGGGTACACGGGCAGCAGTGGTGTGGTCAGTGGAGGCCTAGTGGAAGGAGTGACCGCAGACAGGCATCGAAGGCCTAACATAATAACAGATGGCTGTAGGCAATTTTAAATTGGTTCCAGGGGAACACGGGCAGCAGTGGCCTGGTCAGTGTAGTAGTAGTAGAAAGAACGCACCGCAGACAGGCTTCGAAGGCCTAATATAAAAAAATTGGGCTGGCTGTAGGCAATTTTAAATTGGTTCCAGGGGTACACGGGCAGCAGTGGTGTGGTCAGTGGAGGCCTAGTGGAAGGAGTGACAGCAGACAGGCATCGAAGGCCTAACATAATAACAGATGGCTGTAGGCAATTTTAAATTGGTTCCAGGGGAACACGGGCAGCAGTGGCCTGGTCAGTGTAGTAGTAGTAGAAAGAATGCACCGCAGACAGGCTTCGAAGGCCTAACATAAAAAAATTGGGCTGGCTGTAGGCAATTTTAAATTGGTTCCAGGGGTACACGGGCAGCAGTGGTGTGGTCAGTGGAGGCCTAGTGGAAGGAGTGACCGCAGACAGGCATCGAAGGCCTAACATAATAACAGATGGCTGTAGGCAATTTTAAATTGGTTCCAGGGGAACACGGGCAGCAGTGGCCTGGTCAGTGTAGTAGTAGTAGAAAGAACGCACCGCAGACAGGCTTCGAAGGCCTAACATAAAAAAATTGGGCTGGTTGTAGGCAATTTTAAATTGGTTCCAGGGGTACACGGGCAGCAGTGGTGTGGTCAGTGGAGGCCTAGTGGAAGGAGTGTCCGCAGACAGGTATCGAAGGCCTAACATAATAACAGATGGCTGTAGGCAATTTTAAATTGGTTCCAGGGGAACACGGGCAGCAGTGGCCTGGTCAGTGTAGTAGTAGTAGAAAGAACGCACCGCAGACAGGCTTCGAAAGGCCTAACATAAAAAAATTGGGCTGGCTGTAGGCAATTTTAAATTGGTTCCAGGGGTACACGGGCAGCAGTGGTGTGGTCAGTGGAGGCCTAGTGGAAGGAGTGACCGCAGACAGGCATCGAAGGCCTAACATAATAACAGATGGCTGTAGGCAAATGTAAATTGGTTCCAGGGGAACACGGGCAGCAGTGGCCTGGTCAGTGTAGTAGTAGTAGTAGAAAGAACGCACCGCAGACAGGCTTCGAAGGCCTAACATAAAAAAATTGGGCTGGCTGTAGGCAATTTTAAATTGGTTCCAGGGGTACACGGGCAGCAGTGGTGTGGTCAGTGGAGGCCTAGTGGAAGGAGTGACCGCAGACAGGCATCGAAGGCCTAACATAATAACAGATGGCTGTAGGCAATTTTAGATTGGTTCCAGGGGAACACGGGCAGCAGTGGCCTGGTCAGTGTAGTAGTAGTAGAAAGAACGCACCGCAGACAGGCTTCGAAGGCCTAACATAAAAAAATTGGGCTGGCTGTAGGCAATTTTAAATTGGTTCCAGGGGTACACGGGCAGCAGTGGTGTGGTCAGTGGAGGCCTAGTGGAAGGAGTGACCGCAGACAGGCATCGAAGGCCTAACATAATAACAGATGGCTGTAGGCAATTTTAAATTGGTTCCAGGGGAACACGGGCAGCAGTGGCCTGGTCAGTGTAGTAGTAGTAGAAAGAACGCACCGCAGACAGGCTTCGAAGGCCTAACATAAAAAAATTGGGCTGGCTGTAGGCAATTTTAAATTGGTTCCAGGGGTACAAGGGCAGCAGTGGTGTTGTCAGTGGAGGCCTAGTGGAAGGAGTGACCGCAGACAGGCATCGAAGGCCTAACATAATAACAGATGGCTGTAGGCAATTTTAAATTGGTTCCAGGGGAACACGGGCAGCAGTGGCCTGGTCAGTGTAGTAATAGTAGAAAGAACGCACTGCAGACAGGCTTCGAAGGCCTAACATAAAAAAATTGGGCTGTCTGTAGGCAATTTTAAATTGGTTCCAGGGGTACACGGGCAGCAGTGGTGTGGTCAGTGGAGGCCTAGTGGAAGGAGTGACCGCAGACAGGCATCGAAGGCCTAACATAATAACAGATGGCTGTAGGCAATTTTAAATTGGTTCCAGGTGAACACGGCCAGCAGTGGCCTGGTCAGCGGAGGATGATTGTAATGAGTGTCTGCCAGTTAGTAGTCCAAAACAATACATAAATGTGAATGTCTCACATTAAAATCCAGCGAAAACACTAATGGGTGCAATCTTTAGGTACAGGGGTGGGATCCTCTGCGTTGTTTCTGACCTACTAATTTGGCGCAAAGTTTTTACTTTGGTAAATAGAGGACACTGCCCCTGACTATGTTAAGTACCATTATACATGTCAACACAATGGTATTTTCAGTGGCAGGAATGGAAGGATGTCAGCGCATAGTCTAAACAATGGTGGAAGTGTGAGAGATAATTGTGGAAGTGGCAGAGCAATGTTTGACCTGGGGGTGGGTGAACTCTCTTGTGGACGGCGGTAGAGGCCCAGGGCCCCTCATGTTACAACAGTGTGTCTGACGTTGGGTGCGCACCACCACCACCAGAGACAGTTTAGTGTACTATGAGGGACCCAGTGGCAGTGCTGTCGACCAAAAGCGGGCACACCCACCTCTTCAGACAAACAGCACTCTCACGGGTGCTTGCGCCAAGTCGCGATACCACGGCCCCGTGTGGGGAGTTTGGCCATTTAGGGAGGTGTAAACATGTCGTATTCTGGACAATCAGCTGCTGCAAATTAAGACATTTGAAAAGTCATTCACAGTAGTCCACAGGCAAGAGCTTTTCATAGGAAAGCTAGGTGTCGCCCGGGCAAGGTGGGGCAAAAGAATTCGAAATCCAGTTGTGGTTCATTTTAATGAATGTTAGTGTTAGGGCTAGCGGAACGCACCAAGTAATAAGACAGATAGTGTATGATGCGTTCGCAGCCCGGGGTCCACCGTGCAGAGATGGAACCTGCTGCTAAGTAATGACGGACTATATGGCGGTACTCATAAGTATACACACGTGGGCTAAACTTCACCCAGCGTGAAGGAAGCGATCCTGTTGCGTCACAGGATCGCGGTACCGCACATAGAAGGCGAGCAAGTAGTCAGCGAACTCAACCCCAACTAGGATTGAAGTCCGATTAGACCCTTGCTGGCACAACACCGCAACTGGGTGTGTAAGGAAGCTGAATAACAATATTAGGGCACAAGAGTGCATGCGGTGCCGCACTGACGAACGCCACTAACCACCCAGGCTTGGGTAAGGAAAGCACAGAGGAAGTGCACGGCGCCGTACTGGCGGTCACAGCAAGTGGACGCTGTAACGTGTGATTAGTGCTGTAGGATAAGTCGGGCGCTAGATAGCAACCATACACCTTCCGCGAACAGACATTCAATAGGGAAGGGGTATCCAAGGACGACTTGCACTCACAACAAACACACGTAAGCAAATGTACACTATCGCATGGCCGTGCGGTCATGCGCAGTTTATATAGTTGCAGCACAGGAAGTGGCCACAGAAACTTTGCCCTTCCAAGACCTGCCAAGAGGACCAATGGAATGTGCTGCAGGACCTGAGCACATGACCCTCGATCTCCAACGGGAGATCTTGCCCTGGGCATGCTCAGTGTGTGCAGACAAGGACTTAGTCCCAGAGAAGTCTGCTCGCTGCTGACCAGCACTGGCTTTAATGGCAGAAGCTGAAGAAGCAGCAGTAACTCTCTGTACAGAGCGAGACTGAGCAAGACGCTGGGACCGACGTCCCTGCTGAGCAGACTCCACTGCGGCTGGATAAGAATGGGAAACTGCAGCGGAGATGGCTCGAGATTCCCCCTGTGCAGAAGCGGGAACTCGAGACCTAACATTACCCCCCCCCTAGGTCCCCCCCCTCCTTGGGCCTCGCTACGCTCGAAGGCAGCAATGAGCTGTGGGGCCCGAATGTTTTCAGCAGGCTCCCATGACCTGTCCTCTGGGCCATAACCCTTCCAATCCACCAGATAGAACTTTTTGCCGCGTACCAGCTTGCACCCCAAAATAGCGTTCACCTCGTAATCGTCCGTAGATGAACCCGATGTCCCGGCAGATGACTCGGAAAACCGGGACATGTACACGGGTTTCAAGAGGGACACATGAAAGGTGTCGGTGATACCCAAGCGTGGAGGAAGAGCCAAACGGTAGACCACAGGATTAACCTGTTCGAGAACCTTGAAGGGACCCAAGTAGCGAGAAGCAAACTTAGTGGACTCAACTCGCAGCCTGATGTTACGGGCGGAGAGCCACACCAAGTCGCCAGGAGCAAAGGTCGGAGCGGGGCACCGATGAACATCGGCGGAGGACCTCATTCTCTCCTTGGAGGCCCGAATGGCATCCTGCGTGCGGTCCCAAATGTCCCGTGCCTCCACAGCCCAGTCTGCCACCCTGGAGTCAGCAGAAGACACAGGCATGGGCACAGGAACACGCAGATGCTGGCCGTAATTTAGGAGGAATGGAGTCTGACCGGTGGAGTCGGCTACGGCATTGTTAAGTGCAAACTCTGCCCACGGTAGCAAGGATGCCCAGTCATCCTGCCTGGCAGAAACAAAATGTCGTAAATATGTGACCAAGGTCTGGTTGGCCCTCTCTACCAACCCATTCATCTCGGGATGATATGCCAAAGAGAGATTCAACTCAATACTGAGTAGACGACAAAGCTCTCTCCAGAATCGAGACGCAAACTGGGGACCCCGGTCACTAACAATTTTGTCTGGCATACCGTGTAGGCGAAAGATATGCTTGGCGAACAAGACAGCCAACGCCCGTGCAGAAGGTAGCCGTGGAAGAGGCACCAAGTGCACCATTTTGGAAAAATGGTCGGTGATCACCCAGATAATGGTGCAGTTACGAGACTTGGGTAAGCCCACCACAAAGTCCATCCCGACCATCTCCCAGGGCCTGTCCGCCACCGGCAGAGGAAAAAGCAAACCAGCTGGCCGTTGCCGAGGAGTCTTGTTCCTGGCGCAAGAGACACACGCCCGAACATACTCTGCGACATCACGAGCCATATGCGGCCACCAGTACGTCCTCGCCAGTAACTCAGATGTCCTTTTGGTACCAAAATGTCCACCCACCCTGGACGAGTGTGCCCAAGAGAGAACCTCCGGTCGCAAATTGGATGGAACAAAAGTCTTGCCCGGGGGCACAGACTCTAGCGAAACCGGGGCCACAGTTCTCAAGCTCTCGCTGGGGACAATAAGCCGAGGCTCCTCCTCCTCCTCCGCAGATGACACAACGGAGCGAGAGAGAGCGTCGGCCCGAATGTTCTTCTCCCCAGAAAGAAAATGGAGGGTGAAATGAAACCGGGAGAAGAATAAGGACCATCTGGCCTGGCGAGAATTCAACCGCTGGGCTGTCTGCAGGTACACCAAATTTTTATGGTCTGTGAAGACTTTGAAGGGAAAACGTGCTCCCTCCAAGAGATGTCTCCACTCCGAGAAAGCCAACTTCATGGCTAGCAACTCCCTGTCCCCGATGGAATAATTCCTCTCTGCTGGTGAGAAGGTCTTGGAGAAAAAGAAGCAAGGATGCTTCCGACCTTGAGCATCCTTTTGGAAGAGGACTGCTCCAGCACCAACAGAAGAGGCATCCACCTCCATGATAAATGGCTTATCAACATCGGGGCGATGTAGGATGGGAGCGCTAGGGAAGTGTGACTTTATAGAGTTAAAGGCCTTGGAGACCTCCTCAGACCACAATTTGGGATTCGCCCCCTTCTTGGTGAGGGCAACCAAAGGAGCTACCAATGTTGAGAAGTGCGGAATGAACTGGCGATAATAATTAATGAACCCCATAAAGCGCTGCACCGCTTTAAGAGAATGGGGTTCCTGCCAGTCCATCACAGCCTGTAGTTTGGCAGGATCCATAGCCAATCCCTGGGCAGAGATGATGTAGCCTAGGAAAGGTAGGGACTCCTGCTCAAACATACACTTCTCCAACTTGGCATAGAGGAAGTTTGCCCGTAGGAGGTCGAAGACTTTGCAAACATCTCTCCGGTGGGAGTCAATATCTGGAGAGTAGATGAGAATATCATCCAGATAGACTACGACCGAGGTGGAAAGCATATCCCGGAAGATATCGTTCACAAAGTCTTGGAAAATGGCTGGGGCATTACAGAGCCCGAAGGGCATCACCAGATATTCATAGTGCCCATCCCTGGTGTTAAAAGCCGTCTTCCATTCGTCCCCCTCACGGATGCGAATCAGGTTGTAAGCACCCCTCAGATCTAGTTTAGTAAATACCCTTGCTCCCCGAAGCCTATCGAAGAGCTCAGATATCAAGGGCAAAGGATACTTATTTTCAACGGTGATAGCGTTAAGACCCCTGTAGTCTATGCATGGACGCAATTCCCCATTCCTCTTCTGCACGAAGAAGAACCCTGCCCCAGCAGGTGACACTGACTTCCTAATGAATCCTCTTGCCAGATTTTCCTGGATGTACTGTGACTAGGGTTGAGCGAAACGGGTCGTTCATTTTCAAAAGTCGCCAACTTTTGGCAAAGTCGGGTTTCATGAAACCCGATCCGACCCCTGTGCGGGGTCGGCCATGCGGTACGCGACTTTCGCGCCAAAGTCGCGTTTCAATGACGCAAAAAGCGCCATTTCTCAGCCAATGAAGGTAAACGCAGAGTGTGGGCAGCGTGATGACATAGGTCCTGGTCCCCACCATCTTAGAGAAGGGCATTGCAGTGATTGGCTTGCTGTCTGCGGCGTCACAGGGGCTATAAAGGGGAGTTCCCGCCGACCGCCATGTTACTGCTGCTGATCTGAGCTTAGGGAGAGGTTGCTGCCGCTTCGTCAGAAGCAGGGATAGCGTTAGGCAGGGTCCATTAACCACCAAACCGCTTGTGCTGTAGCGATTTCCACTGCCCAACACCACCTTCGGTGTGCAGGGACAGTGGAAGCTACATTTTTTTTTTTTTCCCCTCAGCGCTGTAGCTCATTGGGCTGCCCTAGAAGGCTCCCTGATAGCTGCATTGCTGTGTGTACGCCGCTGTGCAAACCAACTGCTTTTTTCAAAGCACAAATCCTCTTGTTCCTTCCTTTCTGCACAGCTATCTTTTTGGTTTGTACACACTTTTTATTTAATTTGTGCATCAGTCCACTCCTTATTGCTGCCTGCCATACCTGGCTGAGATTACTGCAGGGAGATAGTAATTGAAGGACACTCCCTGTTTTTTTTTTTTTTTTGTGGGAGATTAAGATTGACATTTCTGCTAGAGTGCCATCCCTGTCTGTGTCATCTCTCACTCAGTGGGCCATAGAAAGCCTATTTATTTTTTTGCTTGATTTGGGTTATAAAATCTACCTGAAAAAATCACTACATCAATCAGTGGGAGAAAAATATTGGCCTCAGGGCTTGTGTGCCACTCTTGACTCCTGTGTGCATCATCACTCACTCAGTGGGCCATAGAAAGCCTATTTATTTGTTTGCTTGATTTTGGTTCTAAAATCTACCTGAAAAAATCACTACATCAATCAGTGGGAGAAAAATATTGGCCTCAGGGCTTGTGTGCCACTCCTGACTCCTGTGTGCATCATCACTCACTCAGTGGGCCATAGAAAGCCCATTTTTTTTTTTTTTTTGCTTTATTTGGGTTCTAAATTCTACCTGAAAAAATCAATAAATCAATCAGTGGGAGATTAATATTGGCCTTTGGGCTTGTGTGCCAGTCCTAAGCGTGCCATCTCTCTCTCTCAGATAGTGGGCCATAGAAAGCCTATTTATTTTTTATTTTTTTTATTGGGTTTATAAATTTTCCCTAGAAAAAAAAAAAAAAGTGGGAGATTAATATTGGCCTCTGGGCTTGTGTGCCAGTCCTGAGCGTGCCATCTCTCTCACAAATAGTGGGCCATAGAAAGCCTATTTATTTATTTTTTTTTGGTTTTATAAATTCTCCCTTAAAAAAAAAGGGAGATTAATATTGGCCTTTGGGCTTGTGTGCCAGTCCTAAGCGTGCCATCTCTCTCTGTTTCTCAGATAGTGGGCCATAGAAAGCCTATTTATTATTTTTTTTATTGGGTTTATAAATTTTCCCTGGAACAAAAAAAAAAAAGTGGGAGATAAATATTGGCCTCTGGGCTTGTGTGCCACTCCTGACTCCTGTGTGCGTCATCTCTCACTCAGTGGGCCATAGAAAGCCTTTTTTTGTTTTATTTGTTTTCTAAATTCTCCCTGAAAAAATCATTTTATTTTATTTGGTTTCTAAATTCTTCCTGAAAAAATCATTTTATTCTATTTTTTTTTCCTAAAGTCTCCCTGAAAAAAAAAAAACAAAAACAAATCAGTGGGAGATTAATATTGCCCTTTCTGCTTGTGTGCCAGTCTTGACTCCTGGGTGTGCCATCTCTCTCTCTCTCTCCAATTGTGGGCCATAGAAAGCCTATTATTTTTTTAGCTTGATTTGGGTTCCAAAATCTACCTGAAAAAATCACTACATCAATCAGTGGGAGATAAATATTGGCCTCTGGGCTTGTGTGCCACTCCTGACTCCTGTGTGCGTCATCTCTCACTCAGTGGGCCATAGAAAGCCTTTTTTTGTTTTATTTGTTTTCTAAATTCTCCCTGAAAAAATCATTTTATTTTATTTGGTTTCTAAATTCTTCCTGAAAAAATCATTTTATTCTATTTTTTTTTTCCTAAAGTCTCCCTGAAAAAAAAAAAAAAAAAACAAATCAGTGGGAGATTAATATTGCCCTTTCTGCTTGTGTGCCAGTCTTGACTCCTGGGTGTGCCATCTCTCTCTCTCTCTCTCCAATTGTGGGCCATAGAAAGCCTATTATTTTTTTTAGCTTGATTTGGGTTCCAAAATCTACCTGAAAAAATCACTACATCAATCAGTGGGAGATAAATATTGGCCTCTGGGCTTGTGTGCCACTCCTGACTCCTGTGTGCGTCATCTCTCACTCAGTGGGCCATAGAAAGCCTTTTTTTGTTTTATTTGTTTTCTAAATTCTCCCTGAAAAAATCATTTTATTTTCTTTGGTTTCTAAATTCTTCCTGAAAAAATCATTTTATTCTATTTTTTTTTTTTCCTAAAGTCTCCCTGAAAAAAAAAAAAAAAATCAAATCAGTGGGAGATTAATATTTACATTTGTGCTTCAGTGACAGTCCTGCGTGTGTGGCATCTCTCTCATTTGTTGCCACCAACAACAGAGTGTGTAACATTGTGCCTGATTTTCGTTGTGGTCTCACTCACCTGTAAAGGGGTAGCTAAATCATACTGAAGTTATAGCTCACCGTGTAATTTGTGTGACAGCAACAAATACCGTTAGTTTGTTTACGTTTTTAAAACAATGAGGAAGTATGGTGGGAGAGGTCGTGGCCGGGGGCGTTCATTGTCAGCTGGTAATGAGGGTAGTGGTAGTGGTGGAGCATCAGCTGGTCGTGGGAAAAAAAATATTGCACCTAAGTCTGGAGCTGTGGAGCCAGGTTCGTCGTCTGGCTACACAAGGCCTCGAACGCTCCCTTTTCTGGGAGTAGGAAAACCGCTTTTAAAGCCGGAGCAGCAAGAGCAAGTTTTGGCTTATCTTGCTGACTCAGCCTCTAGCTCTTTTGCCTCCTCTCGTGAAACTGGTAAATGTCAAAGCAGCGCGTCGTTAGTGGATGTTCACGGTCAGGGACAAGTCGCTTCCTTGTCCTCTTCAGCAAAAACAACAACAGAGAAGAATGCAGCAGGCGACACAACGGGTTACTCCATGGAGCTCTTTACACATACCGTCCCTGGCTTAGAAAGTGAAGCAGTTAACAGTCCATGCCCATTACAAGTTGAATCTGACATGGAGTGCACTGATGCACAGCCACAGCCAGACTACTATGCTGGTCCTTTGACTCAGACCACAACATTGCCCTCGCAGGGTGCTGATCAAGAATCAGACCCTGATGAGACTATGTTGCCCCATCACGAACGCTATACCACCGACCGACACGGTGACACAGACGAAGTTGCACACGAGCTACAAGAAGAGGTAATAGATGACCCAGTTCTTGACCCCGATTGGCAGCCATTGGGGGAACAGGGTGCAGGCGGCAGCAGTTCTGAAGCGGAGGAGGAGGGGCCGCAGCAGGCATCAACATCGCAACAGGTTCCATCTGCCGGGCCCGTATCTTGCCCAAAACGCGTGGCAAAGCTAAAACCTGTTGGAGGACAGTGTGGCCATCCGGTTAAAGCTCAGTCTGCAATGCCTGAAAAGGTATCCGATGCTAGAAAGAGTGCAGTCTGGCATTTTTTTAAACAACATCCAATTGATCAGCGCAAAGTCATCTGTCAAAAATGTTCAACTACCTTAAGCAGAGGACAGAATCTGAAAAGTCTCAATACAAGTTGCATGCATAGACATTTAACCACCATGCATTTGCAAGCCTGGACTAACTACCAAACGTCCCTTAAGGTTGTAGCACCCTCGGCCAATGAAGCTAGTCAGCAACGCAACATCCCTTCCGGCAGTGTAGGGCCACCATTTTCCGCACCACCTGCAGTATCTGTGCAGGTTTCTTTGCCAGGCTAAAGCCGTCAGGGAATCACCAGTTTTGTAGTAGGAAACACTGCATCTAGGGCACCGGTGGCAACAATACCATCTCCCACCGTCTCTCAGTCTGCCATGTCCACCGGCACCCCCGCTAGTTCCACGATCTCCAGCTCTCCAGTCCAGCTCACCCTACATGAGACTATGGTTAGAAAAAGGAAGTACTTAGCCTCGCATCCGCGTACACAGGGTTTGAACGCACACATAGCTAGACTAATCTCGTTAGAGATGATGCCCTACCGGTTAGTTGAAAGCGAAGCTTTCAAAGCCCTGATGGACTACGCTGTACCACGCTACGAGCTACCCAGTCGACACTTTTTTTCCAGAAAAGCCATCCCAGCCCTCCACCAGCATGTTAAAGAGCGCATCGTCCATGCACTCAGGCAATCTGTGAGCACAAAGGTGCACCTGACAACAGATGCATGGACCAGTAGGCATGGCCAGGGACGTTACGTGTCCATCACGGCACACTGGGTAAATGTGGTGGATGCAGGGTCCACAGGGGACAGCAAGTTTGGGACAGTTCTGCCTAGCCCACGGTCTAGGAAACAATTGGCTGTAGCCGTTCGCACCCCCTCCTCCTCCTCTTCGTCCTCCTGCAGAAGCGAGAGCTCGTCCACAGACCGCAGTCGCACAACCACTCCATCCGCAGCTGCCACTGTTGCACACCAGGTCTCCCATTATGGGGCAGCTACTGGCAAACGTCAGCAGGCTGTATTGGCTATGAAGTGTTTGGGCGACAACAGACACACCGCGGAAGTTCTGTCCGAGTTCTTGCAGAAAGAAACGCAGTCGTGGCTGGGCACTGTAGATCTTGAGGCAGGCAAGGTAGTGAGTGATAACGGAAGGAATTTCATGGCTGCCATCTCCCTTTCCCAACTGAAACACATTCCTTGCCTGGCTCACACCTTAAACCTGGTGGTGCAGTGCTTCCTGAAAAGTTATCCGGGGTTATCCGACCTGCTCCTCAAAGTGCATGGACTTTGCTCACATATCCGCCGTTCGCCCGTACACTCCAGCCGTATGCAGACCTATCAGCGTTCTTTGAACCTTCCCCAGCATCGCCTAATCATAGAAGTTGCAACAAGGTGGAACTCAACACTGCACATGCTTCAGAGACTGTGTGAACAGAGGCGGGCTGTTATGTTTTTGTGGGAGGATACACATACACGGGCAGGCAGTAGGATGGCAGACATGGAGTTGTCAGGTGTGCAGTGGTCGAAGATTCAAGACATGTGTCAAGTCCTTCAGTGTTTTGAGGAATGCACATGGCTGGTTAGTGCAGACAACGCCATAATAAGCATGAGCATCCCCCTAATGCGTCTGCTGATGCAAAGTTTGACGCACATAAAGGATCAGGCGTCTGCAGCTGAGGAAGAGGAAAGCCTTGATGACAGTCAGCCATTGTCTGGCCAGGGCAGTGTACAGGACGAGGTAGCGGGCGAAGAGGAGGAGGAGGACGAGGAGGATGATGGGGATGATTATATTTTTAATGAGGAAGCTTTTCCGGGGCCACTGGAAATTGATGGCGCGGCAAGGCCGGGTTCTGGTTTTTTGAGGGACACAAGTGACGTGGATTTGCCTGAAACTGCCCCTCAACCAAGCACAACCGCAGATTTGAGAACTGGAACTTTGGCCCACATGGCGGATTATGCCTTACGTATCCTCAAAAGGGACACACGCATAACTAAAATGATGAATGATGATGATTACTGGTTGGCCTGCCTCCTTGATCCTCGCTATAAAGGCAAATTGCAAAATATAATGCCACATGAGAACTTGGAACTAATATTAGCAACCAAACAATCAACTCTTGTTGACCTTTTGCTTCTGGCATTCCCTGCACACAGCGCCTGTGATCGTTCTCACACGAGCTGCAGGGGCCAGCAGACCAGAGGAGTTAGAGGGGCAGAAATCAGAAGTGGCGTTGGCCAGAGGGGTTTTCTGACCAGGTTGTGGAGTGATTTTGCTATGACCGCAGACAGGACAGGTACTGCAGCATCAATTCAAAGTGACAGGAGACAACATTTGTCCAGTATGGTTACAAACTATTTTTCATCCCTTATCGATGTTCTCCCTCAACCGTCATTCCCATTTGATTATTGGGCATCAAAATTAGACACCTGGCCAGAATTGGCAGAATATGCATTGCAGGAGCTTGCTTGCCCGGCAGCTAGTGTCCTATCAGAAAGAGTATTCAGTGCAGCAGGTTCAATACTAACAGAAAAAAAGGACTCGTCTGGCTACCCAAAATGTAGATGATGTAACCTTCATTAAAATGAACCACAACTGGATTTCGAAATCTTTTGCCCCACCTTGCCTGGCTGACACCTAGCTTTCCTATGAAAAGGTCTTGCCTGTGGACTATTCTGAATGCCTTTTCCAATCTCGTAAATTTCTGCACCTGATTGTCCAGCATACGACATGTTTACACCTCACTAAATGGCCAAACTCCCCACACGGGGCCGTGGTATCGACACTTGGCGACAGCACCCGTGAGAGTGCAGTTTGTCTGAAGAGGTGGGTGAGCCCGCTTTTGGTCGACGGCACTGCCACTGGGTCCCTCCTAGTACAATAAAGTGTCTCTGGCGGTGGTGGTGCGCACCCAACGTCAGACACACCGTTGTAATATGAGGGGCCCTGGGCCTGTACCGCCGGCCACAAGACAGTTTCCCCCCACCCCAGCTCAAACAGTGCTCTACCACTTGCAAAATTATCTCACAGCTCGATGCCTGTCTGTGGTCACTCCTTCCGCTAGGCCTCCACTGACCACACCACTGCTGCCCGTGTACCCCTGTAACCAATTTAAAATTGCCTACAGCCATGTGTTATTATTTTAGGCCTTCGATGCCTGTCTGCGGTGACTCCTTCCACTAGGCCTCCACTGACCACACCACTGCTGCCCGTGTACCCCTGGAACCAATTTAAAATTGCCTACAGCCATGTGTTATTATTTTAGGCCTTCGATGCCTGTCTGCGGTGACTCCTTCCACTAGGCCTCCACTGACCACACCACTGCTGCCCGTGTACCCCTGTAACCAATTTAAAATTGCCTACAGCCATGTGTTATTATTTTAGGCCTTCGATGCCTGTCTGCGGTGACTCCTTCCACTAGGCCTCCACTGACCACACCACTGCTGCCCGTGTACCCCTGGAACCAATTTAAAATTGCCTACAGCCATGTGTTATTATTTTAGGCCTTCGATGCCTGTCTGCGGTCACTCCTTCCACTAGGCCTCCACTGACCACACCACTGCTGCCCGTGTACCCCTGTAACCAATTTAAAATTGCCTACAGCCATGTGTTATTATTTTAGGCCTTCGATGCCTGTCTGCGGTGACTCCTTCCACTAGGCCTCCACTGACCACACCACTGCTGCCCGTGTACCCCTGGAACCAATTTAAAATTGCCTACAGCCATGTGTTATTATTTTAGGCCTTCGATGCCTGTCTGCGGTCACTCCTTCCACTAGGCCTCCACTGACCACACCACTGCTGCCCGTGTACCCCTGTAACCAATTTAAAATTGCCTACAGCCATGTGTTATTATTTTAGGCCTTCGATGCCTGTCTGCGGTGACTCCTTCCACTAGGCCTCCACTGACCACACCACTGCTGCCGTGTTCCCCTGGAACCAATTTAAAATTGCCTACAGCCATGTGTTATTATTTTAGGCCTTCGATGCCTGTCTGCGGTCACTCCTTCCACTAGGTCTCCACTGACCACACCACTGCTGCCCGTGTACCCCTGGAACCAATTTAAAATTGCCTACAGCCAAGTGTTATTATTTTAGGCCTTCGATGCCTGTCTGCGGTCACTCCTTCCACTAGGCCTCCACTGACCACACCACTGCTGCCCGTGTACCCCTGTAACCAATTTAAAATTGCCTACAGCCATGTGTTATTATTTTAGGCCTTCGATGCCTGTCTGCGGTCACTCCTTCCACTAGGCCTCCACTGACCACACCACTGCTGCCCGTGTACCCCTGTAACCAATTTAAAATTGCCTACAGCCATGTGTTATTATTTTAGGCCTTCGATGCCTGTCTGCGGTCACTCCTTCCACTAGGCCTCCACTGACCACACCACTGCTGCCCGTGTACCCCTGTAACCAATTTAAAATTGCCTACAGCCATGTGTTATTATTTTAGGCCTTCGATGCCTGTCTGCGGTGACTCCTTCCACTAGGCCTCCACTGACCACACCACTGCTGCCCGTGTACCCCTGGAACCAATTTAAAATTGCCTACAGCCATGTGTTATTATTTTAGGCCTTCGATGCCTGTCTGCGGTCACTCCTTCCACTAGGCCTCCACTGACCACACCACTGCTGCCCGTGTACCCCTGGAACCAATTTAAAATTGCCTACAGCCATGTGTTATTATTTTAGGCCTTCGATGCCTGTCTGCGGTCACTCCTTCCACTAGGCCTCCACTGACCACACCACTGCTGCCCGTGTACCCCTGTAACCAATTTAAAATTGCCTACAGCCATGTGTTATTATTTTAGGCCTTCGATGCCTGTCTGTGGTCACTCCTTCCACTAGGCCTCCACTGACCACACCACTGCTGCCCGTGTACCCCTGTAACCAATTTAAAATTGCCTACAGCCATGTGTTATTATTTTAGGCCTTCGATGCCTGTCTGTGGTCACTCCTTCCACTAGGCCTCCACTGACCACACCACTGCTGCCCGTGTACCCCTGTAACCAATTTAAAATTGCCTACAGCCATGTGTTATTATTTTAGGCCTTCGATGCCTGTCTGCGGTCACTCCTTCCACTAGGCCTCCACTGACCAGACCACTGCTGCCCGTGTACCCCTGGAACCAACATCAGAAAATATAAAAATAAGTATTTTGCTTATAAAAAAGAAAATACTGGAGAGATATCAAATGCAGACATTTTAACATTAAAAACAAACACATACAACAAAAATCTGGTACCGTACTAAAAATGGCCACCAGCTACAATAACTTTCTCCTGCAAGTAGTTAACTGAAAGGTTTTTTCAATTTTAAACACAGATATGGCATCCACCGAGTGTTGTCCTTTCGCGTCTTCTTTATATTATTGCCAAGAAGATGCAAAACAATGAAAATAATAAAATCATTATTTACCAAAAAAATAGAGTAAGTCAAAACCACATTGCAAATAAACATTCATTACAAATAAAGAAGCAGGGCGCGTCCGAGGGTGAGTATATACCTAATAAGAATATAATCACCCTCGGACGCGCCCTGCTTCTTTCCGACAGCCTTCCTTCCTAAGAATCAGCCCTTCCGTGGTGTAGAGAGAGGGTTTGTTACACTCCAAGGTGTTCCCCAGGTTGCCTTTCCTGAGCTTCGATTTTCCGGCTCTCGTTTAGTAGTTGTTGGAAACTACGCTGCATTGGGCCTACAAATTGGGTATGGGGTGTAGAGAGATGGTGTGTTCCACTCCAAGGTGTTCCCCAGGTTGCCTTTCCTGAGCTTCGATCTTCCGGCTCTCGTTTAGTAGTTGTTGGAAACTACGCTGCATTAGGCCTACAAATTGGGTATGGGGTGTAGAGAGATGGTGTGTTCCACTGTAGAGAGATGGTGTGTTCCACTCCAAGGTGTTCCCCAGGTTTCCTCTCCATTGCTTCGATCTTCCGGCTCTCGTTTAGTAGTTGTTGGAAACTACGCTGCATTAGGCCTACAAATTGGGTATGGGGTGTAGAGAGATGGTGTGTTACACTCCAAGGTGTTCCCCAGGTTTCCTCTCCATTGCTTCGATCTTCCGGCTCTCGTTTAGTAGTTGTTGGAAACTACGCTGCATTAGGCCTACAAATTGGGTATGGGGTGTAGAGAGATGGTGTGTTACACTCCAAGGTGTTCCCCAGGTTTCCTCTCCATTGCTTCGATCTTCCGGCTCTCGTTTAGTAGTTGTTGGAAACTACGCTGCATTGGGCCTACAAATTGGGTATGGGGTGTAGAGAGATGGTGTGTTCCACTCCAAGGTGTTCTCCAGGTTGCCTTTCCTGAGCTTCGATCTTCCGGCTCTCGTTTAGTAGTTGTTGGAAACTACGCTGCATTGGGCCTACAAATTGGGTATGGGGTGTAGAGAGATGGTGTGTTCCACTCCAAGGTGTTCCCCAGGTTGCCTTTCCTGAGCTTCGATCTTCCGGCTCTCCTTTAGTAGTTGTTGGAAACTACGCTGCATTAGGCCTACAAATTGGGTATGGGGTGTAGAGAGATGGTGTGTTCCACTCCAAGGTGTTCTCCAGGTTGCCTTTCCTGAACTTCTATCTTCAGGCTCTCATTAAATTGTGGTTAACCGGAACAACTGCATTTGGCGTACTAGTTGGTTTGGGGCCTACTATCGGTGTCTGCCGCTCCTTACTGTTCTCCTGGTTTCCTGTCCTGAAATTCCGTTTTCAGGCGCTCGTTAAGTAGTTGTTAATGTTAGACTGCATTTGGCCTACTAGTTGGGTTGGGGCCTACTATCGGTGTCTGCCACTCCTTGCTGTTCTCCTCCACTGAACAAAGCTGTGCCGCCTGTTTACTACTGTTGCCAATTTTGAACTGCATTTCGACTACTTACTGATTTGGGCCTACTCTCTGTGTCAGCCTCTCATTCCAGTTGTCCTCCACTGCAATGCCCCCTGATTAGTCCTGTGTTACCAATTTTGAACTGCATTTAGCCCACTTTATTCTTTGGGCCTATATCTGTGTTTCCTCCTCATCCTGCCCATTGCCCAGCCAGTGATAGATGAGTCTGCTGGTACATTGACCCATAACACAACATTTCCCGTGCACGCTACACTGCAAGATTGTGACCCTGCTGAAAGTCAGGTCCCCCTTCCCGCATACCATACCACCTTACACGGGGACAAACAGGAAGGTGCAGATGAAAGTGCAGGTTCCTTCATCAGGTGGGGGGAGGAATACTAGTTGGCGACGTCACTGGCACAGGGCCTCTCATGGTACGCAAAAGTGTTGCTGCCGGTGGGAGGCGCCCCCGCCGTGCAAACACACCGCTGTACTTTGAGGGGCCCTGTGCCAGTGCCAATGCCAACGAGTGGGCCCCCCCTGCTTGCTCAGGTTCACAGCACTTGCAAAGTTGAAATACTTACCTCTCCCTGCTCCACTGCCGTGACGTGGTCCAGATTTCCTGGGCCCACTAATTACTTGAACCAGCCCTACCCACCACAACTTTAGCCAAATGACCCCCAATTTCAAATGCCTTCCAATTATTATAAGGTAAATTACGCTTGACAAGCTTCATTAAGAAGAATGGATGGTTTTGACATTAAAATGGGCACTCTAGGTGTTTTCCTGGCCCCCACTCACTGCCGACTATGCTGCCCCATTGACTTGCATTGGGTTTCGTGTTTCGGTCGATCCCGACTTTACGTCATAATCGGGCGATTTCACTCGACCCGACTTTTGAGATAGTCGGGTTTCGCGAAACCCGGCTCGACTCTAAAAAGGTCAAGGTCGCTCAACTCTAACTGTGACATTGCCTCCGTCTCCGGGAGAGATAGCGGATAGACTCGACCCCGGGGAGGCTCAGCACCAGGCAAGAGATCAATAGGACAGTCATAGGGGCGATGGGGCGGAAGGATCTCCGCCGCCTTTTTGGAAAACACGTCTGCATAAGACCAATACTGCTTGGGGAGAGAGGAAAGATCTGCGGGTACCTCTGTAGTAGCAACCTGAACGCACTCCCTCTGACACCTACCCCCACAAGATTCACCCCATCCCAGGATTCTGCCAGAGGACCACTCGATATGAGGAGAGTGGTACCGTAGCCAAGGTATTCCCAACAGGACCTCATCAATTCCCTCTGGAATGACGAGCAGAGATATAATCTCCTGATGAGATGGCAACATGGACAGAGTAAAAGGGATGGTCTGGTGTGTTATCTGTGAGGGCAGTGTCGACCCATTCACCACTCGTACCGTTACTGGTTGAGCTAGCATAACCAGGGGTATTGCGTGACGTTGGGCGAAGGCAGAAGACATAAAATTGCCCTCCGCCCCAGAATCCACGCAGAGCTCTACCGAGTGGGAGAATGAGCCTATAGTAATTGTCCCCTTAAAGGACAATTTAGAGGCAAACGTCGCCGTGTCTAGTGTACCTCCACCTACTACCACTAGACGCTGACGTTTCCTCGACCGCTGAGAACATCTGGTGGCTAGATGTCCTGACTGCTGGCAAACATGACAGACCTTGAGTGCACAAGCGGTCCGAGACTTAGATCCCGCTTGTGACACTTCCCTGGCCTCATGTGACTCAGGAACCAGGACAGGAGATTCCAGAGGTTTGGCGAAGGTAGGAGCCAGCCGAAACCTCTGCCTACACTGGGTTCGCTCTAACCTCCGCTCGTTAAAACGGAGGTCAATTCGAGTGGAGACAGTTATTAACTCCTCCAGTGTGGCAGGAATTTCCCTAGTGGCCAGAGCGTCCTTAACGTGGTCAGCCAGGCCCCTCCAAAATATGGGGATAAGAGCATTATCCGACCAATCCAGCTAAGAAGCTAAAGTGCGGAATTGGACGGCAAAATGACTGACCAAGGACTCACCCTGAGTTAATGCCAGCAGTTGGAGCGCAGTATCATGGGTGACTTGAGGTCCTAAAAAGACCTGTTTCAGAGTGCTCGAAACAGCGGAGCACTCTGCACCACATGATCACCACGCTCCCACAGCGGCGTAGCCCATTCCAACGCCCTGTCCGACAAGAGAGACACTATAAATCCCACCTTAGCCCGCTCTGTGGGAAAACGTGCAGCCAGGAGCTCGAGGTGAATAGAGCACTGACTCACAAATCCCCTACAAAACTTGCTATCACCAGAAAATTTTTCTGGCAGCGGGAGGCGAGAAAATGTCGGAGCAGGGGTGGCAATGGACAGGGTTGCTGCAGCCACGCTAGCAGCCTGTACAGCAACTGCGGTAACATCCACAGCTGAGGTTGCGCTCTCAAGAGCCGCCAACCTACCCTCCAGCTGCTGGATATACCGCAAGGATTGCTGTTTGTCCGTCATTACTAGCCAGACCCTGGCACTAGTGTAATGTTAGGGCTAGCGGAACGCACCAAATAATAAGACAGATAGTGTATGGTGCGTTCGCAGCCCGGGGTCCACCGTGCAGAGATGGAAACTGCTGCTAAGTAATGACGGACTATATGGCGGTACTCATAAGTATACACACGTGGGTTAAACTTCACCCAGCGTGATGGAAGCGATCCTGTTGCGTCACAGGATCGCTGTAACGCACACAGAAGGCGAGCAAGTAGTCAGCGAACTCAACCCCAACTAGGATTGAAGTCCGATTAGACCCTTGCTGGCACAACACCGCAACTGGGTGTGTAAGGAAGCTGAATAACAATATTAGGGCACAAGAGTGCATGCGGTGCCGCACTGACGAACGCCACTAACCACCCAGCCTTGGGTAAGGAATGCACAGAAGAAGTGCACGGCGCCGTACTGGCGGTCACAGCAAGTGGACGCTGTAACGTGTGATTAGTGCTGTAGGATAAGTCGGGCGCTAGATAGCAACCATACACATTCCGCGAACAGACATTCAATAGGGAAGGGGTATCCAAGGACGACTTGCACTCACAACAAACACACGTAAGCAAATGTACACTATCGCATGGCCGTGCGGTCATGCGCAGTTTATATAGTTGCAGCACAGGAAGTGGCCACAGAAACTTTGCCCTTCCAAGAACTGCCAAGAGGACCAATGGAATGTGCTGCAGAGCCTGAGCACATGACCCTCGATCTCCAACGGGAGATCTTGCCCTGGGCATGCTCAGTGTGTGCAGACAAGGACTTAGTCCCAGAGAAGTCCGCTCGCTGCTGACCAGCACTGGCTTTTATGGCAGAAGCTGAAGAAGCAGCAGTAACTCTCTGTACAGAGCGAGACTGAGCAAGATGCTGGGACCGACGTTCCTGCTGAGCAGACTACACTGCGGCTGGATAAGAATGGGAGACCGCAGCGGAGATGGCTCGAGATTCCCCCTGTGCAGAAGCGGGAACTCGAGACATAACAGTTAGACCATCAACATTTTGTGTAGCCAGACGAGTCCTTTTTTCGGTTAATATTGAACCTGCAGCACTGAATACTCTTTCTGATAGGACACTAGCTGCCGGGCAAGCAAGCTCCTGCAATGCATATTCAGCCAATTCTGGCCAGGTGTCTAATTTTGATGCCCAGTAATCAAATGGGAATGACGGTTGAGGGAGAACATCGATAAGGGATGAAAAATACTTTGTTACCATACTGGACAAATGTTGTCTCCTGTCACTTTGAATTGATGCAGCAGTACCTGTCCTGTCTGCGGTCATAGCAAAATCACTCCACAACCTGGTCAGAAAACCCCTCTGTCCAACGCCACTTCTGATGTGTGCACCCCTAACACTCCTGGTCTGCTGCCCCCTGGAGCTTGTGTGAGAACGATCACGGGCGCTGTGTGCTGGGAATGCCTGAAGCAAACGGTCAACAAGAGTTGATTGTTTTGTTGCTAATATTAGTTCCAAGTTCTCATGTGGCATAATATTTTGCAATTTGCCTTTATAGCGAGGATCAAGGAGGCAGGCCAACCAGTAATCGTCATCGTTCATCATTTTAGTAATGCGTGTGTCCCTTTTGAGGATACGCAAGGCATAATCCGCCATGTGGGCCAAAGTTCCAGTTGTCAAATCTGCGGTTGTGCTTGGTTGAGGTGCAGTTGCAGGCAAATCTACGTCACTTGTGTCCCTCAAAAAACCAGAACCCGGCCTTGCCACGCCACCAATTTCCAGTGCCCCCGGGAAAGCTTCCTCATTAAAAATATACTCATCCCCATCATCCTCCTCGTCCTCCACCTCCTCTTCGCCCGCTACCTCATCCTGTACACTGCCCTGACCAGACAATGGCTGACTGTCATCAAGGCTTTCCTCTTCCTCTGGTGCAGACGCCTGATCCTTTATGTGCGTCAAACTTTGCATCAGCAGACACATTAGGGGGATGCTCATGCTTATTATGGCGTTGTCTGCACTAACCAGCCGTGTGCATTCCTCAAAACACTGAAGGACTTGACACATGTCTTGTATCTTCGACCACTGCACACCTGACAACTCCATGTCTGCCATCCTACTGCCTGCCCGTGTATGTGTATCCTCCCACAAAAACATAACAGCCCGCCTCTGTTCGCACAGTCTCTGAAGCATGTGCAGTGTTGAGTTCCACCTTGTTGCAACGTCTATGATTAGGCGATGCTGGGGAAGGTTCAAAGACCGCTGATAGGTCTGCATACAGCTGGAGTGTACAAGCGAACGCCGGATATGTGACCAAAGTCCACTCACTTTGAGGAGCAGGTCGGAGAACCCAGGATAAGTTTTCAATAAGCACTGCACCACCAGGTTTAAGGTGTGAGCCAGGCAAGGAATGTGTTTCAGTTGGGAAAGGGAGATGGCAGCCATGAAATTCCTTCCATTATCACTCACTACCTTGCCTGCCTCAAGATCTACTGTGCCCAGCCACGACTGCGTTTCTTCCTGCAAGAACTCGGACAGAACTTCCGCGGTGTGTCTGTTGTCGCCCAAACACTTCATAGCCAATACAGCCTGCTGACGCTTGCCAGTAGCTGCCCCATAATGGGACAACTGGTGTGCAACAGTGACAGCTGACGATGGAGTGGTTTGGCGACTGCGGTCTGTGGAAGAGCTCCCGCTTCTGCAGGAGGACGAGGAGGAGGAGGAGGGGGTGCGAACGCCTACAGCCAACTGTTTCCTAGACCGTGGGCTAGGCAAAACTATCCCGAAATTGCTGTCCCCTGTGGACCCTGCATCCACCACATTCACCCAGTGTGCCGTGATGGACACGTAACGTCCCTGGCCATGCCTACTGGTCCATGCATCTGTAGTCAGGTGCACCTTTGTACTCACAGATTGCCTGAGTGCATGGACGATGCGCTCTTTAACATGCTGGTGCAGGGCTGGGATGGCTTTTCTGGAAAAAAAGTGTCGACTGGGTAGCTCGTAGCGTGGTTCAGCGTACTCCATCAACTAACCGGTAGGGCATCATCTCTAACGAGATTAGTCTAGCTATGTGGGCGTTCAAACCCTGTGTACGCGGATGCGAGGATAAGTACTTCCTTTTTCTCATGTAGGGTGAGCTGGACTGGAGAGCTGGAGATCGTGGAACTAGCGGGTGTGCCGGTGGCCATGGCAGACTGAGAGACTGTTGGAGACGGTATTGTTTCCGCCGGTGCCCTAGATGCAGTATTTCCTCCTACAAAACTGGTGATTCCCTGACCCTGACTGCTTTGGGCTGGCAAAGAAACCTGCACAGATACTGCCGGTGGTGCGGAAAATGGTGGCCTTACAGTGACGGAAGGGATGTTGCGTTGCTGACTAGCTTCATTGGCCGAGGGTGCTACAACCTTAAGGGATGTTTGGTAGTTAGTCCAGGCTTGCAAATGCATGGTGGTTAAATGTCTATGCATGCAACTTGTATTAAGACTTTTCAGATTCTGACCTCTGCTTAAGCTAGTTGAACATTTTTGACAGATGACTTTGCGCTGATCAGTTGGATGTTGTTTAAAAAAATGCCAGACTGCACTCTTCCCAGCATCGGATCCCTTTTCAGGAATTGCAGACTGAGCTTTAACCGGATGGACACGCTGTCCTCCAACAGTTTTTTGCTTTGCCACGCATTTTGGGCCAGATATGGGCCCGGCAGATGGAACCTGTTGCGATGTTGATGCCTGCTGCGGCCCCTCCTCCTCCGCTTCAGAACTACTGCCGCCTGCACCCTGTTCCCCCAATGGCTGCCAATCGGGGTCAACAACAGGGTCATCTATTGCCTCCTCTTCTACCTCGTGTGCAACTTCGTCTGTGTCACCGTGTCGGTCGGTGGTATAGCGTTCGTGATGGGGCAACATAGTCTCATCAGGGTCTGATTGTGGATCAGTACCCTGAGAGGGCAATGTTGTGGTCTGAGTCAAAGGACCAGCATAGTAGTCTGGCTGTGGCTGTGCATCAGTGCACTCCATGTCAGAATCTACTTGTAATGGGCATGGCCTGTTAACTGTTTCACTTTCTAAGCCAGGGACGGTATGTGTAAAGAGCTCCATGGAGTAACCCGTTGTGTCGCCTGCTGCATCCTTCTCTCTTGTTGTTGTTTTTGCTGAAGAGGACAAGGAAGCGACTTGTCCCTGACCGTGAACATCCACAAACGACGCGCTGCTTTTACATTTACCAGTTTCAGAAGAGGAGGCAAAAGAGCTAAAGGCTGAGTCTGCAAGGTAAGCCAAAACTTGCTGTTGCTGCTCCGGCTTTAAAAGCGGATTTCCTACTCCCAGAAAAGAGAGCATTCGAGGCCTTGTGTAGCCAGACGACGAACCTGGCTCCACAGCTTCAGACTTAGATGGAATATTTTTTTTCCCACGACCACCTGATGCCCCACTACCACTACCATCATTACCAGCTGACAATGAACGCCCACGGCCACGACCTCTTGCACCAGACTTCCTCATTGTTTTATAAACTTAACCAAAGTAACTTTATTTGTTGCTGTCAAACAACTTACACAGTGAGCTATAACTTCTGTTTGATTTCAATATCCCTTTACAGGTTGGTGATACCACAAGGAAAATCAGGCACAATGTTACACACTCTGTTTTCTGTGGCACCAAATCACAGAGATGCCACACACGCAGGACTGTCACTCAAGCACAAATGTCAATGTAAATCTCCCAATTTTTTTTTTTTTTTTTTTCAGGGAGACTTTATAAACAAAATAAAATAAAATGATTTTTTCAGGAATAATTTAGAAACCAAATAAAATAAAATGATTTTTTCAATGACAATTTAGAAACCAAATAAAAAAGAAAAAGGCTTTTTATGCCCCACTGAGTGACAGATGGCACACACAGGAGTCAGGAGTGGCCCACAAGCCCAGAGGCCAATATTTTTCTCCCACTGATTGATGTAGTGATTTTTTCAGGTAGATTTTAGAACCCAACTCAAGCAAAAAAATTAATAGGCTTTCTATGGCCCACAATTTGAGAGAGAGAGAGAGATGGCACACCCAGGAGTCAAGACTGGCACACAAGCAGAAAGGGCAATATTAATCTCCCACCTATTTTTTTTTTTCAGGGAGACTTTATAAACAAAATAAAATAAAATGATTTTTTCAGGAATAATTTAGAAACCAAATAAAATAAAATGATTTTTTCAATGACAATTTAGAAACCAAATAAAAATCAAAAAAAGGCTTTCTATGCCCCACTGAGTGACAGATGGCACACACATGAGTCAGGAGTGGCACACAAGCCTTGAGGCCAATATTTTTCTCCCACTGATTGATGTAGTGATTTTTTCAGGTAGATTTTATAACCCAAATCTAGCAAAAAAATAAATAGGCTTTCTATGGCCCACTGACTGAGAGATGGCACACACAGGAGTCAGGATTAGCACACAAGCCCTGAGGCCAATATTTTTCTCCCACTGATTGATGTAGTGATTTTTTTCAGGTAGATTTTAGAAACCAAATCAAGCAAAAAAAAAAAAAGGCTTTATATGGCCCACTGACTGAGAGATGGCACACACAGGAGTCAGGAGTGGCACACAAGCCCTGAGGCCAATATTTTTCTCCCACTGATTGATGTAGTGATTTTTTCAGGTAGATTTTAGAACCCAAATCAAGCAAAAAAATTTATAGGCTTTCTATGGCCCACAATTTGAGAGAGAGAGAGAGATGGCACACCCAGGAGTCAAGACTGGCACACAAGCAGAAAGGGCAATATTAATCTCCCACCTATTTTTTTTTTTTCAGGGAGACTTTATAAACAAAATAAAATAAAATTATTTTTTCAGGAATAATTTAGAAACCAAATAAAATAAAATGATTTTTTCAATGACAATTTAGAAACCAAATAAAAAAAAAAAAAAGGCTTTCTATGCCCCACTGAGTGACAGATGGCACACACAGGAGTCAGGAGTGGCCCACAAGCCCAGAGGCCAATATTTTTCTCCCACTGATTGATGTAGTGATTTTTTCAGGTAGATTTTATAACCCAAATCAAGCAAAAAAATTAATAGGCTTTCTATGGCCCACAATTTGAGAGAGAGAGAGAGAGAGATGGCACACCCAGGAGTCAAGACTGGCACACAAGCAGAAAGGGCAATATTAATCTCCCACCTATTTTTTTTTTTTCAGGGAGACTTTATAAACAAAATAAAATAAAATGATTTTTTCAGGAATAATTTAGAAACCAAATAAAATAAAATGATTTTTTCAATGACAATTTAGAAAACAAATAAAAAAAAAAAAGGCTTTCTATGCCCCATTGAGTGACAGATGGCACACACAGGAGTCAGGAGTGGCCCACAAGCCCAGAGGCCAATATTTTTCTCCCACTGATTGATGTAGTGATTTTTTCAGGTAGATTTATAACCCAAATCAAGCAAAAAAATTAATAGGCTTTCTATGGCCCACTGACTGAGAGATGGCACACACAGGAGTCAGGAGTGGCACACAAGCCTTGAGGCCAATATTTTTCTCCCACTGATTGATGTAGTGATTTTTTCAGGTATATTTTATAACCCAAATCAAGCAAAAAAATAAATAGGCTTTCTATGGCCCACTGACTGAGAGATGGCACACACAGGAGTCAGGAGTGGCACACAAGCCCTGAGGCCAATATTTTTCTCCCACTGATTGATGTAGTGATTTTTTCAGGTAGATTTTATAACCCAAATCAAGCAAAAAAATAAATAGGCTTTCTATGGTCCACTGACTGAGAGATGGCACACACAGGGATGGCACTCTAGCAGAAATGCCAATCTTAATCTCCCACAAAAAAAAAAAAAAAAACAGGGACTGTCCTACAATTACTATCTCCCTGCAGTAATCTCAGCCAGGTATGGCAGGCAGCAATAAGGAGTGGACTGATGCACAAATTAAATAAAAAGTGTGGACAAACAAAAAAGATAGCTGTGCAGAAAGGAAGGAACAAGAGGATTTGTGCTTTGAAAAAAGCAGTTGGTTTGCACAGCGGCGTACACACAGCAATGCAGCTATCAGGGAGCCTTCTAGGGCAGCCCAATGAGCTACAGCGCTGAGGAAAAAAAAATGTAGCTTCCACTGTCCCTGCACACCGAAGGTGGTGTTGGGCAGTGGAAATCGCTACAGCACAAGCGGTTTGGTGGTTAATGGACCCTGCCTAACGCTATCCCTGCTTCTGACGAAGCGGCAGCAACCTCTCCCTAAGCTCAGATCAGCAGCAGTAACATGGCGGTCGGCGGGAACGCCTCTTTATAGCCCCTGTGACGCCGCAGACAGCAAGCCAATCATGCAATGCCCTTCTCTAAGATGGTGGGGACCAGGACCTATGTCATCACGCTGCCCACACTCTGCGTTTACCTTCATTGGCTGAGAAATGGCGCTTTTCGCGTCATTGAAACGCGACTTTGGCGCGAAAGTCGCGTACCGCATGGCCGACATCGCACAGGGGTCGGATCGGGTTTCATGAAACCCGACTTCGCCAAAAGTCGGCGACTTTTGAAAATGTTCGACCCGTTTCGCTCAACCCTATTGGCCACTCCTTACTGGCTTACTGGCAAAAGACTACGAGGTAAGATTCTCATAGACATGTAATCTCTGTGTGGAACTGTAAAACTCAATACCTCCTCCACCACCAATTTATCAACTATGAAACTATTTTTGGGGCCAAACAGTATAGGCAGGGTCTGGCAACACTACTGCATACAGCACCATGCCATCATTAAAGCAAACCTGTCACCAAGTCTTCCCCATATGAAGTACGATCAACATCAGTAAGCTCTCATATACAGCATTTTGTATGTACTGTATGTCCCCAATCCAGTCTGAAAAGCAAAAAATCTAGTTTTTATCTTTCTCACCTGTGTCATGGTTCAGTTTGATGGGCTTCACTGGTCATGATCCGATGCCTCTTCTCTTCTTGGCTCATCATCTTCCTTCCCTGGATTGTGTGGATGATTTGTCCCATACTAACTGCATAGCATCCTCCCTTACATTCCTAAGCAGGCTTAAGTCTCTCTGACCTGCCAAGGTCATAGCAAAGTACGGTAATACACATGCATAAAGAAAGGTGGAAAAGTGCACATGTGTACTTTGCTCTGCCCTTGGGAGGGTTAGAGAGAAGTGCACCTGCGCAGAAGCATGATGAAGGATACTTGCAGCATGTGTCATTCACACTAAGAAGGGAAGGAGGATGGCGATTGCAAAAGGATCAGAGATGTGTCTAGGGCAAGTCTGCACCATTGTTGAGAATAATAAAAGCTATTTTATCTGCCTTGCAGAGCAGATTGGGTACTTAAATACCGCATTCTGAACTTTTCAAAGACTTTTCATACGGTGCCACACAAAAGGTTAGTATTTAAAATGAGAAAAATGGGACTAAGTGTAAATATGTGTAACTGAGTCAACAACTGGCTAAGTGATTGGATACAAAGGTTGGGTAAAACACTGGGTAAAACTGTCACTGAAAAAGGATGGGTGTATGGGTTGATTGCAAAATATTTAGAATTGAGAGTCCTCAGTGGTTGATACCTTTTAATGGCTAACTGAAAATATGGTAATAAATTGCAAGTTTCGAGACTACACAGGTCTTTTCATCAGTTCCATAAAGATGTGGTACATTCTGGTATCCTCCATTTTGATACTGGCAATTACCACGTTAGTGATCAATGTCAGAAAGCTGCCGCCTAGGAAAATAAGATAATGGGATAAATTAAAAGAGGCATAAATGCTCTTGATGAGAACACACTATAGTTTTGCCTCTATACAAGTCACTAGTGCATGCCACACTTAGAATAATGTGTAGAAAAGACATACTGATAGGGAATTTAGATTGTGAGCCCCCATCGGGGACAGCGATGATAATGTGTGCAAAAACTGTAAAGCGCTGTGGAATATGTTAGCGCTATATAAAAATAAAGATTAGTATTAAAATAAATTTAAAAAAATAAAGATTATTATGTGTACAGTTTTGGTTCCCAGTGTATAAGAAGGATATTGTTGAACTAGAAAAGATACAGAGAAGAGCTGTATATCAGCCTGACAGCCTGGATTAAGGGTGCTCTGCATATGTCCACTTCATCCTCTCCTCACACCCCTTCACATGCCTATGCATCTGACCATCTGAAATTTAAGTTATGCAATAAAGGACTGAATATTCACATGCCTTGGTAAGTGCTGCTTACTTTTTCTTTGTTTGAAGGGTATTAAAGAAATGGGTGTTAGGTCTCGAGTTCCCGCTTCTGCACAGGGGGAATCTCGAGCCATCTCCGCTGCGGTCTCCGATTCTTATCCAGCCGCAGTGGAGTCTGCTCAGCAGGGACGTCGGTCCCAGCGTCTTGCTCAGTCTCACTCTGTACAGAGAGTTACTGCTGCTTCTTCAGCTTCTGCCATTAAAGCCAGTGCTGGTCAGCAGCGAGCAGACTTCTCTGGGACTAAGTCCTTGTCTGCACACACTGAGCATGCCCAGGGCAAGATCTCCCGTTGGAGATCGAGGGTCATGTGCTCAGGTCCTGCAGCACATTCCATTGGTCCTCTTGGCAGGTCTTGGAAGGGCAAAGTTTCTGTGGCCACTTCCTGTGCTGCAACTATATAAACTGCGCATGACCGCACGGCCATGCGCTAGTGTACATTTGCTTACGTGTGTTTGTTGTGAGTGCAAGTCGTCCTTGGATACCCCTTCCCTATTGAATGTCTGTTCGTGGAAGGTGTATGGTTGCTTTCTAGCGCCCGACTTATCCTACAGCACAAATCACACTTTACAGCGTCCAGTTGCTGTGACCGCCAGTACGGCGCCGTGCACTTCCTCTGTGCTTTCCTTACCCAAGCCTGGGTGGTTAGTGGCGTTCGTCAGTGCGGCACCGCATGCACTCTTGTGCCCTAATATTGCTATTTAGCTTCCTTACACACCCAGCTGCGGTGTTGTGCCAGCAAGGGTCTAATCGGACTTCAATCCTAGTTGGGGTTGAGTTCGCTGACTACTTGCTCGCGCTCTATGTGCGATATCGCGATCCTGTGACGCAACAGGATCGCTTCCTTCACGCTGGGTGAAGTCTAACCCACGTGTGTATACTTATGAGTACCGCCATATAGTCCGTCATTACTTGGCAGCAGGTTCCATCTCTGCACGGTGGACCCCGGGCTGCGAACGCACCATACTCTATCTGTCTCATTATTTGGTGCGTTCCGCTAGCCCTAACACTACACTAGCGCCAGGGTCTGGCTATTAATGACGGACAAACAGCAATCCTTGCGGTATATCCAGCAGTTGGAGGGTAGGTTGGCGGCTCTTGAGAGCGCAACCTCAGCTGTGGATGTTACCGCAGTTGCTGTACAGGCTGCTAGCGTGGCTGCAGCAACCCTGTCCATTGCCACCCCTGCTCCGACATTTTCTCGCCTCCCGCTGCCAGAAAAATTTTCTGGTGATAGCAAATTTTGTAGGGGATTTGTGAGTCAGTGCTCTATTCACCTCGAGCTCTTGGCTGCACGTTTTCCCACAGAGCGGGCTAAGGTGGGATTTATAGTGTCTCTCTTGTCGGACAGGGCATTGGAATGGGCTACGCTGCTGTGGGAGCGTGGCGATCATGTGGTGCAGAGTGCTCCGCTGTTTCTGAGCACTCTGAAACAGGTCTTTTTAGGACCTCAAGTCACCCATGATACTGCGCTCCAACTGCTGGCATTAATTCCGCACTTTAGCTTCTGAGCTGGATTGGTCGGATAAAGCTCTTATCCCCATATTTTGGAGGGGCCTGGCTGACCACGTTAAGGACGCTCTGGCCACTAGGGAAATTCCTGCCACACTGGAGGAGTTAATAACTGTCTCCACTCAAATTGACCTCCGTTTTAACGAGCGGAGGTTAGAGCGAGCCCAGTGTAGGCAGAGGTTTCAGCTGGCTCCTACCTTCGCCAAACCTCTGGAATCTCCGGTCCTGGTTCCTGAGTCACATGAGGCCAGGGAAGTGTCACAAGCGGGATCTAAGTCCCGGACCGCTTGTGCACTCAAGGTCTGTCATGTTTGCCAGCAGTCAGGACATCTAGCCACCAGATGTTCTCAGCGGTCGAGGAAACGTCAGCGTCTAGTGGTAGTAGGTGGAGGTACACTAGACACGGCGACGTTTGCCTCTAAATTGTCCTTTAAAGGGACAATTACTATAGGCTCATTCTCCCACTCGGTAGAGCTCTGCGTGGATTCTGGGGCGGAGGGCAATTTTATGTCTTCTGCCTTCGCCCAATGTCACGCAATACCCCTGGTTATGCTAGCTCAACCAGTAACGGTACGAGTGGTGAATGGGTCGACACTGCCCTCACAGATAACACACCAGACCATCCCTTTTACTCTGTCCATGTCGCCATCTCATCAGGAGATTATATCTCTGCTCGTCATTCCAGAGGGAATTGATGAGGTCCTGTTGGGAATACCTTGGCTACGGTACCACTCTCCTCATATCGAGTGGTCCTCTGGCAGAATCCTGGGATGGGGCGAATCTTGTGGGGGTAGGTGTCAGAGTGAGTGCGTTCAGGTTGCTACTACAGAGGTGCCCGCAGATCTTTCCTCTCTCCCCAAGCAGTATTGGTCTTATGCAGACGTGTTCTCCAAAAAGGCGGCGGAGATCCTTCCGCCCCATCGCCCCTATGACTGTCCTATTGATCTCTTGCCTGGTGCTGAGCCTCCCCGGGGTCGAGTCTATCCGCTATCTCTCCCGGAGACGGAGGCAATTTCACAGTACATCCAGGAAAATCTGGCAAGAGGATTCATTAGGAAGTCAGTGTCACCTGCTGGGGCAGGGTTCTTCTTCGTGCAGAAGAAGAATGGGGAATTGCGTCCATGCATAGACTACAGGGGTCTTAACGCCATCACCGTTTAAAATAAGTATCCTTTGCCCTTGATATCTGAGCTCTTCGATAGGCTTCGGGGAGCAAGGGTATTTACTAAACTTGATCTGCGGGGTGCTTACAACCTGATTCGCATCCGTGAGGGGGACGAATGGAAGACGGCTTTTAACACCAGGGATGGGCACTATGAATATCTGGTGATGCCCTTCGGGCTCTGTAATGCCCCAGCCGTTTTCCAAGACTTTGTGAACGATATCTTCCGGGATATGCTTTCCACCTCGGTCGTAGTCTATCTGGATTATATTCTCATCTACTCTCCAGATATTGACTCCCACCGGAGAGATGTTTGCAAAGTCTTCAACCTCCTACGGGCAAACTCCCCCTATGCCAAGTTGGAGAAGTGTATGTTTGAGCAGGAGTCCTTACCTTTCCTAGGCTACATCATCTCTGCCCAGGGATTGGCTATGGATCCTGCCAAACTACAGGCTGTGATGGACTGGCAGGAACCCCATTCTCTTAAAGCGGTGCAGCGCTTTATGGGGTTCATTAATTATTATCGCCAGTTCATTCCACACTTCTCAACTTTGGTAGCTCCCTTGGTTGCCCTCACCAAGAAGGGGGCGAATCCCAAATTGTGGTCTGAGGAGGTCTCCAAGGCATTTAACTCTATAAAGTCACACTTCGCTAGTGCTCCCATCCTACATCGCCCCGATGTTGATAAGCCATTTATCATGGAGGTGGATGCCTCTTCTGTTGGTGCTGGAGCAGTCCTCTTCCAAAAGGATGCTCAAGGTCGGAAGCATCCTTGCTTCTTTTTCTCCAAAACCTTCTCACCAGCAGAGAGGAATTATTCCATCTGGGACAGGGAGTTGCTAGCCATGAAGTTGGCTTTCTCGGAGTGGAGACATCTCTTGGAGGGAGCACGTTTTCCCTTCCAAGTCTTCACAGACCATAAAAATTTGGTGTACTTGCAGACAGCCCAGCGGTTGAATTCTCGCCAGGCCAGATGGTCCTTATTCTTCTCCCGGTTTCATTTCACCCTCCATTTTCTTTCTGGGGAGAAGAACATTCGGGCCGACGCTCTCTCTCGCTCCGTTGTGTCATCTGCGGAGGAGGAGCCTCGGCTTATTGTCCCCACCGAGAGCTTGAGAACTGTGGCCCCGGTTTTGCTAGAGTCTTTGCCTCCGGGCAAGACTTTTGTACCATCCAGTTTGCGACCGGAGGTTCTCTCTTGGGCACACTCGTCCAGGGTGGGTGGACATTTTGGTACCAAAAGGACCTCTGAGTTACTGGCGAGGACATACTGGTGGCCGCATATGGCTCGTGATGTCGCAGAGTATGTTCGGGCGTGTGTCTCTTGCGCCAAGAACAAGACTCCTCGGCAACGGCCAGCTGGTTTGCTTTATGCTCTGCCGGTGGCGGACAGGCCCTGGGAGATGGTCGGGATGGACTTTGTGGTGGGCTTACCCAAGTCTCGTAACTGCACCATCATCTGGGTGATCACCGACCATTTTTCCAAAATGGTGCACTTGGTGCCTCTTCCACGGCTACCTTCTGCACGGGCGTTGGCTGTCTTGTTCGTCAAGCATATCTTTCGCCTACACGGTATGCCAGACAAAATTGTTAGTGACCGGGGTCCCCAGTTTGCGTCTCGATTCTGGAGAGAGCTTTGTCGTCTACTCAGTATTGAGTTGAATCTCTCTTCGGCATATCATCCCGAGACGAATGGGTTGGTAGAGAGGGCCAACCAGACCTTGGTCACATATTTACGACATTTTGTTTCTGCCAGGCAGGATGACTGGGCATCCTTGCTACCGTGGGCAGAGTTTGCACTTAACAATGCCGTAGCCGACTCCACCGGTCAGACTCCATTCCTCCAAAATTACGGCCTGCATCTGCGTGTTCCTGTGCCCATGCCTGTGTCTTCTGCTGACTCCAGGGTGGCAGACTGGGCTGTGGAGGCACGGGACATTTGGGACCGCACGCAGGATGCCATTCGGGCCTCCAAGGAGAGAATGAGGTCCTCCGCCGATGTTCATCGGCGCCCCGCTCCGACCTTTTCTCCTGGCGACTTGGTGTGGCTCTCCGCCCGTAACATCAGGCTGCGAGTTGAGTCCACTAAGTTTGCTCCTCGCTACTTGGGTCCCTTCAAGGTTCTCGAACAGGTTAATCCTGTGGTCTACCGTTTGGCTCTTCCTCCACTCTTTGGTATCACCGACACCTTTCATGTGTCCCTCTTGAAACCCGTATACATGTCCCGGTTTTCCGAGTCATCTGCCGGGACATCGGGTTCGTCTACGGACGATTACGAGGTGAACGCTATTTTGGGGTGCAAGGTGGTACGCGGCAAAAAGTTCTATCTGGTGGATTGGAGGGGTTATGGCCCAGAGGACAGGTCATGGGAGCCTGCTGAAAACATTCGGGCCCCACAGCTCATTGCTGCCTTCGAGCGTAGCGAGGCCCAAGGAGGGGGGGGGTGCATAGGAGGGGGGGTAATGTTAGGTCTCGAGTTCCCGCTTCTGCACAGGGGGAATCTCGAGCCATCTCCACTGTGGTCTCCCATTCTTATGCAGCCGCAGTGGAGTCTGCTCAGCAGGGACGTCGGTCCCAGCGTCTTGCTCAGTCTCACTCTGTACAGAGAGTTATTGCTGCTTGTTCAGCTTCTGCCATTAAAGCCAGTGCTGGTCAGCAGCGAGCAGACTTCTCTGGGACTAAGTCCTTGTCTGCACACACTGAGCATGCCCAGGGCAAGATCTCCCGTTGGAGATCGAGGGTCATGTGCTCAGGTCCTGCAGCACATTCCATTGGTCCTCTTGGCAGGTCTTGGAAGGGCAAAGTTTCTGTGGCCACTTCCTGTGCTGCAACTATATAAACTGCGCATGACCGCACGGCCATGCGCTAGTGTACATTTGCTTACGTGTGTTTGTTGTGAGTGCAAGTCGTCCTTGGATACCCCTTCCCTATTGAATGTCTGTTCGCGGAAGGTGTATGGTTGCTTTCTAGCGCCCGACTTATCCTACAGCACAAATCACACTTTACAGCGTCCAGTTGCTGTGACCGCCAGTACGGCGCCGTGCACTTCCTCTGTGCTTTCCTTACCCAAGCCTGGGTGGTTAGTGGCGTTCGTCAGTGCGGCACCGCATGCACTCTTGTGCCCTAATATTGCTATTTAGCTTCCTTACACACCCAGTTGCGGTGTTGTGCCAGCAAGGGTCTAATCGGACTTCAATCCTAGTTGGGGTTGAGTTCGCTGACTACTTGCTCGCGCTCTATGTGCGGTACCGAGATCCTGTGACGCAACAGGATCGCTTCCTTCACGCTGGGTGAAGTCTAACCCACGTGTGTATACTTATGAGTACCACCATATATTCCGTCATTACTTGGCAGCAGGTTCCATCTCTGCACGGTGGACCCCGGGCTGCGAACGCACCATACTCTATCTGTCTCATTATTTGGTGCGTTCCGCTAGCCCTAACAATGGGTGAGCGGCTGTACCAAAAGAGATTATTAAACTTGGGGTTTTTCAGTTTGGAAAAAATGAAGGCTTAGAGCCAATCTTATTACAATGTAGCAAAGGGGACAACACAGAGATCTTTCTAATGATCTTATGACACTTAGGCCTGAGGCGGAGACAATAATACATACTCTACATCTAGAGGAAAGAAGGTTTAATCATAATCACAGATGCAGATTTTTACAGATACTGTAAGAGCAGTGAGACTATGGAACTCTCTGCCACATGATGTTGTAGTGGTTGATTCACTACTAAAATTCAAGAGGAAGCTCATTGGTGTGAAGGATGGCAGCAGCGGCATCCACAGCATGAGCCCAGGATAGCAATTTGTCCTATATATCTTCTAACAGTTCAAACCATAACCTCTTTACATTAAATTGTTATTGTTGTTTGAGAAACTCTTATCATAATCCTTTTGCACGCACTATAGATTCCTTTCATGATCTATTAGGTCTTCATGTCATGTATGTACTTTTCAAATGTGCTCTTGAGCCTTATTTATATTTCTATTTTTCACCTGATACCTTATTTAGTTCACGCTGCTGATGTTGCCCCGCTTCTTCTTTTAATATTTTTTTAATTAGTATTGTCATTTTGGTGTTTTTAATAAAATTATGAATTTATTTAACCTCTTTCTGACCTCAGATGGGATAGTACGTCCGAGGTCAGATCCCCTGCTTTGATGCAGGGCTCCGGCGGTGAGCCCGCATCAAAGCCGGGACATGTCAGCTGTTTTGAACAGCTGACATGTGCCTGCAATAGCATCTGGTGAAATCACGATTCACCCGCCGTTATTAACTAGTTAAATGCCGCTGTCAAATGCTGTCAGCGGCATTTACCGGCGCCTCTGGCCGGGCGGCCGGAAATGAGCACATCGCCGATCCCCGTCACATGATCAGGGGTCAGTGATGCATTAGAATGGTAACCATAGAGGTCCTTGAGACCTCTATGGTTACTGATGCCAGCTTGCTGTGAGTGCCCCCTGTGGTCGGCGCTCATAGCACACCTGCATTTCTGCTGTATAGCAGCAATCTGATGATCGCTGCTATGTAGCAGATCCGATCGAATGGTGCCAGCTTCTAGCCTCCCATGGAGGCTATTGAAGCATAGCAAAAGTTAAAAAAAAAGTAAAAAAAAAATGTGAAAAAAATAAAAAAAATATAAAAGTTTAAATCACCCCCCTTTTGCCCCATTCAAAATAAGTCAATAAAAAAAATCAAACCTACACATATTTGGTATTGCTGCATTCAGAATCACCCGATCTATCAATAAAAAAAGGATTTACCTGATCGCTAAACAGTATAGCAAGATAAAAATTCGAAACGCCAGAATTACGGTTTTTTGGTCGCCACGACAATAACGGGCGATCAATAGAACGTATCTGTACCAAAATGCTAAAATTAAAAACACTAGCTCAGATTGCATAAAATGAGCCCTCACCCGACCCCAGATCATGAAAAATGAAGACACTACGGGTATCGGAAAATGGCACAATTTTTTTTTTTTTTTTTAGCAAAGTTTGGAATTTTTTTTCACCACTTAGATAAAAGGGAACCTAGACATATTTGGTGTCGATGAACTCGTAATGACCTGGAGAATCATAATAGCAGGTCAGTTTTAGCATTTAGTGAACCTAGTATAAAAGCCAATCAAAAAACAAGTGTGGGATTGCACTTTTTTGCAATTAAACAACACTTGGAATTTTTTTTCCATTTTCTAGTACACGACATGCAAAAACCAATGATGTTGTTCAAAAGTACATCTTGTTTCGCAAAAAATAAGCCCTGACATGGCAATATAAAAAAAAAGTTATGGCTCTGGGAAGGAGGGGAGCAAAAAACGAACACGGAAAAAGGAAAATCCCAAAGTCATGAAGGGGTTAAATTCTAAACTTATTTGACCCATTTAGAATCAGTTTGCTCAACCTTAGTTTGGTGCAAATCATGACATTGTAAACAAGCAAATGAATAAGTAAAAAATCATAGTCAAATATGTACAACATGCCCCCATCATTTTAACTGTATATTTTGCTTGCCAAACCGGAAAAATAAATCAGTTTAGATCAATTCTCTACCACTGAAGGCAATTTAACTTGTGGATTACTATATCTGATAGATACCATGATATTTTATGTATTATACATATAATTACAGATGAAGCAAGTGCTGAAAATTTCCCTGCTCTGCAAATCAATATTATATATTAATAAGGGCTTAGTATTGATTTGTCCTCTTTTTATTCATACAAATTTAGTATGAAAAGTCTTCAACCATTTCAAATTAAGAAAAAAGAATAGATAAATTACTGTAGGGTATCTCTGCACCTGGCAAGAGATGTCAATATCAATTATGATAAGCCATAATGACTATACAACATCCTTACCACAAAAAGACTTATCAAGGGCAATGTCATTTAAAAACTGTGCAGACGATGACAGATAAGGAGTAGTTATGCGGCTGGTTCTCTTATTTTTTCTTGGTGCCTCATTGATCAGATTTTATTTACACTTTGTTAGAAAAGCAATAATTATAATATCGGTATCATTGCCTTTGACAAAGGCAAATATCAGGACAGCGAAATTAAAAATCATGAATCAATACTATATATGGTACTCTGTTATTAACAGGTAATTCAGAACCACAATGGACATTGAAGTTCAGAGCACACAAAGTGACCTGACATTTACCAAAAACATAGGACGAGCTCTGAGACGAGGAAACTCTGCTGACCGCAATCCCTAATCCTATCACACGACACTAGAGGTAGCCGTGGATTGCGCCTAACGCTCCCTATGCAACTCGGCACAGCCTGAGAAACTAACTAGCCCTGAAGATAGAAAAATAAGCCTACCTTGCCTCAGAGAAATTCCCCAAAGGAAAAGGCAGCCCCCCACATATAATGACTGTGAGTAAAGATGAAATACAAACACAGAGATTAAATAGATTTAGCAAAGTGAGGCCCTACTTACTGAATAGACCGAGGATAGGAAAGGTAGCTTTGCGGTCAACACAAAAACCTACAAACAACCACGCAGAGGGGCAAAAAGACCCTCCGCACCGACTAACGGTACAGAGGTGCTCCCTCTGCGTCTCAGAGCTTCCAGCAAGCAAGAAAAACCAATAAAGCAAGCTGGACAGAAAAAATAGCAAACAAAAAATAACACAAGCAGAACTTAGCTTATGCAGGAGAGACAGGCCTGTTATGTTTGCTAATGACAGGTGTTATGAAGGCAATCCAGAAACACAGTGTGCTTAGCGATCAGAGCGCACACAGTGATCTGACAAATACCCAAAAATACAAGAACGAGCTCTGAGACGTGGAAACTCTGTAGACTGCACACCTGATCCTATCCTAAACACAACTAAAAGCGGCTGTGGATTGCGCCTAACAACTACCTAGGCAACTCGGCACAGCCTAAGAAACTAGCTAGCCTGAAGATAGAAAAATAGGCCTGACTTGCCCCAGAGAAATTCCCCAAAGGAAAAGGCAGCCCCCCACATATAATGACTGTGAGTAAGATGAAAAGACAAAACGTAGGGATGAAATAGATTCAGCAAAGTGGGGCCCGATATTCTAGGACAGAGCGAGGACAGTAAAGCGAACTTTGCAGTCTACAAAAAACCCTAAAGCAAAACCACGCAAAGGGGGCAAAAAAAAACCACCGTGCCGAACTAACGGCACGGCGGTACACCCTTTGCGTCTCAGAGCTTCCAGCAAAACAAAAGACAAGCTGGACAGAAAAAAAGCAACAAAAAAGCAAAAAGCACTTAGCTACATAGAGCAGCAGGTCACAGGAACAATCAGGAGAAGCTCAGATCCAACACTGAAACATTGACAAGGAGCAAGGATAGCAGCATCAGGCGGAGTTAAGTAATGAAGCAGTTAACGAGCTCACCAGAACACCTGAGGGAGGAAGCTCAGAAGCTGCAGTACCACTTGTGACCACAGGAGTGAATTCAGCCACAGAATTCACAACAGTACCCCCCCTTGAGGAGGGGTCACCGAACCCTCACCAGAGCCCCCAGGCCGACCAGGATGAGCCGCATGAAAGGCACGAACAAGATCGGAAGCATGAACATCAGAGGCAAAAACCCAGGAATTATCTTCCTGAGCATAACCCTTCCATTTAACCAGATACTGGAGTTTCCGTCTAGAAACACGAGAATCCAAAATCTTCTCCACAATATACTCCAATTCCCCCTCCACCAAAACCGGGGCAGGAGGCTCAACAGATGGAACCATAGGTGCCACGTATCTCCGCAACAACGACCTATGGAATACATTATGTATGGAAAAGGAGTCTGGGAGGGTCAAACGAAAAGACACAGGATTGAGAACCTCAGAAATCCTATACGGACCAATAAAACGAGGTTTAAATTTAGGAGAGGAAACCTTCATAGGAATATGACGAGAAGATAACCAAACCAGATCCCCAACACGAAGTCGGGGACCCACACGGCGTCTGCGATTAGCGAAAAGTTGAGCTTTCTCCTGGGACAAGATCAAATTGTCCACTACCTGAGTCCAGATCTGCTGCAACCTATCCACCACAGAATCCACACCAGGACCGTCCGAAGACTCAACCTGTCCTGAAGAGAAACGAGGATGGAACCCAGAATTGCAAAAAAATGGAGAAACCAAGGTAGCCGAGCTGGCCCGATTATTAAGGGCGAACTCAGCCAACGGCAAAAAGGACACCCAATCATCCTGGTCTGCAGAAACAAAACATCTCAGATATGTTTCCAAGGTCTGATTGGTTCGTTCGGTCTGGCCATTAGTCTGAGGATGGAAAGCCGAGGAAAAGGATAGGTCAATGCCCATCCTACCACAAAAGGCTCGCCAGAACCTTGAAACAAACTGGGAACCTCTGTCAGAAACAATATTCTCAGGAATGCCATGCAACCGAACCACATGCTGAAAGAACAAAGGTACCAAATCAGAGGAGGAAGGCAATTTAGCCAAGGGCACCAGATGGACCATTTTAGAAAAGCGATCACAGACCACCCAAATGACTGACATCTTTTGAGAAACGGGAAGGTCAGAAATGAAATCCATCGAAATATGTGTCCAAGGCCTCTTTGGGACCAGCAAGGGCAAAAGCAACCCACTGGCACGAGAACAGCAGGGCTTAGCCCTAGCACAAATCCCACAGGACTGCACAAAAGTACGTACATCCCGTGACAGAGATGGCCACCAGAAGGATCTAGCCACTAACTCTCTGGTACCAAAGATTCCAGGATGACCAGCCAACACCGAACAATGAAGTTCAGAGATAAGTTTATTAGTCCACCTATCAGGGACGAACAGTTTCTCTGCTGGACAACGATCAGGTTTATTCACCTGAAATTTTTGCAGCACCCGCCGCAAATCAGGGGAGATGGCAGACACAATGACTCCTTCCTTGAGGATACCCGCTGGCTCAGATAAACCCGGAGAGTCGGGCACAAAACTCCTAGACAGAGCATCCGCCTTCACATTTTTAGAGCCCAGAAGGTACGAAATCACAAAGTCGAAGCGGGCAAAAAATAACGACCAACGGGCCTGTCTAGGATTCAAGCGCTTGGCAGACTCGAGATAAGTCAAGTTCTTATGATCAGTCAATACCACCACGCGATGCTTAGCTCCTTCAAGCCAATGACGCCACTCCTCGAATGCCCACTTCATGGCCAGCAACTCTCGATTGCCCACATCATAATTACGCCCAGCGGGCGAAAACTTCCTGGAAAAGAAAGCACATGGTTTCATCACTGAGCAATCAGAACCTCTCTGTGACAAAACCGCCCCTGCTCCAATCTCAGAAGCATCAACCTCGACCTGGAACGGAAGAGAAACATCTGGCTGACACAACACAGGGGCAGAACAAAAACGACGCTTCAACTCCTGAAAAGCTTCCACAGCAGCAGAAGACCAATTAACCAAATCAGCACCCTTCTTGGTCAAATCAGTCAATGGTTTGGCAATGCTAGAAAAATTACAGATGAAGCGACGATAAAAATTAGCAAAGCCCAGGAACTTTTGCAGACTTTTCAGAGATGTCGGCTGAATCCAATCCTGGATGGCTTGGACCTTAACTGGATCCATCTCGATAGTAGAAGGGGTAAAGATGAACCCCAAAAATGAAACTTTCTGCACACCGAAGAGACACTTTGATCCCTTCACAAACAAAGAGTTAGCACGCAGGACCTGAAAAACCATTCTGACCTGCTTCACATGAGACTCCCAATCATCTGAGAAGATCAAAATGTCATCCAAGTAAACAATCAGGAATTTATCCAGATACTCACGGAAGATGTCATGCATAAAAGACTGAAACACAGATGGAGCATTGGCAAGTCCGAACGGCATCACTAGATACTCAAAATGACCCTCGGGCGTATTGAATGCAGTTTTCCATTCATCTCCTTGCCTGATTCTCACCAGATTATACGCACCACGAAGATCTATCTTAGTGAACCAACTAGCCCCCTTAATCCGAGCAAACAAGTCAGATAACAATGGCAAGGGATACTGAAATTTAACAGTGATCTTATTAAGAAGGCGGTAATCAATACACGGTCTCAGCGAACCATCCTTCTTGGCTACAAAGAAGAACCCTGCTCCCAGTGGTGATGACGATGGGCGAATATGTCCCTTCTCCAGGGATTCCTTCACATAACTTCGCATAGCGGCGTGTTCGGGCACGGATAAATTAAATAATCGACCTTTAGGGAATTTACTACCAGGAATCAAATTGATAGCACAATCACAATCCCTATGCGGAGGTAGGGCATCGGACTTGGGCTTTTCAAATACATCCTGATAATCAGACAAGAACTCTGGGACCTCAGAAGGGGTGGATGACGAAATCGACAAAAATGGAACATCACCATGTACCCCCTGACAACCCCAGCTGGATACCGACATGGAATTCCAATCCAATACTGGATTATGGGTTTGTAGCCATGGCAACCCCAACACGACCACATCATGCAGATTATGCAACACCAGAAAGCGAATAACTTCCTGATGTGCAGGAGCCATGCACATGGTCAGCTGGGCCCAGTATTGAGGTTTATTCTTGGCCAAAGGTGTAGCATCAATTCCTCTCAATGGAATAGGACACCGCAAAGGCTCCAAGAAAAACCCACAACGTTTAGCATCCAAATCCATCAGATTAAGGGCAGCGCCCGAATCCACAAACGCCATGACAGAAAACGACGACAAAGAGCATATCAAGGTAATGGACAGAAGGAATTTGGACTGTACAGTACCAATAACGGCAGACCTAGCGGACCGCTTAGTGCGCTTAGGACAATCAGAAATAGCATGAGTGGAATCACCACAGTAGAAACACAGACCATTCAGACGTCTGTATTCCTGCCGTTCAACTCTAGTCATAGTCCTATCGCACTGCATAGGCTCAGGTTTAACCTCAGGCAGTACCGCCAAATGGTGCACAGATTTACGCTCGCGCAAGCGTTGACCGATCTGAATGGCCAAAGACAAAGACTCATTCAAACCAGCAGGCATAGGAAATCCCACCATGACATCCTTAAGAGCCTCAGAGAGACCCTTTCTGAACAAAGCTGCCAGCGCAGATTCATTCCACTGAGTGAGTACTGACCATTTCCTACATTTCTGACAATATACTTCTATATCATCCTGACCCTGGCACAAAGCCAGCAAATTTTTCTCAGCCTGATCCACTGAATTAGGCTCATCGTACAGCAATCCGAGCGCCAGGAAAAACGCATCGACACTACTCAATGCAGGGTCTCCTGGCGCAAGAGAAAATGCCCAGTCTTGAGGGTCGCCGCGCAAAAAAGAAATAATAATCAAAACCTGTTGAATAGGATTACCAGAAGAATGAGGTTTCAAGGCCAGAAATAGCTTACAATTATTTTTGAAACTTAGAAACTTAGTTCTATCTCCAAAAAACAAATCAGGAATAGGAATTCTTGGTTCTAACATAGATTTCTGATCAATAGTATCTTGAATTTTTTGGACATTTATAACGAGATTATCCATTGAAGAGCACAGACCCTGAATATCCATGTCCACACCTGTGTCCAGAATCACCCAAATGTCTAGGGGAAAAAAAAAAAGTGAACACAGAGCAGAAAAAAAAAAAAATGATGTCAGAACTTTTTCTTTCCCTCTATTGAGAATCATTAGTTTGGGCTCCTTGTACTGTTATGTTTGCTAATGACAGGTGTTACGAAGGCAATCCAGAAACACAGTGTGCTTTGCGATCAGAGCGCACACAGTGATCTGACAAATACCCAAAAATACAAGAACGAGCTCTGAGACGTGGAAACTCTGTAGACTGCACACCTGATCCTATCCTAAACACAACTAAAAGCGGCTGTGGATTGCGCCTAACAACTACCTAGGCAACTCGGCACAGCCTAAGAAACTAGCTAGCCTGAAGATAGAAAAATAGGCCTGACTTGCCCCAGAGAAATTCCCCAAAGGAAAAGGCAGCCCCCCACATATAATGACTGTGAGTAAGATGAAAAGACAAAACGTAGGGATGAAATAGATTCAGCAAAGTGGGGCCCGATATTCTAGGACAGAGCGAGGACAGTAAAGCGAACTTTGCAGTCTACAAAAAACCCTAAAGCAAAACCACGCAAAGGGGGCAAAAAAAACCCACCGTGCCGAACTAACGGCACGGCGGTACACCCTTTGCGTCTCAGAGCTTCCAGCAAAACAAAAGACAAGCTGGACAGAAAAAAAGCAACAAAAAAGCAAAAAGCACTTAGCTATACAGAGCAGCAGGTCACAGGAACAATCAGGAGAAGCTCAGATCCAACACTGAAACATTGACAAGGAGCAAGGATAGCAGCATCAGGCGGAGTTAAGTAATGAAGCAGTTAACGAGCTCACCAGAACACCTGAGGGAGGAAGCTCAGAAGCTGCAGTACCACTTGTGACCACAGGAGTGAATTCAGCCACAGAATTCACAACACAGGCCACAGGAACGATCCAGGAGGAAGCAAGACCAATACTAGAACATTGACTGGAGGCCAGGATCAAAGCACCAGGTGGAGTTAAATAGAGCAGCACCTAACGACTTAACCTCATCACCTGAGGAAGGAAACTCAGAAGCCGCAGTACCACTCTCATCCACCAAAGGAAGCTCATAGACAGAACCAGCCGCAGTACCACTCACGACCACAGGAGGGAGCTTGGCCACAGAATTCACAACAGTACCCCCCCCTTGAGGAGGGGTCACCGAACACTCACCAGAGCCCCCAGGCCGACCAGGATGAGCCACATGAAAGGCACGAACCAGATCGGCAGCATGGACATCAGAGGCAAAGACGCAGGAATTATCTTCCTGACCATAACCTTTCCACTTAACCAGATACTGGAGTTTCCGTCTCGAAACACGAGAATCCAAAATCTTCTCCACAATATACTCCAATTCCCCTTCAACCAAAACCGGAGCAGGAGGATCAATAGATGGAACCACAGGTGCCACGTATCTCCGCAACAATGACCTATGGAACACGTTATGGATGGAAAAGAAGCTGGAAGAGTCAAACGAAAAGACACAGGATTAAGAACCTCAGAAATCCTATACGGACCAATGAAACGAGGCTTAAATTTAGGAGAGGAAACCTTCATAGGAATATAACGAGATGACAACCAAACCAAATCCCCAACACGAAGTCGGGGACCCACACAGCGCCTGCGGTTAGCGAAAAGTTGAGCCTTCTCCTGGGACAAACTCAGATTGTCCACTACATGAGTCCAAATCTGCTGCAACCTATCCACCACAGTATCCACACTAGGACAGTCCGAAGACTCAACCTGCCCTGAAGAGAAACGAGGGTGGAACCCAGAATTGCAGAAAAACGGCGAAACCAAAGTAGCCGAGCTGGCCCGATTATTAAGGGCGAACTCAGCCAAAGGCAAAAAGGACACCCAATCATCCTGATCAGCAGAAACAAAACATCTCAGATATGTTTCCAAGGTTTGATTGGTTCGTTCAGTCTGGCCATTTGTCTGAGGATGGAAAGCCGAGGAAAAAGACAAATCAATGCCCATCCTAGCACAAAAGGCTCGCCAAAACCTCGAAACAAACTGGGAACCTCTGTCAGAAACGATGTTCTCTGGAATGCCATGTAAACGAACCACATGCTGGAAAAACAATGGCACCAAATCAGAGGAGGAAGGCAATTTAGACAAGGGCACCAAATGGACCATCTTAGAGAAGCGATCACAAACCACCCAAATGACCGACATTCTTTGAGAGACGGGGAGATCCGAAATAAAATCCATAGAGATATGTGTCCAAGGCCTCTTCGGGACCGGCAAGGGCAAAAGCAACCCACTGGCACGAGAACAGCAGGGCTTAGCCCGAGCACAAATCCCACAGGACTGCACAAAAGAACACACATCCCGCGACAGAGACGGCCACCAAAAGGATCTAGCCACCAAATCTCTTGTACCAAAGATTCCAGGATGACCAGCCAACACCGAACAATGAACCTCAGAGATAACTTTATTCGTCCACCTATCAGGGACAAACAGTTTCTCTGCTGGGCAACGGTCAGGTCTATTAGCCTGAAATTTTTTCAGCACCCGCCGCAAATCAGGGGAGATGGCAGACAAAATTACCCCCTCTTTGAGAATACCCGCCGGCTCTGGCAAACCCCGAGAATCGGGCACAAAACTCCTAGACAGGGCATCCGCCTTCACATTTTTAGAGCCCGGAAGGTATGAAACCACAAAGTCAAAACGGGAGAAAAACAGCGACCAACGAGCCTGTCTAGGATTCAACCGTTTGGCAGACTCGAGATAAGTCAAGTTTTTGTGATCAGTCAAGACCACCATGCGATGCTTAGCTCCTTCAAGCCAATGACGCCACTCCTCGAATGCCCACTTCATGGCTAGCAACTCTCGATTGCCAACATCATAATTTCGCTCAGCAGGCGAAAATTTCCTGGAAAAGAAGGCGCATGGTTTCATCACCGAGCAATCAGAACTTCTCTGCGACAAAACAGCCCCTGCTCCAATTTCAGAAGCATCAACCTCGACCTGGAACAGAAGGGAAACATCTGGTTGGCACAACACAGGGGCAGAAGAAAAACGACGCTTCAACTCCTGAAAAGCTTCCACAGCAGCAGAAGACCAATTGACCACATCAGCACCCTTCTTGGTTAAATCAGTCAACGGTTTAGCAATACTAGAAAAATTATTGATAATGCGAAGATAAAAATTAGCAAAGCCCAGGAACTTCTGCAGACTCTTCAGGGATGTTGGCTGAGTCCAATCATAAATGGCCTGAACTTTAACAGGGTCCATCTCTATAGTAGAAGGAGAAAAAATGAACCCCAAAAATGAAACCTTCTGAACACCAAAGAGACACTTTGACCCCTTCACAAACAAAGAATTAGCACGCAGGACCTGGAACACCATTCTGACCTGCTTCACATGAGACTCCCAATCATCCGAGAAGACCAAAATATCATCCAAGTATACAATCAGGAATTTATCCAGGTACTCTCGGAAGATGTCATGCATAAAGGACTGAAACACTCATAGAGCATTAGAAAGCCCGAATGGCATAACCAGGTACTCAAAATGGCCTTCGGGCGTATTAAATGCTGTTTTCCATTCATCGCCCCGTTTAATACGCACAAGATTATACGCACCACGAAGATCTATCTTGGTGAACCAACTAGCCCCTTTAATACGAGCAAACAAATCAGAAAGCAGCGGCAAGGGGTACTGAAATTTGACCGTAATTTTATTCAGAAGGCGGTAATCAATACAAGGTCTCAGCGAACCATCCTTCTTGGCCACAAAAAAGAACCCCGCTCCCAATGGCGACGATGATGGGCAAATATGACCCTTCTCCAAAGACTCCTTCACGTAACTCTGCATAGCGGCGTGCTCAGGTACAGATAAATTAAACATTCGACCCTTAGGAAACTTACTACCAGGAATCAAATCGATAGCACAATCACAATCTCTATGCGGAGGTAGGGCATTGGACTTGGGCTCATCGAATGCATCCCGGTAATCAGACAAGAACTCTGGGACCTCAGAAGGGGTGGATGATGAGATAGACAGAAATGGAACATCACCATGTACCCCCTGACAACCCCAGCTGGACACAGACATTGATTTCCAATCTAATACTGGGTTATGGACTTGTAGCCATGGCAACCCCAACACGACCGCATCATGCAGATTATGCAACACCAGAAAGCGAATATCCTCCTGGTGCGCAGGAGCCATGCACATGGTCAGCTGGGTCCAATACTGAGGCTTATTCTTGGCCAAAGGCGTAGCATCAATTCCTCTCAATGGAATAAGACACTGCAAGGGCTCCAAGACAAACCCACAGCGCCTAGCAAACTCCAAGTCCATCAAATTCAGGGCAGCGCCTGAATCCACAAATGCCATGACAGAATAGGAAGACAAAGAGCAGATCAAAGTAACGGACAAAAGAAATTTCGACTGTACCGTACTAATGGTGGCGGACCTAGCGAACCGCTTAGTGCGCTTAGGACAATCGGAGATAGCATGAGTGGAATCACCACAGTAGAAACACAGCCCATTCTGACGTCTGTGTTCTTGCCTTTCAGCTCTGGTCAAAGTCCTATCGCACTGCATAGGCTCAGGTTTATGCTCAGATAATACCGCCAAATGGTGCACAGATTTACGCTCACGCAAGCGTCGACCGATCTGAATGGCCAAAGACATAGACTCATTCAGACCAGCAGGCATAGGAAATCCCACCATAACATCCTTAAGGGCTTCAGAGAGACCCTTTCTGAAAATAGCTGCCAGCGCACCTTCATTCCATTGAGTGAGCATGGACCACTTTCTAAACTTCTGACAATAAATCTCTATCTCATCCTGACCCTGACACAGAGCCAGAAAAAACGCATCAATATTACATAATGCAGGATCTCCTGGCACAAGGGAAAGTGCCCAGTCTTGAGGGTCGCCACGTAATAAAGAAATAATGATCTTAACTTGTTGAACTGGGTCACCAGAGGAGCGGGGTTTCCAAGCCAGAAATAGTTTACAATTATTTTTAAAATTCAAAAACTTAGTTCTGTCTCCAGAAAATAACTCAGGAATAGGAATTTTAGGTTCTAACATAGGATTCTGAACCACTAAATCTTGAATGTTCTGTACTCTTATAGTGAGATTATCCATCAAAGAGGACAGACCCTGAATGTCCATGTCCACACCTGTGTTCTGAATCACCCTGATGTAAAGGGGAAAAGATAGACAGAACACAGTGCAAAAAAAAAAAAATGGTCTCAGAACTTCTCTTTTCCCTCTATTGAGAAGCATTAGTACTTTGGGCCTCCAGTACTGTTATGAACAGGTAATTCAGAACCACAATGGACATTGAAGTTCAGAGCACACAAAGTGACCTGACATTTACCAAAAACATAGGACGAGCTCTGAGACGTGGAAACTCTGCTGAGTTAAATAGATTTAGCAAAGTGAGGCCCTACTTACTGAATAGACCGAGGATAGGAAAGGTAGCTTTGCGGTCAACACAAAAACCTACAAACAACCACGCAGAGGGGCAAAAAGACCCTCCGCACCGACTAACGGTACGGAGGTGCTCCCTCTGCGTCTCAGAGCTTCCAGCAAGCAACAAAAACCAATAAAGCAAGCTGGACAGAAAAAATAGCAAACAAAAAATAACACAAGCAGAACTTAGCTTATGCAGGAGAGACAGGCCACAGGAACGATCCAGGAGGAAGCAAGACCAATACTAGAACATTGACTGGAGGCCAGGATCAAAGCACCAGGTGGAGTTAAATAGAGCAGCACCTAACGACTTAACCTCATCACCTGAGGAAGGAAACTCAGAAGCCGCAGTACCACTCTCATCCACCAAAGGAAGCTCATAGACAGAACCAGCCGCAGTACCATTCACGACCACAGGAGGGAGCTTGGCCACAGAATTCACAACAGTACTCTAGTATATAATCTTATGCCGAAAGAAGCTATTTATTGCATATCAAATCCTCAACTCCATGTGCTGAAGATCAGCCCTAAATGTGTTAAAAACACCCATCATGCTTTATTATTGATTGTAGGCAGTCACTACTGTTCTACTTTCCAGCCATTTGGCAAACAAACTGCCTTCTGTTACAGACAAATAAATTAAATTTTGACTCATCATCAGTCTAGAGCACATGATGTCATTTTTCTGCACTTCACTTCATTGTTTTCATGCATACTTGAGTTGTTTGGTCTTATTTCCATGTTGAAGGTATGACTATTTGACCACGTTCAATTTAGACCACCAGACTTTGCAGAACTGTAGATAGGTATCAATGGGTCACGCTGGTTGCTGCCAGTTCTTAGCTGATGACTACTGCTAGATATCTTCTTATTTTAAAGGAAATAAAGCATAATGTGTCTTTATTCTGTTGTACTAAGATTCCTTGGTCAACTTCTGCCTCTGCAGTCCTGAACATTGACCATTTCTTAGTCCTACTTCAAAAGAGTTTGAATTCATATTGAATAACTAAAAAGAACAAAGACAAAAGCAAATTAAGTAAATACCCTGCAATAAATAAACAGGAATAGTGCATTAAAATAATATAGGGTACTTAGTTAAGTACCCTATACCCTGTACCCTAGTACTTAGTGACCATAATTGGGACAGTCCTAACTCTAATATTAAAACTTTACCATTTGTCAAGTGACATGCATAGGGATAAAGGCTGAGGAGGACTTTCCCCAGCTAGTAGACATACAGATATGGGGAACCACATCAATATAATGTCTAGCTCAAAGAAAAGGCAGGCCACACCTTTATATGCACATGGTGCAAACATAAAAAAAAACCTGTCTTGTAGCCAGTATAAACGTGCGCTTACATAATACATGTGCACAAAATTTTTATCCCAGTTCATTCCTTTAGATCTTGAATAACTAGTCTGCTTTGAAATCTTTGTCTGGGAGAGATGTTGCTGATATGTTAAAAACCATTGAGTCTCGGAGTGCTAAGCTTTGCCATGGTATATAAACTGGAACATGGAATTGTCTTCCGCAACCTCACCTCTGTAGAAGAGTTTGGATGTTGTTCACCCAGTTTTAAGCCTCTCGAACAGCTGTCTCTGTTTTAGCTAATGCACGTGTTTCAACCTACATATCAAAATGATGATCAGTATCACATATTTGGTATTATTGGCTATTCATACACCTAAATAAATTGCAACAAAATTCCTGACAGTGCACTAATAAACCTATCAGATTTCATGTTATTTTGAAGACAAAGCTTGATCATATCAAATATTAATTGATAAAAATAAACTATGAACATTTCTACTTTTGAAAGCATTTCTTGCACACATGCCTATTTTGTTTTGTACATGAAAATATATAGTGTTAGAGTAGTAAAAGGTTATGTGTTAAAATCTGTCATAAGTGTACGCGAAAAAAGCAAGACTTTACAACCAGAACATTGGCTTTGGTCATGGTGAGATCAAGAAAGCCTAAAACATATAGTAAAGATCATTGTGGTTTTGTCCTGATGATGAGGCCTGAAAACCTTGAAGCATGTTGACAAAATAAACCGCATTCATGCTTCACCTGCATGTGTGATCGTATCTTTGAACCTTTGGCAGCGCAAACTCTGAACCACCATATTCCTCATTCTTGGAAAAGTCTCCTTGGTGGTCCTGCTGCAACCATACATGTTTTTATAGGAGTTCTGACTGTCACAACCCTATAAGGTGAGTGTACCTATAATATTTTATACCACTTTGTTATTGGATAAGGCCCTATTTGCGCTTTTTATCTCTCCAGTTTTCCAATTTCATTTAAATCTTATAACTGACCATTTTCATCAGACAGAAAAACATTGGAGAATTCATAATACAATTTTGTCTTCTTTTATTTCAAAATCCCCCTGGCATTCCTTCTCTATCCCCAATACATAAGTAAAACTCATGTAGAAGACAAGGATTTTGAAATCATTTCTTTTGTCACTTTTTTTGTGTGACAAAATAATTATGATTTTACAGTTATAGCTTTGCATATGATTTTGTTCCACGATATGCTGAGCTTTACATTTCAAGAGCATTAACTTGTAAGGCTACAGACAATTGAAATAAGAACCTTGGAAATGTTAAGACTTAATTTTACATTAGTTCATTGTATTTTTCAGTGAACTTTCATGGGTAAAGTAGCCTTTGTAGTTGGCATACACTCTTTCATTCAGAGCTTAAAACAAATATAAGTAGATTTTTCATGAGTACTTGATACTTGTTCTCATATCGGGTCTTAGGAGTTACCAGTTAGTCATTTTATAATGTCCGCGTATAAGTAAAGGAGAGTTATCACCATAATCCAAAGATTTTCTGCATCATTATCTTATTTAGAAACAGATGTACAATTAGTTTTGGCATGACTTTTTTAAATACCGAGACTTGCATAGCTCCCGCTGCTTATAAATATTGCATAATTGTGCACAAATTACACTGGCTCCTCTGGATTCACCAGCATTATTTTGTGTAAAGAAGGAGGAGAACGGTATGCTAATGTTAGGAAAATAAGCATCAGCCATATTGGATGTCAACATGCCTGATCCTTTTCCTGCAGAGAGTTTCAGAATGGTTGTGTCCCTCTCCCTTGTTGAATTTACATAGATGCTTATTCATTAAGGTGCAAATTGCCTCTTCTGAGAAAAAGAGGACTTAAACTCTATAGTGCCACTTGTTGGAAGTAGCGATCCTACAAGTCATAATCAACTCTTTAACGAGTCGTGCAATATGACTTAGGTATGTCACTCTCTATAAGGAGAAACGATACCCCTTAGACCCCTATTCATTAAGGTAGCGTTCATTCAACAGTTAACAGTGGAGTGGTCTACAAAAAAAAAGGAATACATTTGGTTAGACCCATGCTCTATCCCAAGGTTCCAAAACTTTGACCCTCAAGAGCCACCAACAGATCATGTTTTCAGGATTTCCTTATTATTAGTTTATTATTATTAGTATTACACATGTGATGGGATTCTTGGTTGTCCAGCTGATGCAAGTATCACCTGTGTAATACTAAGAAAATCCTGAAAACATGACCTGTTGGTGGCTCATGAGGACCTGAGTTGGGGAACACTGCTCTATCACAACAGTTGGTTCTAACAATTCAGTGGAACACAATCGATGAGAACGACTACAAATTAATTGTTTATAGTATGAAACCATAGAAAAAAATAATACTGGATAAGTGCTGTTAACACAATGTGCAATGATTTTTTAACTAAGGAACACTTGCAACATTTTTCTTTTTTTTCTTATTATTTTAAATGCCTTTGAGTTGTAAAAAAATATTTACTAAGGAGGAATTCCCTGCAAATGCATATTAAATGGATGGCTTCAATTTAGTAAAATAAATCTGCTTTAGTCTAAAAACAGCACCGCACCTGTCTATTAGTATTGCCACTCATGATAATAATAATTTTATTTTCTACAGCACCAACATATTCTGCAGCACTGTACATTTTAGAGGGGACTTGTACAGGCAATAATAGACATTACAGAATAGCAAAAATCACATAAACAACAGATACCAAGAGGAGTGAAGGCCCTGCGCGCAAGCTTACAATCTATGAGGAAATAGGGGAGACACGAGAAGTGGATGGTAACAATTACTTTCATTGTTCCGACCAGCCATAATGTAATATATTGGGTGTTCATGTAATGCTGCATGAACCGGTTACCAGCCAGAATTTGCAGTCTATCAAAAACTAAAATCCTTATTTCAACATTTATTAATAGGACTTTATTGTTGGTATTTTTTGAACTTTTACAGGGAATCTGTCACCCCAAAAATTGCATATGAGCTAAGGCCACCCTCATCAGAGGCTTATCTACAGCATTCTGTAATGCTGTAGATAAGCCCCTGATGCAACCTGAAAGGTAAGAAAACCAGGTTATATTATACTCACCCAGGGGCGGTCCTGCTGTGGTCTGGGTCCGATGGGCATCGCGGTCCGTGTCCAGTTCCTCCTTGCTTCATACGATGAAATCCTCTTCTTGTCTTCCTGCCGCGACTCCGGCGCAGGCGTACTTTGTCTGCCCTGTTGAGGGCAGCGCAAAGAACTGCAGTGTGAAGGCGCTGGGCCTCTCTGACCTTTCCCTCCACCTGCATACTGCAGTACTTTGCTCTGCCCTCAACAGGGCAGACAAAGTACGCCTGCGCCGGAAGACAAGAAGAGGACCACTTTTTATGAAGATCGGAGGCGCCGACCCGGACTGCGATGCCCATCAGACCGGACCGCAGCAGGACCGCCCTTGGGTGAGTATAATATAACCTGTTTTTCTTGCCTTTCAGGTTACATCGGGAGCCCCTGATGCTGGTGGCCTTAGCTTATATACAATTTTTGGGGTGAGAGATTCCCTTTAAGATCAGTTTCTTAGTGTTTACACCTTAAAAAAATAAACGTCTGCATGGTATATGTATGTTCTGCAGGTTTTCCCCACAATGCAAAAGCATATTGATTGGCAATTTTGAATGTGAGTCCCAATGGGAACAGCAATGACAATAAATATAAAGTGCTGCAGAATATATTTTAGTTATATAAGAAAGCAGAATAAACTAAATAAATCCTTAGAGGGGTTTAAAACGCACAAACTTATTTTTTTTGTAAGCCTATTTGTGCGGGATTGTAATGAAGTAATTTGAAGAAACTATTTTTATAACCTTTCCTTCCTCCATTTTTTTTGTTCACTGTGTCCTTCATATTGCTTACATGCTCCTCTTCCTGGTCAAGCAGCTTGCTGTATTTTTTTCCGAACAAACTCCTCATCCTTATAGCCTGTGCAAGCACCACTCTGTCTATGCTCCTGTGCTACTATCTGCTCATCAACTCCTCCCTCATTAGCCAGGACTTTGCTCCTGCACTGTAGCCACCATATCAATGCTGGACTACTGTGAAAAAAGCCATCCTGGTTTTTTTTAACCTCATCCTTGGTTGTACTGTACAAATCACCTACACTTTGCCCATTATATCCATATCCTGTCTGTCTGTGTGTCTGTCCTGGAAATCCCACGTCTCTGATTGGTCTAGGCCGCCAGGCCTCAACCAATCAGCGACGGGCACAGCATGGCGACGATGATGTCATAAAGGTTGCCTCGACCAATCAGCGACGGGCACAGTCTGCCGCAAATTCGCCTCGACCAATCAGCGACGGGCACATATTGACGTAGATGTCACAATGGTTGCCATGGCGACGATGATGTCATAAAGGTTGCCTCGACCAATCAGCGACGGGCACAGTCTGCCGCAAATTCTGGAATCATCATTGTCCATATACTACTGGGACATGAATATTCTAGAATACCCGATGCGTTAGAATCGGGCCACAATCTAGTTCCCATATAATAGAGTACTGCTCATAGCACCCTGTATTATAGTATGTCTCCTATCTCCAGATATTATAGTACAGCTCCTATTCTTTTGTAATATAGCATGGCTCCTATCCTCAGATATTATAGTACTGTTGCTATCCCCTTGTATTATAGTACCGCTCTCATCCCAGTTGTCACAACTCTGCTGTCGGGTATCCCGGGCACCTTGGGATTATATCCCTGATCACACTGAATTTAAGAACACGCCAAGTGTTCTAAGACTGTTGAAAGATTTTGGTTGTGTGCTAGCCCCCTTCTAAGCTCATACTCACCTGTGAGAAAATTGGAGGAGTCTCGCATGTTAATACCCGGCAATCAGATCGGAGCATGCGGCCGCATAGGAATACATGCAGCCACACGCTCTGCTCTGCTCCTGAGTGCCGAGTGCATTGCCGGGTATTAACATGCGAGACTCATCCGATTTTCTCACAGGTGAGTATGAGCTCTTAGAAGGCGGCTAGCACACAACCAAAATCTTTCAACAGTCTTAGATAAATCCACCAAACACCTTCTCAAACAGCAACAACAAACCACCATCCCCTAAACAATGCAGCAATGAATCTAGATCTGGCAATGAGTGCTGGCCAGAGCCCAGAATATATAGGGGAGGGGAGTGGCCAACAGTGAACAGCTGAGAGCCTTAATGCAGGAAAGCTTCCAAGAGCTCTCAACTGAGCAGATTAACCCCTGCACTCCTAAAAGAGACCTACACAATTTAATATTAAAGTGAAGTGCTTCTAATCAGTACAGGTTTAGGAAAAATCAGATGCTTCAGTCTTCTGGCTCATTTCTGTCTTAATAAACAGACCAGTGTATAATAGTACAACTCTTATCCCCAGGTATTATACCACTCCTCTTCTATATGTGTATTATAGGATTGTTTCTATTCCCTAAGCATTATTGTACTCCTCCAATCCCCTTGTATTATATTACTGCTCCTATCCTTATGTGTTCTAGTACTGCTCCCATCCCTGTGTAATAATAATAATCTTTATTTTTCTATAGTGCTAACATATTCCGCAGCGCTTTACAGTTTGCACACATTGTCATCGGTGTCCTCGATGAGGCTCACAATCTAGAATCCCTATCAGTATGTCTTTGGAATGTGGGAGGAAACCAGAGTACCTGGAGGAAACGCACGCAAACACGGGGAGAACATACAAATTCCTTGCAGATGTTGTCCTTGGTGGGATTTGAACACAAGACCCCAGTGCTGCAAGGCTGCAGTGCTAACCACTGAGCCACCGTGCTGCCCGTGAATTGTAGCGCTGCTCCTACCCCTGTGTATTATAGTACCAGACCCCAAACTGTTGAGCAGCTAGAATCCTGCGGAATATGTTGGCGCTATATAAATAAAAATTATTATTATTCTCCATCAGACAAGAATGAGACAATATTCCTCTACTAAAACTCCTGCAGTTATTCTCTTCACTTCAGAGATGGTTACAGACTGTTGTAAGAAGAAGAGTGGATGCTACACCATGGTCGACTTGGCCCTGTCCCAACTTTTTTGAGATATATTGCTGCCATCAATTTTTAAATTAGTATTTTTTCTTCAAATGAAATAGAAAAATGCCCAATTTTCACCTTCTGATACAGTTGATGCTACACATTCTGTTGTGAATAAAATATAGTATTAAATTACCAAATCATTACATTTTTGTTGTCTTGACATGTTGCAGAGCGTCCCAACAGTTTGGGAATTGATGATGTAGTTAAAAAAAGAAAAATACCATAAAAAACTTTAAGCATTCTGACTGACTCATTTAGACACAATATCTGCAAGTTATATGTAAAACCTATTATTCTGAACTCCTTATTATCAGTGGAGGATATAGCTACCGGAGGGCAAAAGGAAAATGTATAGGAACGTCTTAGGTCTCCCTTGAGCTTTAATGTCAAACATTGTTTTCAGTATCATCTACAATAAAACCTTTTGTTTACTACCCATAAATAAATCCCAGTAGGACACTATCAATCTGCTTACATATGCATGTTCTACATTTCTAAGGACGACAAACTTTATAATCCGATATTTTTATTTCTGGACCGCTATTGATATTCCGGAAGCCTGTCAGCTGCATCCTTTGTATATGCTGCTTTGCAGCTCGAACAGAAAAATCATGACAGCTTGCGGCTACTTGTTGTCATGACGTTCATAGTATGCTCAGGGCAGTACCATATAAAGCATATTAAATATCTCTTCCTATTAGCATCAGCCAAATATGTTTTAACAATAACACAGTGATGACAGTGGAATGCGTTGAGAATGTATTATGAGTGGTTTGCAGGAATTACTAGCTGGAATGATAAATGTGACTGTATTCCTTTTCCTCCCACACATGTACAGCCACCCACTTGATACAGAGCACATTGTCAGTGCTGTACAGTCAGGGGGAATATGGTTATAGATTTCTTTCTGTATGAAGGCACATAAAAAATAATGAATGGAGATTAGTATGTCAGTATTACAGCTAACATGAGATAGCAATGATATCCGTGACAAAATTCTACCGAAAATTTAATGTAAAAATAGCTTTCTTCAGCTTTAATCCAGGCTCAGTGTTTGAAAAATCACACAGATACTGAATGTATGAGAATTGTGTGACATCTATGGAAACGACTGGCTAAGCAGAGATTCTCTCTCTGTTTTTTTTCTTTAAATAGAACCAACCTTCAAAGTGTACCAAAGGCCGTGCGTAATATTTGTTAACATTTTTTGTATGGCATTACATCTTACAGTGTATTTCTCATTTCAGAAAAAAACAAATCATATTCAGATTATGTATAAAAGAGTAAGCCTGCCATATACTTTACAAATGTGCTGTGCTCTATTGTTTATCCCCTTTCTGGCATTGGACGTACTATTCCGTCCATGTGACCTGGGACTTAATCCCCATGAACGGAATAGTACGTCCAATATGATCAGCCACGTTCCGGGGGTGAGAGCGGCTGACCGCAGCCGGGTGTCAGCTGATTGTCACAGCTGACACCCGGCCCTAAGTGCCAGGAGAGGCCCCAAGTGCCAGGAGTGGTCACGGACCTCTCCCCACATTTTAACCAATGGAACACTGAGATCAAACATGATCGCAGCGTTCCAGAGCCGGCTGACAGCCACTCTGCCTTTGGATCATAGACCCCGCGGCATGATGCGGGGTCCCGATTGCTCCCATTGCAACCTGATGTTGTCATGATGACATCCGGGTTACCAGAGCTGAGAGACTTCCTGTTCTGCGCAGTTTTTAGAATGGTGTGAAACTTGGGTATTTTCTATCATATAGACCCCTCAAAATGACTTCAAATGTGAAGTGGTCCCTAAAAAAAATGGTGTTGTAAAATTGAGAAATTGCTGGTCAACTTTTAACCCCTATAACTTCCTAATAAAAAAAATTGTTTCCAAAATTGTGCTATAATAGAGTAGACATGTGGGAAATGTTACTTATTAAGTATTTTGTGTGACATTTCTCTGTGATTTAAGTTGAAAAATTGCGAAATTATCAAAATTTTCGCCAAATTTCCATTTTTTCCACAAATAAACGGCAGGTAATATCAAAGAAAATTTAGCACTATTATGAAGTACAATATGTCTTGAGAAAACAATGTCAGAATCACCGGGGTCCATTGAAGCGTTCCAGAGTTATAACCTCATAAATTGACAGTGGTCAGAATTGTAAAAATTGGCCCAGTCATTAACGTGCAAACCACCCTCGGGGCTTAAGGGGTTAAAAAGATTATCAGAAAGGTCTTTGTACTGTCCCCTCATATATTTAAACATTAAAATAAGATCACCCCTTAGCCTTCGTTTTTCCAAACTAAATAGCCCCAAGTGTAATAACCTATCTTGGTATTGCAGAACCCCCAGTCCTCTAATAACCTTGGTCGCTCTTCTCTGCACCCGCTCTAGTTCAGCTATGTCTTTCTTATACACTGGAGACCAGAACTGTGCACAGTATTCTAAGTGTGGTCGAACTAGTTACTTGTATAGAGGTAAAATGATGTTCTCCTCATGAGTATTTATGCCTCTTTTAATGCATCCCATTATTTTATTTGCCTTTGTAGCAGCTGCCTGACACTGGCCACTAAATGTGAGTTTGTCATCCACCCATACTCCCAGGTCTTTTTCATTGACGGTTTTGCCCAGAGTTTTAAAATTAAGAACATAGTTATACATCTTATTACTGCCCAAGTGTATGACCTTATATTTATCCCCATTAAAGCTCATTTGCCATTTATCAGCCCAAGCTTCTAGTTTACATAAATCATCCTGTAATATAAAATCGTCCTCCACTGTACTGATTACACTGCAGAGTTTAGTGTCATCTGCAAATATTGAAATTCTGCTCTGTATGCCCCCTACAAGGTCATTAATAAATATGTTAAACAGAAGAGGGCTCAATATTGACCCCTGTGGTACCCCACTGCTAACCGCAACCCAGTCCGAGTGTGCTCCATTAATAACCACCCTTTGTTTCCTATCCTTGAGCCAGCTCTTAACCCAGTTACGCATATTTTCCCCTATCCCCATTCCCCTACCCCCATTATATATATCTTGATAAATGTTTGTTTATTCACTTCACAAACAGTTCAAAGCCTCTATATGTTTGCTGTTTGTCATTGTAAAAGATTGAGGTTTACTGAAAATATGCCCATGATGGTTTGATCAAAATCCTTGTGGATTTTATTTTCTAGGTGTTTATGGCCCCTCGTCTGATGACTCCATGATATCTCAGTTTCATCCAACCTTGAAAAGTGGCCACTTCAAGGAGTGTGAAAAACTAGAGCTACTGCATAGTGTTATTCACTATATAAGACCAGAGAAACATGACTAAGACAGATGACATGACTAAGACCGGAGATACTGCCTCACCAACACTGGAGCTCCAGCAACCCTCAACCTATTGTTTCCTTCCCCATAATCCTGTAGAATGTGAGCCCGCAAGGGCAAGGTCCTCACTAGGGTTGAGCGAAACGGGTCGTTCATTTTCAAAAGTCGCCGACTTTTGGCAAAGTCGGGTTTCATGAAACCCGATCCGACCCCTGTGCGGGGTCGGCCATGCGGTACGCGACTTTCGCGCCAAAGTCGCGTTTCAATGACGCGAAAAGCGCCATTTCTCAGCCAATGAAGGTAAACGCAGAGTGTGGGCAGAGTGATGACATAGGTCCTGGTCCCCACCATCTTAGAGAAGGGCATTGCAGTGATTGGCTTGCTGTCTGCGGCATCACAGGGGCTATAAAGGGGCGTTCCCGCCGACCTCCATGTTACTGCTGCTGATCTGAGCTTAGGGAGAGGTTGCTGCCGCTTCGTCAGAAGCAGGGATAGCGTTAGGCAGGGTCCATTAACCACCAAATCGCTTGTGCTGTAGCGATTTGCACTGTCCAACACCACCTTCGGTGTGCAGGGACAGTGGAAGCTACATTTTTTTTTTTTCCTCAGCGCTGTAGCTCATTGGGCTGCCCTAGAAGGCTCCCTGATAGCTGCATTGCTGTGTGTACGCCGCTGTGCAAACCAACTGCTTTTTTCAAGCACAAATCCTCTTGTTCCTTCCTTTCTGCACAGCTACTGTATCTTGTTTGTTTGTCCACACTTTTTATTTAATTTGTGCGTCAGTCCACTCCTTATTGCTGCCTGCCATACCTGGCTGAGATTACTGCAGGGAGATAGTAATTGAAGGACAGTTCCTTTTTTTTTTTTTTCTGGGAGATTAAGATTGGCATTTCTGCTAGAGTGCCATCCCTGTCTGTGCCATCTCTCACTCAGTGGGCCATAGAAAGCCTATTTATTTTTTTGCTTGATTTGGGTTCTAAAATCTACCTGAAAAAATCACTACATCAATCAGTGGGAGAAAAATATTGGCCTCAGGGCTTGTGTGCCACTCCTGACTCCTGTGTGTGCCATCTCTCAGTCAGTGGGCCATAGAAAGCTTATTTATTTTTTTGCTTTATTTGGGTTCTAAATTCTACCTGAAAAAATCAATAAATCAATCAGTGGGAGATTAATATTGGCCTTTGGGCTTGTGTGCCAGTCCTAAGCGTGCCATCTCTCTCACAAATAGTGGGCCATAGAAAGCCTATTTATTTATTTATTTTTTGGTTTTATAAATTCTCCCTGAAAAAAAAAGGGAGATTAATATTGGCCTTTGGGCTTGTGTGCCAGTCCTAAGCGTGCCATCTCTCTCTCTCAGATAGTGGGCCATAGAAAGCCTATTTATTATTTTTTTTATTGGGTTTATAAATTTTCTCTGAAAAAAAAAAAAAAGTGGGAGATTAATATTGGCCTCTGGGCTTGTGTGCCAGTCCTGAGCGTGCCATCTCTCTCACAAATAGTGGGCCATAGAAAGCCTATTTATTTTTTTTTTTTTGGTTTTATAAATTTTCCCTGAAAAAAAAAAAAAAAAAGTGGGAGATTAATATTGGCCTCTGGGCTTGTGTGCCACTCCTGACTCCTGTGTGTGCCATCTCTCAGTCAGTGGGCCATAGAAAGCCTATTTTTTGTTTTATTTGTTTTCTAAATTCTCCCTGAAAAAATCATTTTATTTTATTTGGTTTCTAAATTCTTCCTGAAAAAATCATTTTATTCTATTTTTTTTTTTTCTAAAGTCTCCCTGAAAAAAAAAAAATCAGTGGGAGATTAATATTGCCCTTTCTGCTTGTGTGCCAGTCTTGACTCCTGGGTGTGCCATCTCTCTCTCTCTCTCCAATTGTGGGCCATAGAAAGCCTATTATTTTTTTTGCTTGATTTGGGTTCCAAAATCTACCTGAAAAAATCACTACATCGATCATTGGGAGAAAAATATTGGCCTCTGGGCTTGTGTGCCACTCCTGACTCCTGTGTGTGGCATCTCTCACTCAGTGGGGCATAGAAAGCCTTTTTTTTTTTTTTTTTTTTTATTTGGTTTCTAAATTGTCATTGGAAAAATCATTTTATGTTATTTGGTTTCTAAATTCTTCCTGAAAAAATCATTTTATTTTATTTTGTTTCTAAAGTCTCCCTGAAAAAAGAAAATAAATTAAAAAAAACAGTGGGAGATTAATATTAACATTTGTGCTTCAGTGACAGTCCTGCGTGTGTGGCATCTCTCTCATTTGGTGCCACCAAAAACAGAGTGTGTAACATTGTGCCTGATTTTCGTTGTGGTCTCACCCACCTGTAAAGGCGTAGCTAAATCATACTGAAGTTATAGCTCACCGTGTAAGTTGTGTGACAGCAACAAATACCGTTAGTTTGGTTACGTTTTTAAAACAATGAGGAAGTCTGGTGGAAGAGGTCGTGGCCGGGGGCGTTCATTGTCAGCTGGTAATGAGGGTAGTGGTAGTGGTGGAGCATCAGGTGGTCGTGGGAAAAAAAATATTGCACCTAAGTCTGGAGCTGTGGAGCCAGGTTCGTCGTCTGGCTACACAAGGCCTCGAACGCTCCTTTTTCAGGGAGTAGGAAAACCGCTTTTAAAGCCAGAGCAGCAAGAGCAAGTTTTGGCTTATCTTGCTGACTCAGCCTCTAGCTCTTTTGCCGCCTCTCGTGAAACTGGTAAATGTAAAAGCAGCGCGTCGTTAGTGGATGTTCACGGTCAGGGACAAGTCACTTCCTTGTCCTCTTCAGCAAAAACAACAACAGAGAAGAATGCAGCAGGCGACACAACGGGTTACTCCATGGAGCTCTTTACACATACCGTCCCTGGCTAAGAAAGTGAAGCAGTTAACAGTCCATGCCCATTACAAGTTGAATCTGACATGGAGTGCACTGATGCACAGCCACAGCCAGACTACTATGCTGGTCCTTTGACTCAGACCACAACATTGCCCTCGCAGGGTAATGATCAAGAATCAGACCCTGATGAGACTATGTTGCCCCATCACGAACGCTATACCACCGACCGACACGGTGACACAGACGAAGTTGCACACGAGCTACAAGAAGAGGTAATAGATGACCCAGTTCTTGACCCCGATTGGCAGCCATTGGGGGAACAGGGTGCAGGCGGCAGCAGTTCTGAAGCGGAGGAGGAGGGGCCGCAGCAGGCATCAACATCGCAACAGGTTCCATCTGCCGGGCCCGTATCTTGCCCAAAACGCGTGGCAAAGCCAAAACCTGTTGGAGGACAGCGTGGCCATCCGGTTAAAGCTCAGTCTACAATGCCTGAAAAGGTATCCGATGCTAGAAAGAGTGCAGTCTGACATTTTTTTAAACAACATCCAATTGATCAGCGCAAAGTCATCTGTCAAAAATGTTCAACTACCTTAAGCAGAGGTCAGAATCTGAAAAGTCTCAATACAAGATGCATGCATAGACATTTAACCACTATGCATTTGCAAGCTTGGACTAACTACCAAACGTCCCTTAAGGTTGTAGCACCCTCGGCCAATGAAGCTAGTCATCAACGCAACATCCCTTCTGGCAGTGTAGGGCCACCATTTTCTGCACCACCTGCAGTATCTGTGCAGGTTTCTTTGCCAGGCCAAAGCAGTCAGGGTCAGGGAATCACCAGTTTCGTAGTAGGAAACACTGCATCTAGGGCACCGGCGGCAACAATACCATCTCCCACCGTCTCTCAGTCTGCCATGTCCACCGGCACCCCCGCTAGTTCCACGATCTCCAGCTCTCCAGTCCAGCTCACCCTACATGAGACTATGGTTAGAAAAAGGAAGTACTTAGCCTCGCATCCGCGTACACAGGGTTTGAACGCCCACATAGCTAGACTAATCTCGTTAGAGATGATGCCCTACCGGTTAGTTGAAAGCGAAGCTTTCAAAGCCCTGATGGACTACGCTGTACCACGCTACGAGCTACCCAGTCGACACTTTTTTCCAGAAAAGCCATCCCAGCCCTCCACCAGCATGTTAAAGAGCGCATCGTCCAGGCAATCTGTGAGCACAAAGGTGCACCTGACAACAGATGCATGGACCAGTAGGCATGGCCAGGGACGTTACGTGTCCATCACGGCACATTGGGTGAATGTTGTGGATGCAGGGTCCACAGGGGACAGCAAGTTTGGGACAGTTCTGCCTAGCCCACGGTCTAGGAAACAGTTGGCTGTAGCCGTTCGCACCCCCTCCTCCTCCTCCTCGTCCTCCTGCAGAAGCGAGAGCTCGTCCACAGACTGCAGTCGCACAACCACTCCATCCGCAGCTGCCACTGTTGCACACCAGGTCTCCCATTATGCGGCAGCTACTGGCAAACGTCAGCAGGCCGTATTGGCTATGAAGTGTTTGGGCGACAACAGACACACCGCGGAAGTTCTGTCCGAGTTCTTGCAGAAAGAAACGCAGTCGTGGCTCGGCACTGTAGATCTTGAGGCAGGCAAGGTAGTGAGTGATAACGGAAGGAATTTCATGGCTGCCATCTCCCTTTCCCAACTGAAACACATTCCTTGCCTGGCTCACACCTTAAACCTGGTGGTGCAGTGCTTCCTGAAAAGTTATCCGGGGTTATCCGACCTGCTCCTCAAAGTGCGTGGACTTTGCTCACATATCCGCCATTCGCCCGTACACTCCAGCCGTATGCAGACCTATCAGCATTCTTTGAACCTTCCCCAGCATCACCTAATCATAGACGTTGCAACAAGGTGGAACTCAACACTGCACATGCTTCAGAGACTGTGCGAACAGAGGCGGGCTGTTATGTTTTTGTGGGAGGATACACATACACGGGCAGGCAGTAGGATGGAAGTCATGGAGTTGTCAGGTGTGCAGTGGTCGAAGATTCAAGACATGTGTCAAGTCCTTCAGTGTTTTGAGGAATGCACACGGCTGGTTAGTGCAGACAACGCCATAATAAGCATGAGCATCCCCCTAATGCGTCTGCTGATGCAAAGTTTGACGCACATAAAGGATCAGGCGTCTGCAGCTGAGGAAGAGGAAAGCCTTGATGACAGTCAGCCATTGTCTGGCCAGGGCAGTGTACAGGACGAGGTAGCGGGCGAAGAGGAGGAGGAGGACGAGGAGGATGATGGGGATGATTATATTTTTAATGAGGAAGCTTTTCCGGGGCCACTGGAAATTGTTGGCACGGCAAGGCCGGGTTCTGGTTTTTGGAGGGACACAAATGACGTGGATTTGCCTGAAACTGCCCCTCAACCAAGCACAACCGCAGATTTGAGAACTGGAACTTTGGCCCACATGGCGGATTATGCCTTACGTATCCTCAAAAGGGACACACGCATTACTAAAATGATGAACGATGACGATTACTGGTTGGCCTGCCTCCTTGATCCTCGCTAGAAAGGCAAATTGCAAAATATAATGCCACATGACAACTTGGAAATAATATTAGCAACCAAACAATCAACTCTTGTTGACCGTTTGCTTCTGGCATTCCCTGCACACAGCGCCCGTGATCGTTCTCACACGAGCTGCAGGAGCCAGCAGACCAGAGGTGTTAGAGGGGCAGAAATCAGAAGTGGCGTTGGCCAGAGGGGTTTTCTGACCAGGTTGTGGAGTGATTTTGCTATGACCGCAGACAGGACAGGTACTGCAGCATCAATTCAAAGTGACAGGAGACAACATTTGTCCAGTATGGTTACAAACTATTTTTCATCTCTTATCGACGTTCTCCCTCAACCGTCATTCCCATTTGATTACTGGGCATCCAAATTAGACACCTGGCCAGAATTGGCAGAATATGCATTGCAGGAGCTTGCTTGCCCAGCAGCTAGTGTCCTATCAGAAAGAGTATTCAGTGCTGCAGGTTCAATACTAACAGAAAAAAGGACTCATCTGGCTACCCAAAATGTAGATGATCTAACCTTCATTAAAATGAACCACAACTGGATTTCGAAATCTTTTGCCCCACCTTGCCCGGCTGACACCTAGCTTTCCTATGAAAAGGTCTTGCCTGTGGACTATTCTGAATGACTTTTCCAATCTCGTAATTTTCTGCACCTGATTGTCCAGCATACGACATGTTTACACCTCACTAAATGGCCAAACTCCCCACACGGGGCCGTGGTATCGCCACTTGGCGCCAGCACCCGTGAGAGTGCTGTTTGTCTGAAGAGGTGGGTGTGCCCACTTTTGGTCGACGGCACTGCCACTGGATCCCTCATAGTACAATAAAGTGTCTCTGGCGGTGGTGGTGCGCACCCAACGTCAGACACACCGTTGTAATATGAGGGGCCCTGGGCCTGTAACGCCGGCCACAAGACAGTTCCCCCCCCAGCTCAAACAGTGCTCTACCACTTGCAAAATTATCTCTCACAGCTCCACCAATGTTTAGTCTATGCGCTGACATCATTCAATGCCTGGCACTGACAATACCATTGTATTGACATTTTTGTTATGTTAGGCCTTCGAAGCCTGTCTGCGGTCCCTCCTTCCACTAGGCCTCCACTGACCATTGTACTGCTGCCCGTGTACCCCTGGAACCAATTTTAAATTGCCAACAGCCCTATTTTTTTATGTTAGGCCTTCGAAGCCTGTCTGCGGTCCCTCCTTCCACTAGGCCTCCACTGACCATTGTACTGCTGCCCTTGTACCACTGGAACCAATTTTAAATTGCCAACAGCCCTATTTTTTTATGTTAGGCCTTCGAAGCCTGTCTGCGGTCCCTCCTTCCACTAGGCCTCCACTGACCATTGTACTGCTGCCCTTGTACCACTGGAACCAATTTTAAATTGCCAAGAGCCCTATTTTTTTATGTTAGGCCTTCGAAGCCTGTCTGCGGTCCCTCCTTCCACTAGGCCTCCACTGACCATTGTACTGCTGCCCGTGTACCCCTGGAACCAATTTTAAATTGCCAACAGCCCTATTTTTTATGTTAGGCCTTCGAAGCCTGTCTGCGGTCCCTCCTTCCACTAGGCCTCCACTGACCATTGTACTGCTGCCCTTGTACCACTGGAACCAATTTTAAATTGCCAACAGCCTTATTTTTTTTATGTTAAGCCTTCGAAGCCTGTCTGCGGTCCCTCCTTCCACTAGGCCTCCACTGACCACACCACTGCTGCCCGTGTACCCCTGGAACCAATTTAAAATTGCCGACAGCCAGCCCAATTTTATTATGTTAGGCCTTCGAAGCCTGTCTGCGGTCCGTTCTTTCTACTACTACTACACTGACCAGGCCACTGCTGCCCGTATTCCCCTGGAACCAATTTAAAATTGCCTACAGCCATCTGTTATTATGTTAGGCCTTCGATGCCTTTTTGCGGTCAATCCTTCCACTAGGCCTCCACTGACCACACCACTGCTGCCCGTGTACCCCTGGAACCAATTTAAAATTGCCTACAGCCAGCCCAATTTTTTTATTTTAGGCCTTCGATGCCTGTCTGCGGTCCGTTCTTTCTACTACTACTACACTGACCAGGCCACTGCTGCCCGTGTTCCCCTGGAACCAATTTAAAATTGCCTACAGCCATGTGTTATTATGTTAGGCCTTCGATGCCTTTCTGCGGTCACTCCTTCCACTAGGCCTCCACTGACCACACCACTGCTGCCCGTGTACCCCTGGAACCAATTTAAAATTGCCTACAGCCAGCCCAATTTTATTATGTTAGGCCTTCGAAGCCTGTCTGCGGTCCGTTCTTTCTACTACTACTACACTGACCAGGCCACTGCTGCCCGTGTTCCCCTGGAACCAATTTAAAATTGCCTACAGCCATGCGTTATTATGTTAGGCCTTCGATGCCTTTCTGCGGTCACTCCTTCCACTAGGCCTCCACTGACCACACCACTGCTGCCCGTGTACCCCTGGAACCAATTTAAAATTGCCTACAGCCAGCCCAATTTTTTTATGTTAGGCCTTCGAAGCCTGTCTGCGGTCCGTTCTTTCTACTACTACTACACTGACCAGGCCACTGCTGCCCGTGTTCCCCTGGAACCAATTTAAAATTGCCTACAGCCATCTGTTATTATGTTAGGCCTTCGATGCCTGTTTGCGGTCACTCCTTCCACTAGGTCTCCACTGACCACACCACTGCTGCCCGTGTACCCCTGGAACCAATTTAAAATTGCCTACAGCCAGCCCAATTTTTTTATTTTAGGCCTTCGATGCCTGTCTGCGGTCCGTTCTTTCTACTACTACTACACTGACCAGGCCACTGCTGCCCGTGTTCCCCTGGAACCAATTTAAAATTGCCTACAGCCATGTGTTATTATGTTAGGCCTTCGATGCCTGTCTGCGGTCACTCCTTCCACTAGGCCTCCACTGACCACACCACTGCTGCCCGTGTACCCCTGGAACCAATTTAAAATTGCCTACAGCCAGCCCAATTTTATTATGTTAGGTGTTATGTTTGCTAATGACAGGTGTTATGAAGGCAATCCAGAAACACAGTGTGCTTAGCGATCAGAGCGCACACAGTGATCTGACAAATACCCAAAAATACAAGAACGAGCTCTGAGACATGGAAACTCTGTAGACTGCACACCTGATCCTATCCTAAACACAACTAAAAGCGGCTGTGGATTGCGCCTAACAACTACCTAGGCAACTCGGCACAGCCTAAGAAACTAGCTAGCCTGAAGATAGAAATGCCCCAGAGAAATTCCCCAAAGGAAAAGGCAGCCCCCCACATATAATGACTGTGAGTAAGATGAAAAGACAAAACGTAGGGATGAAATAGATTCAGCAAAGTGGGGCCCGATATTCTAGGACAGAGCGAGGACAGTAAAGCGAACTTTGCAGTCTACAAAAAACCCTAAAGCAAAACCACGCAAAGGGGGCAAAAAAAACCCACCGTGCCGAACTAACGGCACGGCGGTACACCCTTTGCGTCTCAGAGCTTCCAGCAAAACAAAAGACAAGCTGGACAGAAAAAAAGCAACAAAAAAGCAAAAGCACTTAGCTATACAGAGCAGCAGGTCACAGGAACAATCAGGAGAAGCTCAGATCCAACACTGAAACATTGACAAGGAGCAAGGATAGCAGCATCAGGCGGAGTTAAGTAATGAAGCAGTTAACGAGCTCACCAGAACACCTGAGGGAGGAAGCTCAGAAGCTGCAGTACCACTTGTGACCACAGGAGTGAATTCAGCCACAGAATTCACAACAGTACCCCCCCCTTGAGGAGGGGTCACCGAACCCTCACCAGAGCCCCCAGGCCGACCAGGATGAGCCGCATGAAAGGCACGAACAAGATTGGAAGCATGAACATCAGAGGCAAAAACCCAGGAATTATCTTCCTGAGCATAACCCTTCCATTTAACCAGATACTGGAGTTTCCGTCTAGAAACACGAGAATCCAAAATCTTCTCCACAATATACTCCAATTCCCCCTCCACCAAAACCGGGGCAGGAGGCTCAACAGATGGAACCATAGGTGCCACGTATCTCCGCAACAACGACCTATGGAATACATTATGTATGGAAAAGGAGTCTGGGAGGGTCAAACGAAAAGACACAGGATTGAGAACCTCAGATATCCTATACGGACCAATAAAACGAGGTTTAAATTTAGGAGAGGAAACCTTCATAGGAATATGACGAGAAGATAACCAAACCAGATCCCCAACACGAAGACGGGGACCCACACGGCGTCTGCGATTAGCGAAAAGTTGAGCTTTCTCCTGGGACAAGATCAAATTGTCCACTACCTGAGTCCAGATCTGCTGCAACCTATCCACCACAGAATCCACACCAGGACAGTCCGAAGACTCAACCTGTCCTGAAGAGAAACGAGGATGGAACCCAGAATTGCAAAAAAATGGAGAAACCAAGGTAGCCGAGCTGGCCCGATTATTAAGGGCGAACTCAGCCAAAAGGACACCCAATCATCCTGGTCTGCAGAAACAAAACATCTCAGATATGTTTCCAAGGTCTGATTGGTTCGTTCGGTCTGGCCATTAGTCTGAGGATGGAAAGCCGAGGAAAAGGATAGGTCAATGCCCATCCTACCACAAAAGGCTCGCCAAAACCTTGAAACAAACTGGGAACCTCTGTCAGAAACAATATTCTCAGGAATGCCATGCAACCGAACCACATGCTGAAAGAACAAAGGTACCAAATCAGAGGAGGAAGGCAATTTAGCCAAGGGCACCAGATGGACCATTTTAGAAAAGCGATCACAGACCACCCAAATGACTGACATCTTTTGAGAAACGGGAAGGTCAGAAATGAAATCCATCGAAATATGTGTCCAAGGCCTCTTTGGGACCGGCAAGGGCAAAAGCAACCCACTGGCACGAGAACAGCAGGGCTTAGCCCTAGCACAAATCCCACAGGACTGCACAAAAGTACGTACATCCCGTGACAGAGATGGCCACCAGAAGGATCTAGCCACTAACTCTCTGGTACCAAAGATTCCAGGATGACCAGCCAACACCGAACAATGAAGTTCAGAGATAAGTTTATTAGTCCACCTATCAGGGACGAACAGTTTCTCTGCTGGACAACGATCAGGTTTATTCGCCTGAAATTTTTGCAGCACCCGCCGCAAATCAGGGGAGATGGCAGACACAATGACTCCTTCCTTGAGGATACCCGCTGGCTCAGATAAACCCGGAGAGTCGGGCACAAAACTCCTAGACAGAGCATCCGCCTTCACATTTTTAGAGCCCGGAAGGTACGAAATCACAAAGTCGAAGCGGGCAAAAAATAACGACCAACGGGCCTGTCTAGGATTCAAGCGCTTGGCAGACTCGAGATAAGTCAAGTTCTTATGATCAGTCAATACCACCACGCGATGCTTAGCTCCTTCAAGCCAATGACGCCACTCCTCGAATGCCCACTTCATGGCCAGCAACTCTCGATTGCCCACATCATAATTACGCTCAGCGGGCGAAAACTTCCTGGAAAAGAAAGCACATGGTTTCATCACTGAGCAATCAGAACCTCTCTGTGACAAAACCGCCCCTGCTCCAATCTCAGAAGCATCAACCTCGACCTGGAACGGAAGAGAAACATCTGGCTGACACAACACAGGGGCAGAACAAAAACGACGCTTCAACTCCTGAAAAGCTTCCACAGCAGCAGAAGACCAATTAACCAAATCAGCACCCTTCTTGGTCAAATCGGTCAATGGTTTGGCAATGCTAGAAAAATTACAGATGAAGCGACGATAAAAATTAGCAAAGCCCAGGAACTTTTGCAGACTTTTCAGAGATGTCGGCTGAATCCAATCCTGGATGGCTTGGACCTTAACTGGATCCATCTCGATAGTAGAAGGGGTAAAGATGAACCCCAAATATGAAACTTTCTGCACACCGAAGAGACACTTTGATCCCTTCACAAACAAAGAGTTAGCACGCAGGACCTGAAAAACCATTCTGACCTGCTTCACATGAGACTCCCAATCATCTGAAAAGATCAAAATGTCATCCAAGTAAACAATCAGGAATTTATCCAGATACTCACGGAAGATGTCATGCATAAAAGACTGAAACACAGATGGAGCATTGGCAAGTCCGAACGGCATCACTAGATACTCAAAATGACCGTCGGCCATATTGAATGCAGTTTTCCATTCATCTCCTTGCCTGATTCTCACCAGATTATACGCACCACGAAGATCTATCTTAGTGAACCAACTAGCCCCCTTAATCCGAGCAAACAAGTCAGATAACAATGGCAAGGGATACTGAAATTTAACAGTGATCTTATTAAGAAGGCGGTAATCAATACACGGTCTCAGCGAACCATCCTTCTTGGCTACAAAGAAGAACCCTGCTCCCAGTGGTGATGACGATGGGCGAATATGTCCCTTCTCCAGGGATTCCTTCACATAACTGCGCATAGCGGCGTGTTCGGGCACGGATAAATTAAATAATCGACCTTTAGGGAATTTACTACCAGGAATCAAATTGATAGCACAATCACAATCCCTATGCGGAGGTAGAGCATCGGACTTGGGCTCTTCAAATACATCCTGATAATCAGACAAGAACTCTGGGACCTCAGAAGGGGTGGATGACGAAATCGACAAAAATGGAACATCACCATGTACCCCCTGACAACCCCAGCTGGATACCGACATGGAATTCCAATCCAATATTGGATTATGGGTTTGTAGCCATGGCAACCCCAACACGACCACATCATGCAGATTATGCAACACCAGAAAGCGAATAACTTCCTGATGTGCAGTAGCCATGCATATGGTCAGCTGGGCCCAGTATTGAGGTTTATTCTTGGCCAAAGGTGTAGCATCAATTCCTCTCAATGGAATAGGACACCGCAAAGGCTCCAAGAAAAACCCACAACGTTTAGCATAATCCAAATCCATCAGATTCAGGGCAGCGCCCGAATCCACAAACGCCATGACAGAAAACGACGACAAAGAGCATATCAAGGTAATGGACAGAAGGAATTTGGACTGTACAGTACCAATGACGGCAGACCTAGCGGACCGCTTAGTGCGCTTAGGACAATCAGAAATAGCATGAGTGGAATCACCACAGTAGAAACACAGACCATTCAGACGTCTGTATTCCTGCCGTTCAACTCTAGTCATAGTCCTATCGCACTGCATAGGCTCAGGTTTAACCTCAGGCAGTACCGCCAAATGGTGCACAGATTTACGCTCGCGCAAGCGTCGACCGATCTGAATGGCCAAAGACAAAGACTCCTTCAAACCAGCAGGCATAGGAAATCCCACCATGACATCCTTAAGAGCCTCAGAGAGACCCTTTCTGAACAAAGCTGCCAGCGCAGTTTCATTCCACTGAGTGAGTACTGACCATTTCCTAAATTTCTGACAATATACTTCTATATCATCCTGACCCTGGCACAAAGCCAGCAAATTTTTCTCAGCCTGATCCACTGAATTAGGCTCATCGTACAGCAATCCGAGCGCCAGGAAAAACGCATCGACACTACTCAATGCAGGGTCTCCTGGCGCAAGAGAAAATGCCCAGTCTTGAGGGTCGCCGCGCAAAAAAGAAATAATAATCAAAACCTGTTGAATAGGATTACCAGAAGAATGAGGTTTCAAGGCCAGAAATAGCTTACAATTATTTTTGAAACTTAGAAACTTAGTTCTATCTCCAAAAAACAAATCAGGAATAGGAATTCTTGGTTCTAACATAGATTTCTGATCAATAGTATCTTGAATTTTTTGTACATTTATAACGAGATTATCCATTGAAGAGCACAGACCCTGAATATCCATGTCCACACCTGTGTCCAGAATCACCCAAATGTCTAGGGGAAAAAAAAAAAATGAACACAGAGCAGGAAAAAAAAAAAAAAATGATGTCAGAACTTTTTCTTTCCCTCTATTGAGAATCATTAGTTAGGCTCCTTGTACTGTTATGATTGCTAATGACAGGTGTTATGAAGGCAATGCAGAAACACAGTGTGCTTAGCGATCAGAGCGCACACAGTGATCTGACAAATACCCAAAAATACAAGAACGAGCTCTGAGACGTGGAAACTCTGTAGACTGCACACCTGATCCTATCCTAAACACAACTAAAAGCGGCTGTGGATTGCGCCTAACAACTACCTAGGCAACTCGGCACAGCCTAAGAAACTAGCTAGCCTGAAGATAGAAAAATAGGCCTGACTTGCCCCAGAGAAATTCCCCAAAGGAAAAGGCAGCCCCCCACATATAATGACTGTGAGTAAGATGAAAAGACAAAACGTAGGGATGAAATAGATTCAGCAAAGTGGGGCCCGATATTCTAGGACAGAGCGAGGACAGTAAAGCGAACTTTGCAGTCTACAAAAAACCCTAAAGCAAAACCACGCAAAGGGGGCAAAAAAAACCCACTGTGCCGAACTAACGGCACGGCGGTACACCCTTTGCGTCTCAGAGCTTCCAGCAAAACAAAAGACAAGCTGGACAGAAAAAAAGCAACAAAAAAGCAAAAGCACTTAGCTATACAGAGCAGCAGGTCACAGGAACAATCAGGAGAAGCTCAGATCCAACACTGAAACATTGACAAGGAGCAAGGATAGCAGCATCAGGCGGAGTTAAGTAATGAAGCAGTTAACGAGCTCACCAGAACACCTGAGGGAGGAAGCTCAGAAGCTGCAGTACCACTTGTGACCACAGGAGTGAATTCAGCCACAGAATTCACAACAGTTAGGCCTTCGAAGCCTGTCTGCGGTCCGTTCTTTCTATTACTACTACACTGACCAGGCCACTGCTGCCCGTGTTCCCCTGGAACCAATTTAAAATTGCCTACAGCCATGTGTTATTATGTTAGGCCTTCGATGCCTGTCTGCGGTCACTCCTTCCACTAGGCCTCCACTGACCACACCACTGCTGCCCGTGTACCCCTGGAACCAATTTAAAATTGCCTACAGCCAGCCCAATTTTTTTATGTAAGGCCTTCGAAACCTGTCTGCGGTCCGTTCTTTCTACTACTACTACACTGACCAGGCCACTGCTGCCCGTGTTTCCCTGGAACCAATTTAAAATTGCCTACAGCCATCTGTTATTATGTTAGGCCTTCGATGCCTGTTTGCGGTCACTCCTTCCACTAGGCCTCCACTGACCACACCACTGCTGCCCGTGTACCCATGGAACCAATTTAAAATTGCCTACAGCCATCTGGTATTATGTTAGGCCTTCGATGCCTGTCTGCGGTCACTCCTTCCACTAGGCCTCCACTGACCACACCACTGCTGCCCGTGTACCCCTGGAAACAATTTAAAATTGCCTACAGCCATCTGTTATTATGTTAGGCCTTCGATGCCTGTCTGCGGTCACACCTTCCACTAGGCCTCCACTGACCACACCACTGCTGCCCGTGTACCCCTGGAACCAATTTAAAATTGCCTACAGCCATCTGTTATTATGTTAGGCCTTCGAAGCGTGTCTGCGGTCCTTCCTTCCAATAGTTCTCCACTGACCAGACCAATGCTGGCCGTGTACCCCTGGAACCCAGCTGAAAGTGCATGTAGCCTCCTTTTTTTCTTTGTTTTATATTTAGAAAGCCCAGATGAACTACGCTGTGCAATGGTTCAAGCTACCCAGTCGACATTTCTTTTGCGAGAAAAGCCATCCCAGCCCTCCAGCGGCATGAAAAAGTCTGCATTGTCATAGCACTCAGGCAATCAAACAGTAGAAAGGTGCACCTGACAAGAGACGCATGGACCAGTAGGCATGTCCACAAAAAGTTACGTGTCTATTACGGCGCACTGGGTTAATGTGTTGGATGCATGGTCCACAGGGGACAGCCTACAAAGTCTGTCTGCAGTCCCTAATTCCAATTTTCCTCCGCTGACCACACCACTGCTGCCCGTGTACCCCTGGAACCAATTTTACAGTGTCTACAGCCTAATTTTGTTATGTTAGGCCTAATACGCCTGTCTGCGGTCCCTCCTTCCAATACTCATCCACTGACCACACCACTGCTGCCCGTGGACCCCTGAAACCTATTTTTAATTGCATAGAGCATCCTTTTTTTAATAGTAGGCGTACAAAGTCTGTCTGCGGTCCACTATTGAAATTTTCCTCCACTGCCCAGAGCACTGCTGCTTGTGTACCCCTGTAACTTTTTTAAGCTGCAGTGAGCCACATTTTTTGTTTAAGTCCTACTACCTGTGTCTGTCTGCGCCACTCAATTCAGCTGTGTTCCTTTGAAAAAAGCTGAGCGTCAATAGTCTTGTTTTCAGCCTCTAGGAATTTTAAAACTGCATTGGGGGTACAACTTTGGTAGGGCCTACTAACGGTGTCTGCCTCCCCAAGGTGTGCCCCAGGTTTCCTCGCCATTGCTTCGAACTTAATGCTCTCGTTTAGTAGTTGTTGGAAACTACACTGCATTAGGCCTACAAATTGGGTATGGGGTGTAGAGAGATGGTGTGTTCCACGCCAAGGTGTTCCCCAGGTTTCCTCTCCATTTCTTCGATCTTCATGCTCTCGTTTAGTAGTTGTTGGAAACTACACTGCCTTAGGCCTACAAATTGGGTATGGGGTGTAGAGAGATGGTGTGTTCCACTCCAAGGTGTTCCCCAGGTTTCCTGTCCATTGCTTCGATCTTCATGCTCTCGTTTAGTAGTTGTTGGAAACTACACTGCAATAGGCCTACAAATTGGGTATGGGGTGTAGAGAGATGGTGTGTTCCACTCCAAGGTGTTCCCCAGGTTTCATCCACATTGCTTCGATCTTCCGACTCTCGTTTAGTAGTTGTTGAAAACTACACTGCATTAGGCCTTCAAATTGGGTATGGGGTGTAGAGAGATGGTGTGTTACACTCCAAGGTGTTCTCCAGGTTGCCTTTCCTGAACTTCTATCTTCAAGCTCTCATTAAATTGTGGTTAAATGGAACAACTGCATTTGGCGTACTAGTTGGTTTGGGGCCTACTATCGGTGTCTGCCACTCCTTGCTGTTCTCCTGGTTTCCTGTCCTGAAATTCCATTTTCAGGCTCTCGTTAAGTAGTTGTTAATGTTAGACTGCATTTGGCCTACTAGTTGGGTTGGGGCCTACTATCGGAGTCTGCCACTCCTTGCTGTTCTCCTCCACTGAACAAAGCTGTGCCGCCTGTTTACTACGGTTGCCAATTTTGAACTGCATTTCGACTACTTACTGATTTGGGCCTACTCTCTGTGTCAGCCTCTCATTCCAGTTGTCCTCCACTGCAATGCCCCCTGGTTAGTCCTGTGTTACCAATTTTGAACTGCATTTAGCCAACTTTATTCTTTGGGCCTATATCTGTGTTTCCTCCTCATCCTGCCCATTGCCCAGCCAGTGATAGATGAGTCTGCTGGTACATTGACCCATAACGCAAAATTCCCTGTGCACGCTACACAGCAAGATTGTGACCCTGCTGAAAGTCAGGTTCCTCTTCCTGCATACCATACCACCTTACACGGGGACAAAGAGGAAGGTGCAGATGAAAGTGCAGGTTCCTTCATCAGGTGGGGGGAGGAATACTAGTTGGCGACGTCACTGGCACAGGGCCTCTCATAGTACGCAAAAGTGTTGCTGCCGGTGGGAGGCGCCCCCGCCGTGCAAACACACCGCTGTACTTTGAGGGGCCCTGTGCCAGTGCCAATGCCAACGAGTGGGCCCCCCCTGCTTGCTCAGGATCACAGCACTTGCAAAGTTGAAATACTTACCTCTCCCTGCTCCACTGCCGTGACGTGTTCCGGATTTCCTGGGCCCACTAATTACTTGAACCAGCCCTACCCCCCACAACTTTAGCCAAATGACCCCCAATTTCAAATGCCTTCCAATTATTATAAGCTAAATTACGATTGACAAGCTTCTGTAACAAGAATGGTTGTTTTTGCCATTAAAATGGGCAGTGTAGGTGTTTTCCTGGCCTCCACTCACTGCTGACTATGCTCCCCCATTGACTTGCATTGGGTTTCGTGTTTCGGGCGATACCCGACTTTTCGCCATAATCGGCCGATTCCACTCGACTCGACTTCTAAGATAGTCGGGTTTCGCGAAACACGATTCGACTCTAAAAAGGTCAAGGTCGCTCAAACCTAGTCCTCACCCCTATGTATCAGTCAGTAATTGTTAGTTTGTTTACTGTAAGTGATATCTGTAACTTGTATGTAACCCCTTCTCACGTACAGTATCATGGAATCAATGGAGCTATATAAATAAATAATAATAATAATAATGCCAAAACTGGGGTTCCTGTACATGTACAGTGTGCTGATACCTGCATAATTGGGGATGCCCATGCAGTGTAGGTAATCTTCCAGGGGTTCTCTGTCTTGGTTTTGCTTCTCTAATATTCCAGGCGGATGATGTTTAAAAGCCTCTTGGTGATGATCTAACTATACTGTATGTAGTTAATCTTCATATCTGTAATATCACATTTATTTAATCCTTATATGAACTTATTAACCTGTGTATGTTAACCCATACAAAAGTGTACGCACTCTCACTATTCAATCATACTGTTCCTTGAATTTTTTAGTTTGAAATAAAATTGCCTTGTATTGCAAGTATTTGCCTTTTTTATAGCCGTATCTGAACCTTAGTGTTAAAAACATGTCAAATAAAATTGCAAAATTCTCCTGTAAATAATTGTGCAAAGAGGGAGCCATCATAACATTAAAAAATATGACTGAATTTTCCTGGGCCCATCCAGTATGTGGGTTCCAAGGCCTAATGGGGTGCATATGACTGACTATGCAGCAGGGCTCGCCTTCCTGCCAATGTATAAAACAAAGGAGTACGGAGCACAAAATGCATATTGTGAAGTGGATTTTCATGGGCCCATCCAGTATGTGGGTTCCAAGGCCTTATGGGGTGCATATGAATTGGTAGCAAGGCAGGCCTTGAATTCAATTCAACACTTTTTCAGGAGTCCCCCCTGGACATCTTATGACAGGGGTACTGTGGTGTGTTGGCAGCCCATCCACTCACAGCATAGGCTACAACAGCTTAGGAGACCCACTGTTTCACAATGGCCCTTTAAGAAGATTAATGCTGCCTGATGCACCTGTAAAAATAGGCTCTGTGACTTTAAGAGTCCCTCCTTTGTAAATGAAACAAGATGGGTCTGCTTATGTGTCACACACCACATGGCCAGCTAGGGGTGTTAAATGTTACAATGACGTTTCCCAGTGAATGCATTTGTAGTGGTTAAAAGCAATGTTAAAGTTGAAAAACGCTTAAAAAATGCAGCGTCTGAACTATGCCTAAGTGGGAGAAGAATTTTTCTTTCTGGGGTGAAATATTTGGCCTTAAAGGCAAGTCATTAACCTGCAAAGGTGTACCTTGACATATTTCCAAGCAAAACCCATTTTGGTTAAGTTTTCATGTGTTTTTTGTGGCACCAGGAAAAATGGTATGAATTTCAGAAAAAAATGATTAAGGCTGTGAACTAGGAGTCAGTAATGATTCCAGAGGTGATTCCCATGAGGTCCCTTTGTCATTTGAGCAGTGTTTCCATCATTTTCAGATGATTTTATAATTTAAAAGGACCTCAGGGGGGATCGCGGTACAAATACTTGGGTCTCCCATAGACTTACATTGGGCTTGTTGTTCTGGCCGAGTACCCGAGTCTTCCAATTTGTTCGACCCAAGCAACGAGCACCCATCACTATTTATATTACATACATATACAGTTAGGTCCATATATATTTGGACAGAGACAACATTTTTCTAATTTTGATTATAGACATTACCACAATGAATTTTAAACAAAACAATTCAGATGCAGTTGAAGTTCAGACTTTCAGCTTTCATTTGAGGGTATCCACATTAAAATTGGATGAAGGGTTTAGGAGTTTCAGCTCCTTAACATGTGCCACCCTGTTTCTAAAGGGACCAAAAGTAATTGGACAATTGACTCCAAGGCTATTTCATGGAAAGGTGTGGGCAATCCCTTCGTTATGTCATTCTCAATTAAGCAGATAAAAAGCCTGGAGTTGATTTGAGGTGTGGTGCTTGCATTTGGAAGGATTTGCTGTGAAGTAAACATGTGGTCAAAGGCGCTCTCCATGCAGGTGAAACAAGCCATCCTTAAGCTGCGGAAACAGAAAAAAAAACATCCGAGAAATTGCTACAATATTAGGAGTAGCAAAATCTACCATTTGGTACATCCTGAGAAAGAAAGCAAGCACTGGTGAACTCATCAATGCAAAAAGACCTGGGCGCCCACGGAAGACAACAGTGATGGATGATCGCAGAATAATCTCCATGGTGAAGAGAAACCCCTTCACAACAGCCGACCAAGTGACCAACACTCTCCAGGAGGTCGGCGTATCAATATCCAAATCTACTGTAAAGAGAAGACTGCATGAAAGTAAATACAGAGGGTTCACTGCACGGTGCAAGCCACTCATAAGCATCAAGAATAAAAAGGCTAGACTGGACTTTGCTAAAAAAAAATCTAAAAAAGCCAGCACAGTTCTGAAAGAACATTCTTTGGACAGATGAAACCATGATCAACCTCTACCAGAATGATGGAAAGTGAAAAGTATGGCGAAGGCGTGGTACAGCTCTTGATTCAAAGCATACCACATCATCTGTAAAACATGGCTGAGGCAGCGTGATGGCTTGGGCATGCATGGCTGCCAGTGGCACTGGGTCACTAGTGTTTATTGATGATGTGACACAGGACAGAAGCAGCCAAATGAATTCTGAGGTATTCAGAGCCATACTGTGTGCTCAGATCCAGCCAAATGAAGCCAAACTGATTGGTTGTCGTTTCATACTACAGATTGACAATGACCCAAAACATAAAGCCAAAACAACCCAGGAGTTTATTGAAGCAAAGAAGTAGAATATTCTTGAATGGCCAAGTCAGTCACCTGATCTCAACCCAATTGAGCATGCATTTCACTTGTTAAAGACTAAACTTCAGACAGAGAGACCCACAAACAAACAGAAACTGAAAACCACCGCAGTGAAGGCCTGGCAGAGCATCAAAAAGGAGGAAACACAGCATCTGGTGATGTCCATGAGTTCAAGACTTTAGGCAGTCATTGCCAACAAAGGGTTTTCAACCAAGTACTAAAAATGAACATTTTATTTAAAATTATTTAATCTGTCCAATTACTTTTGGTCCCTTTAAAAACAGGGTGACACATGTTAAGGAGCTGAAACTCCTAAACCCTTCATCCAATTTTAATGTGGATACCCTCAAATGAAAGCTGAAAGTCTGAACTTCAACTGCATCTGAATTGTTTTGTTTAAAATTCATTGTGGTAATGTCTATAACCAAAATTAGAAAAATGTTGTCTCTGTCCAAATATATATGGACCTAACTGTATAGATAGAAGAAAAGCCAGCAATTCATCTGCCATGTATTGTAAAATCACTGCAGGAGCCAACAGGATAGAAGAGATGGATTACATACAGTAAATACAAATAGAATAGGTAGATATATAGATGTCTATGACAAATACAATTAGTGCAGTGTGTGTTCAGCTTACTGTACTTGTATTTAATAAAAGAATATTTTTCAGAAAAAAATGGTGTAGGCTCCCGCGCAATTTTCGCAGTCAGCAGAGGGAAAGCTGATGGCTGGGGGCAGATGTTTAAAGCCTGGGAAGGGGGTAATACCCATGAAATTTCCCAGGCAGTTAATATCAGCTCACAACTGTATACTTAGCCTTTACTGGTTATTAAAATGGAAGACCCCCCCTTAAATGAAGTGGGGTCCCCTATAATAATAACCAGAAAAGGCTATGCAGACAGCTGCGGGCTGATATTAATAGCCTTGGAAAGGGCCATGGATATTGGCCCACCCCAGTCTAAAAACATCAGCTCTCAGCCACCCCAGAAAAGGCGCATCTCTATGATGCCCCAATACTGACACTTAGCCTCACTCTTCCCACTTGCCCTGTAGTGACGGCAAGTGGGGTAATAGTTGGGAGAGGTTGATGTTACCTCACAAATTCTCCCGATGCCCTCATCATCTGCAAAAGAGGTAAAAAAACAAACAACAATATTCCTCACCTTTCCTCTAAGATGCTTTTAATCCATTTGTCCCACAAGAGGTCTAGGTCTGCTACATCTAGATAGTAGGCTGCAAAAATGCATGATGCATCCATACAACCTTTCATCCAGCAGACACACTATCAATTGAATCTATTCTATTCTAACCTGTCAGTGTGTTTTTACAGTATGCGGCACTTGAATTGATGGCATTTCTTCTATTTATGTATGTAATATATATACTATACATATATATATATATACACCGTATATATATATATATATATATATATATATATATATATGTGTGTGTGTGTCACTGACAGCAATATATCTACGTATTCTCTGAGTATATATTCTATTCTAACCTGTCAGTGTGATTTTACTGTACCCGGCATATGAATTGCCGACTTTTCAAATGCGATCTGTGGGTAAAAATCGGACATCACTCACATGGTCTTAGTGCTGTGTAATTTTTTTCTCGCACCCATTGACTTGTATTGTGGAATGTGGTCTGATTTCTGTTTACAATTGCAGCATGCTGCAACTTTTTTCCAGTCCAATTGTGCTCAGATCCAAGCTGGAAAAAAACACAGATGAACACACAATCAGAATAATATTGGTCTGAATTAAATCCGATCAGATTGCATTTGTCTGATTTCATCACAAGTGGGAATGAGCCCTTACAGTGGGTCTCTGTGGTCAGACCTCAAGAAAGCTATGATAAAGGCAAAAAGCCTCTTTTTTAAGTTGAGACTAATACAGATGTCTCCTTCAAACCGCATATCCAAGCCCTTTCCATTTCCTGCCACCTTCAACTCAAAAATATTTCACGGATCCGTACATTCCTAAACCAAGAATCTGCAAAAACCCTGGTCCATGCCCTCATCATCTCCCGCCTCGACTACTGTAACCTTCTGCTCTGTGGCCTCCCCTCTAACACTCTCACACCCCCCAATCTATTCTAAACTCAGCTGCCCGACTAATCCACATGTCCCCCGCTATTCCCCAGCCTCTCCCCTCTGTCAATCCCTTCACTGACTTCCCATTACCCAGAGACTCCAGTACAAAAGCCTAGCCATGATATACAAGGCCATCCACAACCTGTCTCCTCCATACATCTGTGACCTCGTCTCCCGGTACTTTCCTGCACGCAACCTCCGATCCTCACAAGATCTCCTTGTCTACTCCCTCTTATCTCCTCTTCCCACAATCGTATACAAGATTTCTCTCGCGTATCACCCCTACTCTGGAACTCTATACCACAACATATCAGACTTTCACCTACCATCGAAACCATCAAAAAGAACCTGAAGACCCACCTCTTCCAGCAAGCCTACAACCTGCAGTAACCACTGATCGACCAAACCACTGCACGACCAGCTCTATCCTCACCTACTGTATACTCACCCATCCCTTGTAGATTGTGAGCCCTCGCTGGCAGGGTCCTCGCTCCTCCTGTACCAGCGGTGACTTGTATTGTTCAAGATTATTGTACTTGTTTTTATGTATACCCCTCCTCACATTTAAAGTGCCATGGAATAAATGGCGCTATAATACTAAATAATAATAATAATGTAGAGGACTGCAAAAGGGGCCCTAAAACTGAGACATTGAAAGTGTATTAGTGAATGAGATTAAATTATTTATAATACAAAATGACATGTATTTATGCTTCTGGAAACCCTTTAACTTTCAATACACTTTATTTTCTCATTCGGCCTGGAGCTTATCTGTAATTTGTTTAGAAACTTCTGCTGTCACTAAAAAAACACATAAAAGTGAAAAGAGAGCACGAAGGAGGTGATGCTAAAGTCTCCTATTCTCAGCTTGCCTGTGAGACCCATGCTGTGTGAGGGAAGTTGGGTGAGGAAAAAGCTGTTGAGAGACTTGAGAGACTACTGAATTTACTTTATACCTGGAGTCTTCCACTCAGCGCACTTATAGACAGAAATTATATATTTACAGAAATAGAACAGAAGAAAATGAAAGATCTATAACATGCAGGTTAAGCTCAACAACATTTTTCTTTGCTGGATTTAAAATATATCTAAAACTACCTAAATGGAGATGAAATTATTATTATTATTATTATTATTAGAAATTTTATTTTACTTTTAAATTTTTTAATTTTTATTTTTTAATTTTTAAATCTTTTGTTTCATATTTGTTTTGATTCTTTTTCTCATCTCTTCTTTTTGCCTATTTTTCATCTTTTCACCTTCCCTCCCATTTTCTCCTTATTTTGATCCTCCACATCTATGCTATTTCAGCCTTTCTCTTCCTCTACAGTGGCTTTAAAAGTTTTCACCCCACTTGGCATTTTTTGTGCTTTACTACCTCACAAGCTGGAATTTTACTGTTTTTTTGAGGGTTTGCATCAGATCATGTAAAAAACATGTCTGTCTACTACTTTTTATTGCAAAGCAAACAACAAATAGAACAGCATAAATGAAAACTTCAGTGTGCATATCTATTCACCCCTGAAGTCAGTACTTTGAAGAGCCTCCTTTTTCTGCAATTAAAGTTGCAAGTCACTGTGGATAGGTCTCTATGAGGTTTCCATATCTTGCCACTGGGATGTTTACTCATTCCTCAAGTCATCTAGTTATCTATAAATCTCCCAAACCAAACAATGTAATTTTGTAAGGGTTATCATCACTGTATAAAAAAATATTTTCCTATCTCACCTTAACCAAATTTGCCAACATGGGAGAAAATTTTGCTCCCATGATAACTCCTGTTTGAACAAAGAAACTATTGTCAAAACTAAAATAATTGTGTTTCAACAAAAAATGAGTAGCTGACATTAAAAAATCTTTGGTACCCATGTCATATAAACTGAATTTCTCCAAGTGGTATGATAAACTATGCATTGCTACATCATGCGATGTGGAAGGATAAAGTCCCACCACATCGCAGGATAACCAGCTGCATCCTTTTTTCCACAAAAATCTATCAAAAATGCCGGCTATAAATTTGGTATCCTTAATATAGCTAGGTGTTTCCATCACTAATGTTTGTAAGTGTTGATCCACCAAGATCCTAGCTTCTCTCCCAAAGCCTCTATCCCTGCCACTATGGGTCTCAGTGGAGGGGGAAATATGTTTTTATGTACTTTCGGGAGGGCATGGTATATGGGGGTTATAGGATATTCGACATGCAAATATTCTGCTATTGTTTTGTCAATCACTCTCATATATAAGCCTTCTTGTATCAAGTCATGTAAACATTTATTATAGTCATGCATTGGATCATTTTTCAACTCCATATAAACATTTTTGTTTTCCAAGTCCGCTAGAACAAGTTTTTTGTATAAGCCCGCATTTATTATTATTATTGTTCCGCCTTTGTTCGCCTGATGTACAAGTAGATCTTGATTGTTCTTAATTTCTGATATGGCTTTTCTTTCACCTATTGACAAATTACTATAGGATGTCTTTTTTTGTTTTTCCGTGTTCTTCTTAAGTTCAATAAGTTCTTTTTCTACAATTTCCTGAAATTGGTCTAGCCAGGGGATTCGTTATTGTATGGGGTAAAAGAAAGGGTTGTTAATTTTAAAGCTTTTATTCAGATTACCCACGTTATCTTGTGATTCCATCTGTTAATGTCTTAAGCATAAATATGCTCATTGTTCTTCAAAATCTCTATTAAAAAATTAATTCTCAGGCATATTTTGGTCACTCATATTTTGAATCTCCTTGTTCTGTTCAAAGTTTTCCTCAAAAAAATGTTTTTTAGAATGTTATGTTACGTGCTAATTTATTGACATCTAATATGGTTTTAAAGATGTCAAACTCATTTGTGGGTGAGAACACCAATCCTTTACTCAATACATTTAGTTGTTCCTGAGAGATAATATAACTAGACAGATTCCATATTGGTATACTTGGCGGCGGTGAGTCCTGTTCCTGACTGGATAACGTCTTCCTCTTGTGCTTCCTTCCCGCGCGTTTTCTCTGTTTTTTGAGAAGTTATTCATGTTTTTTTGTAGGACCAAAATAGTTTTTCTTTTGTAAAGTTTGTTGCATTTCCATAGATGAATATGAAAGATCATCAGTAGTTGTAGCAAATGATATATCTGAGACATAATTTGTATTATCAAATGTCACTCTGTTATTTCTTTTATTATTTCTTTTTTTTCAGGATAGAAAAGGGTTGTTTGTTCCATTCATATACTTGCTTATTGGTGTAATCTTCCGTGTCTCTAGAAATATTTTTCTTTTTAATATCCATAATATTCTTCTCTAATTTTGCTAGATTAGTAGTTAGTCCTTCATTTAAGATTTTAAATTCTTTCATTTGTGCATGTGGTTCCAACAATTTTTGTGTTTCTTTTATTTCTTCCTTCACTTTATTCAGTTCCATGTCTTCATTTTTAATTATCAACTGAGTAAGTCTGAAAGAGCATTGGCTTAATATTGTATTCCACTCTATCTGGATTTCTTCACTATAAATAGTGGTGGCTATCTTTTTTATACGCAACCCCCTTGGTATCATTTCTTTATCCAAATATGTTTTTAGGGTTGTATAGTACCACCAAATTTTCATCTCTTTTGACATTTATTTTCTAATGTTATCATGAAATGTTTTAATTCATCCGGCTTTTCCATATCCACATTTGATTGATTACCAAATACTGTAGCCAGTTTGCTCATTCTTGTTGAACAGTCATTGATATCATGGAAACTGCTATATTGTGAGGCCATTATATACGTTGGAACCATTTTTTATGCTGTTATGATCAGATTGGACAACATATAGCCTACGTGAGCAGGACAAAAAAAACGCTCTAGTAAATGCAAAAAGTATAGTTAGTCAGCTCACCTGAATGCCGGCTATTCCTCATCTGTTCCTGTACGGACAGTTGAGCAATCAATCCATAGAAAAAATACGATAGGTCCAGCAAGAATGAAGTTAAAATATTCACATTTATTTCTTCAATTTTTTAAATATTCAAAGTAGGTAACCACTCAAAAATATTAGATAATAATAGCCTACAGCATACCGCTCATATAGCAGCGTTTTTCCAAAGCGTTTCGACTGACGTCTTAATCATGGCATGTCCGGAATAAGACTGGGAGATTTTTATAGATCCTTCTGCAGTATCATCACAACTGCTTCTAATTATGTTAATTGTCTCACCTGTATACCCCAGACTTGTTGCTGCGTTAGCAGTTAAAACTACACAAAAGCAAAAACAAATACCAAACTATATATACCAGAATATTTACATGTCGAATATCCTATAACTCCCATATACCATGTCCTCCTCAAAGTACATAATAACATATTTCCCCCTCCACTGAGACCCATAGTGGCAGGGATAGGGGCTTTGAGAGAGAAACTAGGATCTTGGGTGGATCACCACTTACAAACGTTAGTGTTGGAAACACCTAGCTAGATTAAGGATACCAAATTTACAGCCAGCATTTTTGATAGATTTGTGTGGAAAAAAGGATATAGCTGGTTATCCTGTGATGTGGTGGAACTTTATCCTTCCATATCGCATGATGTAGCAATGCATAGTTTATCATACCACTTGGAGAAATTCAGTTTATATGACATGGTTACCAAAGATTTTTTAATGTCAGTTACTCATTTTTTGTTGAAACACAATTATTTTAGTTTCGACAATAGTTTCTTTGTTCAAACAACAGGAGTTTGCATGGGAGCTAAATTTTCTCCCATGTTGGCAAATTTGGTTATGGCGAGATGGGAAGAGATTTTTTATACAGTGATGATAACCCTTACAAAAATTACATGGTTTGGTTTGGGAGATTTATAGATGACTTATTGTTTATTTGGAGGGGTTAAGAATTACAAGCAATGGAATTTGTGAAATATATGAATAACAATACCTTCAATCTGAAATTTACTTACTTCTTTAACCAAAATTAGATAAATTTCTTGGAACAAAAATTACTGGCAGACACTGGAAAATCCAAAGTCTGCATTGCCCCTTTCCGCAAGCTGACAGCCAGCAATAGTATATTAGCTGCTAATTTTTGCCATCCACCACGTATAAAACACAACATACCATATGGAGAATTAATAAGGACTAAGCAGAATTGATCAGATCCAATTAAATTTAAATCAGAAAAAGTGGAGGTATGCAGCAGATTATCTGGTAGAGGATATCCAAATTGGTCACTAAAAAAAGCTAAAGCTCGAGTAGAAGGAATGGATAGAGAGACATTATTGTATAAAGCAAAAAAAAATCATAAAAATTCTTCATGTATCACGTTCACAACAAAATACAGTCCCCAATACAAAAATATAGTTAACATAATTAAGAGATATATTCCCATATTAAATCAAGACAGTAAATTAAAAAACATAATTTCCAACAATATTCGGGATGTAGCAATAAAAGCTCCGATGCTATGAACAATATTATCCCCAAGTCTATTTAATGGACAGGATATATGTAAAAACAAGGGAAAAAAAACATGGTTAAATTTAACGGGGTTTTTTTTAGATGTGGAGCACAGCGCTGTTTGGTGTGCCGGTTTGTTGTTAAAAAATTAATGTATTTCAATCTCGACATAATCTTAGAAGTTTTGGCATTAGAGATTTTATTCATTGTAATGATACTTACATGGTATACCTAATTAAATGCACACTATGTAAGTTACAATATGTAGGGTGCAAAACGTGCACATTGAAAACAAGGATCGCCGGCATTTGTCAGATGCAAATAACGTGTTAGGACTGCCGAAACGCACCAAATAATAATATTAGAGAATATGAGGTGCTTTTGCAGTTCGGGGTCCACCGTGCAAAGATGACACCTGCAGCTAAGTAATGGCGGATGGACGCTTTCTCAAATGTGGGTTAGACCTCACCCAGTGTGAATGGAAGCAAACTCTGCTGCTTCACAGAGTCCCCGTAAATACGCTGCGCCCTGTTAGCAGTCACAGGGTGCAGCTGAAAGATATTAGTGGGATCCCTATGAATCACCCCCACTAAACTGGTGATTGGACTCGCTCTGACCCTTGGTGGCTTTTGAGCCTGCGCCTGAGGGCGCCCTGAGTCAGATGCTGAGAACAAGCAGGATTTCCCACCCTACACTGACCAGCTGTCAGGAAAGCGCACTGATTGCGCATGGTGCCGTACAGGTAAGCTTTCATCCATCAACAGACATTCATCTACACATACACACACGTTATCAAGTTTATACTAGAGCATGGCCGTGCGGCCATGCAAACTTTTTTTTGCTGTAGCTCTCAAGGACCTTCTTAATGGTCCATTAGGAGCTGCTACAGGACCTGAGTGTGTGACATCCAACCTCCAATGGGAGTTCATCCCGTGGGCATGCTCAGTATGGGAAAAGCAGGACTTAGTCCCTGAAACACCTGCTCGCTGCTGATCAGCACTGGCTACCAAAGCAGAGCCTGGAAAAGCAACAGTAACCAAGCGCACAGTATCAGCTTGAGCCAGACGCTGGGACTGATGTCGCCACTGAGCAGGCTCCACTGTGGCTGGAGGAGAATGGGAGACCGCAGCAGACATGGTTCGAGATTCACCCTGTGCAGAGGCAAGAACTCGACTCCTAACCTAACGCATCAGCATTTAGATTTTCTTCGGTATCTCAGCATTTTGCCAATGTGCATAAGTGAGATACAACGGCATTTTCCTCCTGTGCAATAGAAAAGGTTTACAGACCACAAAGAGGTGGAGACCATAGAAGAAAGCTATTGAACAGAGTATCATTTTGGATTTTTACTTTAGAGACTAGAAATCCGCATGGTCTGAACTCCAGACCAGATTTGATATTACAATAAAATTTTGCCTAGAATAATGTTCAATTATGAATATACCGTATATACTCCAGTATAAGCTGAGATTTTCAGCCCACTTTTTGAGGCTGAAAGTAACCCTCTTGGCTTATACTCGAGTCATACCCAGGGGTCGGCAGGGGAGGGGGAGCGGAGCTGTGTAATAATACTCACCTTCTCCTGGCACAGTCCCTTCATGCATTTTACCCGGCGCCGACAGCTTCTTCCTGTAGTGGGCGGTCACATTGTACCCCTCATTACAGTAATGAATATGGACCCTACTCCACTCCCATAGGGGTTGAGCCGCATATTCATTACTATAATGAGCGGTACCATGTGACCATTCACTACAGGAAGAAGCTGCTGGCGCAGGGGAACAACAGACGTGCAGCAACGGCGACAGGAGCAGGTGAGTATAACTCAGTGCACAATATTCACCTGCTCCCCATTCCACCATCGGCGCAGCAACATCTTCCCCATCCTCTGCAGTGACGCTCAGATCAGAGGGCGTGGTGACGCAATTAGTGCACGCTGCCCTCTGCCTGAACGTCAGTGCACAGGACGGGGAGACACAGTGTCGGTCAGCGGTGGAATGTGAATATAGCAAGTGCCGGGGGTCTGAGAGGTAAGTATGTGATTTGTTTATTTTTTTATCGCAGCAACAGCATATGGGGCAAATATCTGTATGGAGCATCTTATGGGGCCATGTGCAGAATTATATGGGGCAATTATCTGCATGGGGCATCTTATGGGGCCATGTGCAGCATTACATGGGGCAAATATCTGAATGGAGCATCTTATTGGGCCATGTGCAGCATTACATGGGGCAAATATCTGTATGGAGCATCTTATTGGGTCATGTGCAGGATTACATGGGGCAAATATCTGTATGGGGCCATGTGCAGCATTATATGGGGCAATTATCTGTATGGAGCATCTTATGGGGCCATGTGCAGCATTATATGGGGCAATTATATGTATGGAGCATCATATGGGGCCATGTGCAGCATTATATGGGGCAATTATCTGTATGGAACATCTTATGGGGCCATGTGCAGCATTACATGGGGCAATTATCTGTATAGGCCATGTGCAGCATTATATGGGGCAATTGTCTGTACGGATCATGTTATGGGGCCATGTGCAGCATTATATGGGGCAAATATATGTATGGATCATCTTATGGGGTCATGTACAGCATTATTTGGGGCAAATATCTGTATGGAGCATATTATGGGGCCATGTGCAGCATTATATGGGGCAATTATCTGTATGGGGCCATGTGCAGCATTATATGGCGCAATTATCTATATGGAGCATCTTATGGGGCCATGTGCAGCATTATATGGGGCAATTATCTGTATGGATCATGTTATGGGGCCATGTGCAGCATTATATGGGGCAAATATATGTATGGATCATCTTATGGGGTCATGTACAGCATTATTTGGGGCAAATATCTGTATGGAGCATCTTATGGGGTCATGTGCAGCATTACATGGGGCAAATATCTGTATGGGGCCATGTGCAGCATTATATGAGGCAATTATCTGTATGGAGCATCTTATGGGGCCATGTGCGGCATTATATGGGGCAATTATCTGTATGGATCATGTTATGGGGCCATGTGCAGCATTATATGGGGCAAATATATGTATGGAGCATCTTATGGGGCCATGTGCAGCATTATATGGGGCAATTATCTGTATGGGGCCATGTGCAGCATTATATGGGGCAATTATCTGTATGGAACATCTTATTGGGCCATATGCAGCATTACATGGGGCAATTATCTGTATGGAGCATCTAATGGGGCCATGTGCATCATTATATGGGGCAAATATCTCTATGGAGCATCTTATGGGTTCATAATCAACATTTGTGCAGCACTATATGGGGAATATTTTAATATGGAGAATCTTATGGAGCCCATCATAAACTGTTAGGAGCATTATGTGGGGCATCCTCAACCTACTGAACAGCCGCACAGCCAGCTCTTCCCTCTCCTAGTGTATCCTCACCCACCCCCTGCAGACTGTGAGCCCTCGCGGGCAGGGTTCTCTCTCCTTATGTACTCGTGTGCCTTGTTATCTGCTCATGTTTAATGTATTTGTCTATATTTGCCCTGTATTCACATGTAAAGTGCCATGGAATAAATGGCGCTATAAAAATGTATAATAATAATAATAATATTTTGTATGGAGCATCTTATGGGGCCATCATGAACTGTATTGCGCATTATATGGGGCTCCTGATTCAATATGGATATTCAAAAACACTTAAACTACTGATTTCTCAATTAATTTTACTTTTATTGGAATCTTTTTTTATTTTAGAAATGTACCTGTAGCTGCTGCATTTTCCACCCTAGGCTTATACTCGAGTCATTAAGTTTTCCCAGTTTTTTGTGGCAAAATTAGGGGGGTCGGCTTATACTGGGGTCAGCTTATACTCGAGTAAGTACGGTATATTCTCTCTTGTTTTTTAATATATTGTATATATATATATATATATATATATATATATATATATATATATATATGGTTTGGTATTTGTTTTTGCTTTTGTGTAGTTTTAACTAGGAAACAGATAATGTAGCAGCAAGTCTGGGGTATGCAGGTAAGTCATTTAACATAATTAGAAGCAGTTGTGATGATACTGCAGAAGGATCTATAAAAATCTCCCAGTCTTACTCCAGACATGCCATGATTAAGACGATAGTCGAAACGCATCGGAAAAATGCTGCTATATGAGCGTAATGCTGTAGGATATTGCTATCCAATATTTTTGAGTGGTTACCTACTTTGAATATTTTAAAAATGAAGAAATAAATGTGAATATTTTAACTTTTTTCCTGCTGAACCTATCGTATTGTTTATGGACTGATTGGTCAACCGTCCATGCAGGAACAGATGAGGAATAGCTGACATTCAGGTGAGCTGACTATCTATACTTTTTGCATTGATTGACTGGTGCATTCCGGTTAATGGTGCTGCAGCTTCTGTGGCCTTTCAGGAAATGTGTCTATATACTGGCAAACCTTGTGACACTTAGATTGCACATAGGTGAACTTCCTTACACTAATCATGTGGCTTACGAATGCAAATGTTTGCATCAGAAATTTTTAGGGGCTCCAAAGCAATAGGGGTGAATACATATTCACATGATAATTATTTATTTGATCCCATAAATTTAATTTATGCCTATATTTTTCTTTCTTCACCAACTTAGACTATTTAGTGCTGATGCATTGCACAAAATCAGATTAAATAATAAAATAGGTAAAAATCCAAGGTGGGTGAATATTTTCACATAGCTATTATATCTATTTCCCACATCTGTCCTACATGTATTCCTTATTGCAACCCTATTTGATTTGGGCGATGCTCCCCTCTTCCATACATAAATATTACACATCTTGGAAGCTGTCCACTGCTCCTCTGCACTAGGGTTGAGTGAAACGGGTCGGCCAGATTCAGAAGTCGCTGACTTTTGGCAAAGTTGGGTTTCATGAAACCCGACCCGACCCCTGTGTGGGGTCGGCCATGAGGTCGGCGATCTTCTGATCTGGAATCGGAATTCCGATGCCGAGTTCGGATATGTTTATGATATCGGGAATCGGTATCGGAATTCATATTTAAGTGTAAAATAAAGAATAAAAATAAAAAAATATTGATATACTTACCCTCGGCCGCGCCCTGGTTCTCACCGGCTACCTTCCTTCCTAAGAATGAGCGCCTGAAGGGCCTTCGATGATGTCGCAGCTTATGATTGGTTGCGTGAGCGGTCACATGGGCGGTCACGCGACCAATCACAAGCCGCGATGTCATCTAAGGTCCTTAAGGCGCTAATTCTTAGGAAGGAAGCGTCCGAGGGCGCATCCGAGGGTGAGTATATTCCTAATAGGTATATACTCACCCTCGGGCGCGCCCTGGTTCTAACCCGCAGCCTTCCTTCCTAAGAATCAGCGCCTGAAGGACCTTAGATGACGTCGTGGCTTGTGATTGGTCGCGTGACACCCATGTGACCGCTCACGCGACCAATCACAAGCCGCGACATCATCGAAGGTCCTTCAGGCACTCATTCTTAGGAAGGAAGGCTGCCGGTTAGTACCAGGGCGCGTCCGAGGGTAAGTATATCAATGTTTTTTATTTTGATTCTTTATTTTACACCTAAATATGGATCCCAGGGCTTGAGGGAGAGTTTCCTCTCCTTCAGACCCTGGGAACAATTAGTAACCCAATGCACTGCATTGGGTTTCGTGTTTCGGCTGACCCCGACCCCGACTTTTCTATAGGATCGGCCGATTTCACTGGACTCGACCCGATCCTATAAAAAGAAAAGTCACTCAACCCTACTCTGCACTACTCTGCATGCCCTCACTATCCAAGCCTCATTTCGATTAACCTCTGTGCATAACGTCCGTCTCATGCCAACTGTAAGTTCTGAGGTGTTCTATTGCGGGTCAGACACTTGGGCCATCATGACCACAGGTACTATGCATATGCCATCGCTCTTATGCCACTATATGGATTAATATGTTAAGTTATTTTAGGCTTATGGGTTGTGTGCAAAATCTGTTGCAGTACTATACTTCGATAGTTGTCTCTGGCGCTATTTACTCTTATTTACCATAATAGATTGCCTATAGCACTATGTTTAGAGCGTATTTGCATATAGCATCCTATGTAAACTCCTAGGTCTCTCTGGTCTTGGTGTTATGTTCCCGTTTATTTTCTATTTTTGCCGACATAAGTTTACAGATGGGCTTTTCCATCTGATTTGTACTCTCTCTCTTTGATGATAGTTGCATTAAATGTATTTTGTACTGTAGTTATTTTAACTAATAAACGGTGTTATATTGGAACTGCTCCTTCGGTTGTTTCTCTATTGGTATATATGTTCATGCGGAGGATTTATGTCTCCCCTTTTTTTCTTTGGTCGCCTTGATTAGTAGATGAGGTGTTCTCTGTCAGTGCATAACTGTAAGTTCTGCTCTGAGCAGTCCACTTTAAAAGCTACCACCGACACCACACCAAAGCACTTGGAGAAATTCACCAAATTCAGGCAACACACATGAATGAGATCCAACTTGGAGTCCAAATATTTCCAAAAATTAAGGCCATTGACCATTATAATGGCACAGCACCAGTCAGCCATGGGCCAGTCATGAGGTATCAAGGTCTAAGCCAGCATTTACAGCATTGAATTTTAAGTATAAATTATTATGAGGTGTGTGAGGGACAGGTTTAAGCCTGCTTTACTTGGATCCCTGATACCTCATGCAACAGATCAAACTGTTTCTTTGCTCGCCATACAGAGATGGCACAATTATCAGCTTAGTAGACCACTAATGTTATAAAAATGTAAAAATAATAACACAGGTAGCTGATTGATCAATTAACTCATAGTAGAAATGTTACAATGGCACAGCAGCAGTCAACTATGGGCCATGCATGAGGTATAAACCAGCATTTATAGCTTTTAATTGACTATCTATTAAGATGAGGTGGGTGGGGAAGCTGTGTAAGCATGCTTTGCTGGGAGCCCTGATACCTCATGCAACAGCTCCAATTTGATTTTTGCTCGACCATGCTCAGGTGGCACAAATATCTGCTTGGTAGACCACAAATGTTCTGAAAATTTAAGGATAGCGACAAGCGACACAGCGACACAGGTAGTTGATTGCAAGTAAGTGCAGGCCCGCTGATCTGGGAGCCCTACTGCTACAGGAAAACACATAAAGGAGACCCAACATGCAGTACAAACATTTAGAAAAAATATTGACACACACCAGTAGCATACATTTCTCCAGAGTAGAAACAGTATAAATGGTCCCTACACCACTTTCACTACAGGCAAGCCGCCAGTTGGAGACTCACCTTGGGGACTCCACATTTCAAAATATTATTGCCACATACCACTAAAATGGCTTCAATTTCCCCAAAAGAGAAATAGTATAATGGGCCTCTGACACCTCTTTCACTACAGACAACCCACCAAATAGAGATCCAACTTGGAGTCTCCACAATTCAAAAAATAGTTTGTAACATCAGAAACAGTTGCAACAGCAGGCACAGAAGCCACAACAAAGGTATCACACATCGAAATAACATGTGTTCAATGCACAATACTAAAAAATACATCATTGACTAAACTGCTCAATGAGCAACTGGTGTTATGATCAGGTGGCCTTGGAGCAGCATGAGATGTACTCTGGAGAAGGTGGTCCCTGTACTGACCGCAAACCCTGAACCTAGCAGCGCAACAAAAAGTAGCCGTGGGGGGTACCTTACACTCCCTAGACCCCTCTGCACAGCCCAAGATCTAACTACCCCTAAAGACAGAAACAGGAAACCTATCTTGCCTCAGAGAAAATCCCCAAACGATAGATAGCCCCCCACAAATATTGAATGTGAGAGGAGAGGGAAAAAAACATACGCAGATATAGTAACATAGTAACATAGTTAGTAAGGCCGAAAAAAGACATTTGTCCATCCAGTTCAGCCTATATTCCATCATAATAAATCCCCAGATCTACGTCCTTCTACAGAACCTATAGTAACATAGTTAGTAAGGATAGTAACATAGTTAGTAAGGAATCAGTTAAAATCTGATATGAAATCAGATTTTAGCATAGGAGGCCATACTAGCTAAAAAGAAAGAATAGAACATAGTACTATGCGGTCAGTATAAAAACACTAGAAAATATCCACCGCAGAAAATATGGATCACCACATCTGACTAAAGACATGGGGGGTATATCTGCATCTCCAGAAAAATAGCTAGGCTGCAAAAAATCCTTCACAGACCAAGCTGGACAAGACAAAAACATGAAAATGCACAGAATTATAAGGTCCACTGCAGGTGGACAGCAAAAACAAGGCCAGGACTTATCTTTGTAGAAAAACACAGCAAACTGGAGAGACCAGCAGGGAAGTGAATCCTTCAAGAACAATGGACAACTGGCACTGACTAAAGGATCCTGCAAAAGCTATATACCCCAGTCAGTCCTGCAATTAGTAGATACACATGTCCACTCCTGCAATCCAGGCACAACTGCATTACCCTCTACAACCACCGGAGGGAGCCCAAAAGCTGAATTCACAACAGTACCCCCCCTTGAGGAGGAGTCACCGAACCCTCACCAGAGCCCCCAGGCCGATCAGAATGAGCCCGATGAAAGGCACGAACCAAATCAACGGCATGGACATCAGAGGCAGAAACCCAAGAATTATCCTCCTGGCCATAACCCTTCCACTTGACAAGGTACTGAAGCTTCCGCCTCGAAAAACGAGAATCCAAAATCTTCTCAACAACATATTCCAACTCCCCCTCGACCAATACAGGGGCCGGAGGATCAACAGAGGGAACAACGGGCTACACATATTTCCGCAACAAAGATTTATGGAAGACATTATGAATAGCAAACGAGGCCGGAAGCGCCAGGCGAAAGGACACCGGATTAATAATCTCAGAAATCCTATAAGGACCAATAAATCGAGTCTTAAACTTAGGGGAAGAAACCTTCATAGGAACATGACGGGAAGTTAACCAAACCAGATCACCAACCCGAAGTCGGGAACCAACACACTGACGACGGTTAGCAAAACACTGAGCCTCCTCCTGAGACAGCACCAAATTGTCCACCACATAAGCCCAAATCTGCTGCAACCTGTCGACCACAGAATCCACACCAGAAAGGTCAGAAGGCTAAACCTGCCCAGAAGAAAAACGAGGATGAAAACCAAAATTACAAAAAAAAGGCGAAACCAAAGTAGCCGAACTAGCCCGATTATTAAGGGCAAACTCGGCCAATGGCAAAAAAGCCACCCAATCATCCTGATCAGTAGACACAAAGCATCTCAAATAGGTCTCCAAGGTCTGATTAGTTCGCTCAGTCTGGCCATTTGTCTGAGGATGAAATGCAGAGGAAAAAGACAAATCAATGCCCAGCTTGGCACAAAAGGCCCGCCAAAACCTAGAAACAAACTGGGAACCTCGGTCGGACACAATATTCTCCGGAATACCATGCAAACGTACCACATGCTGAAAAAACAATGGAACCAAATCAGAAGAAGAAGGCAATTTAAGCAAAGGCACCAAATGAACCATCTTAGAAAATCGGTCACAGACAACCCAGATAACCGACATTCTTTGGGAAACAGGAAGATCGGAAATAAAATCCATAGAAATATGCGTCCAAGGTCTCTCAGGGACCGGCAATGGCAAAAGCAACCCACTAGCGCGGGAACAGCAAGGCTTAGCCCACGCACAAATCAGAGGACTGCACAAAAGAACGCACATCCCGTGACAAAGAAGGCCACTAAAAGGACCGACCAACCAAATCTCTGGTACCAAAAATCCCAGGATGGCCAGCCAACACAGAACAATGAACCTCAAAAATCACTTTACTAGTCCATCTATCAGGAACAAACAGGTTCCCCACAGGACAGCGGTCAGGCTTATCAGCCTGAAATTCCTGAAGAACCCGTTGCAAATCAGGGAAGATGGCAGAAAGAATCACCCCTTCCTTCAAAATGCCGACCGGCTCAAGAACCCCAGGGGAATCAGGAAAATAACTCCTAGAGAGGGCATCCGCCTTAACATTCTTAGTACCAGGAATGTACGAGACCACAAAATCAAAACGGGAGAAAAACAGGGACCATCGTTCCTGTCTAGGATTCAGCCGTTTGGCAGACTCGAGGTAAATCAGATTCTTATGATCGGTCAGGACCACAATACAGTGCTTGGCCTCCTAAAGCCAATGTCGCCACTCCTCAAATGCCCACTTCATAGCCAACAACTCCCGATTGCTGACATCATAATTGCATTCTGCAGGCGAAAACTTCCGAGAAAAGAAGGCACACGGTTTCATCAAGGAACCATCAGAATTCCTCTGAGACAAAACGGCCCCTGCCCCAATCTCAGACGCGTCAACCTCAACCTGAAATGGAAGAGAAACATCTGGCTGATGCAACACAGGGGCAGAAGTAAATCGGCATTTAAGCTCCTGAAAGGCAGAAACAGCCGCGGAGGACCAATTCGTGACATCAGCGCCTTTCTTGGTCAAATCGATCAGAGGTTTAAGCACACTGGAGAAGTTGGCAATGAAACGACGATAAAAATTAGCAAAGCCCAAGAATTTCTGAAGGCTCTTCACAGATGTGGGCTGAATCCAATCATGAATGGCCTGAACCTTAACCGGATCCATTTCTATAGATGAGGGAGAAAAAATGAAACCCAAAAAAGAAACCTTCTGCACTCCAAAGAGGCACTTTGACCCCTTCACAAATAAAGCATTATTGCGGAGGATCTGAAATACCATCCTGACCTGTTTCACATGAGACTCCCAATCATTGGAAAAAATAAAAATATCATCCAAATATACAACCATGAATTTATCAAGATAACTCCAAAAGATATCATGCATGAAGGATTGGAACACAGATGGGGCATTAGAGAGTCCGAATGGCATCACAAGGTATTCAAAATGGCCTTCAGGCGTATTAAATGCTGTTTTCCATTCGTCACCCTGCTTGATACGAATAAGATTATATGCCCCTCGAAGGTCAATCTTAGTAAACCAGCTAGCCCCCTTAATCCTAGCAAACAAATCAGTAAGCAAAGGCAAGGGGTATTGAAATTTGACCGTGATCTTATTCAAGAGGCGATAATCAATACAGGGTCTCAAGGAGCCATCCTTCTTGGCAACAAAAAAGAACCCCGCTCCCAACGGTGAAGAAGATGGCCGAATATGCCCTTTCTCCAAAGACTCCTTAATATAGCTCCGCATGGCGGTATGTTCAGGCACAGACAGTTTGAAAAGTCGGCCCTTAGGGAACTTACCACCTGGAATCAAATCAATAGCACAATCACAATCCCTAAGCGGTGGAAGGGAACTGGATTTGGGCTCATCGAATACATCCTGGAAGTCAGACAAAAACTCAGGAACTTCAGAAGAGGGGGAAAAGGAGATTGACATCAAAGGAACCTGATCATGAACCCCCTGACAACCCCAACTAGTCACAGACATGGATTTCCAATCTAACACCGGATTATGTAGCTGCAACCATGGAAAACCCAGCACAATATCATCATGCAAATTATGCAACACCAGAAAACGACAATCTTCCTGATGGGCTGGCGCCATGCGCATGGTCAGCTGTGTCCAAAACTGAGGTTTATTTTTAGCCAACGGTGTAGCATCAATGCCCCTCAAAGGAATAGGGTTCTGCAAAGGCTGCAAGGGAAAACCACAACGTCTGGCAAATTCTAAGTCCATTAAGTTCAGAGCGGCGCCTGAATCCACAAATGCCATGACAGAAAATGATGGTAATGAGCAGATCAAGGTCACAGATAACAGAAATTTAGGTTGTATAGTACTGATGGCAACAGAACTAGCGATTCTCTTAGTAGGCCTAGGGCAATCAGAAATAACATGAGCAGAATCGCCGCAGTAAAAACACAACCTATTCTGACGCCTGAATGTTTGACGTTCAGCTCTAGACAAAATCCTATCACACTGCATAGGCTCAGGGCCCCGCTCAGAGGACAACGCCACAGTGTGCACAATTCTGTGCTCGCGCAAGCGCCGATCAATCTGAATGGCCAGAGACATAGAATCACTCAGACCAGCAGGCGTGTGGAACCCCACCATAACATCTTTAATGGATTCAGAAAGACCCTTCCTGAAAATTGCCACCAAGGCATCCTCATTCCATTTAGTCAGTACAGACCATTTTCTAAATTTCTGGCAATACAATTCTGCCGCTTCTTGACCTTGACACAGGGCTAACAAGATTTTCTCAGCTTGATCCACAGAATTAGGCTCATCATACAACAACCCCAATGCCTGAAAGAATGAAAGTATATAAGGGGACAATACAAATATCTCGCTGAGGATCTGTTTATACCAAGGAAGGTGACGGGCACAAGGGGGCATTCTTTGCGTCTGGAGGAGAGAAGGTTTTTCCACCAACATAGAAGTGGACTCTTTACTGTTAGGGCAGTGAGAATCTGGAATTGCTTCCCTGAGGAGGTGGTGATGGCGAACTCAGTTGAGGGGTTCAAGAGATGCCTGCATGTCTTCCTGGAGCAGAACAATATTGTATCATACAATTATTAGGTTCTGTAGAAGGACGTAGATCTGGGGATTTATTATGATGGAATATAGGCTGAACTGGATGGACAAATGTCTTTTTTCGGCCTTACTAACTATGTTACTATGAATCAACATTAAGCAAAGCAGGATTGCCAGATTCCAGGGAAAATGCCCAATCCTGTGGGTCACCACGCAGCAGAGATATGATGATTTTAACGTGCTGAATAGGATCACCAGAAGACCTGGGTCTTAATGCAAAAAACAGTTTACAGTTATTTTTGAAACTCAAAAATTTGGATCTGTCACCAAAGAATAACTCAGGAGTGGGAATCTTAGGTTCTAAGGCAGGAGTTTGAACAATGAAATCTGAAATACCCTGTACCCTAGCAGCAAGCTGATCCACCCGAGAAACTAACTCCTGAACATTCATGTTAATACTAGACTTTGTAGCCACCCAGAGGTAAAGAGGGAGGAACAGACCAAACAGGCTAAGGAACAAAAAATGGTTCAAAATCTTTCCACCCTTCTTCTGAGATGCAATGAACTCATTGTTGGCCAGTTGTACTGTTATGATCAGGTGGCCTTGGAGCAGCATGAGACGTACTCTGGAGAAGGTGGTCCCTGTACTGACCGCAAACCCTGAACCTAGCAGCGCAACTAAAAGCAACCGTGGGGGGTACCTAACACTCCCTAGACCCCTCGGCACAGCCTAAGATCTAACTACCCCTAAAGACAGAAACAGGAAACCTATCTTGCCTCAAAGAAAATCCCCAAAGGATAGATAGTCCCCCACAAATATTGACTGTGGGAGGAGAGGAAAAAAACATATGCAGATATGAAATCAGATTTTAGCATAGGAGGCCATACTAGCTAAAAAGAAAGAATAGAACATAGTACTATGCGGTCAGTATAAAAACACTAGAAAATATCCACCGCAGAAAATACGGATCACCACATCTGACTAAAGACATGGGGGGTATATCTGCATCTCCAGAGAAATAGCTAGGCTGCAAAAAATCCTTCACAGATCAGCTGGACAAGACAAAAACATGAAAATGCACAGAACTATAAGGTCCACTGCAGGTGGACAGCAAAAAACAAAGCCAGGACTTATCTTTGTAGAAAAGCACAGCAAACTGGAGAGACCAGCAGGGAACAATGGACAACTGGCACTGACTAAAGGATCCTGCAAAGCTATATACCCCAGTCAGTCCTGCAATTAGTAGATACACATTGTTAGGAGTCGAGTTTCCTCTGCTGCACAGGGGGAATCTCGATCCGTCTCCGCTGCGGTCTCCCATTCTCCTCCAGCCGCAGTGGAGCCTGCTCAGCAGGGACGTCGATCCCAGCGTCTCGCTCAGTCTGACTCTGTGTGAAGAGTTACTGCTGCTTTTCCTGCTTCTGCCATTGAAGCCAGTGCTGGGCAGCGGCGAGTGGACGTTTCTGGATCTAAGTCCTTATTTGCACACACTGAGCATGCCCAGGGCAAGATCTCCTGTTGGAGATCGAGGGTCACATGCTCAGGTGCTGCAGCACATCCCATTGGTCCTTTTGGCAGGTCCTGAAAGGGCAAAACTTCTGTAGCTGTTTCCTGTGCTGCAGCTATATAAACTGCGCATGACCACACGGCCATGCGCTAGTATTGTCTTGTAAATATGTGTGTGTGTAGATGGATGTATGTCGAAGGATGAAAGCTCCTAAATATCCCTCCCTAATGTTGTTGACTGTTTGCGGATGATGGTAGCTATCTAGCGCCCGACTACCCATCAGCACAATACACACATAACAGCGTCTAGTTGCTGTGACCGCCTGTACGGCGCCGTGCGCTTTCCTTACCCAAGCCTGGGTGGTTAGCGGCGTCCATTTGTGCGGCACCGCACGCACTCTTGTGCCTTAATATTATTATTTAGTTTCCTTACACACCCAGTTGCGGTGTTGTGCCAGCAAGGGTCTAATCGGACTTCAATCCTAGTTGGGCTTGAGTTCGCTGACTCCTTGCTCGCGCTCTATGTGCGGTACCGCGGTCCTGTGATGCAACAGGATCGCTTCCTTCACGCAGGGTGTAGTTAACCCGTGCGTGTATATTTGCAGTACCGCCATATAGTCCATCTTACTAGCAGCAGGGTTTTTCCTGCACGGTGGACCTCGGACTGCGAACGCACCTAGTTCCATTTCATCTTGTACTTCGTGCGTTCCACCAGTCCATAACATAATACTAGCGCATGGCCGTGCGGTCATGCGCAGTTTATATAGCTGCAGCACAGGAAACAGCTACAGAAGTTTTGCCCTTTCAGGACCTGCCAAAAGGACCAATGGGATGTGCTGCAGTACCTGAGCATGTGACCCTCGATCTCCAACAGGAGATCTTGCCCTGGGCATGCTCAGTGTGTGCAAATAAGGACTTAGATCCAGAAACGTCCACTCGCCGCTGCTCAGCACTGGCTTCAATGGCAGAAGCAGGAAAAGCAGCAGTAACTCTTCGCACAGAGTCAGACTGAGCGAGACGCTGGGATCGACGTCCCTGCTGAGCAGGCTCCACTGCGGCTGGAGGAGAATGGGAGACCGCAGCGGAGACGGATCGAGATTCCCCCTGTGCAGCAGAGGAAACTCGACTCCTAACACACATGTCCACTCCTGCAATCCAGGCACAACTGCATTACCCTCTACAACCACCGGAGGGAGCCCAAAAGCTGAATTCACAACAAACTGGGTTGCAAACGGCATTAGCAATCGATGACTTGTTCATTTTCATGAAAGTTAAATGGTTCTCCACTTTCAGGGTGCAACCGGAGGTGCTTCTCCATCAGGACAACACCAACAGTTCTGACAGAATGCTGGATGCAGGGCTTGACAATACATCCAAGGAGTGCAGGTGAGCTCAGGGTACTGTTCAATTTTTGAAGAACAAAATGCAAAAGGCTCCAAATTCCCACTGATGGCATTGATATTGAGCTCCAAATACTCCTGCACCATCCTCTCTTGTCTTTCCAATGTGTGAGACTTGTAGTCTGTTCTGCTGGTGCAGGGGCTGGTCTGAAAAATGTGAGAAATGACTCACAGAAATTGCGTATGCCACTTATACTGCTGCTGATAATGTATTTGAGTTGACGACTCAACGTTCCCAGGGTCGGAAGTCTATAACTGTGACGCACAGTGTGTGACTCATTGCTGTCTTAGAGAAAGCCACTCTGAATATTCTCTAGAACCATGTTTTGATACTTAAGCATGTGCCCAACCCTTTCCAGGAGGAAAGCATCTGGCAAAATTTACTCTTGTACCGTGAATCTAACAGAGTGACAACCCAGTAGTCAGCACTATTTCTAATCTTCACAATATAGGCATCATATTGTAGATAGTGAAGCAAGAAGGAGCTCATGTGTTGAGTGCTTTCATGGGGTCCAAGTCCATGATGCGTTTGTGCCAGGGTAACACTCAATCTTGATTTCTCAATCCCCTCGTGCCAACAACAGACAACAGAGATGGGGTCATTATCCTCTTCATCTCCTGACTGTCGTGCTCCCACCACCTCTTACTCCTCATCCTCCTTCATTTATTCCTTGTCTCATTCACCATCAGTAACAGTTTGTCTGGTACCATGGTTCCCCCTTGATCACTGTAATCCCGATGGCACTCGCCTGTGCGATGACAGATTGAAACTTAGAGATACGTTTATCTCTTCCACAAACTCCTCTGCTTCCACCTCTTTCCCTGGGACCAGTAACTCCTTCAATAACTATTTAAAGTGCTATCCAGCATGTACATGACTTGAATAGAGATGCTGATGATGGCATAGTCATTGCTAACCTTCTTAGTAGCCATTTTGAAACTGCTGAATTGTGTAGATGTATTTCATCTGCGTCCACTCCACAAGCATGATTTTCACAACATCCATATTGCTTTGGCCCAGGCTGTGCAAAAGGACATACTGCGCCAGGGACAGTTGCTGCTGCCACAGTCATTGCAACACGTGCAGAGTGGAATTCCACCTTGTTGGCACATCGCATATCAAACGGTTAACCAGAAGGCCATAAAACCTCTATAGCGATGCAAGTTGATGACCTGTGAAGTTCTAATGGTGGAAGTGAACACAAAGAGACTGTTCTTTCTGCTGCAAGGCATCCAGGCCAGGATAGTGGTGGAAAAATTGCTGTACCACCTGGTTGAAGACATGAGCCATGCAAGGCATGTGTGGCACGTTGCCCCGGCATAGCATCGCCACCAGGTTTGCACCATTAGTGGAGACAGCCATTTCTCAAACTCAGCCTAGATAGCTGTCCATAACTCTTGAGCTGTGTGACTGTGAACTCCAAGGTATATTAAGTTAAACATTGCCTGATTTTGGTAAGCCCTGGCTGGCCTGTACAAAGGTGAAGGGGATTCACTCTGCACTGTTAAAATGCGTGTCTAATTATTAGAGAAGTGGAATTGCAGGTGGAGGCCATAGAGGAGGTGCGGAAGCCAGAAGCAGTGGAGGAAGAAGTACATACAGAGGATCGTCCTCCAAGCCTTGGTAAATCCAAGACTTGTGGATCAGCCTCTTGACCACATGCCCCCTCAGTCAGCAGAGTAACCCAGTGCCCAGTGAGCGAGATATAATGCCAATGCCCATATTTGCTTGTCCAGGTGTCAGTGGAGAAATGCTCCCTGGCAAAGATAGTTTTTTCAGGGAATGGGTGATATCTGTGACATGCTGGTGTAGCACAGGCACAGCTTTCTTAGAGAAGTAATGGTGACTGGGCAACTGTGACAGCCATTAGCTTTCGGAAACCATCTGTATCAACTAGGCAAAAAGCCAGCATTTCCATGGCCAAAAGATTGGAGATGGTGGAGTTCAAGTTCTTAGCTTTTGGCATGTGTAGGAGGAAATATTTTGTCATGTGACTAAAACTGTGGGACTGTGGGCTTGCTGCTGCACTGAGAGAGGATGAACATGACTTACTGCTGGACTGTGTGCAAACTGAGATGTTATGGTGGATTGAGAAAGATGTGCTGTGCTTGGAGAAACAAAAACAGCAGGAATTTTTCCACTTCTATAGCAGCTGATGGGCTCTCACTAATCCCGACTGTAGGGAGTAAAGAATAGTAAGTCCAGTGGCCGGAGACCTGTGTGAGAACACTTGTCACAGTAAAGGAAAAAAGGTCAGCAGATTTAATTGATGGGACAGCCAGTTTTTGGTGATGCTTTCTAGTCTGCATTTTAGCACAGTGAGATTCCCAGACTGAGGCATGTTTATTTCACATGTGCTGGTTATTGCATGTAGTAGTCAAATTATTGTCTCTACTGAGCCTTTTTTTGCAAAATTGACAGATAATGTGAGTTGGGTACTCCTTTGCAGTATCAAGAAAGACCCAAGACAGGCAACCCTTGCCACCCTTGGTAACTGAAGACTCATAAATGCTACTGGCCACAGCGAAAGTTGTGGGTGAGGATGCAGTGCTTGTCGTGATTGCATCAATCCATGTATGCGTGTCAAGCTGCAATGTAACCTCCTCATCTTCCTCCTCCACCTAACATTACCACCTAACCCACGTACAGCTCAAACACCAAGCCTGTTCCCCCTTCCACCATGACCTCGCTTTTTCCAACTCATGTTGTATGTACCTTTACCCTCTTTTAACCAGATGTTTTGCAACCCCTAGGCCTAGATCTGTTACTAAATTAGCTAGCAATCAATATTTATTTTCTGAGATAGTGTTCCTGCACAACAATATAAGCCCAAAAGATTCTGATCAAGAAATGGGGTCTGTTGTCTGCACACAATGTTAGACCAACTAATTTTGAGTAGGAAGTGTGGACTGGTGCCTGCACCCCAATATTACTTCAAACAATTTTGGTTAGGAAATGAAGCCTCCTGAGTCCTTACTGCAACAGAGTATTAGTTCAAATGATTATGACAAGGAAATGGGGCCTGGTGCCTGCACCTCAATGTTAGCCTAATAATTTGGATTAGCAAATGGGGCCTCCTGGCTGCACCCCAATATCAGCCCTAACAATTTTGATTAAATAATGGGGCCTCTTGAGTCCTGACTGCAACTCACTATTAGACAAAACTATTTGGATTAGGAAATCGGCATTGTGTCTGCACCCCAATATTAGACCTAATGATTTTCATCATCAAACGGGGCCTTCTGCCTACACCCCAATATCAGCCAAACAATTTTGAGATTAGGACAGGGAGCCTCCTGCCTGGACCTCAATATTAGCCCTAACAATTTTGATTAGGAAATAAGGCTTCCTGAGTCCTGACCACAAAACAATATTAGCCCTAACGATTTGCATTAGGAAATGGGGCCTGGTGCCTGCATCCCAATATTAACCCAAATTATTTTAATTAGTAAATGGGACCTCCTAAGTCCTTATTGCAGAACAGTATCATCCCAAACGATTTTGATTAGAAAATGTTGCCTGATACATGGACCTCAATATTAGCCCAAAAGATTTTTATTAACAAAAGGCCCCTCCTGGCTAAAACCCAATTTTAGCCCTAATGATTTTAATTAACAAATGTGACCTCTTGAGTCCTGACTGCAACACACTATTAGCCCAATTGAATTTGGGTAGAAAATGTGGACTGCTGCCTGCACAGCACTATTATCACAAACTAAGTAGATGCCAGAAGGTTGATTTCACACAGGACAGGATCCTTTCTAAGCATATGACAACTTGCAGCAGAAGCAGGAGCAGCCTCTCTACACTGTTAGATTGGCAAAATGGTGCCAACAAAACAACATTTCCGCTTTATATGGAGAGGGACATATGACTTTAACAGCCAATGACAGAAACCCTTGTGTTATGATGTTGTGTATGGTTTCTGTGCCCTGATTGGCTGCTGGAATGTACACAGATTATGTTAATTTAAAAAAATTACACTCCGCCACTCCTCGGACCTATAGACTCTCTGTCCCCTCATAAAACATGTCCCTCCCATTCATCATACAAAACCACTATCCTAGCCAAAGTCCTAATAAATATATTAGTGGATACACAATCATTTACAAAAAATGTGGCTGAATTTTGCCGACTTTGGGAAAAATGTTTGGGAATCTGAACATGAATCCGAATATGCTACGTTTGTGCCGAATTTGCTCATCTCTAGTGACAATGCCAATAGACAGGGTAGCACATAAGAAAAATATACATACACCACCACTAAGATTCTGGAAGCAGCTGGCAGCAAAAGAAGCACCGCCATTGGCACCAGTTATTCGAGCAGTAGTACTTCCAAGCATAGGTCATAATTCACTTAATTTTCCTCTGGGAAGCATATTAGTGGGTGGTAGTATGGAATTTAGGCTACTATGGAATATTTGGCACAACATTCTTCATTGCCATAGCAGATGGTGTTACCTCTAATAGGGTCACAGTCAAAGTCCGTGTTCTGCACATAATGGTCTGAAATTTTTTTCTATTAAAAAAAAGCATGAAAAGGCTGTCATTGTACTCTGTTAATAAATTGTCTGATGGTTACAGTTATGTACCATCTGTTTTTATGAATTAATGCCTGAAATATGTTTGCATTAGGGAGATTGAAAAGAGTTGATGCAGTGCTAGGAAAACTCATTGTGTTATTCAAATATTTTCAAGGTAACTGGAGTACCTGAGATTCACAGCTAATTTATTTTTGAATTTTTAGGAAAAAATGCCCTGAACCCAACAAATTTGAATTTTAAAAGATTCTGTTGTGTCTAAACTAGACATGTCTTAGAAAGGTTTATCCTTGTTTTGTAAATATATCCTCTAGTTTGTTCACAAGTGTTCTGATGTACTTGCAATGTAATGGGTATATTGACTTCAGTTCCAAAGAGACCACTAAAAGCCTGTTTTCTCTCCAAAATAAGCTTTAAAAAGATATATTCCTTTTACTAAAGTTTCACTGCGTTGAATTTTGCCATAAAAATAAAGTGATTTTTTTTCACCCCAAAAAAGATATTGCCTACTGTAAGCAAATATGTAGCTTTAGCTTAACTTTTTATTTTGGTATAGTAAATGTTATGAGAGAAAGAGGAAATAAAAATTTCTGTAGCAGTGTAGAAATCTACTTATAAATTAAATGAGAGAGATAAACGTAGAGGTAGAATTTAGACTTGAGATACTCCATTTCAGTGACATATTATTATTCTCTATGGTTAGGTCGTTGAGACAGCGACTTTTCAATCAAGAGACCTAACAGCTTGCTCTGTGTGCTCTCCTGCTAACGGATTATATTGCACTGTAATTCTCCCTATGTGTTTATGGTTTGTTGTACGTAGAAAGGGTATAATGAGTGTAAGGCTTAGACAAGAAAAGTGGTTAAGAAAAAGTGGTACAAGAAAAAAGATACAGTGTAACATTTATGATAGTTGGGACAGAGGGAACTGTGGAAATGCTATAAGCCTGGTAACTAGTGTATCAATGTACACTATATTGGGATTGTTGGATAGTTCTCTTATTTACTGGCATGAAATCCAACCATGTCAATATCTACATGGTGTCCGCATATTCTTATGCTTGTATGAGTTTGCTCTGCTTACTCCATTTCTTACCTCTGCATGCTTCCAATTGTATTTTTCGCAGAATATAAAAAGCATTTCCAATTGAATATAGTTCTCAAGTGCAGCAAGGTATGAACACTCTTAAAATTGAATACAATTGGCAGATATTGATTGGAAAATAAAGTTAAAAGAATTTTGTAAAGGTAGCACTAATTACTCTTTGAATGGGACAAAGAAAAATGTAAATATTTCATGGGACAAATATTTTTTCTTACGCATTTGATCTTTTGTGAAACATAGCATGAATCAATGTTCTTTAAATGTAAAAATGTTAAATCTTTCTGAAAAAAAAAATCTGATTTTGAACTGTTAATAGTTACATTAGTCCAATATCTTCAGCATTTACTATGGTGCGGTGAAGAAAAAAAATATCATTATTTTAACCCCTTTCTGACATCTACTGTACATGTTGTAAGGAGGCTAGGCCGTGTAGTCGATGGGAGGTATGTGTCACAGAGATGGCTGCTCTCTGTGATGTAACCCAGAATATTTTCTTTAGTGCGCGTAAGCACTAAGAGGTTCGTTTGGTTCACCTGGGACCGAGTTTTAGGTAGCTATGAATCAAGTATATATATATATTGTGAGGCTGTGGCCTCTGATACAGCTAGGGGGCGCTGTTTGTTCTCCCCAGAATGTGCATGCAGACGGATGAAGTCCATAGGTGTGCATGAGAGTTACAGATCTCCGGTCCGGCTTTTCCAGGTGGCTGAAGGCCACAGGTTTGTGTGTGTTTAAAAACCCTGCAGTAAGGGGTATGGGTGTGTCAGGTGTCTGGCCAGGAGGCCAGGTGTGCGAGGTGCATGTCAGTGTCAGTCTGGTGTGTGCTGGTCTGCAGAGTGCATGGAGGCAGAGGCCAGCAAAGCCAGCACCCAGGGCAGCTGAATAGCCTGGCACCCGCAGCGTACACAGAAATGCAAGTCGTCCATGGTACTGGTCTCAGATGTGGACAGTCCTGTGCCCAAAGGTGGATGTCCTGTACCCGTAGGAGTCGGATGTGGACAGTCCTGTGCCCGGAGGTGGATGTCCTGTACCCAAAAGAGGACTAGCATGTGCAACGATTGCAAACAGGTGGATATGGTAACACATAATCCTCTGCAGAGTATATTAAGAGGATAAGAAGTGAAATGAACAATATTTTAAGATTAAAATAACTGTTTATTAATACAATTGTTAAAAACAGGGGGGGAATATAACAAAGTATAATGCAAAAAAAGGACAGAAATGGGACCTCCAAGTGGTAACGGGAGAGAGAAGCCAGCAAAATATAATAATAATAATCAGTATGATAATATAATATATTCGTTGCATGAGGGAAGACCCCTCCAATACAGGATGTACAAAACCTAAAAAGCACAGGTGTGGCTGCCAATATTATGGCTATAGAAAAAGGCAGGCATATATTTTCCTAAAGCCTAATCTCTATTACCAGGGGTATTTGATAGAGAATAGAAAAAGAGAGTTCTTATAAGGACAGTGTATATGTGCACTGAGGGGGTATCCTTTTATCTAGACCAGCTGGTGCTATGTTAATTACAGCTACTCAGAGGCTGGTAGTGGAGATCCCCGTGCACAAACTGCCAAGGTAATTATGGAGACAAGCACAAAGGATGTATGATGGATGTTATTTACCTGGACGGTTCTGTAGAGGAGATAAAGGCAGGTGCCCTGGGGTCATGCAAACATGAGGGGACGTGTGGCTGCGCTCTCCCGACGCCCGACGAGTGCCGTTTCGCCAAGATGCTTCTTCCGGGGGCAGGTGGATATGGTGCCCAGCTGCTATCCGGAGGATATCCTGAACTGTGTATGACTGTGTGAGTAAAGAGTCTGTAAAGAGACTGTGATACAGCGATGCAGGACACCCACGAGAACTAGTCAGAGGAGGGCTGGCGTGTGTAGTGTCTGCAACATATGAGGCTGTGTGTATGGAGACGTATAGAAACTGTGAGATGGCGTGCGGTCGCCCAGGGAAACTGGACAAGGGAAGTCTGGCCTGTTTAGGGACCACAAATCTAAAGCCATGTGATATGAATTGCCTTGAACTGGTGTAAACTGGTCACTGATAATATCCACTGAAGTTATATGCATTTATGTGAATTGGACTTTAATGCTGTGAAGAGACACATTAAAAGAGACTTTTGTGTTTGAATTTGTGGGTCACTGCTTCTTCACTGCGTACGAAGCTACTGCAGCTTTATAATATATATATATATATATTTATATATATATATATATATAATAATTGATCTGTATCAGCTGGTGAATCTGAACATGGAACCCAACTCTGTTGTGCATAGTCCAACACCTGTTGCCTACTGGTATATTTAACAAATTAATGCTGAACTCTGAAATGCTATAAAATGTAAACATTGACAATATGAAATTGGAGCTGCGTTACTGCTGTACATTCAATTTATATAATGAGGGTATTTACACAAATTGGCCAATTCATGTGAGCCCAACAACCAGTGACAAGGCGTACCCATTTGATGGGTCCATAAACCTAACATAATGCCTCTCCCAGACTAAAAGCCTACAATTATATGGGCAGGTAGGATCAAGCTTTCACTTGTCTATCAGTTTTTTTTTTATTTTTACTATTTATGTATTTACTATCATTGTAAAAGATATTAAAATCTGATTGATAAACTAGAATCTGATGTCATAGATGATGGAGATTATGTGAAAGCATGCTCAGTCACACAAAACTATATTAGCTCGCTCTCGGAAGCTTCTCCAGTGTGAGAAAATTGGTGTTTTTTTTTTTTTTTGCGCATCTCAAATTGTTTAAATTAAAGTAGAACAACAAATTTCAGAAAACTTGATTTTCTACTGATTAATCCTCTCATCTCTACTACTTAGCATTTCTTATTACTTTATTAATTTCTATGGGTAAATGTTTGGGGTTGAAAAGGTTGTTAAAAATGAATTATAGTGTTGTGCAAAAGGTATAAGAAAAGAAAAGGTGTCAACTGTAATGGACAAATTAGTATAAAAGAAAAAACACTATAACTGTGATGACATATGGTGTTTGTTGTGATGGACACACAGATTGTGTCCAAGGAATGAACTCTAGGAGGAGTGAAAGGGGAGACAACAGTAACTAATAGAAGTGTATAGCTGCTGCAGAGAGTGAGCTGCACTAACAGGACCTGAGGCACGTGATCACAGGGGGACTGGCTGGAGAAGGAGCTGAGCTCTGTGCAAGTTAGAGAGAGAGTGGTTAGACAAGCAGAATACAATAGCCAGAGGGCAACGGAGTATCCAAGGGCACAGACTAAAGAATGGTCAAATACAAGCCGAAGTCAGTAAAGCCAGACATGCACACAGTAACCAAGTGCACAGGCAAGGAGAGCAGTCAAAGAGCAAGCCAGAGATAAACAGAGAAATAGCAGAGGTACAGAATCAGAGCGTAGTCACAAAATGATGGACAAGCCGGATCATGCACTAGACAATCACATGGGAACAAACGGTATACACAGGTATAGCAAGGTCAGCTGCTCAGCCGAGGACAGAACTATCACTGACAAACCCCCCACAGGACAGCGGGTTAATATAGCCCTCCCCAAACCAAAAGAAGGCCAGCAAAGTTAACTCCATACAGCCCAGGACGGGGAAAGGAATTCCCATTCAGAGCCATGACAATAACACAGCAAAGAATTTACAGCACCACTACTAAAAGCGTCAAAACCACAATCGGTATCAGTCATTTTAACAGTAGTATTACCAAATGCAGATCACAATTAGCCTCCAGCCAGCATGTTTGTAGGGGAAGAAGCGGAGGACATATGAAGTATATGGCCAATCACTTGTCTTAGGCACATCAACATGATGGTATCTCTATCAGTAACAGCATTAGCGTGAGCTGGTTTTCTACACAGACTGGTCAGCCTCATCACAAACTAGTAAGGCTTAATTCAAACGATGTGTATTTGCTGCTTTTTTGATGCTGTAGTATTTCTTCATTAATTAGGTAAATTAGGTTACTTGCATTTTTTCATTGCTTTTTTGAGTGCATGTATTTGCAAGTTATTTATGCTGTGTTTTTTGTCTGTTTTTGGTATGTCATGCTTTAAATAAAACTTCTGTGGATTCTTCCTGACAGAATACAAATCTGCCGGTCGTCAGGCATCTAGGAAAGAGCGACCACAATATTATACAGTTTCACTTGTCTTTCGCTAGGGGGACTTATCAGGGAGTCATAAAAATACTGAACTTTAGGAAGGCAAAGATTGACCAGCTTAGAGTGCCCTTATATTAAGGGTCACCAATCTAACACAAGAAGAGGTGCGAAACCGGCTAAATATTATTAAAATAGATAAATCTCAGGGTCCAGAAGGCATACACCCACAAGTACTAGGAGAAGTTAGCAATGTAATAGACAAACCATTATTTCTTATATTTAGGGACTCTATAGTGACAGGGTCTGTTCCGCAGGACTGGCGCATAGCAAATGTTGTTCCAATATTCAAAAAGGGTTCTAAAAGTGAACCTGGAAATTATAGGCCAGTAAGTCTAACCTCTATTGTTGGTAAAATATTTGAAGGGTTTCTGAGGGATGTTATTCTGGATTATCTCAATGAGAATAACTGTTTAACTCCATATCAGCATGGGTTTATGAGAAATCGCTCCTGTCAAACCAATCTAATCAGTTTTTATGAAGAGGTAAGCTATAGGCTGGATCAAGGTGAGTCATTGGACATGGTATATCTTGATTTTTTCAAAGCATTTGATACCGTGCCACACAAGAGATTGGTACACAAAATGAGAATGCTTGGTCTGGGGGAAAATGTGTGTGAACGTGTAAGTAACTGGCATAGTGATAGAAAGCAGAGGGTGGTTATAAATGGTATATTCTCTAACTAGGTCGCTGTGACCAGTGGGGTACCGCAGGGGTGGGTGTTGGGACCTATTTCCTTCAACATATTTATTAATGATCTGGTAGAAGGTTTACACAGTAAAATATCAATATTTACAGATGATACAAAACTATGTAACGCAGTCAACACAAAAGAAGATAGTATTCTGCTACAGATGGATCTGGGTAAGTTGGAAACTTGGGTTCAAAGGTGGCAGATGTGTTGTGAATTCTGCTTTTGGGTTCCCTCCAGTGGTTGTAGGTGGTAATGCAGTTGTCCCTGAGTTGCAGTCCTGGTCAGGTGTTTCTGCTGATTGCAGTTCTGACTGGGGAATTTAGGTGTGCAGGATTCATTAGTCCTTGCCAGTTGTCCATGGTTCTGGGAGGTTTTGGATCTTTGTCTGGTTCCTCCTGCCTTGCTGCCAATTCAGCAAAGATAAGTGTCTAGTTTTTGTTTCTGTGGCACACATGCTGTGTGCTTAATTATTCTGTGCTATTCATTTGTTTTCTCTTGTCCAGCTTAGACTGTGTCAGTGTTTTCTCAGTCTTGTTGGATTCTTTGGAGTTGCAGATATACGCTCCACATCTTTAGTTAGATGGTGGAATTTTTTGTATTTTCTGCTGTGGATATTTTTGGAAGGTTTTTAATACTGACCGCTTAGTATTCTGTCCTATCCTTTCCTATTTTAGCTAGAGTGGCCTCTTTTGCTAAATCCTGTTTCCTGCCTGCGTGTGTCTTTTCCTCTACTACTCACAGTCAATATTTGTGGGGGGCTGCCTATCCTTTGGGGTTCTGCCCTGAGGCAAAGTAGAATTCCTATTTCCATCTCTAGGGGTATTTAGTCCTCCGGCTGTGTTGAGGTGTCTAGGATTTGTTAGGCACACCCCACGGCTACTTCTAGTGCGGTGTTAAGTTCAGGATTTGTGGTCAGTACAGTTTACACCAACTCCAGAGAAAGTTCCATGCGGCTCCAAGGTCACCGGATCATAACACAGATGCGGTTTAGCAATGATAAATGTAAGGTTATACACATGGGAAGACAGATTCAATATCACCATTACACACTGAACGGAAAACCACTGGGTAAATCTGACATGGAGAAGGACTTAGGGATCCTAGTTAATGATAATCTTACCTGGAGCAGCCAGTGCCAGGCATCGGCTGCCAAGCAAACAGGATCATGGGGTGCATTAAAAGAGGTCTGGATACACATGATGAGAGCATTATACTGCCTCTGTACAAATCCCTGATTAGACTGCACATGGAGTACTGTGTAGTGTTTTGAGCACCGGTGCTTAGGAAGGATATAATGGAACTAGAGCAAGTACAAAGGAGGGCAACAAAATTAATAAAGGGGATGGGGAACTACAATACCCAGAGAGATTAGCAAAATTAGGATTGTTTAATCTAGAAAAAGATGACTGAGTGGCAATCTGATAACCATGTATGAGTATATAAGAGTAGGGTTGAGCGAAACGGATCGGACAAATTCAAAAATCGATGACTTTTGGCAAAGTTGGGTTTCATGAAACCCGACCCGATCCTAGTGTGGGATCAGCCATGAGGTCGGCGATCTGCATGCTCAAGTTACGTTTCATATGACGCTTTCAGCGCCATTTTTCAGCCAATGAAGGAGGACGCAGAGTGTGGGCAGCGTGATGACATAGGTCTCGGTCCCAACCATCTTAGAGAAGGGCAAGACAGTGATTGGCTTGCTTTCTGCAGTGTCACAGGGGCTATAAAGGGGCGTGCACGCCGACCGCCATCTTATTTCTGCCGATCTTAGCATAGGGAGAGGTTGCTGCAGCTTCATCAGAAGTAGGGATATAGTTAGGGAGGGAAGATTAACCCCCAAACTGCTTTGCTGTAGCGATTTACACTGTCCAACACCACCATTTTTTTGCAGGGAAAGTGGAGGCTATATTTTTGTGCATCAGCTCTGTAGCTTATTAGGCTGCCTTATAAGGCTTTAGTCGGTGAATTATGCCTTATAAGGCTCCCTGATAGCTGCATTGCTGTTTGCACGCTGCTGTGCAAACCAACTGCTTTTTTAAAAGCAAAAATCCTGTTGCTCCTTTCTGTACAGTTATCTTGTTTATTTGTCCACACTTTTGTGTGCAGCAGTCCTTTTTATTGCTGCCATACTTGTCCTGAGATCATTGTAGGGAGATTGAAATTGTACTACAGTCCTTATATTTTTTCATATATCTTCCAGCCACTTTCTGCCACTTACATTGTGTTGTTTTATACACTGGGCCTGATTTTCGGTTCAGTCTCCCCCCCAAAAAAAGTGAGATTCAAATTCTCACAAAGTGGATATACTTCAGTCCTGTTAGTTTGTCATATATCAGCCAGCCACTTTCTGCCACTTAGATTGCGTTGTTATATACGCTGGGCAAGAGTTTTGGTTCAGTCTCCCTAAAAAAGGGAGATTCAAATTCTTACAAAGTGGATATACTTCAGTCCTGTTAGTTTGTTGTTTATCAGCCAGCCACTTTCTGCCACTTACATTGTGTTGTTTTATGCACAGGGCCTGAGTTTTGGTTCAGTCTCCCTTAAAAAAAGGGGAGATTTAAATTGTCAACAAGTTTATATACACCTTCTACCTTGTTTTACAGTACTATATAATGGTTGTTATTTTGGTTAGATTTTCCAAAAAATGAAGAAGTCTGGTGGAAGAGCCCGTGGGCGGTGGTTGCCAGCTGGTACTGATGGTGGTGGTGGTGGTGCATCTGTTGGTAGTGGCAAAAGCACAATAGCAGCTAAGGCTGGAGTTGTTGAGCCAGCATCATCGTCTGGCTACACAAGGCCTCGAAGGTTCCCTTATCTGGGAGTAGGAAAACAGCTTTTAAAGCCGGAACAGCAGGAAAAAGTTTTGGCTTTCCTTGCTGACTCAGCCTCTAGCTCTTTCGCCTCCTCTTCAGAAAGTTCCAAATATAAAAGCAGCGAGTCGTCAGTGGATGCTCCCGGTCAGGAACAAGACGTTTCCTTGTGTCCTTCACCCAAACCAAAAGTGAAGGATGCATCAGGTGACTCTACAGGTTACTCCATGGAGCTCTTTACACATACCGTGATCTAACCTTCATTAAAATGAACCAGTCATGGATTTCAAATTATTTTGCCCCACTTTCCCCTGCTGACACGTAGCTTGCCTGAAAAATGCCTTGCTTTTGGCCTTCTCTTACTGACTTCTCCAATTCCTCCATTTGCAGCTGCTGAATGTCCACCATAGGCCTTTTTTATACCTCCCTAAATGGGCTGACACCCCCCACAGGGCCGTGGTCACCACCTGGCGCAAGCACCCGTTCGAGCGCCATTTGCCTGGACAGGTGGGTGGGCCCATTCTTGGGCGACGGCACTGGCACAGGGTCCCTCATAGTACAATGAAGTGTCTCTGACTGTGGTGGTGCACAACCAACATCAGGCTCACCGTCATAATATGAGGGGCCCTTGTTGTGAATTCTGTTGTCGGGCTCCCTCCTGTGGTCATGAATGGTACTTCGGCTGGTTCTGTCCATGGACTTTCTCTGGTGGCTGTGGGTGTTTCTGAGTTTCCTTCCACAGGTGACGAGGTTAATCCGTTAGCTGGCTGCTCTATTTAACTCCACTTAGATCTTTGCTCCATGCCACCTGTCAATGTTCCAGTATTGGTCTAGTTCACTCCTGGATCGTTCTTGTGACCTGTCTTCCCAGCAGAAGCTAAGTGACTGCTTGTTTTTCTCTGGTTTGCTATTTTTCTGTCCAGCTTGCTATTTTGATTGTTGTCTTGCTTGCTGGAAGCTCTGGGATGCAGAGGGAGCGCCTCCGTACCGTGAGTCGGTGTGGAGGGTCTTTTTGCACCCTCTGCGTGGTCTTTTTGTAGGTTTTTGTGCTGACCGCAAAGCTACCTTTCCTATCCTCAGTCTGTTCAGTAAGTCGGGCCTCACTTTGCTTAATCTATTTCATCTCTGTGTTTGTATTTTCATCTTTACTCACAGTCATTATATGTGGGGGGCTGCCTTTTCCTTTGGGGAATTTCTCTGAGGCAAGGTAGGCTTTATTTTTCTATCTTCAGGGCTAGCTAGTTCCTTAGGCTGTGCCGAGTTGCATAGGGAGCGTTAGGAGCAATCCACGGCTATTTCTAGTGTGGTTGATAGGATTAGGGATTGCGGTCAGCAGAGTTCCCACGTCCCAGAGCTCGTCCTATATTATCAGTAACTATCAGGTCATTCCGTGTGCTCTTAACCACCAGGTCCATTATTGTCCTGACCACAAGGTCATAACAGTACATGTGGCCCAAAGTACTAATGCATCTCAATAGAGGGATAAGAGAAGTTCTGAGACCATTTTTTTTTCTTTGCAGTGTGTTTTGTCTCTCTTTTCCCCTTTACATCTGGGTGGTTCAGAACACAGGTGTAGACATGGACATTCAAGGTCTGTCCTCTTTGATGGATAATCTCACTATAAGTGTACAAAACATTCAAGATTTTGTGGTTCAGAATCCGATGTCAGAGCCTAGGATTCCAATTCCTGATTTGTTTTTTGGTGATAGATCTAAGTTCTTGAATTTCAAAAATAATTGTAAATTGTTTCTTGCCTTGAAACCTCTCTCCTCATTGACCCTGTTCAACAAGTAACGATCATTATTTCTTTGTTACGTGGTGACCCTCAAGACTGGGCATTTTCCCTTGCGCCAGGAGATCCGGCATTGCGTGATGTTGATGCGTTTTTCCTGGCGCTTGGATTGCTTTATGACGAACCTAATTCAGTGGATCAGGCAGAGAAAATCTTGCTGGCTCTGTGTCAGGGTAAGGATGAAGCGGAGATATATTGACAGAAGTTTAGAAAGTGGTCTGTGCTCACTCAGTGGAATGAATGTGCCTTGGCAGCAATCTTCAGAAAGGGTCTCTCTGAAGCCCTTAAAGATGTCATTGTGGGATTTCCCATGCCTGCTGGTCTGAATGAGTCTATGTCTTTGGCCTTTCAGATCGATCGACGCTTGCATGAGCGTAAAGCTGTGCACCATTTGGCGGTACTATCTGAGCATGGGCCTGAGCCTATGCAATGTGATAGGACTTTAACCAGAGCTGAATGGCAAGAACACAAACGTCGGAATGGGCTATGCTTTTACTGTGGTGATTTCAATCATGCTATCTCCGATTGTCCTAAGCGCACTAAGCGTTTCGCTAGGTCTGACACCATTGGTACGGTACAGTCTAAATTTCTATTGTCCGTTACTCTGATTTGCTCTTTGTCATCCTATTCTGTTATGGCATTTGTGGATTCAGGCGCTGCCCTGAATTTGATGGACTTGGAGTATGCTAGGCACTGTGGTTTTTTCTTGGAGCCCTTGCAGTATCCTATTCCATTGAGAGGAATTGATGCTACGCCTTTGGCCAACAATAAGCCTCAGTACTGGACCCAATTGACCATGTGCATGGCTCCTGCACATCAGGAGGATATCCACTTTCTGGTGTTGCATAATCTGCATGATGTGGTCGTTTTGGGGTTGCCATGGCTACAGGTTCATAATCCAGTATTGGACTGGAAATCTATGTCTATGTCCAGCTGGGGTTGCCAGGGGGTACATGGTGATGTTCCATTTTTGTCTATTTCGTCTTCCACTCCTTCTGAAGTTCCAGAGCTTTTGTCGGATTATCAGGATGTATTTGATGAGCCCAAAGCCAGTGCCCTACCTCCTCATAGGGATTGCGATTGTGCAATTAATTTGATTCCTGGTAGTAAGTTTCCTAAGGGCCGATTGTTCAATTTATCTGTGCCAGAACACGCCGCTATGCGGAGTTATATAAAGGAATCCTTGGAGAAAGGCCATATTCGCCCGTCGTCATCACCGTTAGGAGTTCAGAAGGTTTCATTTTTGGGGTTCATTTTTTCCCCTTCTACTATCGAGATGGACCCTGTTAAAGTCCAAGCCATTTACGATTGGACCCAGCCGACATCTGTGAAGAGTCTGCAAAAGTTCCTGGGCTTTGCTAATTTTTATCGGCGCTTCATCGCTAATTTTTCTAGTGTTGCTAAACCATTGACTGATTTGACCAAGAAGGGTGCTGATGTGGTCAATTGGTCTTCTGCAGCTGTAGAGGCTTTTCAGGAGTTGAAGCGTCGTTTTTCTTCTGCCCCTGTGTTGTGCCAGCCAGATGTTTCGCTCCCATTTCTGGTCGAGGTTGATGTTTCTGAGATTGGAGCTGGGGCTGTTTTGTCGCAAAGAAGTTCTGATGGCTCGGTGATGAAGCCATGTGCTTTATTTTCTAGAAAGTTTTCGCCTGCTGAGCGCAATTATGATGTTGGTAATCGAGAGTTGTTGGCCATGAAGTGGGCATTCGAGGAGTAGCGTCATTGGCTTGAAGGAGCCAAGCATCGCGTGGTGGTCTTGACAGATCACAAGAATTTGACTTATCTTGAGTCTGCCAAACGGTTGAATCCGAGACAGGCTCGATGGTCGTTATTTTTCTCCCGTTTTGATTTTGTGGTTTCGTACCTTCCGGGCTCTAAGAATGTGAAGGCTGATGCCCTGTCAAGGAGTTTTGTGCCTGACTCTCCGAGTGTTCCTGAGCCGGCGGGTATTCTCAAAGAGGGGGTAATTTTGTCTGCCATCTCCCCTGATTTGCGGCGGGTGCTGCAAAAATTTCAGGCTGATAGACCTGACCGTTGCCCAGCGGAGAAACTGTTTGTCCCTGATAGATGGACTAGTAGAGTTATCTCTGAGATTCATTGTTCAGTGTTGGCTGGGCATCCTGGAATCTTTGGTACCAGAGATTTGGTGGCTAGATCCTTTTGGTGGCCGTCTTTGTCACGGGATGTGCGTTCTTTTGTGCAGTCCTGTGGGACTTGTGCTCGGGCTAAGCCCTGCTGTTCTCGTGCCAGTGGGTTGCTTTTGCCCTTGCCGGTCCCGAAGAGGCCCTGGACGCATATTTCTATGGATTTTATTTCGGATCTCCCCGTCTCTCAAAAGATGTCGGTCATTTGGGTGGTTTGTGATCGCTTTTCTAAGATGGTCCATTTGGTACCTTTGTCTAAATTGCCTTCCTCCTCTGATTTGGTGCCATTATTTTTCCAGCATGTGGTTCATTTACATGGTATCCCGGAGAACATCGTTTCTGACAGAGGTTCCCAGTTTGTTTCGAGGTTTTGGCGATCTTTTTGTGCTAGGATGGGCATTGATTTGTCTTTTTCCTCGGCCTTCCATCCTCAGACAAATGGCCAAACCGAACAAACTAATCAGACTTTGGAAACATATCTGAGATGCTTTGTTTCTGCTGATCAGGATGATTGGGTGTCCTTTTTGCCGTTGGCTGAGTTCGCCCTTAATAATCGGGCCAGCTCGGCTACTTTGGTTTTGCCGTTTTTCTGCAATTCTGGTTTCCATCCGCGTTTCTCTTCAGGGCAGGTTGAGTCTTCGGACTGTCCTGGTGTAGATACTGTGGTGGATAGGTTGCAGCAGATTTGGACTCATGTGGTGGACAATTTGACAATGTCCCAGGAGAAGGCTCAACGTTTCGCTAACCGCCGGCGTTGTGTGGGTCCCCGACTTAGTGTTGGGGATTTGGTTTGGTTGTCATCTCGTTATGTTCCTATGAAGGTTTCCTCTCCTAAGTTTAAGCCTTGTTTCATTGGTCCGTATAAGATTTCTGAGGTTATCAATCCTGTGTCATTTCGTTTGACCCTTCCTGCTTCTTTTGCCATCCATAATGTGTTCCATAGGTCGTTATTGCGGAGATACGTGGCGCCTGTGGTTCCATCCGTTGATCCTCCTGCCCCGGTGTTGGTTGAGGGGGAGTTGGAGTATGTGGTGGAGAAGATTTTGGATTCTCATATTTCGAGACGGAAACTCCAGTACCTGGTCAAGTGGAAGTGTTATGGTCAGGAAGATAATTCCTGGGTTTTTGCCTCTGATGTTCATGCTGCCGATCTGGTTCGTGCCTTTCATTTGGCTCATCCTGGTCGGCCTGGGGGCTCTGGTGAGGGTTCGGTGACCCCTCCTCAAGGAAGGGGTACTGTTGTGAATTCTGTTGTCGGGCTCCCTCCTGTGGTCATGAATGGTACTTCGGCTGGTTCTGTCCATGGACTTTCTCTGGTGGCTGTGGGTGTTTCTGAGTTTCCTTCCACAGGTGACGAGGTTAATTCGTTAGCTGGCTGCTCTATTTAACTCCACTTAGATCTTTGCTCCATGCCACCTGTCAATGTTCCAGTATTGGTCTAGTTCACTCCTGGATCGTTCTTGTGACCTGTCTTCCCAGCAGAAGCTAAGTGACTGCTTGTTTTTCTCTGGTTTGCTATTTTTCTGTCCAGCTTGCTATTTTGATTTTGTCTTGCTTGCTGGAAGCTCTGGGACGCAGAGGGAGCGCCTCCGTACCGTGAGTCGGTGCGGAGGGTCTTTTTGCACCCTCTGCGTGGTCTTTTTGTAGGTTTTTGTGCTGACCGCAAAGCTACCTTTCCTATCCTCAGTCTGTTCAGTAAGTCGGGCCTCACTTTGCTTAATCTATTTCATCTCTGTGTTTGTATTTTCATCTTTACTCACAGTCATTATATGTGGGGGGCTGCCTTTTCCTTTGGGGAATTTCTCTGAGGCAAGGTAGGCTTTATTTTTCTATCTTCAGGGCTAGCTAGTTCCTTAGGCTGTGCCGAGTTGCATAGGGAGCGTTAGGAGCAATCCACGGCTATTTCTAGTGTGGTTGATAGGATTAGGGATTGCGGTCAGCAGAGTTCCCACGTCCCAGAGCTCGTCCTATATTATCAGTAACTATCAGGTCATTCCGTGTGCTCTTAACCACCAGGTCCATTATTGTCCTGACCACCAGGTCATAACAGGCCCTGTGCCATTACCGCTGGTCACGAGAGAGTGTTCCCTCCCAGCTCGAACAGTGCTCTACCACTTGCAACACTTACCTCTCCCTGCTCCACCACTGTGTAGTCTGTGCTGTTAAATCCTTCAATGGCACTGCCAATACAAATTTGTTGAAATGATAGATGATAGTTAAAATATACAGGGGCCCTGGCCTCCATTTAGACCAGTTAATACTTTGCGCCTACTACCACTGTCTGCTACTCAGCAGAGGAGCCCACCCCAGTACCTACCTATGCCACCAGTTTATTTATGAACAATTTTTGGCAGACATTTAGCTCACTTTATTATTTGGGCCTACTAACTGTGTCTGCCACTCATTACAATTTTCCTCCACTGAACAAAGCAATGCCGCCTGTTTAGTCCTGTTACCAATTTTGAACTGCATTTAGCCTACTTTATTATTTGGGCCTACTAACTGTGTCTGCCACTCATTACAGTTTTCCTCCATCGAACAAAGCAATGCGGCCTGCTTTGTCCTGTTAGCCAATTTTGAACTGCATTTAGCCTACTTTATTATTTGGGAATACTAACTGTGTCTGCCACCCTTTATAGTTTTCCTCCACTGAACAAAGCAATGTCGCCTGTTTAGTCCTGTTACCAATTTTAAACTGCATTTAGCCTACTTTATTATTTCGGCCTACTAATTGTGTCTGCCACTCTTTACAGTTTTCCTCCAGTGAACAAAGCAATGCCACCTGTTTAGTCCTGTTACCAAATTTGAACTGCATTTAGCCTACTTTATTATTTGGGCCTATATCTGTGTTTCTTCCTCATACTGCCCATTGCCCAGCCACTGCTAGATGAGTCTGCTGGTACATTGACCCAGACCACTACATTCCCCTTGCACTCTACACAGCCAGAATCTGACCCTGCTGAAAGTCAGGTTCCCCTTCCCGCATACTATACCACTTTACATGGGGACAAAGAAGAAGGTGCAGATGAAAGTGCATGTTCCTTCATCGGGTGGAGGGGCATACTTGTTGGTGATGTCACTGGCACAGGGCCCCTCATAGTATGCAAAAGTGTCTCTGCCAGTGAGAGGCGCCACCCGCCATCAAACACACCGCCATACTATGAGGGGCCCTGTGCCAGTGCCAACGAGTGCCCCCCCCTGCTTGCTCAGGATCAAAGCACTTGCACAGTTTAAATACTTACCTCTACCTGCTCCACCGCCGTGACGTATTCCGTGTTTCCTGGGCCCACGAAAATCTTGAGCCAGCCCTACCCCCCACAACTTTAGCCAAATGACCCCTGTTTTCAATGCCTAACTATTATTATAAAGTAAATTAAGATTGACAAGCTTAAGTAATAAGAATTTATGTTTTTGGAATTAAAATGGGCACTGTAGGTGTTTTCCTGTCCTCCACTCACTGCCGACTTTGATTCCCCATTGACTTGCATTGGGTTTCGTGTTTCAGTCGGCCCCCGACTTTTTGCAATAATCGGCCGATTTCACCCAACCCGACTTTTGACAAAGTCGGGTTTCGCGAAACCCAACTCGATCCGAATAAAGTAAAAGTCGCTCAACTCTATATAAGAGGACAATACAAATATCTATCCAAGAATCTGTTTATACCAAGGAAGGTGACGGTCACAAGGGGGTATTCTCTTCGTCTGGAGGAAAGAAGGTTTTTCCACCAACATAGAAGAGGATTCTTTAATGTTAGGGCAGAGAGAATCTGGAATTCCTTGCTTGAGGAGGTGGTGATGGCGAACTAAGTCGAAGGGTTCAAGAGAGGCCTGGATGTCTTCATGGAGCGTAACAACATTGTATCTTACAGTGATTAGAATCTTTAGAAGGACGTAGATCAGGTGATTTATTCTGATGGAATATAGGCTGAACTGTATGGACAAATGTCTTTTTTCGGCCTTGCTAACTATGTCACTATGTTACTATGTTACTAACTATGTTAAAGTCATGGGCATATTATTTTCTATGTTAAATCAGATTTTTATCACTGGGACCTTGTTCACACATCCATGTTTGAAACATGTCCATGAAAAATTGTACTGGAGTCATCAGTGTGTCAGTGTACGGTACACATGTTCAATTTTACCCTCAGAGTGTCATAAGTGTTTTTCACAGATGGATAAAAAAATATGATAAAGTTTCTATCTTTTGCAATGTTAACTACACATGGCTGTACATGTTTTTAATGGACCCATAGGAGGCAATTCATCAAGACCAGCTAGTCTCTCATCATTCTTGAGAAAGGGGCATTTTGAGCTGATGCTACTGATTCATTAAGAGACTTTTGCCTCTTAATGAGTCAGGCAAGGCGTGTAGTGGGGTGGTCCACTCTGTACGCCTCACCACAAATCTACCTCAAGTCACTGCTGGAGTAAGATTTCTGGTGCAACAAATGCCGCCAGTCGTCATAAAATTGATGAACGGGGGGTGTCTGCGCCCTGTCACACCCCCACACCTCCCTAGCTCTGCCAACTTTATCGGCGATTGGGCAAGAATGGTGAGAAAATGTAATAAGTCAGAGCAACTGGAGTACCTGAGATTAAATTTTCTGCAAATCAAATTTTGGGGACAAATTTGCCAAACTTAGAAAATGTGAATTTGACTTGATTGTCTCACGCACATAGCAATGCAGTACATTTAGTATAACTTTTTTCAATTTTCATGCAGTATATTTGCTCCAACTACAGACCTTTTGCAACATGTTTTCAATGATTCTGTTTAAAAGAAGTTAATTCCTTTATTACAATAGCCCTTGTTAATTGTAGAGAGAGCACAAATAAAAGCTAATTCAAGTTAAAACTCTGAACATTTTCATAAAGATTTGCTCTTTGACCTTGCTTTCATTCCCCGAGGCAATTAATTAGTATATTATGTTTTGTCACAAAAAAGTCTTTAGCTTCTGGAACAAACTTTACAGTTATGAAACCTAAGGAGCCAGCTATATTGTCCAATTCAATCTGAAGCTTGGGCATGAAATAAAAAGTATGAGCACATGAGAGCCGTAATATTATTTGAAGTATAAATTGAATACAGAGTGTTGTGATATATATCAAAGACTTACTGGATTCAAATATTGATGAACACGCTTGTTAAAAGCAGAATGACTTCATTGCCTGTTTCATCATCCCCTTTCTACAGATAGAAGTAATCTAAAGTTTTGAAATATCTTCTATAATGAAAGCAACAGACAAGGAAATACTTCTGCAGTGATTCATACTGGAGAGACTGCAAATATGCTATATTATTTTACTGATACTGCAGAAACCAGAAATCTATTGCGGAGGAGATGATAAAGTGCAGAAATATTCAGCCACAAAATAGGCAATAATGCTGTGTGCACATGACTGGTAGCTATCATACATGTATGATTGGAAATAAGTGAATATGATGCACGTGTCTGGAATGAAGTATGGTGCAGTGCCTTTTTGACACAGAAAACAGTGTACATGGATATGGCATTTTTCAATCAGAAACTGATATAAAATTATTAGAGGTGATCAAATCAATCCACTGTGAATTGACTTTGAGCAACATTTCTTGAAATTTGCAGGTCCAAGCAAATTCAAACAGTTAACAATTTCATTCACAAGGATTACAAAAACAAAAGCTTGCCATCATTTCACATATTGTCAAAGATTGCGTTAACAAGAAGACGGTGGGCTCACGTGTGGTCATGTGCACTGCTCATCATTAGAGATGAGCAAACCTTTCAAGGTTCGGTTCGGTTTGATTCGCCCAATGTTAAGATGTTCACCAAATGTACCCGAACTCCACTAGATTAAAAAGGAGGCCAAACCAAATGTATACACAACACCTTAAGGCAGGGGTCTGTTATGTTTGCTAATGACAGGTGTTATGAAGGCAATCCAGAAACACAGTGTGCTTAGCGATCAGAGCGCACACAGTGATCTGACAAATACCCAAAAATACAAGAACGAGCTCTGAGACGTGGAAACTCTGTAGACTGCACACCTGATCCTATCCTAAACACAACTAAAAGCGGCTGTGGATTGCGCCTAACAACTACCTAGGCAACTCGGCACAGCCTAAGAAACTAGCTAGCCTGAAGATAGAAAAATAGGCCTGACTTGCCCCAGAGAAATTCCCCAAAGGAAAAGGCAGCCCCCCACATATAATGACTGTGAGTAAGATGAAAAGACAAAACGTAGGGATGAAATAGATTCAGCAAAGTGGGGCCCGATATTCTAGGACAGAGCGAGGACAGTAAAGCGAACTTTGCAGTCTACAAAAAACCCTAAAGCAAAACCACGCAAAGGGGCAAAAAAAAAACCCACCGTGCCGAACTAACGGCACGGCGGTACACCCTTTGCGTCTCAGAGCTTCCAGCAAAACAAAAGACAAGTTGGACAGAAAAAAAGCAACAAAAAAAACAAAAAGCACTTTTGCTATACAGAGCAGCAGGTCACAGGAACAATCAGGAGAAGCTCAGATCCAACACTGAAACATTGACAAGGAGCAAGGATAGCAGCATCAGGCGGAGTTAAGTAATGAAGCAGTTAACGAGCTCACCAGAACACCTGAGGGAGGAAGCTCAGAAGCTGCAGTACCACTTGTGACCACAGGAGTGAATTCAGCCACAGAATTCACAACAGTACCCCCCCCTTGAGGAGGGGTCACCGAACCTTCACCAGAGCCCCCAGGCCGACCAGGATGAGCCGCATGAAAGGCACGAACAAGATCGGAAGCATGAACATCAGAGGCAAAAACCCAGGAATTATCTTCCTGAGCATAACCCTTCCATTTAACCAGATACTGGAGTTTCCGTCTAGAAACACGAGAATCCAAAATCTTCTCCACAATATACTCCAATTCCCCCTCCACCAAAACCGGGGCAGGAGGCTCAACAGATGGAACCATAGGTGCCACGTATCTCCGCAACAACGACCTATGGAATACATTATGTATGGAAAAGGAGTCTGGGAGGGTCAAACGAAAAGACACAGGATTGAGAACCTCAGAAATCCTATACGGACCAATAAAACGAGGTTTAAATTTAGGAGAGGAAACCTTCATAGGAATATGATGAGAAGATAACCAAACCAGATCCCCAACACGAAGTCGGGGACCCACACGGCGTCTGCGATTAGCGAAAAGTTGAGCTTTCTCCTGGGACAAGATCAAATTGTCCACTACCTGAGTCCAGATCTGCTGCAACCTATCCACCACAGAATCCACACCAGGACAGTCCGAAGACTCAACCTGTCCTGAAGAGAAACGAGGATGGAACCCAGAATTGCAAAAAAAATGGAGAAACCAAGGTAGCCGAGCTGGCCCGATTATTAAGGGCGAACTCAGCCAATGGCAAAAAGGACACCCAATCATCCTGGTCTGCAGAAACAAAACATCTCAGATATGTTTCCAAGGTCTGATTGGTTCGTTCGGTCTGGCCATTAGTCTGAGGATGGAAAGCCGAGGAAAAGGATAGGTCAATGCCCATCCTACCACAAAAGGCTCGCCAAAACCTTGAAACAAACTGGGAACCTCTGTCAGAAACAATATTCTCAGGAATGCCATGCAACCGAACCACATGCTGAAAGAACAAAGGTACCAAATCAGAGGAGGAAGGCAATTTAGCCAAGGGCACCAGATGGACCATTTTAGAAAAGCGATCACAGACCACCCAAATGACTGACATCTTTTGAGAAACGGGAAGGTCAGAAATGAAATCCATCGAAATATGTGTCCAAGGCCTCTTTGGGACCGGCAAGGGCAAAAGCAACCCACTGGCACGAGAACAGCAGGGCTTAGCCCTAGCACAAATCCCACAGGACTGCACAAAAGTACGTACATCCCGTGACAGAGATGGCCACCAGAAGGATCTAGCCACTAACTCTCTGGTACCAAAGATTCCAGGATGACCAGCCAACACCGAACAATGAAGTTCAGAGATAAGTTTATTAGTCCACCTATCAGGGACGAACAGTTTCTCTGCTGGACAACGATCAGGTTTATTCGCCTGAAATTTTTGCAGCACCCGCCGCAAATCAGGGGAGATAGCAGACACAATGACTCCTTCCTTGAGGATACCCGCTGGCTCAGATAAACCCGGAGAGTCGGGCACAAAACTCCTAGACAGAGCATCCGCCTTCACATTTTTAGAGCCCGGAAGGTACGAAATCACAAAGTCGAAGCGGGCAAAAAATAACGACCAACGGGCCTGTCTAGGATTCAAGCGCTTGGCAGACTCGAGATAAGTCAAGTTCTTATGATCAGTCAATACCACCACGCGATGCTTAGCTCCTTCAAGCCAATGACGCCACTCCACGAATGCCCACTTCATGGCCAGCAACTCTCGATTGCCCACATCATAATTACGCTCAGCTGGCGAAAACTTCCTGGAAAAGAAAGCACATGGTTTCATCACTGAGCAATCAGAACCTCTCTGTGACAAAACCGCCCCTGCTCCAATCTCAGAAGCATCAACCTCGACCTGGAACGGAAGAGAAACATCTGGCTGACACAACACAGGGGCAGAACAAAAACGACGCTTCAACTCCTGAAAAGCTTCCACAGCAGCAGAAGACCAATTAACCAAATCAGCACCCTTCTTGGTCAAATCGGTCAATGGTTTGGCAATGCTAGAAAAATTACAGATGAAGCGACGATAAAAATTAGCAAAGCCAAGGAACTTTTGCAGACTTTTCAGAGATGTCGGCTGAATCCAATCCTGGATGGCTTGGACCTTAACTGGATCCATCTCGATAGTAGAAGGGGTAAAGATGAACCCCAAAAATGAAACTTTCTGCACACCGAAGAGACACTTTGATCCCTTCACAAACAAAGAGTTAGCACGCAGGACCTGAAAAACCATTCTGACCTGCTTCACATGAGACTCCCAATCATCTGAGAAGATCAAAATGTCATCCAAGTAAACAATCAGGAATTTATCCAGATACTCACGGAAGATGTCATGCATAAAAGACTGAAACACAGATGGAGCATTGGCAAGTCCGAACGGCATCACTAGATACTCAAAATGACCCTCGGGCGTATTGAATGCAGTTTTCCATTCATCTCCTTGCCTGATTCTCACCAGATTATACGCACCACGAAGATCTATCTTAGTGAACCAACTAGCCCCCTTAATCCGAGCAAACAAGTCAGATAACAATGGCAAGGATACTGAAATTTAACAGTGATCTTATTAAGAAGGCGGTAATCAATACACGGTCTCAGCGAACCATCCTTCTTGGCTACAAAGAAGAACCCTGCTCCCAGTGGTGATGACGATGGGCGAATATGTCCCTTCTCCAGGGATTCCTTCACATAACTGCGCATAGCGGCGTGTTCGGGCACGGACAAATTAAATAATCGACCTTTAGGGAATTTACTACCAGGAATCAAATTGATAGCACAATCACAATCCCTATGCGGAGGTAGAGCATCGGACTTGGGCTCTTCAAATACATCCTGATAATCAGACAAGAACTCTGGGGCCTCAGAAGGGGTGGATGACGAAATCGACAAAAATGGAACATCACCATGTACCCCCTGACAACCCCAGCTGGATACCGACATGGAATTCCAATCCAATACTGGATTATGGGTTTGTAGCCATGGCAACCCCAACACGACCACATCATGCAGATTATGCAACACCAGAAAGCGAATAACTTCCTGATGTGCAGGAGCCATGCACATGGTCAGCTGGGCCCAGTATTGAGGTTTATTCTTGGCCAAAGGTGTAGCATCAATTCCTCTCAATGGAATAGGACACCGCAAAGGCTCCAAGAAAAACCCACAACGTTTAGCATAATCCAAATCCATCAGATTCAGGGCAGCGCCCGAATCCACAAACGCCATGACAGAAAACGACGACAAAGAGCATATCAAGGTAATGGACAGAAGGAATTTGGACTGTACAGTACCAATGACGGCAGACCTAGCGGACCGCTTAGTGCGCTTAGGACAATCAGAAATAGCATGAGTGGAATCACCACAGTAGAAACACAGACCATTCAGACGTCTGTATTCCTGCCGTTCAACTCTAGTCATAGTCCTATCGCACTGCATAGGCTCAGGTTTAACCTCAGGCAGTACCGCCAAATGGTGCACAGATTTACGCTCGCGCAAGCGTCGACCGATCTGAATGGCCAAAGACAAAGACTCATTCAAACCAGCAGGCATAGGAAATCCCACCATGACATCCTTAAGAGCCTCAGAGAGACCCTTTCTGAACAAAGCTGCCAGCGCAGATTCATTCCACTGAGTGAGTACTGACCATTTCCTAAATTTCTGACAATATACTTCTATATCATCCTGACCCTGGCACAAAGCCAGCAAATTTTTCTCAGCCTGATCCACTGAATTAGGCTCATCGTACAGCAATCCGAGCGCCAGGAAAAACGCATCGACACTACTCAATGCAGGGTCTCCTGGCGCAAGAGAAAATGCCCAGTCTTGAGGGTCGCCGCGCAAAAAAGAAATAATAATCAAAACCTGTTGAATAGGATTACCAGAAGAATGAGGTTTCAAGGCCAGAAATAGCTTACAATTATTTTTGAAACTTAGAAACTTAGTTCTATCTCCAAAAAACAAATCAGGAATAGGAATTCTTGGTTCTAACATAGATTTCTGATCAATAGTATCTTGAATTTTTTGTACATTTATAACGAGATTATCCATTGAAGAGCACAGACCCTGAATATCCATGTCCACACCTGTGTCCAGAATCACCCAAATGTCTAGGGGAAAAAAAAAAGTGAACACAGAGCAGAAAAAAAAAAATGATGTCAGAACTTTTTCTTTCCCTCTATTGAGAATCATTAGTTTGGCTCCTTGTACTGTTATGTTTGCTAATGACAGGTGTTATGAAGGCAATCCAGAAACACAGTGTGCTTAGCGATCAGAGCGCACACAGTGATCTGACAAATACCCAAAAATACAAGAACGAGCTCTGAGACGTGGAAACTCTGTAGACTGCACACCTGATCCTATCCTAAACACAACTAAAAGCGGCTGTGGATTGCGCCTAACAACTACCTAGGCAACTCGGCACAGCCTAAGAAACTAGCTAGCCTGAAGATAGAAAAATAGGCCTGACTTGCCCCAGAGAAATTCCCCAAAGGAAAAGGCAGCCCCCCACATATAATGACTGTGAGTAAGATGAAAAGACAAAACGTAGGGATGAAATAGATTCAGCAAAGTGGGGCCCGATATTCTAGGACAGAGCGAGGACAGTAAAGCGAACTTTGCAGTCTACAAAAAACCCTAAAGCAAAACCACGCAAAGGGGCAAAAAAAACCCCACCGTGCCGAACTAACGGCACGGCGGTACACCCTTTGCGTCTCAGAGCTTCCAGCAAAACAAAAGACAAGCTGGACAGAAAAAAAGCAACAAAAAAAACAAAAAGCACTTAGCTATACAGAGCAGCAGGTCACAGGAACAATCAGGAGAAGCTCAGATCCAACACTGAAACATTGACAAGGAGCAAGGATAGCAGCATCAGGCGGAGTTAAGTAATGAAGCAGTTAACGAGCTCGCCAGAACACCTGAGGGAGGAAGCTCAGAAGCTGCAGTACCACTTGTGACCACAGGAGTGAATTCAGCCACAGAATTCACAACAGGGGTCACCAACCTGTAGCACGGGAGCCACATGAGGCTCGCGGTCCCATGAATTGTGGTTTGCGGCTGTCTGTCAGCTTGGTGCTTTAGCTCCAGTTGTAGCAAACAGTTTTAAAGAGCACATCTGAAAATGGTGAATTTTGAGAGCAGCCCTGCACAAAAGAGCAGATCTGGATACATATATACTGGTCTTAGGGGTTTTGAGATGATTTAAGCATGGTACGCTGGAGACAAGATGACATCACCTGTCGGAGGAGGTGTTTGAAGCTGGATGTGACAGTGTCTTAGGATTGCTTTATAGGAGAATACTGAATGGGGAAATTGTAGCAACCCATGGATCTTTGTACACTATTTTGGGGTGATTAATTTTTGTGAAAAAGCTTTGGTTACCATTATTGTGAGGGGGGTGGTAGCTGAATGTGGCTTGCGACCCTCTCTCAGAGCTGAAAGTGGCTCTCAAGGTCAGAAACGTTGGGGAACTCTGCCTTAAGGGGTGAAAAAAAGATTCACAAACAGGTAAAATTAGGGGCAGACACTATGAAAAGTGGCATCAATTGACACACAGTAGAAATTTGTAAATGGCACAGCAGCAGTCAGCCATGTGCCATGCATAAGGTATCAGGGTATGGCCGAGAATTTACAGCTTTGAATTGAAGTTTCAATGAGGACCTGGTGTTTAAAGAAGTGGTGTAAGCCTTCTTAGCTGGGAGACTTGAAACCTCATGCAACACCTCCAATTTTTTTTTATTATTCCAGCCACATGCAGAAGGCACAAACATCAGTTTCATACAGTAATTTTGGTAGGAAAATGTAAGGAAAGCAACACAGGTAGTTGACTGAAAGTAAGTGAGGTCCTGACTGGGGTCACAGGAAGCAGGGTTGCTGCTGCAGGAAGCCAGTAGAAGCTGGAGTAGAATGATGCTGTGGGCCATGACCCAGGAGTAAAGATGTCACAGCAGTGAGAAGCTACGTGCCCTGGGCTTCAAGAAAATTTTGGCGGTGGCTCAAGTAAAAATTTAGATCTCGGTTCAATGACGAGCCATAAATGGGGTTAATATATTAGTCCGAGTTACAGTGGAAATGTAGTGTCACACTTTTACCATGACAGAGAGGGGCCAAAAGACCACAGTGTCTGATTTCACATACTCCTGCACTTCACCATCATATTAAACAGTGCAGGCTTCTGCTATTAGGGCAGGGGTTATTCTGTTCAGTTGAGAGCTCCTGGAGCTTTCCTGCTTTGATTGTCTTGGCTGTTCAATGTTCGCCACTCCCCTCTGCTATATATACTCACATCTGGCAATCAGTGATGTTTAGTTTAATACTGTCTGGTTCTGGAGCTAGAAGTGTTGGTTGTTTAAGGAGGCATTTTGAGTGTTATTCTGAACACTGTAGCTTGGTAATTTCTCTGTGTAAATATCCTCATTCTCTTGTATTTGCGGTTTCCTTCTTTTACTTACTGGTGTTCCACTCTGCTGTTTGTGACTGCATATTTGTATGATTGGTATTTTCATTTATCTTTGTGTGTCTTCCTTTGTTAGTCTGGTTTGTGTATTCTTATTCATTATAATTCTCCACCTCTTTGGCATTTGGCATGTTTTTGATGAAGGGAGTAGATTTGCAGAGGCGCGGTGTGCATGTAAACTGTAAAACTAATTTCCTAACTTTATGTGTGCACATTGCGGCTAGCCAATCAGGGTGCATGGAACATCCACAATGACCTGATACAACGGCTTGTGTCATTGTCTGCTGAAATCATATGTCCCTCTCCATAAATAGAGCGGACAACCTGTTTTAATTCCATTTTGAAGCTGTAACAGCGCACAGATGCTGCTCCTGATGCTGGCAGTATTAGAAGCTAAATTTTAGCTAGTTAGCTAGGAGGTTGTTTCTTACTCAGATAGTTTAGCTAGGTAGTGTTCCGTGTGGCTGTGAAATCAACTTTCCAGTAATTTTATTTTTGCCATTACGGAAGTCCACAAAGACAGCAGTGCACATGTCATACAAGTGTGTTGTGCATTGCTTCTATTGTGCTCCATACACGAGTATAACATTTTAAATCTTATATTTTCACTAGCCAAATGTGAACCAGCATGCTATATTCAACTTTGCATTTAGTGCTGCGGTGACATAGTTCTGTGATTTGAGCTGTTGCACATGAAGAAATATTTTTTGGGGTAGTTGCTAGCGTGATTCATCATGCCATATCTGACCTTGTTATTTAGTGGAGGTGAAATTCCACAGTGTGCATAGCTCATGCACATTAAAAAATATATACATTTTTTCTGTTGCTGAATGTGATACAGCTCATCGCATTCCACATCATTTGGTGGTGGTCATATGAAACTGCGGACCTAAAGCACACTTTAAAAAAGTATAATTTTTCTGATGCAAAACATGATACAGCCCACCGTATCCCACGTTGTCATTTTGCTAGTTTGAAACTAAGCTGTCTGTAGGCCTCGCGCACATAGCAAAATAACATTTTTCTGTTGCTTAACGTGACACTGACCGCCATATATTATATTGTAATTTTGTGCTGGTTAAATTGTTGTGTGTACAGAGCTGTTGCACATAGTAAAAAAAACATGTTTGGAGTTCTCCAAATGTGATATAGCAGGCTTAATCCGAATTTGAAATTGTTTGGAGCATATCTTCTAATTTAAACAGGCGTCAACCACACTAAAAAAAAAATCTTCTGTTTCTAACGCTGTACAGTAGGGGATGTCTCACTTTGAAATTGTTTGTAGCATCTTGTTTGTTATAGAGTCCTAATCCACAGGCACCACAAAATTTTTTTGGTTACTAACATTGTACAGTAAGGGACATCTACCTTTCAAAATGTTTGTAGCATCTAGTCCCTGACAGAAGTTATGTCGCTTATCTATGTTATGTAAATAAAAGCTTATAACCTGATGTTAAATTCATCCATTGGTTGTATAAATTATTCTTTTGAAAGCTGAAACCCTTCGAAATGTGGTTTAAATTAAGAAAATAAATTGGCATCATTGCAGAAATGTTGATCAGTTAATGGACACAAAATGGTCAGATTTTGGCAAGACAAAAGTTTTGTCACCTGGTCATATAATGCACCCAATCCTAGTTTACAGTTGTGGCCAAAAGTATTGACACCCCTGCAATTCTGTCAGATAATACTCAGTTTCTTCCTGAAAATGATTGCAAACACAAATTCTTTGTTATTATTATCTTCATTTAATTTGTCTTAAATGAAAAAACACAAAAAGAATTGTCCTAAAGCCAAATTGGATATAATTCCACACCAAACATAAAAATGAGGGTGGAGAAAAGTATTGGCACTGTTCGAAAAATCATGTGATGCTTCTCTAATTTGTGTAATTAACAGCACCTATAACTTACCTGTGGCACCTAACAGGTGTTGGCAATTACTAAATCACACTTGCAGCCAGTTGACATGGATTAAAGTTGACTCAACCTCTGTCCTGTGTCCTTGTGTGTACCACATTGAGCATGGAGAAAAGAAAGAAGACCAAAGAACTGTCTGAGGACTTGAGAAACCAAATTGTGAGGAAGCATGAGAAATCTCAAGGCTACAAGTCCATCTCCAAAGACCTGAATGTTCCTGTGTCTACAGTGCACAGTGTCATCAAGAAGTTTAAAGCCCATGGCACTGTGGCTAACCTCCCTAGATGTGGACGGAAAAGAATAATAGACAAGAGATTTCAATGCAAGATTGTGCGGATGTTGGATAAAGAACCTCGACTAACATCCAAACAAGTTCAAGCTGCCCTGCAGTCCAAGGGTACAACAGTGACAACCCTTACTATCCGTCGGCGTCTGAATGAAAAGGGACTGTATGGTAGGAGACCCAGGAAGACCCCATTTCTTACACCGAGACATAAAAAAGCCAGGCTAGAGTTTGCCAAAACTTACCTGAAAAAGCCTAAAACGTTTTGGAAGAATGTTCTCTGATCAGATGAGACAAAAGTAGAACTTTTTCGGCAAAGGCATCAACATAGAGTTTACAAGAGAAAAAAGAGGCATTCAAAGAAAAGAGCACGGTCCCTACAGTCAAACATGGCCTAGGTTCCCTGATGTTTTGGGGTTGCTTTGCTGCCTCTGGCACTGGACTGCTTGACCGTGTGCATGGCATTATGAGGTCTGAAGACTACCAACAAATTTTGCAGCATAATGTAAGGCCCAGTGTGAGAAAGCTGGGTCTCCCTCAGAGGTCATGGACTCATGGGTCTTCCAGCAAGACAATGACCCAAAATACACTTCAAAAAGCACTAGAAAATGGTTTGGGAGAAAGCACTGGAGACTTCTAAGGTGACCAGCAATGAGTCCAGACCTGAATCCCATAGAACACCTGTGGAGAGATCTAAAAATGGCAGTTTGGAGAAGGCACCCTTTAAATATCAGGGACCTGGAGCAGTTTGCCAAAGACGAATGGTCTAAAATTCCAGCAGAGCATTGTAAGACACTCATTGATGGTAACCGGAAGTGGTTGGTCGCAGTTATTTTGGCTAAAGGTTGTGCGACCAAGTATTAGGCTGAGGGTGCCAATACTTTTGTTTGGCCCATTTTTGGAGTTTTATGTGAAATGGTCAATGTTTTGCTTTTTGCTTCATTCTCTTTTGTGTTTTTTCACTTAAGTCAAATTAAATGAAGATGCTAATACCAAAGAATTTGTGATTGCAATCATTTTCACGAAGAAACTGAGTATTATCTGACAGAATTGCAGGTGTGTCAATACTTTTGGCCACAACTGTACATCCTCACCCGTGCTCAGTAAATGATCGGTTAATTAGTGTGTGTATAAAAAGAAACCCAGCACCTCAGACATTCACTTGAACTGCAACTTGAGCTCTGACAACATGCCAAAAATCCACCCTGCGACCAAAGCCTGGATTATCAAGAGTCTGAAGACCAGATCCACTGAAGACATGGCTGGAACCTTTAATGCGTCTCAGAGTCAAGTACAAATAATTAAAAAAAGATTTGAAGAGACTGGAGATGTGTTTGACAAGCCCCGGTCCGGCAGACCCCGCAAGACAACTGCTCAGGAGGAACGTTTGTTGGTTAGAAAATCCAAAGCAAGCCCCTCTTCCACTGCAGCAGAGCTCCAACAGCCCTGGTCACCTCAAGTCCCTGTGTCAACTAGAGCAGTTTGTAGGATTCTGACAATTGAAATGGCCTCCATGGTCGAATCAGTGCCCAGAAGCCAGCACTAAATAAAAGGCAAATAAAAAACCGTGTGGCATTTGCAAAGTCTCACAGCCTGCTAAACAGATGGATGCTGGAAAAGTGGCAGAAGGTGGATTTCTCTGATGAATCTTCTTACACCACAGCTGCCGCAAATACTGCAGGAGACCTACTGGAGCCCATATGGATCCAAAATACACCCAGAAAACAGTTAAATTTGATGGTGGAAAGATCATGGTCTGGGGTTATATTCAGTAAGGGTGTGTGTGAAACATTTGCAGGGTGGAAGGCAATATCAATAGCCTAAAATATCAAGAAGTATTAGCTACCTCTTATATTCCAAATTTTAAAAGGGTTCAAATTCTGCAGCAGGATGGTGCTCCATCTCACACATCCATCTCTACAACAAAGTTCCCCCAGGCAAAAAAAGATCAAGGTGCTCAAGAACTGGCCAGCCCAGTCACCAGAAATGAACATCATTGAGCATGTTTGGGGTAGGATGAAAGAGGAAGCTTGGAAGACAAAACCAAAGAATCTAGATGAACTCTGGGAGGCATGTAAGACTACATTCTTTGCTATTCCTGATGACGTCATTAATAAATTGTATGAATTATTGTTGAACCGCATGGATGCAGTCCTTCAAGCTCATAGAAGTCATACAAAATATTAAATATGACTCTAATAGCACCACAACTTCATTCACCAAAGTTATGCAACATATATTTGTATTTTAAGTTAATTATTTGTTTGAATATCACATTACTTTCTGTGGGCGACAAAACTTTTGTCTTGCTAAAATCTGACCATTATGTGCCCATTAACTGATCAATATTTCTGCATTGATGCCAAATTATTTTCTTAACCTAAACCACATTTCGAAGGGTTTCAGCTTTCAAAAGAATAATTTATACAACCAATGGATGAATTTAACATCAGGTTATAAGCTTTTATTTACATAACATGGATACGCGACATAACTTCTCTCAGGGAGTGTAGAGGCGTGATTCACAGGTCCCCCAAAAATTCTCCTAACGTCGTACTGTAGGGGACATCTCACTTTCAAATTGTTTGTAGCATTTATTCTATGTTATAGAGGCCTGATCCACAAGCTCCCCAAAAACTCTTCTGTTACTAACGTAATACAATAGTGGACATTTAACTTACAAATTGTTTGTAGCATCTAGGCTGTTATAGAGGCCTGAGTTACAGGCCCCCCAAAAAATCTTCTGTTACTAACATCATACAATAGGGGACATCTCACTTTCAAATTGTCTGTACTATCTAGTCTGTTATAGAAGCCTGATCTACAGGTCCCCCAAAAATTATTCTGTTACTAACGTTGTACAGTAGGGGACATCTCACTTTCAATTTTTTGTAGCATATCTTCTTTGTCATACAGGCCTCATCCACGCTCAAACAATTCTTTCTTCTGTGACTAACACAATTCAGCACGCCATATTTCACCTTGTAATTTACTGCCCCTGAAATTCTTTTTTTATTGTTGATAATTGAAATTGCAGTTTATATTGTTTTCTTTGAGCTTTCCATTTGCCTATGGTATCTTTCAGAAGGACAATATGTTTGACATGAGATGGCAATTGCATAAATCTCGAATGTAAGAGCATCTGCAGGTTATTTGGGGCTACTAATTAACTTTCCAACATTGTGTTTGAGAAACTACTGGTTCCATGAATCCAATCTCTAATGTGTCTCGCTAATCCTACCAGATTATAAATTCTTATAAAAGGTAATGAGATTCCCCTCTCTATTTTAGACAAGGCCAATTTTTTGTATGAAATTCTTGGTCTTTTCCCTTGCCAAAAGAAATGTGTAAATGCTGACTGAAGCCTCTGTACATCCATATGTGTTATGGCTGGCGGAACGCACTGAATAGATTAAAGATGGTAAAGGTGCGTTCGCAGCCCAGGGTCCACCGTGTAGAGATGGAACCTGCTGCTAAGTAATGGCGACACTATATGGTGGTACTATGCCGGCGTAAACTCAGGTTCAGACACTAAAGCGAACTCTGTTGCTTCACAGAGTCGCAGTGAAACAAATGAAATGCTGTGCCCTGTTAACGAACACAGGATGCCGCAGACGAACGCTAGTGGGATCCCTGAGACTCACCCCCACTAAGCTGATGATTGATCCCACTCTGACCCTCTGTGGCTTTTGAGCCTGCGCCTGAGGATGCCCCGAGTCAGATGCAGAGATCAAGCGGGAGTTCCTACCCTACACTGACCAGTTGTCAGGATAAGTAAAGATTACAGCACACAGTCCGTGCTGTGCCTTGCAGGCGGACACTGCTAGTGTGACGCAGTACAGATCGTGCTCTGGTGTAGGTGACATTAACCCCTTATTACCCCATATCCCACCGCTACATGGGAGTGGGAAGAGAGGGGCAAAGTGCCGGAATTGGCGCATCTTACAGATGCGCCATTTCTGGGGCGGCTGTGGACTGGTATTTAACATAGTAACATAGTAACATAGTTAGTAAGGCCGAAAAAAGACATTTGTCCATCCAGTTCAGCCTATATTCCATCATAATAAATCCCCAGATTTACGTCCTTCTACAGAACCTAATAATTGTATGATACAATATTGTTCTACTCCAGGAAGACATCCAGGCCTCTCTTGAACCCCTCGACTGAGTTCGCCATCACCAACTCCTCAGGCAAGCAATTCCAGATTCTCACTGCCCTAACAGTAAAGAATCCTCTTCTATGTTGGTGGAAAAACCTTCTCTCCTCCAGACGCAAAGAATGCCCCCTTGTGCCCGTCACCTTCCTTGGTATAAACAGATCCTCAGCTAGATATTTGTATTGTCCCCTTATATACTTATACATGGTTATTAGATCGCCCCTCAGTCGTCTTTTTTCTAGACTAAATAATCCTAATTTCGCTAATCTATCTGGGTATTGTAGATCTCCCATCCCCTTTATTAATTTTGTTGGCCTCCTTTGTACTCTCTCTAGTTCCATTATATCCTTCCTAAGCACCGGTGCCCAAAACTGGACACAGTACTCCATGTGCGGTCTAACTAGGGATTTGTACAGAGGCAGTATAATGCTCTCATCATGTGTATCCAGATCTCTTTTAATGCACCCCATGATCCTGTTTGCCTTGGCAGCTGCTGCCTGGCACTGGCTGCTCCAGGTAAGTTTATCATTAACTAGGATCCCCAAGTCCTTCTCCCTGTCAGATTTACCCAGTGGTTTCCTGTTCAGTGTGTAATGGTGATATTGATTCCTTCTTCCCATGTGTATAACCTTACATTTATCATTGTTAAACCTCATCTGCCACCTTTCAGCCCAAGTTTCCAACTTATCCAGATCCATCTGTAGCAGAATACTATCTTCTCTTGTATTAACTGCTTTACATAGTTTTGTATCATCTACAAATATCAATATTTTACTGTGTAAACCTTCTACCAGATCATTAATGAATATGTTGAAGAGAACAGGTCCCAATACCGACCCCTGCGGTACCCCACTGGTCACAGCGACCCAGTTAGAGACTATACCATTTATAACCACCCTCTGCTTTCTGTCACTAAGCCAGTTACTAACCCATTTGCACACATTTTCCCCCAGACCAAGCATTCTCATTTTGTGTACCAACCTCTTGTGCAGCACGGTATCAAACGCTTTGGAAAAATCGAGATATACCACGTCCAATGACTCACCGTGGTCCAGCCCATAGCTTACCTCTTCATAAAAACTGATTAGATTGGTTTGACAGGAGCGATTTCTCATAAACCCATGCTGATATGGAGTTAAACAGTTATTCTCATTGAGATAATCCAATGAGAATTAGCCGGGGGACTAATATACATGGCCCCTCTCTAGGCTATGAATATCAGCCCGCAGCTGTCTGCGTAGCCTTTCTGGCTATAAAATATAGGGGACCCCCACGTCATTATTTTTGGGGTCCCCCTATTTTAATAGCCAGTAAAGGCTATGTAGACAGCTGCGGGCTGATATTTATAGCAGGCTACAGATATTGGTCCCCGGCCGTCGGCTTTCCCCCTCTGGCGCAGAAAATTGCACGGGAGCCCACACCGTTTTTCTCTGTTTTTTTTGTTAAATTCAACGCTCATTAAGGCCTCTTTCACAACTGTGTCAGTACGGGTCAGTCGGAAAATATGCCGATGCACGTTGTGAAATTTGTGCCCGACGTGGGGAGTGGATGCGGTTTTTCAACGCATCCGCTGCCTATTCTGAAGTCCGGGGATGAGGGGGCGGAGTTTCAACCGTGCATGTGCGGTAGAAAATGGCAGACGCGACGGACAAAAAAACCTTCAATTGAACATTTTTTCGTGCCGAATATCCGCCAAAACACAACGGATCCTTTGCAAGATGGAAGCGTTTTGTGGCCATCCGTCACGATCCGTCATTAAAACAAGTATATGGGTAAAAAATGCATCCTGCGAGCACATTTGCAGGATCCGTTGTTTTCCCAAAACGACGGATTGTGACAGATTGCTAAAAACGCAAGTGTGAAAGTAGCTTTAGAAACATTGGCCTTTCTACTATATATCTATGGATATATCTATCCATAGATATATTTATAGATAGATATATCTATAGATACATAGATGTATCTATTCATATACCTGGCTGCTTTCACACATCAGGTTTTTGCCGTCAGGCACATTCCGGCGAGTTTTGAAAATAACGGATCTGGAAGAAAAAAATGGATCCGGCCGAAAAAACAGATCCGGCGGAAAAAACGGATCCGGAAGAAAAAACTAATCCGGTGGAAAAATACGGATCCGGAAGAAAAAATGGATCCGGCGGTAAAAAACAGATTCGGCGGGAAAAAAACAGATCCGAAAGAAAAAAAAACTGTACCAGTGGAAAAAAATGGATCCGGCAGAAAAAACGGATCTGGAAGAAAAAAGCGGATCTGGCGGAAAAAAACGTATCCGGTGGAAAAAACGTATCCGGAAGAAAAAAAACGGATCTGGCGGGAAAAAACTGATCCGGAAGAAAACAACTGATCCGGTGGAAAAAACGGAGCCGGCGGGAAAAAAAATGGTTCCGGAAGAAAAAAACAGATCTGGCAGAAAAAACGGATCCGGCGGAAAAAAACAGATCCGGCGGGAAAAAAGTGATCCGGAGGAAAAAACTGATCCGGTGGAAAAAACCAGATCAGGTGGAAAAATAACAGATCCTGCGGAAAAAATGGATCCAGCTGAAAAAAAAACAGATCTGGCAGAAAAAAACGGATCCGGCGGAAAAAAACGGTTCCGGAACAAAAAAAAGGATCTGGCGGAAAAAACGAATCCGGCGGAAAAAAAACCAGATCCGGAAGAAAAAAATGGATCCGGCGGGAAAAAACTGATCCGGAGGAAAAAACTGATCCGGTGGAAAAAAAACGGATCCGGTGGGAAAAAAAACAGATCCTGCAGAAAAAATGGATCCGGCTGAAAAAAAACAGATCCGGCGGAAAAAAAATGGATCAGGTAGAAAAAACGGACCCGTCGGAAAAAACAGATTTGTGTTTTTCAAAACTCGCCGGGTTGTGCCTGATGGCAAAAACCTGATGTGTGAAAGCAGCCAGATATATGGATAGACCCATCTATGTATCTATAGATATATCTATATAGAAATATATCTATGGATAGATATATCCATAGATATATAATAGAAAGGCTAATGTTTCTAAGGCTACTTTCACACTTGCATTTTTAGCAATCCGTCGCAATCCGTCATTTTGGGAAAAAAACAGATCCTGCAAATGTGCTCGCAGGATGTGTTTTTTACCCATTGACTTGTATTAGCGACGGATCGCGACAGATGGTCAAACGTCGTGTCCATCGTGCAACGGATCCATCATGTTTTGGCGAACCGTCGGCACGAAAAAACGTTCAAGTGAAGGTTTTTTGTTCGTCGCGTCCACCATTTTCTACCGAGCATGCGTGGCTGAAACTCCGCCACCTCCTCCCCGGACTTCAGAATGGGCAGCAAATGCGCTGAAAAACTGCATCCGCTGCCAATGTCGGGGCACAAATTTCACAAAGTGTGTCTATATGTTGGCCCAACGCATAGCGACAGATCCGTACCGACACAAGTGTGAAAGAGGCCTTAATGAGCATTGAATTAAAAAAACAAAAACAAAAAGAAATGGTGTGGGCTCCCGCACAATTTTCTGCGCCAGAAGGGGAAAGCCGATGGCCGGGGACCAATATCTGTAGACTGCTATGAATATCAGCTCGCAACTGTCTGCGTAGCCTTTACTGGATATTAAAATAGGGGGACCCCGCAAATAAATGATGTGGGGTCCCCCTATATTTTATAGCCAGAAAAGCTACGCAGACAGCTGCGGGCTGATATTCATAGCCTAGAGCGGGGCCATGGATATTGCCCCCCCCCCGGCTACAAATAGACCGCAGCCGCCCCAGAAATGGCGCATCTGTAAGATGCGCTAATTCTGGCACATAGCCCCTCTTCCTACTCCCGTTTAGCGGTGGGATATGGGGTAATAAGGGGTTAATGTCACGTTGCTATTGGAAGGTGACATTAAGCCAGGTTAATAACGGAGAGGCGTCAATAAGACACCTATCCATTATTAATCCAAAAGTAATAAAGTGTTAATAAAACACACACACATTAGGAAAAAAGTATTTTAATATTCTTCATTTAACCATACTTATCATTAGAGTTGAGCGACTTTTACTTTTTTAGGATCGAGTAGGGTGAAATCGGACAATTATTTCTAAAAGTCCTGGGCCGCCCGAAACACGAAACCCAATGCAAGTCAATGGGGAATCAAAGTCGGCAGTGAGTGGAGGACAGGAAAACACCTACAGTGCCCATTTTAATGCCAAAAACATAGTAACATAGTAACATAGTTAGTAAGGCCGAAAAAAGACATTTGTCCATCCAGTTCAGCCTATATTCCATCATAATAAATACCCAGATCTACGTCCTTCTACAGAACCTAATAATTGTATGATACAATATTGTTCTGCTCCAGGAAGACATCCAGGCCTCTCTTGAACCCCTCGACTGAGTTCGCCATCACCACCTCCTCAGGCAAGCAATTCCAGATTCTCACTGCCCTAACAGTAAAGAATCCTCTTCTATGTTGGTGGAAAAACCTTCTCTCCTCCAGACGCAAAGAATGCCCCCTTGTGCCCGTCACCTTCCTTGGTATAAACAGATCCTCAGCGAGATATTTGTATTGTCCCCTTATATACTTATACATGGTTATTAGATCGCCCCTCAGTCGTCTTTTTTCTAGACTAAATAATCCTAATTTCGCTAATCTATCTGGGTATTGTAGTTCTCCCATCCCCTTTATTAATTTTGTTGCCCTCCTTTGTACTCTCTCTAGTTCCATTATATCCTTCCTGAGCACCGGTGCCCAAAACTGGACACAGTACTCCATGTGCGGTCTAACTAGGGATTTGTACAGAGGCAGTATAATGCTCTCATCATGTGTATCCAGACCTCTTTTAATGCACCCCATGATCCTGTTTGCCTTGGCAGCTGCTGCCTGACACTGGCTGCTCCAGGTAAGTTTATCATTAACTAGGATCCCCAAGTCCTTCTCCCTGTCAGATTTACCCAGTGGTTTCCCGTTCAGTGTGTAATGGTGATATTGATTCCCTCTTCCCATGTGTATAACCTTACATTTATCATTGTTAAACCTCATCTGCCACCTTTCAGCCCAAGTTTCCAACTTATCCAGATCCATCTGTAGCAGAATACTATCTTCTCTTGTATTAACTGCTTTACATAGTTTTGTATCATCTGCAAATATCGATATTTTACTGTGTAAACCTTTTACCAGATCATTAATGAATATGTTGAAGAGAACAGGTCCCAATACTGACACCTGCGGTACCCCACTGGTCACAGCGACCCAGTTAGAGACTATACCATTTATAACCACCCTCTGCTTTCTATCACTAAGCCAGTTACTAACCCATTTACACACATGTTCCCCCAGACCAAGCATTCTCATTTTGTGTACCAACCTCTTGTGCGGCACGGTATCAAACGCTTTGGAAAAATCGAGATATACCACGTCCAATGACTCACCGTGGTCCAGCCTATAGCTTACCTCTTCATAAAAACTGATTAGATTGGTTTGACAGGAGCGATTTCTCATAAACCCATGCTGATATGGAGTTAAACAGTTATTCTCATTGAGATAATCCAGAATAACATCCCTCAGAAACCCTTCAAATATTTTACCAACAATAGAGGTTAGACTTACTGGCCTATAATTTCCAGGTTCACTTTTAGAGCCCTTTTTGAATATTGGCACCACATTTGCTATGCGCCAGTCCTGCGGAACAGACCCTGTCGCTATAGAGTCACTAAAAATAAGAAATAATGGTTTATCTATTACATTACTTAGTTCTCTTAGTACTCGTGGGTGTATGCCATCCGGACCCGGAGATTTATCTATTTTAATCTTATTTAGCCGGTTTCGCACCTCTTCTTGGGTTAGATTGGTGACCTTTAATATAGGGTTTTCATTGTTTCTTGGGATTTCACCTAGCATTTCATTTTCCACCGTGAATACCGTGGAGAAGAAGGTGTTTAATATGTTAGCTTTTTCCTCGTCATCTACAATCATTCTTTCCTCACTATTTTTTAAGGGGCCTACATTTTCAGTTTTTATTCTTTTACTATTGATATAGTTGAAGAACAGTTTGGGATTAGTTTTACTCTCCTTAGCAATGTGCTTCTCTGTTTCCTTTTTGGCAGCTTTAATTAGTTTTTTAGATAAAGTATTTTTCTCCCTATAGTTTTTTAGAGCTTCAACGATGCCATCCTGCTTTAGTAGTGCAAATGCTTTCTTTTTACTGTTAATTGCCTGTCTTACTTCTTTGTTTAGCCACATTGGGTTTTTCCTATTTCTAGTCCTTTTATTCCCACAAGGTATAAACCGCTTACACTGCCTATTTAGGATGTTCTTAAACATTTCCCATTTGTTATCTGTATTCTTATTTCTGAGGATATTGTCCCAGTCTACCAGATTAAGGGCATCTCTAAGCTGTTCAAACTTTGCCTTCCTAAAGTTCAATGTTTTTGTGACTCCCTGACAAGTCCCCCTAGTGAAAGACAGGTGAAACTGCACAATATTGTGGTCGCTATTTCCTAAATGCCCAACCACCTGCAGATTTGTTATTCTGTCAGGTCTATTAGATAGTATTAGGTCTAAAAGTGCTGCTCCTCTGGTTGGATTCTGCACCAATTGTGAAAGATAATTTTTCTTGGTTACTAGCAGATAACCAATTCTTATTTCTTAAGCTTGTCATTCTTAATTTACTTAATAATAATAGTTAGGCATTGAAAACAAGGGGTCATTTGGCTAAAGTTGTGGGGGGGTAGGGCTGGCTTAAGATTTTCGTGGGCCCAGGAAACGCGGAATACGTCACGGCGGTGGAGCAGGGAGAGGTAAGTATTTCAACTTTGCAAGTGCTGTGATCCTGAGCAAGAAGGGGGGACCCACTTGTTGGCACTTGGCACTGGCACAGGGCCCCTCATAGTACGGCCGTGTGTTTGACGGCGGGTGGCGCCTCCCACTGCCAGAGACACTTTTGCGTACTATGAGGGGCCCTTTACCAGTGACATTGCCAACGAGTGTGCCCCCCCTGCCTGATGAAGGAACCTGCACTTTCATCTGCACCTTCCTCTTTGTCCCCGTGTAAGGTGGTATAGTATGCGGGAAGGGGAACATGACTTTCAGCAGGGTCAGATTCTGGCTGTGTAGAGTGCACGGGGAATGTAGTGGTCTGGGTCAATGTACCAGCAGACTCATCTATCACTGGCTGGGCAATGGACAGGATGAGGAGGAAATACTAATATAGGCCCAAAATAAAAAAGTAGGTTGGGCGTGGCCTAGGCAGCAATGGAGTAGGGTGTGTTGCCTGTGAGCTCCAAGAGAGTGTCCTCCTAAATCGGCTAACATCGGCTTAATAACTCATTTTTCCACTAATATATCACTGGATATCATCTCTGCAAGACACCAGGACCCTTTTGAGGCCAGGATTTGTCGATTTGGTGATTCTCTTCACCATCTTCTGGAGTACTCTTACACAGGCCGCATGGTCTGGGCCTAGGTGTAGGCCTTAAACATCTGCCGCCCTTATACACGGGCTCAGCAGTAGTCTGCCTTTATTTAAAAGTAACTTTGCACCCTACACAGGGTTTATTTCCTGGAGACCTGTTCCCCTATAAAGCGAGGCTGTGAGCAGCATTATCGGTGACCGGACCCGGCAGTTTAAGCCTGCAGACGCTACGGGCTAAGCGAAGTGACATATACTGCCCCCACGCCTGATCACCACAGACCCAGGAGACAAGCGCTGCAGCGCTGCGGTGAACGTCCCCTCCTCCCCTCCACAGCACCCGACAGCAGCGAGTGTAGAGGAGCCTTCCAGCCCGCGCCGCAACCAGGCGCGGTGAAGTGGCTGGGGATCGGGAGCCCCTGCCGGGGAGACCGGAGGACCCGCCGGGAGGCGCCCACACGGGATCCTCATGGTGCTGGAGCTGCCGGGACTTAGGAGAGACTAGCGCCGCTGAGAACATCTCCTCCCCCCTCCACAGCAGCCGGCGGCAGCGAGCAGGAGATCAAGAGCCTCCCAGCCCGCGCCGCAGCCAGGCGCGGTGAAGCGGCAGAAGAGGAAGGGCGCCGGAGGACTTCTGCGGTGAGCGGTGAGAGTGCCGGAGGTCCCACCACTGAGCGCGCCCCCCGGAGCGGCGTCCAAGGGAGGCGAAGGTTCCGGCTGAAGGGAGGACCCAACCGGAGCTTCTGCACTTGGGTGGTAAGGATCCCTGGGACCGGCACTCGGAAGCAATCACCCCTACAGCAGCGCAGCTGCAGCTGCACGGCCGCGGCTGCTTGCTCCGACGCCTCTGTGCCTCTACACCCCATCTCGCATACCGCCACAGCTGCAGACACAGGCGACCCTCCCCCCTCCTGCAGGGATTAATAGACACCAGCGGCTGACAGCCCCGGCGCCGCAGCACACGGAGTCTCCTCTGCATAACTCAGGCTTTCCCTCCCCCATCCTGCAGGGGGAAAAGAGGTCGCAGAAGAGTCCCTCTCTGAGCCACAACAAGCCGCGGTAGTGATAATAGCGGCGGCTCCCACACCGGGAAACAGGTATTCAGCCATATATTTATAAAGGACCTGAACCTAGTGACACCTTATTAACCCCCATCCTGCAGGGGGAAAATAGGTCGCAGGAGAATCCCTCTCTGAGCCACAATAAGCCGCGGTAGTGGTAATAGCGGCGGCTCCCACACAGGAGAAACTGGTAATCTGCATACTGTATTAAGCCTGAGGCTAGTGAGACCTAATTAACCCCTAAGAAAGGGGCTCCCTGCAGTGAAACAGTTAAATCGCAGCACTGTGACAGGAGGAGCTGATAACAGTGAAACAACAGCTCTGCACCTCTGTTGTTTATAAAGCACACAACATAATCCACAACCAGCAGTGATCTCATATGGGAGTCTGGAGACTGGACTAGACACTCTTAACCCCTCATTAACCCCTCAAGGTCCTGCTACTAACATCTGAGGGATCTGCACTTAGCTTTCAATAAGCTACCAGTATATAAAGATCACCTACAAGTGAAGGTTTAGCACTGCTTCCCCCCCCCCCCTCCCCATTTCTGTGATCAGTGGGGCTCAGGACAGCCACACAGCAACCAAGAGCAAATTCACAACTGGAGGTCCTGTGATATACAGTCCCTTGTCTGAGACCCCTACACTCAGATCATCTCTGAACATATTATTATTTTATTTTATTTAGTTTTTTCTTTTTCTTTTTCCCTTTTATTCATTTTTTACTAACTTTACTAAACCTATGACAATGTTCATCTTGCTTCAACCACACTCACAGATATGCTGATCTAAAAGTAATTCTGGCGCACAGGTGGTGATTTTCCAAGCAAGCGCTATATTCAGCTAGAATGGTTAAAATTCATAAAGAGCGCTGCAAATCTTCTTTACCTGTTACAAAACAAGACAAGCAAAGTGACATGGAGAAATTCCTAAAACACAAGCCCTCGCTGGCCCGGTCTGCTCATAAGTCCTCTCGCTCCAACACCAAATCAGATGACCCGGTCAACGATCTAGATTCTAGCGATGAAGCTTCAGGGAGTGACACCACCCAGATAGACTCTGGAGGAATTTCAAAATCTTTCCTCAAAAAGGCATTAATTCAAGCAATGAAACCACTAATCGCAGAGGTCTCTGGCCTAAGAGAAGATATACAACAAATCGGTAATAGGGTTGAATCCCTAGAAACCACCCAGTCTTCTATTATAAGTCATTCTAACAAAATAAAAGACCACCTGGACTTTCACAAATCCCAATTAAACATGGCTTCCCTAGCTATAGAGGATCAAGAAAACAGGAGTCGCCGTAAAAACATTAGAATTAAAGGGATTCCCGAAAGCGTCTCCAACGAAATACTTGAAAAATCAACCAGAGAAATATTTGCCTCCCTACTGCCTCAGGAACGATGTGACCAAATGGTCATTGAGAGGATCCATCGCTCGCTCAGACCCAAACCTAAACCAACGGATCCCCCAAGGGATGTGATATGTGGTCTTCTGAATTATCTGGATACCGCTGCAATTTTAAATGCTTCTAGAGATAATAAAAACTTATCCTACGAAGGATCATCAATCCAGCTATATCAAGACCTAGCACCGTCGACTCTCGCCAAACGTAGGGTCTTGAAACCTCTCCTTGACACGCTACGAGCAAATAAGATACTATATAAATGGCTATTTCCCTTCGGCCTTGCTGCACATGTTGGAGGAAAGCAAGTCGTAATCCGTCATCCAGATGATCTCGCCAAAGTTTGGTCCACATTTGACATTGATGCAGTAGATGTCTCTTCTTGGCTGCCTTTGGACATGACACTTAATGTCCCCTCCAGTCTTCACCCTTTGCCGGATCATGGCGAATGGTCCCCAGCCAAAAGGTCTGCATCTCCGAGACAGAACAAGTCTGGAACTAAAAAGAAACCACCTCCTTGAGTCACTTATGTGACGCTACTTCTTTTTGTTTTTTGATGGTCAGAAAAACCTGAGCCCTCCATTGAGCTCGGTTCGGGTATTGCTTAAAACTTGTAAGGTCACTGGAATTATTTCTTCAACGATGCTTTTATTACAGATTTCATTGGTAGTAAATGTTCATACCTTGCTCACCACTTGTGCGCCTACAGTGGACTGTCCTGTCTGTTTGGGAGGATGTTTGTGGCCCCAGCCTCTGCCACAGATGGGATTTTTCTTTGTTTTATGTTATACTTTTCTCTCAAAAATGTTCTTTTTGCGTTTACAGTTATTATGTTTGTTCAGTACATGTACACAGATGTTACTCTACTTTCTTATAGAACCCATGACCGGTAGCGTCTCAGAATCAGCCACTGTGATTGTGGCTTCCTATAACGTGAAGGGCATGCGCTCACCAAGGAAAAGAGGGCAATTGATGAGATTCTTGAAATCCAAAAATTCTAGTGTCGCTTTTTTCCAGGAAACCCATTTCAAAAAAGATAGGACCCCTGATATGTCAAGGACACAATTCCCTACCTGGTACCATAGTACTGGCACCACAGCTTCGAGAGGGGTCAGTATAGCTTTTAAAAGAAACGTCCCTTTTACCCTGAAAGATACCCTATCAGATGCCGACGGGAGATACATAATGATAAAGGGACTTTTAGCCAACACGAAGGTTACCTTTTGCAACATTTATTCCCCAAACCAAAACCAAATTAGCTGGCTATGCCAGGTATTAAATACCCTTAGACTATTTAAAGAAGGAATTTTAATATTAGGAGGGGATTTCAATGTCACTTTTAACCCAGCAATAGACTCTTCTTCAGGAAAATCTTCTATACCACAAAAAGCACTAAGAAAATTACACATCAACTTACAATCTTTAAATTTAATTGACCCATGGAGAACACTATATCCAACAACTAAAGACTTTACTTTTTTCTCCTCACCTCATAATAACTATCACAGACTAGACTACCTGTTAACCCAATCTTGTCATCTTCAGCTAGTGAAATCCGTAAAAATAGACGTTATATCCCTTTCAGACCATGCCCCGATTTTCCTGGAGATGAACATTAAATCACTCCCTCCTACTCCCTTTACCTGGACACTAAATGAGACCCTTCTTGGTACCAGCTCCTATGTGACTAGATTCTCTACTTCCATCAACCTCTTCTTTAAGGAGAATTATCTTCCGGGCTCTCCCATGCCTCTGGTTTGGGAGACACACAAGGCGGTCATGAGAGGGGAATTTATATCCTTGGGTTCATATCTGAAAAAAGAACGGTCCAAAGAGGTAGGGGCTATTCTGCACCAGATCAATTCTGTGGAAAAGATGCACAAACGCTCTCAGACAAATAAAGCTCAGAATGATCTCATCTCACTCAGAAGATCCTTAAAAGATCTTTTGAACATACACTCCGCTAAGATATACATGAGAAGCCAACAGAAGTTTTATCTTCATGGAAATAGAGGGAGCAAACTCATGACTTCTCTTCTGAGAAAACGCAGTGGACGTACTTTTATCACACAGTTGAGGGGTGCGGATGGCCTTACTATTTCTGAGACCAAGGACATTGCCAATGAATTTAAGCAATTTTACGGGAACCTTTATAACCTGGAGGTTCCAGAGGACATGGGTGAGCCCGGGGCAGCCTTAGATAAAATAGATACATTCCTCTCCTCTTTGAGACTCCCCTCATTATCTTTAGATGACATTTCTTGCTTAACAGCCCCAATTACCCCGGAAGAGGTATTAGAGACTCTATCCAGTATTCCCAATGGAAAGGCTCCGGGTCCTGATGGCCTCCCCATCACCTATTATAAGAAATTAATAAAACCTCTGCTACCCCATATAGTTACATTATTTAATTCTTTTTTGATGGGACAATCCCTCCCGAAACAAGCTTTAGAAGCTTACATCACAGTTTTACCAAAAGAAGGTAAGGATCCCAACCTGTGCTCTAGCTATAGGCCTATCTCTCTTCTCAATACTGATATGAAACTATGGGCTAAACTTTTGGCGACTAGACTAGGTAATATACTTCCCAGAATAATTCACTCGGACCAGGCTGGTTTTGTGCGTGGGAGGGAGGGCAGGGATAATTCGGCCAAAGCTCTTCAATCCATAATGTATGCTAGGCGGCGAAATTTGCCACTTACTCTCTTGTCTACCGACGCCGAGAAGGCATTTGATAGGGTAAGCTGGAGATATATGGAGCGGGTATTACACAGGTTTGGTTTTCCACCCCAGTTTATTACAGCGGTCTTCTCCTTGTACTCCTTTCCCACTGCCAGAGTCCGGGTGAATGGTGTTTTATCCGACGGGTTTAATATTAACAATGGTACCAGGCAGGGATGTCCCCTATCCCCTTCCTTGTTCGTATTTGTCATCGAATCTCTCATACAGAGAATTAGACAGGAGGTTCAGATCCAGGGATTACGAGTAGGTAAAATAGAGATAAAAACACTGGCATTTGCGGATGATCTGCTCTTCCTGGTCTCTAATCCTCTCAATGCATTCCCAATTATCCTCAATATACTCAACCATTTTGGCAAACTCTCAAATTTCAAAATTAACAATACAAAATCGGAAGCACTTAATATAACTCTATCAGCCACTCAACTTTCTACTCTAAGAAAACTAGCCCCCTTCTCCTGGTCCACATCCTCTATAAAGTATTTGGGTATCTGGATCACTAGGGACCCCACAGACCTATTCAGATCTAATTTCTCTCCCCTAATAAAAAAACTAGAAACATTGATGAAATCATACAATCTTCCCACTTTATCATGGATAGGACGTATTAACGTGTTTAAAGCTTACATTATGCCTATCCTACTGTATTCCATGAGTATGGTACCTATTCGTCTTCCCCTCACATTCTTTAAAAACATAAGGTCCTCAATAATTAAATTTGTATGGAAAAATAAGCCATCTAGGCTACCTTTCAAATTGTTAACATGTCCCGCTTCTTGTGGAGGTTTGGGACTACCTGACCCCTATATATTTTACAAAGCTATACACCTTAGTAGATGGCTGAGAATAGTAATTGGCCTGGAGAGGGGCACGTCGGACATGCTTGACGCGGCCTTGCTGGACAATGGGGGGATACCACTTTTGTGGTCGCACTCGAAACCAACAACTTCATTTGGTTTGGACAACATAACTTTAGCTACCCTCCACGTTAGACGGACAGTTTTGAAAGAACTTCCATCAGACTTATTCCCTTCATCCTTAACACCCATCGCAGTTATTCCCTATCTGGTTAATCCTGATTTTAAGGATTCATACAATTTGTGGTCAAAGCTCCCTATGGATTCCCTCACTAGCCTCTATGAAGGTAAAATTCTTAACAACAACATCTGGCCTAGCAATGCCAAGAAGTCTCCAAAAAATTTTCTGCAGGAACTCCACACTAAACGTATTCTTACAGAATTTAGAGAAATGTTCCCTCAAAAGTCGAATTGGTCGTGGCTGGACCTCATGCTCAAAACGGGCTCAGCTAGATATAAAATTATATCTCGCTTGTATTACCAACTTGTTGCCCCCTCTCAACCCTTTAAACCATCCTTTATTTATTCCTGGGAATCTGAACTTAATTTCAGCTTCTCAGAGGACCAGATCTCCAAAATGTTGAAGTCTGCCAGGGGGTTCTCTCGTTGCATCTTGTTGCAGGAAAGTGCATATAAGATACTAACCAGATGGCATTTGACGTTGGTCAAACTCCAACACTTAGGTTTAGCGGATTCTGACTTGTGCTGGCGATGCCGGGTTGCCCAGGGAAACCATACACATATATTTTGGGAATGCGTGGGGATTAGGGATTTCTGGGAGGAAGTAAATCTAACGCTTAAGAAGCTAAAGCTAATTAAAACTGACCTACTGGCGGTTGAAGCCGTCCTCTCGTGCCCCACAAACAATTTTAAACCCAATAGGCACGGCCTTTTACCCTTAATGCTCAGTGCTGCAAAACATTTAATAACCATCCATTGGAAAAGTGCATCCCCACCAACACAAAGTGAGTGGTTCAACAAAATTGACCACATTTATAGAATGGAGGAATTATCGAGCTGGGAGACGCATGCCCATGATCGTTTTGTTTTGAACTGGCTTCCATGGAGAACATTTTGTTCAGTCGCTCCTTAATATTGCTATATATGCCATCTTAATACCGAGAATATATGCTACCTTACTGTTTGTTTTCAAGTACTACAACCACATGTACTAGAACTGTTATGTTTATTGTCCCCCCCCCGTCCCCCTTTTTCCTACTGGTACTCCTTAAGACCCCCCTTCCCCCCCCCTCCTCCTAACCCTTCCTCCTAACCCTTCCTCCTTTTCCCCCTCCTTTTCCCTTCCCTCTCTTTCCAATCCCCAAAGTTGGTAGGCTGGATTCGCTTGCTGCTATTGTTATGATTTATTCGCTTATCTTAACTTTACTTGCATGTAACGTTTCCGACCTTTATTCTAAATAAAGAATTTACAAAAAAAAAATAAAAAAGTAGGTTAAAAGTAGTTCAAAATTGGTAACAGGACTCAACAGGCGACATTGCATTTTTCAGTGGAGGACAACTGTAATGAGCTTCACAGACACAGTTAGTAAGCCCAAAATAAAAAAGTAATAAAAATAAAAATTAACAGTTGCTGTCTGGTTACAGCCTATGTACATTTGTTCTGTTAATGTTCCTACATAGGCTGGTGACAATGTGGGTCCTTGTGTGTATGTGTTTACTTATCGCTTAGTAATGAGGATGTCAGGCTGAAATCTTTTCATTGCTAAGCCTAGAGCTAGGTGTCAATGCTTACACCATGCCCTACTACTCCATCAGCATGAAAAAGGTGGTGTTGAACCAAGATATTACATCACAAAACTTTTTTAATATTTTTACTTTGCTCAAAAGCATTAACCCCTTAATGACAGCCAATACGTCTTTTAACTGACCTGAGATATAAGAGACTAGCCTCCCCATACAGGTGACAATCCAGTAGCTATCGGCTGTACACTATAGCTGACAACTTGCTGCATCAGCCACGATTAATGTTTGCACCGTCCAACTCTGTTTAACCCCTTAGATGCTGCTGTCAATAGTGACTACATCATTATAAATAGTTAACAGAGTGTGGGGGCTTCCTATTTAACCAAATTGGTGCCCTCAGATCTTGATTGTGTGGTCCTGATGTTTGCCATGGCAAGTCACAGCCAAATAGCGGCCTTAGAGTCTGACGGCTATAGTAATCTGTTCAGAAGTTAGAGACATTTAGGTGGTAAAAATGCACATTTTCATTCCTATCATGCCACTTTGCATTAATTCCTGTAAAACACCTGAAGGGTTAATAAACTTCCTGACTGCAGTTTTCAATATATCTGGGGGTGCTGTTTTTAAAATGGTATCACGTTTGGGGGTTTCCCAATATATGAGACCCCTAAAGTCACTTCAAACATGGATAAGTCCCCAAAAAAATAAATGTAGTAAATTTCCTTGAAAAAATGAAAAATTACTGCTACATTTGTAATCCTCCTAAAATGCTAACAAAATAAAATAACATTTTACAAATGGTGCTGATGTAAAGCCAACATGTGGGAAATGTGATAATATATAATGTGGGATAATCATTCAAAGTTTGAAAATTGCTAATTTTTTAACATTTTTCTCAAATTTTTGATATTTTTTATAAATAAACACAAAACATATTGACCCAAATTTACCATTATCAGAAAGTATAATGTGTCACGAAAAAACAATCTCAAAATCACTGGGATTTGTTGAAGCGTTGCAGAGTTATTACAACATAAAGTGACACTGGTCAGATTTCAATAATTTGGCTCCGTCACTAAGGGGTTAATTGTGATTCAAAAACTCATGCAAAAAGGCATACCAAGAAACACATGCAAAAACATGGCAAAAACGCACCAAAAATGTGGCAAAAGCGTGTATTTTTCACAGCGTTTTTCCTTCCAATAGATGCAGAAACCTTGCAGAAATTTCTGCAAGCAAACACGCATCATGTGCACATAGCCTTGCAGTTCCAGCATTGTGGATGGGATTTCTAGAAATCTCCTGCCCACTTAGTTTTTTTACTCAGTGTAAACTGATCTTCAGTGCATGCTTCAAATCTGCAACATGTAAGTCTCGCTTATGGATACATTGAGTTTTCTGTGCAAATTTTCCCTATATACAGTGGGGAAAAAGGATTTAGTCAGCCACCAATTGTGCAAGTTCTCCCATTTAAAAAGATGAGAGAGGTCTGTAATTTACATCATAGGTAGACAACAACTATGAGAGTCAAAATCAGAAAACAAACAAACCCAGAAAATCACCTTGTCTGAGTTGGCAAGATTTATTTTGCAAATTATGGTGGAAAATAAGTATTGGTCATTAACAAAAGTTTGTCTCAATATTTTGTTATTTATCCATTGTTGGCAATGACAGAGGTCAAATGTTATCTGTAAGTCTTCACCAGGTTGGCACTCACTGTTGGTGGTATGTTGGCCCATTCCTCCATGCAGATCTCCTCTAGAGCAATGATGTTTTGGGTCTGTCACTGGGTAACAATCCAAAGGTTTTCTATGGGGTTGAGATCTGGAGACTGGCTAGGCCACTCCAGGACCTTCATATGCTTCTTATGAAGCTACTCCTTCATTACCCTGGCAGTGTTCTTGGGATAAATATCATGCTGAAAGACCCATCCATGTTTCAACTTCAATGCCCTTGCTGATGGAAGGAGGTTTGCACTCAAAATCTCATGATACAAAGTCCCATTCATTCTTTCATGTACACGGATCAGTCATCCTGGTCCCTTTGCAGAGAAACAGCCCCAATGCATAATGTTGCCGCCTCCATGCTTCACAGTAGGTATGGTGTTCTTTGGATGCAACTCATTATTCTGTCTCCTCCTAACACGACATGTTTTGTTTCTACCAAACAGTTCTACTTTGGTTTCATCAGACCATGTGACATTCTCCCAATACTCTTCTGGATAATCCAAATCTTCTCTAGCAAACTTTAGACAGGCTCAGACATATACTAGCTTAAGCATTGGGACATGTCTGGCACTGCAGGATCTGAGTACCTGGTGGCGTAGTGTGTTACTGATGGTAGCCTTTGTTGTGCTGGTCCCAGCTCTATGCAGATCATTCACTAGATCTCCCTGTGTGGTTCTGGGATTTTTGCTCACCGTTCTTCTGATCATGTTGATCCAACGGAGATTTGCATAAAGCCCCAGATCGAGGGAGATTATCAGTGGTCTTGTATGTCTTCCATTTTCTTATTTTTGCTCCCACGGTTTATTTCATCACATTAAGCTGCTTGCCTATTGCAGATTTACTCTTCCCAGCCTGGTGCAGTGCTACAATTTTGTTTCTGGTGTCAATTGACAGCTCTTTGGTCTTCACCATAGTGGAGTTTGGAGTGTGACTGTTTGAGGGTGTGCACAGGTGTCTTTTATACTGATAACAAGTTCAAACAGGTGCCATTACTACAGGTAATGAGTGGAGGACAGAGGAGCCTCTTAAAGAAGTTACAGGTCTGTGAGAGCCAGAAATGTTACATGTTTTTATGTGACTAAATACTGACTTTCCACCATAATTTGCAAAATAAATGTTGCCCAATCAGACAAGGTGATTTTCTGGATTTGTTTTCTAATTTTGACTCTCATAGTTGTGGTCTACCTGTGATGTCAATTACAGGCCTCTCTCATATTTTTAAGTGGGAGAACTTGCACAATTGTTGGCTGACTAAATACTTTTTTCCCCACTGTACTTGCACTAGACATGGAAAATCCACAGGTAAAAAATGCACATATGCTTTTAGTGCGTTTGTAAATGTATAAAAAATGCATGCAATCTTCACGTAAGTATATTAATAAAGTTTTGTCAAAGCAAATACCAGGTAGTCTCAATGACAAAATAGGTTATGTTAAAGGGACACTGTCACCTGAATTTGGAGGGAACAATCTTCAGCCATGGAGGCGGGGTTTTTGGGTGTTTGATTCACCCTTTCCTTACCCGCTGGCTGCATGCTGGCTGCAATATTGGATTGAAGTTCATTCTCTGTCCTCCATAGTATACACCTGCACAAGGCAAGATTGCCTTGTGCAGGCATGTATTACGGAGGACAGAGAATGAACTTCAATCCAATATTGCAGCCAGCATGCAGCCAGCGGGTAAGGAAAGGGTGAATAAAAAAACCGAAAACCCCGCCTCCATGGCTGAAGATTGTTCCCTCCATATTCAGGTGACAGTGTCCCTTTAATGAAGGCAGTGCTGGAATAAAACGTGCCTTAGGAGAATCTCACAACTGTTATGTGACTTTACCAGAAACATTACTTCAGCCAGGGTGTTGGTGTACATTTCTAACATAAATTTTGCTCCATTTTGTGAATTTTGCAGGCATACCTCACTATGTCCAGTCCCTCTCTAGCTCCACTGCAAAATGTGTGTACAACTTGCCCCCCCAAAACTGTGACATTCTAAGGCATTTTAAGTCAGAATTTTGGTTTAAAAATGGATAAATTTGGCTCCCAGTGTTGTATAAAAAGTATACTTTGCAAGACAAATGCATACACAGTTAATAATTGTAGAGTCAAATTTTACTCCATCCCAAAGCTTAACATCTCAGCATCACAGCAGAGACAATTCTTAGACACCTTTTTCACAAATGGTTCCAAGATTAAAACAACATTCACAGCTAACAACAGTAAGATAAAATCCACCATCTTGAATTTTGGATATAAATATGTACTATAAATATGCCGTCTTGAAGAATAACGTAGAAGCACCTTCATAACTTTGTCAACAGTGATGTTTCTTTCATCTTTCCTTAACAAATTTATTAATTTTTGTTTGGATATACCATTGTAGAAACCTCTCACATTAGGTTAAATAATCTAAATTCCCTATCAATATGTCTTTGGAGTGTAGAAAAAAAAACCAGAGTACCTGGAGAAACCACACCAAACACAAGGAGAACATACAAACTCCTTGCTGATATTGTCCTTGAACTCAGGACATCAGGCGTTTATTCTTCTTTTCCTCCCATTTCTGCCCCAATAATTGTATTCCATTGATTATTTGAATGTTGGTTTTTATTTTTTTTATTTTATATTAAAAGCATTGTAATTTCATCCCTAATCTCAATATCATGCGGTCTGTTTTTCTAGATGATCGATCCTTCAGATATTAAATTATTATATGCTAATGCTGAACAAGTATTTGCTTATTTACTTTTGTACAGTAGTGTACGTAACAAATAGTCCTAGCCTCAACTCAATTCTTCCATATAATTATTTTAGCAGTTTCTTTCTTTTTTTTTATTTCTAAGAACTGGTAACTAGGGTTGAGCGAAACGGGTCGAAATTGTTCAAAAGTCGCCGACTTTTGGCAAGGTCGGGTTTCATGAAACCCGACCCGACCCCAGTGGGGGGTCGGCCATGAAGTCGGCGATCTTTTGAATCTGGAATCAGAATTCCGATCCCGATTCCCGATATGTTTAAGATATCGGGAATTGGTATCGGAATTCAGATTAAAGTGTAAAATATAGAATTAAAATAAAAAATATTGCAATACTTACCCTCTGACGCGCCCTGGTACTAACCGGCAGCCTTCCTCCTTCGAATCCGCGCTTCTAGGACCTTGCCGTGACGTCGCGGTGACGTCGCGGCTTGTGATTGGCCGCGCGGCCGCCCATGTGACCGCTCGCGCGGCCAATCACAAGCCGCGACGTCACCCGCGACGTCACCGAAGGTCCTGGAAGGGCTGATTCTTAGGAAGGAAGGCTGTCGGAAGGAAGCAGGGCGCTTCCGAGGGTGAGTATATACCTAATAGGAATACCTAATAGGAATATACTCACCCTCGGAAGCGCCCTGCTTCCTTCTGACAGCCTTCCTTCCTAAGAATCAGCCCTTCCAGGACCTTCGGTGACGTCGCGGGTGACGTCGCGGCTTGTGATTGGCCGCGCGAGCGGTCACATGGGCGGCCGCGCGGCCAATCACAAGCCGCGATGTCACCCGCGACGTCACCGAAGGTCCTGGAAGGCTGATTCTAAGGAAGGAAGGTTCCCGGTTAGTACCAGGGCGCGTCAGAGGGTAAGTATAAGGATATTTTTTATTTTAATTCTATATTTTACACTTAAATATGGATCCCAGGGCCTGAAGGAGAGTTTCCGCTCCTTCAGACCCTGGGAACCATGGAAACCCAATGCACTGCATTGGGTTTCGAGTTTCGGCCGACCCCGACCCCGACTTTTTTATAGGATCGGCCGATTTCACTCGACCCGACTTTTCCAAAAGTCGGGTTTCGTGAAACCCGACCCGATCCTATAAAAGTGAAGGTCGCTCAACCCTACTGGTAACTGTATTTCATTTCAGAGAATAATATACTGGGCAACATAACAAGCAACTGTGATTAATGGGAAAAGAGCACATTAATTTAGTTATATGGTTGAAAACACGACAATTCCAAAGAAAGAAACCCTTGAAAAATCCAGGCATAATCACTTAAATACAAACATATATTTATGGATGTTTTATTCAGGGCAGATGGATGGAGAAATCGACAATATGCTACATATAAGGGATCAGAGGTGGCAATTGCAAAATAGAGATGTCATCTGAGCATATTTCCAAAATAGGTAAACCCTTTAAATTTTGCAGACAAGACTAGTATATCAACATTAAAATAATATACAGCCATGTTATTATTTATTATTATAGCGCCATTTATTCCATGGAGCTTTACACATGAAAAGGGTTAAACATAATAGCAAACAAGTTCACCGACTAGTACAGGAGGAGAGAGGACCCTGCCCATGAGGGCTCATAATATTAAGTCATATACATAGATAGAGCTGTAGATATATAGGCCACACACCTTAAAGGGGCTGTCCCATAAACAAATGTATTGCTTCCTACATAGATAAAGGTAATTTAAGATTTTTTTTTTTTTTAATTTGATAAATCTGAGCAGAAGCTAATAAAAAAAGAGAATTTTGGCAAATGCAAATTTTTGTAATAATCAAGTAGACTTTGATTCCACTAGAATGTATTCACTCGTCTCTAGTGATAAGCATAAAGTATCTTCTGCCAGCACCATGATTAGATTATATTCACTTTCCTCGATCTTTCCTTCTTTAGGATCAATACAAACAGTACTAAATGTCATCTATATGTTCAGCTAACAAGCCGTTACACAAATTACAGCTGGGACAGAATTATCAGTTTACCTCTGCATAACAATATTATTTCTAAACACATCCAAGTAAGAACATACTAAATTTCTCATTTTATATTCATTAGTCAGCAGTAGAGTTGAGCGACCTTGACCTTTTTAGAGTCGAGCCGGGTTTTGCGAAACCCGACTATGTCCAAAGTCGGGTCGAGTGAAATCGGCCGATTATGACGTAAAGTCGGGATCGACCGAAACACGAAACCCAATGCAAGTCAATGGGGCAGCATAGTCGGCAGTGAGTGGGGGCCAGGAAAACACCTAGAGTGCCCATTTTAATGTCAAAACCATCCATTCTTCTTAATGAAGCTTGTCAAGCGTAATTTACCTTATAATAATTGGAAGGCATTTGAAATTGGGGGTCATTTGGCTAAAGTTGTGGGGGGTAGGGCTGGTTCAAGTAATTAGTGGGCCCAGGAAATCTGGACCACGTCACGGCAGTGGAGCAGGGAGAGGTAAGTATTTCAACTTTGCAAGTGCTGTGAACCTGAGCAAGCAGGGGGGGCCCACTCGTTGGCATTGGCACTGGCACAGGGCCCCTCAAAGTACAGCGGTGTGTTTGCACGGCGGGGGCGCCTCCCACCGGCAGCAACACTTTTGCGTACTATGAGAGGCCCTGTGCCAGTGACGTCGCCAACTAGTATTCCTCCCCCCACCTGATGAAGGAACCTGCACTTTCATCTGCACCTTCCTCTTTGTCCCCGTGTAAGGTGGTATGGTATGCGGGAAGAGCAACCTGACTTTCAGCAGGGTCACAATGTTGTTGTGTAGCGTGCACGGGGAATGTTGCGTTATGGGTCAATGTACCAGCAGACTCATCTATCACTGGCTGGGCAATGGGCACGATGAAGTGGAAACACAGATATAGGCCCAAAGAAGAAAGTGGGCTAAATGCAGTTCAAAATTGGTAACACAGGAATAACCAGGGGGCATTGCAGTGGAGGACAACTGGAATGAGAGGCTGACACAGAGAGTAGGGCCAAATCAGTAAGTAGTCGAAATGCAGTTCAAAATTGACAACCGTAGTAAACAGGCGGCACAGCTTTGTTCAGTGGAGGAGAACAGCAAGGAGTGGCAGACACCGATAGTAGGCCCCAACCCAACTAGTAGGCCAAATGCAGTTTAACATTAACAACTACTTAACGAGAGGCTGAAAATGGAATTTCAGGACAGGAAACCAGGAGAACAGCAAGGAGCGGCAGACACCGATAGTAGGCCCCAAACCAACTAGTACGCCAAATGCAGTTGTTCCATTTAACCACAATTTAATGAGAGCCTGAAGATAGAAGCTCAGGAAAGGCAACCTGGTGAAAACCTTGGAGTGTAACACAACCTGTCTCTACACCCCATACCAAATTTGTAGGCCTAATGCAGCGTAGTTTCCACCAACTACTAAACGAGAGCCGGAAGATCGAAGCTCATGAAAGGCAACCCGGGGAACACCTTGGAGTGTAACACAACCTCTCTCTACACCACGAAAGGGCTGATTCTTAGGAAGGAAGGCTGTTGTAAATAAGCATTGCGCGTCCGAGGGTGATTATATTCTTATTCGGTATCTACTCACCCTCGGACGCGCCATGCTTCTTGATTTGTAATTAATGTTTATTTGCAATGTGCTTTTGACTTACTCAATTATTTTTTTAATTATTGATTTTATTAAATTAATAGTTTAACATCTTATTGGAAATAATTTAAAGGAGACGCGACAGGACAACACTCGGTGGATGCCATATCTGTGTTAACAACTCCAAAAAACTTTCAGTTAACTTCTTGCAGGAGAAAGAAATTGTAGCTGTTGGACCTTTGTAGTACAGTTCCAGATATTTGTTGTGTGTTTGTTTTGATTGTTAAAATGTCTGCATTTGAGATCTCAACACGATCTTATTTTTTATAATCAAATAAATTTTTTTTATATTTAATGATGTTGGTTCAAGGGGTACACGGGCAGCAATAGACAGGTCAGTGGAGGCCTAGTGGAAGGAGTGACGGCAGACAGGCATCAAAGGCCTAACATTGGGCTGGCTGTAGGCAAGTTAAAATTGGTTCCAGGGGAACACGGCCATCAGTGGCCTGGTCAGTGTAGTTGTAGTTGAAAGAACGGGACGCAGACAGGCTTCGAAGGCCTAACATAATAACATAGGGCTGGCTGTAGGCAAGTTAAAATTGGTTCCAGGGGAACACGGCCATCAGTGGCCTGGTCAGTGTAGTTGTAGTTGAAAGAACGGGACGCAGACAGGCTTCGAAGGCCTAACATAACAAACTTGGGCTGGCTGTAGGCACTTTTAAATTTGTTCCAGGGGTACATGGGCAGCAGTGTATGGTCAGTGGAAGTCTAGTGGAAGGAGTGACCGCAGACAGGCTTCCAAGGCCTAACATAACAAACTTGGGCTGGCTGTAGGCACTTTTAAATTGGTTCCAGGGGTACACGGGCAGCAGTGGTCTGGTCAGTGGAAGTCTAGTGGAAGGAGTGACCGCAGACAGGCTTCCAAGGCCTAACATAACAAACTTGGGTTGGCTGTAGGCACTTTTAAATTGGTTCCAGGGGTACACGGGCAGCAGTGGTCTGGTCTGTGGAAGTCTAGTGGAAGGAGTGACCGCAGACAGGCTTCGAAGGCCTAACATAACAAACTTGGGCTGGCTGTAGGCACTTTTAAATTGGTTCCAGGGGTACACGGGCAGCAGTGGTCTGGTCAGTGGAAGTCTAGTGGAAGGAGTGACCGCAGACAGGCTTCCAAGGCCTAACATAACAAACTTGGGCTGGCTGTAGGCACTTTTAAATTGGTTCCAGGGGTACACGGGCAGCAGTGGTCTGGTCAGTGGAAGTCTAGTGGAAGGAGTGACCGCAGACAGGCTTCCAAGGCCTAACATAACAAACTTGGGCTGGCTGTAGGCACTTTTAAATTGGTTCCAGGGGTACACGGGCAGCAGTGGTCTGGTCAGTGGAAGTTTAGTGGAAGGAGTGACCGCAGACAGGTTTCGAAGGCCTAACATAACAAACTTGGGCTGGCTGTAGGCACTTTTAAATTGGTTGCAGGGGTACACGGGCAGCAGTGGTCTGGTCAGTGGAAGTCTAGTGGAAGGAGTGACCGCAGACAGGCTTCGAAGGCCTAACATAACAAAATTGGGCTGGCTGTAGGCACTTTTAAATTGGTTCCAGGGGTACATGGGCAGCAGTGTATGGTCAGTGGAAGTCTAGTGGAAGGAGTGACGGCAGACAGTCTTCGAAGGCCTAACATAACAAAATTGGGCTGACTGTAGGCACTTTTAAATTGGTTCCAGGGTAACACGGCCAGCAGTGGCCTGGTCAGTGTAGTAGTTGTAGAAAGAAGGGACCGCAGACAGGCTTCGAAGGCCTAACATAACAAAAATGTCAAAACAATGGTATTGTCAGTGCCAGGCATTGAAGGATGTCAGCGCCTAGACTACACATTGGTGAAGCTGTGAGAGATAATTTTGCTAGTGGTAGAGCACTGTTTGAGCTGGGGGGGGGGAACTGTCTTGTGGCCGGCGGTACAGGCACAGGGCCCCTCATATTACAACGGTGTGTCTGACGTTGGGTGCGCACCACCACCGCCAGAGACACTTTATTGTACTATGAGGGACCCAGTGGCAGTGCCGTCGACCAAAAGCGGCCACACCCACCTCTTCAGACAAACAGCACTCTCAAGGGTCCAAGCGCAAAGTGGCGATAGCACGGCCCCGTGTGGGGAGTTTGGCCATTTCGTGAGGTGGAAACATGTCGTATGCTGGACAATCAGGTGAAGAAAATTACGAGATTGGAAAAGTCATTCAGAATAGTCCACAGGCAAGACCTTTTCATAGGAAAGCTAGGTGTCAGCCGGGCAGGGTGGGGCAAAAGATTTTGAAATCCAGTTGTGGTTCATTTTAATGAAGGTTAGATCATCTACATTTTGGGTAGCCAGACGAGTCCTTTTTTCTGTTAGTATTGAACCTGCAGCACTGAATACTCTTTCTGATAGGACACTAGCTGCCGGGCAAGCAAGCTCCTGCAATGCATATTCTGCCAATTCTGGCCAGGTGTCTAATTTGGATGCCCAGTAATCAAATGGGAATGACGGTTGAGGGAGAACGTCGATAAGGGATGAAAAATAGTTTGTAACCATACTGGACAAATGTTGTCTCCTGTCACTTTGAATTGATGCTGCAGTACCTGTCCTGTCTGCGGTCATAGAAAAATCACTCCACAACCTGGTCAGAAAACCCCTCTGGCCAACGCCACTTCTGATTTCTGCCCCTCTAACACCTCTGGTCTGCTGGCCCCTGGAGCTCGTGTGAGAACGATCACGGGCGCTGTGTGCTGGGAATGCCAGAAGCAAACGGTCAACAAGAGTTGATTGTTTTGTTGCTAATATTAGTTCCAAGTTCTCATGTGGCATAATATTTTGCAATTTGCCTTTATAGCGAGGATCAAGGAGGCAGGCCAACCAGTAATCGTCATCGTTCATCATTTTTGTAATGCGTGTGTCCCTTTTGAGGATACGCAAGGCATAATCCGCCATGTGGGCCAAAGTTCCCGTTGTCAAATCTGCGGTTGTGCTTGGTTGAGGGGCAGTTGCAGGCAAATCTACGTCACTTGTGTCCCTCAAAAAACCAGAACCCGGCCTTGCCACGCCACCAATTTCCCGTGCCCCCGGGAAAGCTTCCTCATTAAAAATATACTCATCCCCATCATCCTCCTCATCCTCCACCTCCTCTTCGCCCGGTACCTCGTCATGTACACTGCCCTGACCAGACAATCGCTGACTGTCATCAAGGCTTTCCTCTTCCTCTGGTGCAGACGCCTGATCCTTTATGTGCGTCAAACTTTGCATCAGCAGACGCATTAGAGGGATGCTCATGCTTATTATGGCGTTGTCTGCACTAACCAGCCGTGTGCATTCCTCAAAACACTGAAGGACTTGACACATGTCTTGAATCTTCGACCACTGCACACCTGACAACTCCATGTCTGCCATCCTACTGCCTGCCCGTGTATGTGTATCCTCCCACAAAAACATAACAGCCCGCCTCTGTTCGCACAGTCTCTGAAGCATGTGCAGTGTTGAGTTCCACCTTGTTGCAACGTCTATGATTAGGCGATGCTGGGGAAGGTTCAAAGAACGCTGATAGGTCTGCATACGGCTGGAGTGTACAGGCGAACGGCGGATATGTGCGCAAAGTCCACGCACTTTGAGGAGCAGGTCGGATAACCCCGGATAACTTTTCAGGAAGCACTGCACCACCAGGTTTAAGGTGTGAGCCAGGCAAGGAATGTGTTTCAGTTGGGAAAGGGAGATGGCAGCCATGAAATTCCTTCCGTTATCACTCACTACCTTGCCTGCCTCAAGATCTACAGTGCCCAGCCACGACTGCGTTTCTTGCTGCAAGAACTCGGACAGAACTTCCGCGGTGTGTCTATTGTCGCCCAAACACTTCATAGCCAATACAGCCTGCTGACGTTTGCCAGTAGCTGCCCCATAATGGGAGACCTGGTGTGCAACAGTGGCAGGTGCGGATGGAGTGTTTGTGCGACTGCGGTCTGTGGACGAGCTCTTGCTTCTGCAGGAGGACGAGGAGGAGGAGGAGGAGGAGGGGGTGCGAACGGCTACAGACAACTGTTTACTAGACCGTGGGCTAGGCAGAACTGTCCCAAACTTGCTGTCCCCTGTGGACCCTGAATCCACCACATTTACCCAGTGTGCCGTGATGGACACGTAACGTCCCTGGCCATGCCTACTGGTCCATGCATCTGTTGTCAGGTGCACCTTTGTGCTCACAGATTGCCTGAGTGCATGGACGATGCGCTCTTTAACATGCTGGTGGAGGGCTGGGATGGCTTTTCTGGAAAAAAAGTGTCGACTGGGTAGCTCGTAGCGTGGTACAGCGTAGTCCATCAGGTCTTTGAAAGCTTCGCTTTCAACTAACCGGTAGGGCATCATCTCTAACGAGATTAGTCTAGCTATGTGGGCGTTCAAACCCTGTGTACGCGGATGCGAGGCTAAGTATTTCCTTTTTCTAACCATAGTCTCATGTAGGGTGAGCTGGACTGGAGAGCTGGAGATCGTGGAACTAGCGGGGGTGCCGGTGGACATGGCAGACTGAGAGACGGTGGGAGATGGTATTGTTGCCGCCGGTGCCCTAGATGCAGTGTTTCCTACTACGAAACTGGTGATTCCCTGACCCTGACTGCTTTGGCCTGGCAAAGATACCTGCACAGATACAGCAGGTGGTGCGCTAAATGGTGGTCCTACACTGCCGGAAGGGATGTTGCGTTGATGACTAGCTTCATTGGCCGAGGGTGCAACAACCTTAAGGGACGTTTGGTAGTTAGTCCAAGCTTTCAAATGCATGGTGGTTAAATGTCTATGCATGCAACTAGTATTGAGACTTTTCAGATTCTGACCTCTGCTTAAGGAAGTAGAACATTTTTGACAGATGACTTTGCGCTGATCAATTGGATGTTGTTTAAAAAAATGCCAGACTGCACTCTTTCTAGCATCGGATACCTTTTCAGGCATTGCAGACTGAGCTTTAACCGGATGGCCACGCTGTCCTCCACCAGGTTTTGGCTTTGCCACGCGTTTTGGGCAAGATACGGGCCCGGCAGATGGAACCTGTGGCGATGTTGATGCCTGCTGCGGCCCCTCCTCCTCCTCTGCTTCAGAACTGCTGCCGCCTGCACCCTGTTCCCCCAATGGCTGCCAATCGGGGTCAAGAACTGGGTCATCTAATAACTCTTCTTGTACCTCCTGCGCAACTTCGTCTGTGTCACCGTGTCGTTTGGTGGTATAGCGTTCGTGATGGGGCAACATAGTCTCATCAGGGTCTGATTCTTGATCAGCACCCTGCGAGGGCAATGTTGTGGTCTGAGTCAAAGGACCAGCATAGTAGTCTGGCTGTGGCTGTGCGTCAGTGCACTACATGTCAGATTCAACTTGTAATGGGCATGGACTGTTAACTGCTTCACTTTCTAAGCCAGGGACGGTATGTGTAAAGAGCTCCATGGAGTAACCCGTTGTGTCGCCTGCTGCATTCTTCTCTGTTGTTGTTTTTGCTGAAGAGGACAAGGAAGTGACTTGTCCCTGACCGTGAACATCCACTAACGACGCGCTGCTTTTACTTTTACCAGTTTCACGAGAGGAGGCAAAAGAGCTAGAGGCTGAGTCAGCAAGATAAGCCAAAACTTGCTCTTGCTGCTCCGGCTTTAAAAGCGGTTTTCCTAATCCCAGAAAAGGGAGCGTTCGAGGCCTTGTGTAGCCGGACGACGAACCTGGCTCCACAGCTCCAGACTTAGGTGCAATATTTTTTTCCCCACGACCACCTGATGCTCCACCACTACCACTACCCTCATTACCAGCTGACAATGAACGCCCCTGGCCACGACCTCTTCCACTAGACTTCCTCATTGCTTTAAAAACGTAACCAAACTAACGTTATTTGTTGCAGTCACACAACTTACACGGTGAGCTATAACTTCAGTATGATTTAGCTACCCCTTTACAGGTTGGTGAGACCACAGCGAAAATCAGGCCCAATGTTACACACTCTGTTTTTGGTGGCTGCAAATTAGAGAGATGCCCCACACGCAGGACTGTCACTGAAGCACAAATGTTAATATTAATGTCACACTATTATTTTTTTTTTATTTTTATTTTTTTCAGGAACACTTTAGAAACCCCAAAAAAAAAAAAAAATAGATTTTTGCAGGGAGAATTTAGAAAACAAATGTAACAAACTATATGCTTTCTATGGGCCACTGAGTGAGAGATGACGCACACAGGAATCAGGAGTGGCACACAAGCCCAGAGGCCAATATTTTTCTACCAATGATTGATGGAGTTATTTTCTCTGGTAGATTTTGGAACCCAAATCAAGGAAAAAAAATATAGGCTTTCTATGGACCACAATTGGAGAGAGAGAGAGAGAGAGAGAGAGATGGCACACCCAGGAGTCAAGACTGGCACACAAGCAGAAAGGCCAATATTAATCTCCCATTTTTTTGGGGGGTTTGTTTTTTTTTTTTTTTTTTTTTTCAGGGAGACTTTAGAAAAAAAAATAATAAAAAAATATGATTTTATCAGGAAGAATTTAGAAACCAAATAAAATAAAATGATTTTTTCAGGGAGAATTTATAAAACAAATAAAAACAAAAATAGGCGTTCTATGGCCCACTGACTGAGAGATGATGCACACAGGAGTCAGGAGTGGCACACAAGCCCAGAGGCCAATATTTTTCTACCAATGATTGATGTAGTTATTTTCTCTGGTAGATTTTGGAACCCAAATCAAGGAAAAAAAATATAGGCTTTCTATGGACCACAATTGGAGAGAGAGAGAGAGAGAGAGAGAGAGAGAGAGATGGCACACCCAGGAGTCAAGACTGGCACACAAGCAGAAAGGCCAATATTAATCCCCCACTGTTTTTTTTGTTTGTTTTTTTTTTTGTTTTGTTTTTTTCAGGGAGACTTTAGAAAAAAAAATAATAAAAAAAATATGATTTTATCAGGAAGAATTTAGAAACCAAATAAAATAAAATGATTTTTTCAGGGAGAATTTAGAAAACAAATAAAACCAAAAATTGGCGTTCTATGGCCCACTGACTGAGAGAGAGAGAGAGAGAGATGGCACGCTTAGTACTGGCACACAAGCCCAAAGGGCAATATTAATCTCCCTTTTTTTTTCAGGGAGAATTTCTAAAACCCCAAAAAAAAAAAAAATAGGCTTTCTATGGCCCACTATTTGTGAGAGAGATGGGACGCTCAGGACTGGCACAGATGGCACGCTCAGGACTGGCACAGAAGCCCAGAGGCCAATATTAATCTCCCTTTTTTTCTGGGAGAATTTATAAAACCAAAAAAATATTTAAATAGGCTTTCTATGGCCCACTATTTGTGAGAGAGATGGCACGCTCAGGACTGGCACAGATGGCACGCTCACAACTGGCACACAAGCCCAGAGGCCAATATTAATCTCCCTTTTTTTCAGGGAGAATTTATAAAACCAAAAAAAAAATTAAATAGGCTTTCTATGGCCCACTATTTGTGAGAGAGATGGCACGCTCAGGACTGGCACAGATGGCACGCTCACAACTGGCACACAAGCCCAGAGGCCAATATTAATCTCCCTTTTTTCAGGGAAAATTTATAAAACCAAAAAAAAAATTAAATAGGCTTTCTATGGCCCACTATTTGTGAGAGAGATGGCACGCTCACAACTGGCACAGATGGCACGCTCACAACTGGCACACAAGCCCAGAGGCCAATATTAATCTCCCTTTTTTCAGGGAAAATTTATAAAACCAAAAAAAAAATTAAATAGGCTTTCTATGGCCCACTATTTGTGAGAGAGATGGCACGCTCAGGACTGGCACAGATGGCACGCTCACAACTGGCACACAACCCCAGAGGCAAATATTAATCTCCCTTTTTTTCAGGGAGAATTTATAAAACCAAAAAAAAAAATTAAATAGGCTTTCTATGGCCCACTATTTGTGAGAGAGATGGCACGCTCAGGGCTGGCACAGATGGCACGCTCACAACTGGCACACAAGCCCAGAGGCCAATATTAATCTCCCTTTTTTCAGGGAAAATTTATAAAACCAAAAAAAAAATTAAATAGGCTTTCTATGGCCCACTATTTGTGAGAGAGATGGCACGCTCAGGACTGGCACAGATGGCACGCTCACAACTGGCACACAAGCCCAGAGGCCAATATTAATCTCCCTTTTTTTCAGGGAGAATTTATAAAACCAAAAAAAAAATTAAATAGGCTTTCTATGGCCCACTATTTGTGAGAGAGATGGCACGCTCAGGGCTGGCACAGATGGCACGCTCAGGACTGGCACACAAGCCCAGAGGCCAATATTAATCTCCCTTTTTTTCAGGGAGAATTTATAAAACCCAAAAAAAAATAAAATAGGCTTTCTATGGCCCACTATTTGTGAGAGAGATGGCACACTCAGGACTGGCACACAAGCCCAAAGGCTAATATTAATCTCCCACTGTATTTTTATCAGGGAGAATTTATACACCCCACAAAAAAAAATACAGAAAAATGAAAAGGCTTTCTATGGCCCACTATGTGAGAGAGATGGCACACACAGGGATGGCACTCTAGCAGAAATGCCAAATTGCCAATCTTAATCTCCCACCAAAAAAAAAAAAAACAGGGAATGTCCTACAATTACTATCTCCCTGCCTGCAGTAATCTCAGCCAGGTATGGCAGGCAGCAATAAGGAGTGGACTGATGCACAAATCAAATAAAAAGTGTGGACAAACAAAAAAGATAGCTGTGCAGAAAGGAAGGAACAAGAGGATTTGTGCTTTGAAAAAAGCAGTTGGTTTGCACAGCGGCGTACACACAGCAATGCAGCTATCAGGGAGCCTTCTAGGGCAGCCCAATGAGCTACAGCGCTGAGGGGGAAAAAAAAAAAAAAAACTTCCACTGTCCCTGCACACCGAGGGTGGTGTTGGACAGTGCAAATCGCTGCAGCACAAGCGGTTTTGTGGTTAATGGACCCTGCCTAACGCTATCCCTGCTTCTGACAAAGCGGCAGCAACCTCTCCCTAAGCTCAGATCAGCAGCAGTAAGATGGCGGTCGGCGGGAACGCCTCTTTATAGCCCCTGTGACGTCGCAGACAGCAAGCCAATCACTGCAATGCCCTTCTCTAAGATGGTGGGGACCAGGACCTATGTCATCACGCTGCCCACACTCTGCGTTTACCTTCATTGGCTGAGAAATGGCGCTTTTCGCGTCATTGAAACGCGACTTTGGCGCGAAAGTCGCGTACCGCATGGCCGACCCCGCACAGGGGTCGGATCGGGTTTCATGAAACCCCGACTTAGCCAAAAGTCGGCGACTTTTGAAAATGTTCGACCCGTTTCGCTCAACCCTAGTCAGCAGACTTGTTCATGGGAAAATCACTTTAAGGTCACTTCACAATTTCAGTATTTGGTCAGTATTTTTCATCAATATGTGTAAGCCAAAACCAGTAGTAGGTGAAAAGTGCAGAAGTGGTGACGTGTTTCTATTATACTTTTTCCCTGATTGTTACAATCCTGATTTTGGCTTACAAATACTCAAGTAAAAGACTGACCAAATACTGAATGAGTGACCCTGGAGTAAGGCAATGTCAAGCAAATACACTTTCAAACCAAAATGACTATGGAGAAAAACTGGTCTAAATTAGATCTACTGCAGGAATTGGCATCCTGGGCATATACAACATATCACCACTATTCCTCGTTTTTTCTCCCTGACCAAAAATTCTATAATTCTAAAAGCCATAATCTTCATTAATAGATACACCCCTGGTCAAAATTACTGTTGTTGTGAAGAGTTAAACAAGTGGAAGATGAAATTATCACTAAAAGGCCTTAAGCTAAAGATGATACATTGCTTTTCTATTTTAGGTATATATACATATAATCTTTATTTTTATATAGCGCTAACATATTCCACAGCGCTTTACAGTTTTCACACATTATCACCACTGTCCCCATTGGGGCTCACAATCTAAAATCCCTATAAGTATGTCTTTGGAATGTGGGAGGAAACCAGAGTACCCGGAGGAAACCTACGCAAACACGGAGAGAATATACAAACTTTTTGCAGATGTTGTCCAAGTTGAGATTTGAACCCAGGACTCACGGTGGTGCAGTGGTTAGCACAGCAGCCTTGCAGCGCTGGAGTCCTGGGTTCAAATCCCAACTTGGACAACATCTGCAAAAAGTTTGAAAGACAGACAGACGGAAGTGACCCTTAGACAGATATATATACAGTATTAATATATCTTGTCTAAGGGTCACTTCTGTCTTTCTGTCTGTCACGGATATTCATCGGTCGCGGCCTCTGTCTGTCATGGAAATCCAAGCCGCTGATTGGTCGCGGCAAAACAGCCACGACCAATCAGCGATGGGCACAGTGGCCGCTCCTTACTCCCAGCAGTCAGTGCCCGGCGCCCGCATACTCCTCTCCAGTCACCGCTCACACAGGGTTAATGCCGGCGGTAACGGACAGCGTTATGCCGCGGGTAACGCACTCCGTAACCGCTGCTATTAACCCTGTGTGTCCCCAACTTTTTACATTCTTAGGAATGAGCGCGTTAATGACCTTCGATGACGTCGCGGCTTGTGATTGGTCGCGTGAGCGGTCACATGACCGCTCAGCGACCAATCACAAGCGCGACATCATCGAAGGCCCTTTACGCGCTCATTCTTCGTAACGAAAGCAAGGCGGTTGCAGCGGTGACGACCAGGGCACGTCAGAAGGTAAGTATATCAATATTTTTTATTTTTATTCTTTATTTTACACATGAATATGGATCCCAGGGCCTGAAGGAGAGTTTCCTCTCCTTCAGACCCTGGGATCCATTGCAGGATACCTTCCAATATTTGTGTCCCATTGACTTGTATTGGTATCGGATATCGGTATCGGCGATATCCAATATTTTTCGGATATCGGCCGATACCATCCGATACCGATACTTTCAAATATCGGACAGTATCGCTCAACACTACTTGTAAACACTGAGTTAACGCCACTCAGTGTGAACTTTATGCTGATTTTTAAGCTCTGTTACTCCACAGAGAGGAACAGTACTAATGAATACTAAGTGCTAAGCCCTGTTAAACATCACAGGACTAAGCATATGGACTGAAGTCATACTGCAACTGAACCGTGTCAATCACAAACAGGAACTAAACAAATGCTGACTAGGGCTGAGCTTGCTTGTTTGTTTACTTTCTCCTCTCCAGTATCCTATTTGCATACACCCTCCTGCTCTGGAAGCACGCATCCGGGGGCGCACTCCGGTCACATGATCCGACTCGCACGCACATGATGCACGTGGGCAATTATTTCAGGTGACATTACCGGACCACCTACCTTGATGCTATCTCGGGATCTGCCTCTTCTGATTGGCAGGTGCAACTTAGGATCTTAATCAGGTTTCAACTCCAGGCAGTATTGTTGATGGAGTATGTCAGGGTGTACATTTTTTAGTAAATAAGCATTGCGATTAGATAGGGTGAGAATTATAGGTGGTACTAATAATTAATTTAATTAAAATGGTGGTTTCCAATTTATCTGTATGTGGTATATGTGACTAATTAAGGATCTGGTAAATACACATATGATTGGCCACACTATAGTATAAAGAGTTGCCATAGTTAGTGTGATATCACCCCTGAAGAAGGCTATACAGCTGAAACGTCCATCAGGTCTCAGGTGTGCTGCAGTCCCTAAGCAGGTATTTAGTTGTCATCTAATATAGAATCCGATATTAGATTGTGGGCTCAGAGATGTATTTTGGATTTATTTACACAATTGTTCATTTTTTGTGACACTATTTGATTGAGTTTAAGGTTATTAATATGACAAATGGTTCTATTCACAACAATTTTATCACTTTTTGCCCAAACCGTATCACCTGCAAGAACCAAATATGGGAATTGTGGCGCCACCTTGTGGCTTCCCACTTTTTAATTTTTTTTGCGCTTTTATATATTTTTGTATTGCTGTTGATAAATAAAAATTGATATACTATTATTATCGCTTGCATTTTCAGGATCTTGTGTACAATTTTTCAATATGATCCAAGTAAACTAATTTACTTAATGGGTGAAGATACTGTGTAGAAAATCTGCAACATGAAAAGCTCACCAAATGCTCACTGTGGGAACATAGCCTTAGATTCTAAAGACTAAATATGTGGAGTAGATTACAAAGGTGACATATTCTGGAAATGTCTGACATGTGGTGTCTCTTTGTATTCATTTAAACAATGCTCATATGACTATTATTACAAAAATGCAAAACAATTTTTTGGGTATTTCAAAATGGTCTGCTGGAAGTTATTTACTTACTTATTATAAAGTACACCTCTCAATTGATTGGTTGCAGTTTAATCTGCTCGGTGCATGCATTCCATTTTGCGGACACTGAAGAGTATACTTTAGGTGTCAATTGTTTCCAATTGTATTTGCATTTAATTTCTTCACTTGTTTCCTTTGTCACTTTTCCTTCTTTTCTGGGCGTGTAGCTTTTGTTATATGCAAAAGATTCCTTTCAGCAAGTGTCTCCCGCCTCTATATACTTTTGCTTCCCGGAGTGAATCTGATGAAGGATGTCACCGAAGCTGACAAGTGGTTCCTGACAAGTGACACTTTTTTAAAATTCTATTTCCATCTACTATTTCTTCTCACTATGACATAAAAGAAAACTATGAAGAAAGGATTGCTAAATGTATTGAGAAATGAAAGAAAGTGGACTCTTACCCATGCTGTGGAATTTATGGTTCATATGGAGAAATATAGTACATGTAAATCTAACGATCACAAAAGCACACTCACAAATGAGAAGATGGATTATTTACATGACTTTACAACGATTCCAGGTTTTAAGTTATCAATAGCACGGTCTAATACTTATCCTACACTTATAGTTTGTCTATGTTTCATAAAAATTAAGATGGGCAAGTGCAGATAAAAGGAGTGTATCACTTTGCAAAATTTTCAAATCTGCAAACTGTGTTTGCACGTAGGAAGAGACCTGTCATTCCAAGCTAGTGGGAGGGGAGAAGCCTGTCAAATTAGTCTACAGTGCAGCGCAGTCCTGGTGGCTTTAAAGTGTGAACCTCTCTGAAACGCAAGTGTTTGAGACTCAGACATACCTGGCTGCGATCATACAGACGGTGCTTGATACATGCTGCCCGTGTCTTGGGTGCATTTATCAGCTGTCAGGTTTACTTTAAGGTTATCTTTAGCATTTAATTGTTTTTTTGTTTGTTTTTTACTGTCAAAAAGAAACATTTTGTTAAAAAGATACTATATCTGGTAAGGAGAATGTCTAGCTGCCAATTGGCTGTGGAGGTCCTATTCTATTTTTATACTCTTTCTTTAAATGGCTAACATTCATTATTTTGGATATCAAAAAATGTTACCCAATGTCAAGGTGGGTGAAAAAAATTAACTTATAGTCTACTTTGTCCCAGACACCAGAATATATACAGTCTATCATCTGTGGAGCGTATCATGTACAATAAGTGACTATATGATTGACTAATAAAGATGAGTGGATCGATCTGTGGATGATAATGTCAAATTTTCTGTAATTTGAGATTCCACATGAATCCAAACATCTTAAGACTCAATTCACAATTTGCAAAAAAGACAAACTCTTTCCCAGCAGCATATCACACACTGCTGAACAAACAGAAGGCAGACTAACATTATTTTGGGTTGCCATGGGGGCCTTCTATAATAACTTGTAGTTATGTCATCAAGTGGATTATCAAATATTGTACAAGAACTGAGAGGGAAAGAGGACTTGAACTCTATAGTGCCACCTGTTGGAAGTAGCGATCCTACCAGTCACAATCAACTCTTTAACGAGTCTTGCAATATGACTTAGGATAAAAGCCTCTCTGAAGAGTCAATTTTCATACCTTGTACAGTTCTGGTCAGTACCTGGATCATCACAAATCAGCGGTTCCCAATGAAGCACAGTTTGTACAGCAGAGTCTTTTTCCATCTTCAGTGTAACTGCGTATATCTCTCTTCTGTAGAGTGTAAGCTCTTAAGGTCAGCGGTCTCCTCTCTCACTCTTACCTGCAGAGTGTAAGCTCGCATGGTCTGCAGGGTGCTTTCTTTCTTTTTTGCCCCTTTAAATTGTAAGCTTTTATGGTCAGTGGGGTTATCTTTATTCATACAGCAAATTGCATTTAAAGTGTATGCGCTGATGGTCAGTGGATTCTTCTTTCTTTCTCCGTTAGATCTATGAAACAGAGATACCAAATATTTGCTTTATTTTGCTCTTTTCACCATTATGGGCACTGGAAGCTGCAGGTGCTCGACGCATTTCTTTTTTTTCTGTTTCTCTTTCTTTCTTTCTTTCTTTCTTTCTTTCTTTCTTTCTTTCTTTCTTTCTTTCTTTCTTTCTTTCTTCTCTCCCATGTGTTTATCTTTCTTCTCTCCCAAGTGTATTATCCAAGCAATTACAAGTGTTCCAGCACTGAGAATTGTGTAAAAAAGTGAGCAAAAGTCGACAAATCTGATTTTATTTTAATTTCTTATATAGCATCAATAATTCCGTAGCACTTAGCATACATCATAATAGACCCCATTCTGATCACAATTAGTGATGGTCTCGGGTGGTCTCCGAGTATTTGTAACTGCTCGGAGATTTACTTTTTGTTGACGCAGCTGCATGATTTACAGCTGCTAGCGAGCCTGAGTACATGTGGGGGTTACCTGGTTTCTAGGGAATCCCCACATGTAATCAAGCTGACTAGTAGCCGCAAATCATGCAGCTGCAGCAAGGAAAACTAAATATCCGAGCAGTCACAAATATTCGGAGACCACCCGAGCGTGCTCGGGAAAACCCGAGCAACGAGTATACTCGCTCATCAATAATCACAATCTAAATTTCCAACCAATATGTCTTTGGAGTGTGGGTGAGAAGCCAAAGTACCCCAAAAATACCTACGTAAACATGGGATTTCTAACCTACTCAGGTGTTCTGTCTTATAGGTACCTAAGCGATGAAGCAATAATCAGAGAGACGCATGCTCGTTGTCTTTCCAAATAGTCTCTGGACTCTATTTTCAGGGCTGGGCTTTTAAAGCCCTAAGATCAAAAAGAAATATAGAGATATATAATAAATTGGCAAGGATATATATTAACCCCTTCAAGTCGCGGCCCTTTTTCGTTTTTGCGTTTTCATTTTTCACTTCCCTCCTTCCCAGAGCCATAACTTTTTTATTTTTCCGTCAATATGGTCATGTGAGGGCTTATTTTTTGCGGGACAAGTTGTACTTTTGAACAACACCATTGGTTAGGTTTTTTACTTGAAAAAGGGAAAAAAATTCCAAGTGCGGTGAAATTGCAAAAAAAGTGCAATCCCACACTTGTTTTTTGTTTGGCTTTTTTGTTAGGTTCATTAAATGCTAAAACTAACCTGCCATTATGATTCTCTAGGTCATTACGAGTTCATAGACATCTAACATGTCTAGGTTATTTTTTATCCAAGTGGTGAAAAAAAATTCAAAACTTTGCTTAAAAAAAAAAAAGTGCCATTTTCCGATACCCGAAGCGTCTCCAATTTACGTGATCTGGGGTCGGATGAGGGCTTATTTTTTGCGTGCTGAGCTGTCGTTTTTAATGATAGCATTTTGGTGCAGATATGTCTTTTTGATCGCCCGCTATTGCATTTTAATGCAATGTCACGGCGACCAAAAAAACGTAATTCTGGCGTTTCGGATTTTTTTCTCGCTACGCTGTTTAGCGATCAGGTTAATGCTTTTTTTTATTGATAGAACGGGCGATTCTGAATGCGGCGATACCAAATACGTGTTTGTTTTTTTTAATTGTTTTATTTAGGATGGGGCGAAAGGGGGGTGATTTAAACTTTTATATTTTTTATATTTTTTTCATATTTTTAAAAACATTTTTTTTACTTCTGCCATGCTTCAATAGCCTTCATGGGAGGCTAGAAGCTGGCATAGCCTGATCGGCTCTGCTACATCGCAGCGATCATCAGATCGCTGCTATGCAGCAGAAATGCAGGTGTGCTGTGAGCGCCGACCACAGGGGGGCGCTCACACCAGGCCGGCATCAGTAACCATAGAGGTCTCAAGGACCTCTATGGTTACCTTCCTGATGCATCGCCGACCCCCGATCATGTGACGGGGGTCGGCGATGACATCATTTCCGGCCGCCCAGCCGGAAGCGCCGGTTAAATGCCGCTGTGTGCATTTGACAGCGGCATTTAACAGGTTAATTGCAGTGGGTGAATAGAGATTTCACCCGCCGCTATTACGCGCACATGTCAGCTATACAAAACAGCTGACATGTCGCGACTAGGGTTGAGCGAAACGGGTCGTTCATTTTCAAAAGTCGCCGACTTTTGGCAAAGTCGGGTTTCATGAAACCCGATCCGACCCCTGTGCGGGGTCGGCCATGCGGTACGCGACTTTCGTGCCAAAGTCGCGTTTCAATGACGCGAAAAGCGCCATTTCTCAGCCAATGAAGGTAAACGCAGAGTGTGGGCAGCGTGATGACATAGGTCCTGGTCCCCACCATCTTAGAGAAGGGCATTGCAGTGATTGGCTTGCTGTCTGCGGCGTCACAGGGGCTATAAAGGGGCGTTCCCGCCGACCGCCATGTTACTGCTGCTGATCTGAGCTTAGGGAGAGGTTGCTGCCGCTTCGTCAGAAGCAGGGATAGCGTTAGGCAGGGTCCATTAACCACCAAACCGCTTGTGCTGTAGCGATTTCCACTGCCCAACACCACCTTCGGTGTGCAGGGACAGTGGAAGCTACATTTTTTTTTTTCCCCCTCAGCGCTGTAGCTCATTGGGCTGCCCTAGAAGGCTCCCTGATAGCTGCATTGCTGTGTGTACGCCGCTATGCAAACCAACTGCTTTTTTCAAAGCACAAATCCTCTTGTTCCTTCCTTTCTGCACAGCTATCTTTTTGGTTTGTACACAATTTTTATTTAATTTGTGCATCAGTCCACTCCTTATTGCTGCCTGCCATACCTGCCTGAGATTACTGCAGGGAGATAGTAATTGAAGGACACTCCCTGTTTTGTTTTGTTTTTTGTGGGAGATTAAGATTGACATTTCTGCTAGAGTGCCATCCCTGTCTGTGTCATCTCTCACTCAGTGGGCCATAGAAAGCCTATTTATTTTTTTGCTTGATTTGGGTTATAAAATCTACCTGAAAAAATCACTACATCAATCAGTGGGAGAAAAATATTGGCCTCAGGGCTTGTGTGCCACTCTTGACTCCCGTGTGCATCATCACTCACTCAGTGGGCTATAGAAAGCCTATTTATTTTTTTGCTTGATTTTGGTTCTAAAATCTACCTGAAAAAATCACTACATCAATCAGTGGGAGAAAAATATTGGCCTCAGGGCTTGTGTGCCACTCCTGACTCCTGTGTGCATCATCACTCACTCAGTGGGCCATAGAAAGCCCATTTTTTTTTTTTTTGCTTTATTTGGGTTCTAAATTCTACCTGAAAAAATCAATAAATCAATCAGTGGGAGATTAATATTGGCCTTTGGGCTTGTGTGCCAGTCCTAAGCGTGCCATCTCTCTCTCTCAGATAGTGGGCCATAGAAAGCCTATTTATTTATTTTTTTTTTATTGGGTTTATAAATTTTCCCTGGAAAAAAAAAAAAAAAGTGGGAGATTAATATTGGCCTCTGGGCTTGTGTGCCAGTCCTGAGCGTGCCATCTCTCTCACAAATAGTGGGCCATAGAAAGCCTATTTATTTATTTTTTTTTGGTTTTATAAATTCTCCCTTAAAAAAAAAAGGGAGATTAATATTGGCCTTTGGGCTTGTGTGCCAGTCCTAAGCGTGCCATCTCTCTCTGTCTCTCAGATAGTGGGCCACAGAAGGCCTATTTATTATTTTTTTTATTGGGTTTATAAATTTTCCCTGGAACAAAAAAAAAAAAGTGGGAGATAAATATTGGCCTCTGGGCTTGTGTGCCACTCCTGACTCCTGTGTGCGTCATCTCTCACTCAGTGGGCCATAGAAAGCCTTTTTTTGTTTTATTTGTTTTCTAAATTCTCCCTGAAAAAATCATTTTATTTTATTTGGTTTCTAAATTCTTCCTCAAAAAATCATTTTATTCTATTTTTTTTTTCCTAAAGTCTCCCAGAAAAAAAACAAAAAAAAACAAATCAGTGGGAGATTAATATTGCCCTTTCTGCTTGTGTGCCAGTCTTGACTCCTGGGTGTGCCATCTCTCTCTCTCTCTCCAATTGTGGGCCATAGAAAGCCTATTATTTTTTTTAGCTTGATTTGGGTTCCAAAATCTACCTGAAAAAATCACTACATCAATCAGTGGGAGATAAATATTGGCCTCTGGGCTTGTGTGCCACTCCTGACTCCTGTGTGCGTCATCTCTCACTCAGTGGGCCATAGAAAGCCTTTTTTTGTTTTATTTGTTTTCTAAATTCTCCCTGAAAAAATCATTTTATTTTATTTGGTTTCTAAATTCTTCCTGAAAAAATCATTTTATTCTATTATTTTTTTTTCCTAAAGTCTCCCTTAAAAAAAAAAAAAAATCAAATCAGTGGGAGATTAATATTTACATTTGGGCTTCAGTGACAGTCCTGCGTGTGTGGCATCTCTCTCATTTGTTGCCACCAACAACAGAGTGTGTAACATTGTGCCTGATTTTCGTTGTGGTCTCACTCACCTGTAAAGGGGTAGCTAAATCATACTGAAGTTATAGCTCACCGTGTAATTTGTGTGACAGCAACAAATACCGTTAGTTTGTTTACGTTTTTAAAACAATGAGGAAGTATGGTGGAAGAGGTCGTGGCCGGGGGCGTTCATTGTCAGCTGGTAATGAGGGTAGTGGTAGTGGTGGAGCATCAGCTGGTCGTGGGAAAAAAAATATTGCACCTAAGTCTGGAGCTGTGGAGCCAGGTTCGTCGTCTGGCTACACAAGGCCTCGAACGCTCCCTTTTCTGGGAGTAGGAAAACCGCTTTTAAAGCCGGAGCAGCAAGAGCAAGTTTTGGCTTATCTTGCTGACTCAGCCTCTAGCTCTTTTGCCTCCTCTCGTGAAACTGGTAAATGTCAAAGCAGCGCGTCGTTAGTGGATGTTCACGGTCAGGGACAAGTCGCTTCCTTGTCCTCTTCAGCAAAAACAACAACAGAGAAGAATGCAGCAGGCGACACAACGGGTTACTCCATGGAGCTCTTTACACATACCGTCCCTGGCTTAGAAAGTGAAGCAGTTAACAGTCCATGCCCATTACAAGTTGAATCTGACATGGAGTGCACTGATGCACAGCCACAGCCAGACTACTATGCTGGTCCTTTGACTCAGACCACAACATTGCCCTCGCAGGGTGCTGATCAAGAATCAGACCCTGATGAGACTATGTTGCCCCATCACGAACGCTATACCACCGACCGACACGGTGACACAGACGAAGTTGCACACGAGCTACAAGAAGAGGTAATAGATGACCCAGTTCTTGACCCCGATTGGCAGCCATTGGGGGAACAGGGTGCAGGCGGCAGCAGTTCTGAAGCGGAGGAGGAGGGGCCGCAGCAGGCATCAACATCGCAACAGGTTCCATCTGCCGGGCCCGTATCTTGCCCAAAACGCGTGGCAAAGCCAAAACCTGTTGGAGGACAGCGTGGCCATCCGGTTAAAGCTCAGTCTGCAATGCCTGAAAAGGTATCCGATGCTAGAAAGAGTGCAGTCTGGCATTTTTTTAAACAACATCCAATTGATCAGCGCAAAGTCATCTGTCAAAAATGTTCAACTACCTTAAGCAGAGGACAGAATCTGAAAAGTCTCAATACAAGTTGCATGCATAGACATTTAACCACCATGCATTTGCAAGCCTGGACTAACTACCAAACGTCCCTTAAGGTTGTAGCACCCTCGGCCAATGAAGCTAGTCAGCAACGCAACATCCCTTCCGGCAGTGTAGGGCCACCATTTTCCGCACCACCTGCAGTATCTGTGCAGGTTTCTTTGCCAGGCCAAAGCAGTCAGGGTCAGGGAATCACCAGTTTCGTAGTAGGAAACACTGCATCTAGGGCACCGGTGGCAACAATACCATCTCCCACCGTCTCTCAGTCTGCCATGTCCACCGGCACCCCCGCTAGTTCCACGATCTCCAGCTCTCCAGTCCAGCTCACCCTACATGAGACTATGGTTAGAAAAAGGAAGTACTTAGCCTCGCATCCGCGTACACAGGGTTTGAATGCACACATAGCTAGACTAATCTCGTTAGAGATGATGCCCTACCGGTTAGTTGAAAGCGAAGCTTTCAAAGCCCTGATGAACTACGCTGTACCACGCTACGAGCTACCCAGTCGACACTTTTTTTCCAGAAAAGCCATCCCAGCCCTCCACCAGCATGTTAAAGAGCGCATCGTCCATGCACTCAGGCAATCTGTGAGCACAAAGGTGCACCTGACAACAGATGCATGGACCAGTAGGCATGGCCAGGGACGTTACGTGTCCATCACGGCACACTGGGTAAATGTGGTGGATGCAGGGTCCACAGGGGACAGCAAGTTTGGGACAGTTCTGCCTAGCCCACGGTCTAGGAAACAATTGGCTGTAGCCGTTCGCACCCCCTCCTCCTCCTCTTCGTCCTCCTGCAGAAGCGAGAGCTCGTCCACAGACCGCAGTCGCACAACCACTCCATCCGCAGCTGCCACTGTTGCACACCAGGTCTCCCATTATGGGGCAGCTACTGGCAAACGTCAGCAGGCTGTATTGGCTATGAAGTGTTTGGGCGACAACAGACACACCGCGGAAGTTCTGTCCGAGTTCTTGCAGAAAGAAACGCAGTCGTGGCTGGGCACTGTAGATCTTGAGGCAGGCAAGGTAGTGAGTGATAACGGAAGGAATTTCATGGCTGCCATCTCCCATTCCCAACTGAAACACATTCCTTGCCTGGCTCACACCTTAAACCTGGTGGTGCAGTGCTTCCTGAAAAGTTATCCGGGGTTATCCGACCTGCTCCACAAAGTGCGTGGACTTTGCTCACATATCCGCCGTTCGCCCGTACACTCCAGCCGTATGCAGACCTATCAGCGTTCTTTGAACCTTCCCCAGCATCGCCTAATCATAGACGTTGCAACAAGGTGGAACTCAACACTGCACATGCTTCAGAGACTGTGTGAACAGAGGCGGGCTGTTATGTTTTTGTGGGAGGATACACATACACGGGCAGGCAGTAGGATGGCAGACATGGAGTTGTCAGGTGTGCAGTGGTCGAAGATTCAAGACATGTGTCAAGTCCTTCAGTGTTTTGAGGAATGCACACGGCTGGTTAGTGCAGACAACGCCATAATAAGCATGAGCATCCCCCTAATGCGTCTGCTGATGCAAAGTTTGACGCACATAAAGGATCAGGCGTCTGCAGCTGAGGAAGAGGAAAGCCTTGATGACAGTCAGCCATTGTCTGGCCAGGGCAGTGTACAGGACGAGGTAGCGGGCGAAGAGGAGGAGGAGGACGAGGAGGATGATGGGGATGATTATATTTTTAATGAGGAAGCTTTTCCGGGGCCACTGGAAATTGGTGGCGCGGCAAGGCCGGGTTCTGGTTTTTTGAGGGACACAAGTGACGTGGATTTGCCTGAAACTGCCCCTCAACCAAGCACAACCGCAGATTTGAGAACTGGAACTTTGGCCCACATGGCGGATTATGCCTTACGTATCCTCAAAAGGGACACACGCATAACTAAAATGATGAATGATGACGATTACTGGTTGGCCTGCCTCCTTGATCCTCGCTATAAAGGCAAATTGCAAAATATAATGCCACATGAGAACTTGGAACTAATATTAGCAACCAAACAATCAACTCTTGTTGACCGTTTGCTTCTGGCATTCCCTGCACACAGCGCCCGTGATCGTTCTCACACGAGCTGCAGGGGCCAGCAGACCAGAGGAGTTAGAGGGGCAGAAATCAGAAGTGGCGTTGGCCAGAGGGGTTTTCTGACCAGGTTGTGGATTGATTTTGCTATGACCGCAGACAGGACGGGTACTGCAGCATCAATTCAAAGTGACAGGAGACAACATTTGTCCAGTATGGTTACAAACTATTTTTCATCCCTTATCGATGTTCTCCCTCAACCGTCATTCCCATTTGATTACTGGGCATCAAAATTAGACACCTGGCCAGAATTGGCAGAATATGCATTGCAGGAGCTTGCTTGCCCGGCAGCTAGTGTCCTATCAGAAAGAGTATTCAGTGCTGCAGGTTCAATACTAACAGAAAAAAGGACTCGTCTGGCTACCCAAAATGTAGATGATCTAACCTTCATTAAAATGAACCACAACTGGATTTCGAAATCTTTTGCCCCACCTTGCCCGGCTGACACCTAGCTTTCCTATGAAAAGGTCTTGCCTGTGGACTATTCTGAATGCCTTTTCCAATCTCGTAATTTTCTGCACCTGATTGTCCAGCATACGACATGTTTACACCTCACTAAATGGCCAAACTCCCCACACGGGGCCGTGGTATCGACACTTGGCGACAGCACCCGTGAGAGTGCAGTTTGTCTGAAGAGGTGGGTGAGCCCGCTTTTGGTCGACGGCACTGCCACTGGGTCCCTCCTAGTACAATAAAGTGTCTCTGGCGGTGGTGTTGCGCACCCAACGTCAGACACACCGTTGTAATATGAGGGGCCCTGGGCCTGTACCGCTGGCCACAAGACAGTTTCCCCCCACCCCAGCTCAAACAGTGCTCTACCACTTGCAAAATTATCTCACAGCTCCACCAATGTTTAGTCTATGCGCTGACATCCTTCAATGCCTGCCACTGACAATACCATTGTATTGACATTTTTGTTATGTTAGGCCTTCGATGCCTGTCTGTGGTCACTCCTTCCACTAGGCCTCCACTGACCACACCACTGCTGCCCGTGTACCCCTGTAACCAATTTAAAATTGCCTACAGCCATGTGTTATTATTTTAGGCCTTCGATGCCTGTCTGCGGTGACTCCTTCCACTAGGCCTCCACTGACCACACCACTGCTGCCCGTGTACCCCTGGAACCAATTTAAAATTGCCTACAGCCATGTGTTATTATTTTAGGCCTTCGATGCCTGTCTGCGGTGACTCCTTCCACTAGGCCTCCACTGACCACACCACTGCTGCCCGTGTACCCCTGGAACCAATTTAAAATTGCCTACAGCCATGTGTTATTATTTTAGGCCTTCGATGCCTGTCTGCGGTCACTCCTTCCACTAGGCCTCCACTGACCACACCACTGCTGCCCGTGTACCCCTGGAACCAATTTAAAATTGCCTACAGCCATGTGTTATTATTTTAGGCCTTCGATGCCTGTCTGCGGTGACTCCTTCCACTAGGCCTCCACTGACCACACCACTGCTGCCCGTGTACCCCTGGAACCAATTTAAAATTGCCTACAGCCATGTGTTATTATTTTAGGCCTTCGATGCCTGTCTGCGGTGACTCCTTCCACTAGGCCTCCACTGACCACACCACTGCTGCCCGTGTACCCCTGGAACCAATTTAAAATTGCCTACAGCCATGTGTTATTATTTTAGGCCTTCGATGCCTGTCTGCGGTGACTCCTTCCACTAGGCCTCCACTGACCACACCACTGCTGCCCGTGTACCCCTGGAACCAATTTAAAATTGCCTACAGCCATGTGTTATTATTTTAGGCCTTCGATGCCTGTCTGCGGTCACTCCTTCCACTAGGCCTCCACTGACCACACCACTGCTGCCCGTGTACCCCTGTAACCAATTTAAAATTGCCTACAGCCATGTGTTATTATTTTAGGCCTTCAATGCCTGTCTGCGGTGACTCCTTCCACTAGGCCTCCACTGACCACACCACTGCTGCCCGTGTACCCCTGGAACCAATTTAAAATTGCCTACAGCCATGTGTTATTATTTTAGGCCTTCGATGCCTGTCTGCGGTCACTCCTTCCACTAGGCCTCCACTGACCACACCACTGCTGCCCGTGTACCCCTGGAACCAATTTAAAATTGCCTACAGCCATGTGTTATTATTTTAGGCATTCGATGCCTGTCTGCGGTCACTCCTTCCACTAGGCCTCCACTGACCACACCACTGCTGCCCGTGTACCCCTGTAACCAATTTAAAATTGCCTACAGCCATGTGTTATTATTTTAGGCCTTCGATGCCTGTCTGCGGTGACTCCTTCCACTAGGCCTCCACTGACCACACCACTGCTGCCCGTGTACCCCTGGAACCAATTTAAAATTGCCTACAGCCATGTGTTATTATTTTAGGCCTTCGATGCCTGTCTGCGGTCACTCCTTCCACTAGGCCTCCACTGACCACACCACTGCTGCCCGTGTACCCCTGGAACCAATTTAAAATTGCCTTCCGCCATGTGTTATTATTTTAGGCCTTCGATGCCTGTCTGCGGTCACTCCTTCCACTAGGCCTCCACTGACCACACCACTGCTGCCCGTGTACCCCTGGAACCAACATCAGAAAATATAAAAATAAGTATTTTGCTTATAAAAAAGAAAATACTGGAGAGATATCAAATGCAGACATTTTAACATTAAAAACAAACACATACAACAAAAATCTGGTACAGTACTAAAAATGGCCACCAGCTACAATAACTTTCTCCTGCAAGTAGTTAACTGAAAGGTTTTTTCAATTTTAAACACAGATATGGCATCCACCGAGTGTTGTCCTGTCGCGTCTTCTTTATATTATTGCCAAGAAGATGCAATACAATGAAAATAATAAAATCATTATTTACCAAAAAAATAGAGTAAGTCAAAACCACATTGCAAATAAACATTCATTACAAATAAAGAAGCAGGGCGCGTCCGAGGGTGAGTATATACCTAATAAGAATATAATCACCCTCGGACGCGCCCTGCTTCTTTCCCACAGCCTTCCTTCCTAAGAATCAGCCCTTCCGTGGTGTAGAGAGAGGGTTTGTTACACTCCAAGGTGTTCCCCAGGTTGCCTTTCCTGAGCTTCGATCTTCCGGCTCTCGTTTAGTAGTTGTTGGAAACTACGCTGCATTGGGCCTACAAATTGGGTATGGGGTGTAGAGAGATGGTGTGTTCCACTCCAAGGTGTTCCCCAGGTTGCCTTTCCTGAGCTTCGATCTTCCGGCTCTCGTTTAGTAGTTGTTGGAAACTACGCTGCATTAGGCCTACAAATTGGGTATGGGGTGTAGAGAGATGGTGTGTTCCACTGTAGAGAGATGGTGTGTTCCACTCCAAGGTGTTCCCCAGGTTTCCTCGCCAATGCTTCGATCATCATGCTCTCGTTTAGTAGTTGTTGGAAACTACGCTGCATTAGGCCTACAAATTGGGTATGGGGTGTAGAGAGATGGTGTGTTCCACTCCAAGGTGTTCCCCAGGTTTCCTCTCCATTGCTTCGATCTTCATGCTCTCGTTTAGTAGTTGTTGGAAACTACGCTGCATTAGGCCTACAAATTGGGTATGGGGTGTAGAGAGATGGTGTGTTACACTCCAAGGTGTTCCCCAGGTTTCCTCTCTATTGCTTCGATCTTCCGGCTCTCGTTTAGTAGTTGTTGGAAACTACGCTGCATTAGGCCTACAAATTGGGTATGGGGTGTAGAGAGATGGTGTATTACACTCCAAGGTGTTCCCCAGGTTTCCTCTCCATTGCTTCGATCTTCCGGCTCTCGTTTAGTAGTTGTTGGAAACTACGCTGCATTAGGCCTACAAATTGGGTATGGGGTGTAGAGAGATGGTGTGTTACACTCCAAGGTGTTCCCCAGGTTTCCTCTCCATTGCTTCGATCTTCCGGCTCTCGTTTAGTAGTTGTTGGAAACTAAGCTGCATTAGTCCTACAAATTGGGTATGGGGTGTAGAGAGATGGTGTGTTACACTCCAAGGTGTTCCCCAGGTTTCCTCTCCATTGCTTCGATCTTCCGGCTCTCGTTTAGTAGTTGTTGGAAACTACGCTGCATTAGGCCTACAAGTTGGGTATGGGGTGTAGAGAGATGGTGTGTTACACTCCAAGGTGTTCCCCAGGTTTCCTCTCCATTGCTTCGATCTTCCGGCTCTCGTTTAGTAGTTGTTGGAAACTACGCTGCATTAGGCCTACAAATTGGGTATGGGGTGTAGAGAGATGGTGTGTTACACTCCAAGGTGTTCCCCAGGTTTCCTCTCCATTGCTTCGATCTTCCGGCTCTCGTTTAGTAGTTGTTGGAAACTACGCTGCATTGGGCCTACAAATTGGGTATGGGGTGTAGAGAGATGGTGTGTTCCACTCCAAGGTGTTCTCCAGGTTGCCTTTCCTGAGCTTCGATCTTCCGGCTCTCGTTTAGTAGTTGTTGGAAACTACGCTGCATTAGGCCTACAAATTGGGTATGGGGTGTAGAGAGATGCTGTGTTCCACTGTAGAGAGATGGTGTGTTCCACTCCAAGGTGTTCCCCAGGTTTCCTCGCCAATGCTTCGATCATCATGCTCTCGTTTAGTAGTTGTTGGAAACTACGCTGCATTAGGCCTACAAATTGGGTATGGGGTGTAGAGAGATGGTGTGTTCCACTCCAAGGTGTTCCCCAGGTTTCCTCGCCAATGCTTCGATCATCATGCTCTCGTTTAGTAGTTGTTGGAAACTACGCTGCATTAGACCTACAAATTGGGTATGGGGTGTAGAGAGATGGTGTGTTCCACTCCAAGGTGTTCTCCAGGTTGCCTTTCCTGAACTTCTATCTTCAGGCTCTCATTAAATTGTGGTTAAACGGAACAACTGCATTTGGCGTACTAGTTGGTTTGGGGCCTACTATCGGTGTCTGCCGCTCCTTGCTGTTCTCCTGGTTTCCTGTCCTGAAATTCCATTTTCAGGCGCTCGTTAAGTAGTTGTTAATGTTAGACTGCATTTGGCCTACTAGTTGGGTTGGGGCCTACTATCGGTGTCTGCCACTCCTTGCTGTTCTCCACTGAACAAAGCTGTGCCGCCTGTTTACTACTGTTGCCAATTTTGAACTGCATTTCGACTACTTACTGATTTGGGCCTACTCTCTGTGTCAGCCTCTCATTCCAGTTGTCCTCCACTGCAATGCCCCCTGATTAGTCCTGTGTTACCAATTTTGAACTGCATTTAGCCCACTTTATTCTTTGGGCCTATATCTGTGTTTCCTCCTCATCCTGCCCATTGCCCAGCCAGTGATAGATGAGTCTGCTGGTACATTGACCCATAACGCAACATTTCCCGTGCACGCTACACTGCAAGATTGTGACCCTGCTGAAAGTCAGGTCCCCCTTCCCGCATACCATACCACCTTACACGGGGACAAACAGGAAGGTGCAGATGAAAGTGCAGGTTCCTTCATCAGGTGGGGGGAGGAATACTAGTTGGCGACGTCACTGGCACAGGGCCTCTCATGGTACGCAAAAGTGTTGCTGCCGGTGGGAGGCGCCCCCGCCGTGCAAACACACCGCTGTACTTTGAGGGGCCCTGTGCCAGTGCCAATGCCAACGAGTGGGCCCCCCCTGCTTGCTCAGGTTCACAGCACTTGCAAAGTTGAAATACTTACCTCTCCCTGCTCCACTGCCGTGACGTGGTCCAGATTTCCTGGGCCCACTAATTACTTGAACCAGCCCTACCCACCACAACTTTAGCCAAATGACCCCCAATTTCAAATGCCTAACTATTATTATAAGGTAAATTACGCTTGACAAGCTTCATTAAGAAGAATGGATGGTTTTGACATTAAAATGGGCACTCTAGGTGTTTTCCTGGCCCCCACTCACTGCCGACTATGCTGCCCCATTGACTTGCATTGGGTTTCGTGTTTCGGTCGATCCCGACTTTACGTCATAATCGGCCGATTTCACTCGACCCGACTTTTGAGATAGTCGGGTTTCGCGAAACCCGGCTCGACTCTAAAAAAGTCAAGGTCGCTCAACTCTAGTCGCGACTTTGATGTGGGCTCACCGCCGGAGTCCACATCAAAGGGGGTGACACGGCATGCGCAGTACTAGTACGGCGCATGTCGTGAAAGTGTTAGAGAATGGGTTGTCAGACACATCCTGGTATACAAGATAGATCACATGAAAAGAATGTGGGAGGGGGGTGTTTTGCACATGTCTGCGTTTTATGAGATTTTGGCTGAATATTCAGGATTTTTGGGTGGATAAAGACAAAAGCAGACGTATATCGTTAGTCTACAAATAAACTACATGTCCTTGAACAATTCTGAGAAATGCTGACCACTACTATGTGGAATGTCTTGGAAATTGTCCACAAGGAGACCCAGAAGATAACTGTCACGCTCACGCCCTGACTGGTGGGCGTGAGCTCGGGGGGTTTGTGGCCCCACTGTGCCACAAACCAGACTACCCTGTAAGGGGCGTGACTATGACAGTTTTCACTGGAACCTCTGATGGTGAGGACAGGCTTGTGCAGCAGGCAGCTGCCAGGTGCTACTCCAGGGTGGTGTCTGGCTGTGGCTGCTGATCCCACTTGGGAGACAGGAACACTTGGATTGGTGCGGGCATTAGGCAAGACTGGCAGAAGAGAACGGCTGGAACACAGACGAGTAGGCTGGCACAGCTGAGACAGGGCTGGCAGAGACACGGCAGAGAACTCAGGGCTGTCAGAGACACGGCAGGAAACAGGACTGGCTAGGACAGCAGGAACACAGGACTGGAAGGAAGGGCAGGAACGGCAGGACTAGCAGGAACACAGGATTGGGAGGCACTGCAGAGAACACAGGACTGGAAGGCAGGGCAGGGACGGCAGGACTGGCAGGAACACAGGATACACAGGACTGGTTGATGTGGTGTAAGAATCAGGCTGCACTCTGATGACACCCGAGTGCAGTCCTATTGTGAGTGTGATGAAGGAACAGGTAGGGACCTCTACACACAGAAAATGCAGGTACGGAAACAAGCCAGAAGGAAAGGAGAAAGAAGGAACAGGTAGGGACCTGTTCACACAGGAGGACCAAGTAACAAGTAGAAGGTGGAACTAAGAGAAGAGAAGGAGAAGGCAGAGCCAAAGACGGAGCCGCAAGAGGCAGAGCCAAGGGCGGAGACGCTGGAGGCGGAGCCAAGAGCGGAGATGCTGGAGGCGGAGCCAAGAGCGGAGACGCTGGAGGCGGAGCCAAGAGCGGAGACGCTGGAGGCGGAGCCAAGAGCGGAGACACTGGAGGCGGAGCCAAGAGCGGAGACGCTGGAGGCGGAGCCAAGAGCGGAGACGCTGGAGGCGGAGCCAAGAGCAGAGATGCTGGAGGCGGAGCCAAGAGCGGAGACGCTGGAGGTAACGCCAAGAGCAGAGATGCTGGAGGCGGAGCCAAGAGCAGAGACGGAGCCAAGTGCAGAAACACAGGAGGCGGAGCCAGATAGTACCGCAAAGAGCGGAGCCAGATAGAACCGCAAAGAGCGGACCCCCAGAGCAAAGCCAGAGAGTGCGAAGCAAGGTCTGAGTGCAGAGCCGCAAGAGTGCGGAGAGTAAGCAGACAGAAAACACAAGGAAAGAAAGCAGGGAAGGAAGCCACAAACAAGGAGACCGAGAAAAGACAAAGTACAGACAAGGCAATAGAACAAGACACAGGGACAAAGACACAGGGACCAGGATATACTGCCTCCTGGAGAGCGGACTACAAGAACAAGGCAAAAGCACAGAGAAAAGCTCAGAGGGAGTAACTCAGAGCAAGGCCAGGCAAACTCAGCAGCTAAACACTAACTGAGCTAACACATTGCACAGGCCCAGACCACAGGGTGGAGCTGCACTATTTACAGGAGGCCTCTTGGTGATTGGTCAGGAACTGATTGGACAGGTGCACCTGATTCCTATAAGAACCAGAGAGTTCAGGCGCCGGCCCCCTATACACATAGCCATGAGGCATGCAGAGAGCAGAGACATAGAACATGGAGCTGGCATTAAAGAGAAACCACATCATGGCCTGGAGCAGTGGGTAAGATTGTGTGAGAGATGTGAGGCCATGCTGTGATGCCAGCAGAGTTGTTACAATAACATTGCACAATACTTGTTTTTCTGTTATATTTCTGATATTAAAAAGATGAAGATTTACCATTTCTTTAACAATTCCCCTCTTTTTAGCATCTGATCTACCTTGCCCTAGCTGATCCCTTCCTGTTACTCAGGTCTGCAAGATAACCCTACTTCACGAAATACATGGCTTATCCAGTGTATATCATGGGATACCGACATGCTGTGTATCCATTCAAATTATACTTGTGGGTCAGACCTTCTGTTCCTTCTAACCCTATTTCTATCGAAGGATTATTATAAGGGGATGATATAGATACATTTTTATGACATAGAAGTATAGACATTTATATTAATATATTAAAATATGTGTTAAAAATAAAATATAGTTTTTGGTTGTTTGTATTATTCATAGAGTCCATATTGTCAATGAGTCTTTTTAAGTTCTCTGTGGGCTCTTTGTCTTTTATCAGATCTTTGGTCTTCTGAAATACAATCCGCCAAGTCTACTGAAGTTTGCTTGTTGCAGAATATGCATTCAGGTTGGAGTGCAGTTATTGAGGTAGTCATCACTTGGGTTTACTTTATCTCAACGTCAGTATTAATTTTAGCTTTACGTTTACCTGTAAAACATTTGCAATTAGAACTAAGAATTTTCTTTATTGCATAACAAATAACTTTATCATCACTGCAATGATTAGTATCACTAAAACTGCTTGAAGTAGTACATGAATTACACCCGATATAAATCCACCTATTCCTTTAAACAAGTTCACGGGGTTTACCCATAAGAGCCATTCAGAGAGGGGTAAATCATCCAGTGAATTAGCTTTTCGCACCCCTTCCCTTTATCGTTTCAAGCTATTCTATATCATGAGTAACTCTCATTAGTCCGGAAAGATCTATATAGCGGCAACAGGCAGGTCCTACCACTTGACAGTTACCTCCTTGAGAGGCTGTGAGATAATTATGTACAATAGAATGATGATTAATAATAACTATAAGCTGTTTCATGTAGGCTGATTTATCATTTAGTGCATCAAATAAATAATCATTTATACTATCAAAAATGTCACCTAGTTGATACATAGCAACACATATTCATAGATGCCTACCTCTGGAAGCTGTATGAAATTAATTTGAGGTAGCTGGAGCAGGTACAATGGTCAGGCGGTGCACTTTTCCCACATTTAGACATACACAGACTACGCATCCCTATATGAGTCTAGCAGCACAATGGAATTCTGGGGTCACCCAATTAGCTTTTATCTGACTTACCATTGCGTCTTTAGACTAATGCGCCAGTACATGAGAGAGAGCGTACATCATGGGGAACAGTGCGTTAGGAAGGCAGTACTTACTGTCCGCTCTACTCAGTCCATCTTCTTCCTTCGCACATGAGTGCCTTTGCCATCCTTCTTTTTCGGTGCAGAGGCCTGATCTTGCAGGATCTGGAGTAGTTGTAGGACCATCCCCCCAGACACCTGCACAGTGTATAGCTCTGCTGGGAGAGGAAGCAAAGCAGCAGCTTTTGCTGCAATGTCAGATTGGTTATTACCTTCAGCTTCTCTAGTGCGCTCTTTAGTGTGAGCTTACACCTTGACTATAGCAACTTGAATTATTAACACCTATAATATCACCTTTAATCAAAATTAAGCCAAGTGATAATTATTACTAACACCAAGAATGAACACCAGGCCATAACATATGAAAAAATACAAACTTTAATTTGAACATATCTAAAACCATATACCACACATAAAATTATGGAGCAACCAAAATACAGAGACAACCGACAGGTATGACTTATGGCACATGCCCATGCAATCTTATATACATTGGCATGACATCAAGAGAATTACGGCGTCGTGTTCGGGAACATATCCTTGACATTGAAGCCGCAGTTGAAGTTAAAGACATTGGTAGTCTCAAAACAATCCCGCGCCATTTCAAGAAGTATCACGGCTCTGATGCATCTAAATTTTTGATTCGAGGTATCGACAGAGTTTTTCCAGGTACACGAGGAGGCAATTGGAAGAGGATTCTAGCCCAAAGAGAATCATCATGGATTTTCAAATTGAATACAATTGCCCCACATGGTCTGAATGATCATAATAGTTTTGTCCCCTTCCTTCCTATGTAAATTGGCCATCCTATATTCCTTTTTTCCTCTTTTATGGGTTATTATGCCCTTATAACATTTTTCTCACTTGATGGTTGTTTCCATCTGTGGACGTCCTAGTTTCTTCCATGTGCGGTTTGACGGTTGCTATATTTTATGCACATATATATATATATTTATATATGTTTAAAAAAATTTTTAGCTATGTATGTGAGAATGAATGTATGTGTATGATTGTCACTGTTGGATGTTTATGGCTAGTCCTCTGTTTTGTGGGTAGCTGTTCATATATTTCTATACTGGTTTATGTTGTTTTTTCTTAATGGTGTTGTTTTTGGTCTTTTTTCATAGAGGCATATTTTTGTCATTTTGCTGCTGTACCCCACAAGTTGATCCTGGGATGATCGCTACAGTCCTATTATCAAGATGTCACATGTCATACATATTAGTATAATTCCTTCATATGTTTTATCACTGTTGTTCATTATTCACTTATATACCGTATATACTCGAGTATAAGCCGACCCGAGTATAAGCCGATCCCCTAATTTTGCCACAAAAAACTGGGAAAACTTAATGACTCGAGTATAAGCCTAGGGTGGAAAATGCAGCAGCTACCAGTAAATTTTAAAAGTAAAAATAGATATCAATAAAAGTAAAATTAATTGAGACATCAGTAGGTTAAGTGTTTTTGAATATCCATATTGAATCAGGAGCCTCATATAATGCTCCATAAAGTTTGATGGGTCCCATTAGATGCTCCATATTAAAATATGCCCCATATAATCCTGCATAAAGGGTAATAAGGGCCCCATAAGATGCTCCATAGAGATATTTGCCCTATATAGTGCTGCACAAGCGTTATGGCCCCATAAGATGCTCCATTCAGTCACTTGCCCCTTATAGTGCTGCACAAGTGTTATGGCCCCATAAGATGCTCCGTACAGCCACTTGCCCCATATAGTGTGTTAGGGCTAGTGGAACACACCAAATAATTAAATAGATATAATAAGGTGCATTCGCAGCCCGGGGTCCACCGTGCAGAGATGGAACCTGCTGCTAAGTAATGACGGACTATATGGCGGTACAATGAGGATACACACATGGGTTAACTTCACCCTGTATGAAGAAAGCGATCCCTGTTAAGTCACAGGGTGGCGGTACCGCACAGAGAGAGGAACCACAGAACTCTATCCCTGGACACAGGATTAGAGTTAGTGTAGACCTCTTGCGATCGACACCACAATTGGGGTATCAGAGGTAACTAATATGCACAGAAGTGCATGTTGTGCCACACTAGCGGACGCCACTAACCACCCAGACTTGGGTAAGGTAAGCGCTCTAATAGCGCACGGCGCTGCACTGGCGGTCACAGCAGTTAGATGCTGTTTCGTGTGTTAAAGCTGTGAGTTCAGCCGGGCGCTAGATTGCAGCCATACACCTTATGCGAACAGTCATACACAAGGGATGGGTTTTTTAAGGAACGACTTGCACTCATCAACACACACACGATAACAATTGTATACTAGCGCATGGCCGTGCGGCCATGCGAGACTTATATAGCTGCAGCAAATAAAAGACCTTCCTAGAAGGACCAATGAGAGACTGCCACACCTGAGCATGTGATCCTAAATCTCCACTGAGAGATCTTGCCCTGGGCATGCTCAGTGTGTGCAAAGCAGGACTTAGTCCTAGCACCTACAGGACCTTCCTGAAAGGACCAATGGACTTAGCTGCAGTATCTGACCATGTGACCCTCGATCTCCACTGAGAGGTCATCCCGTGGGCATGCTCCGAAAGGGAAAATCTGGACTTAGTCCCAGAAAGACCTGCTCGCTGCTGAACATTGCTGGCTACAAGAACAGAGCCTGGAAGGGCAGTAGTAACCAGTCATCCAGTATTAGCCTGAGCTAGACGCTGGGAAAGACGTCTCCTCTGAGCAGACTCCACTGCGGCCGGAGAAGAATGGGAGACCGCAGCGGAGATGGTTTGAGATTCCCCCTGTGCAGAGGCGGGAACTCGACACCTAACATTGTGCTGCACAAGAGTTATGGCCCCATAAGATGCTCCGTATATAGTCACTTGCCCCACATAGTGCTGCACAAGTGTTATGGCCCCATAAGATGCTCTGCACAGCCACTTGCTCCTTATAGTGCTGCACAAGTGTTATGGCCCCATAAGATGCTCCGTACAGCCACTTGCCCCTTATGATGCTGCACAAGTGTTATGGCCCCATAAGATGCTCCGCACAGCCACTTGCCCCTTATGGTGCTGCACAAATGTTATGGCCCCATAAGATGCTCCGTACAGCCACTTGCCCCTTATGGTGCTGCACAAGTGTTATGGCCCCATAAGATGCTCCGTACAGCCACTTGCCCCTTATAGTGCTGCACAAGTGTTATGGCCCCATAAGATGCTCCACACAGCCACTTGCCCCTTATGGGGCCATAACACTTGTGCAGCACTATAAGATGCTCCGCACAGCCACTTGCCCCTTATAGTGCTGCACAAGTGTTATGGCCCCATAAGATGCTCCACACAGCCACTTGCCCCTTATCGTGCTGCACAAGTGTTATGGCCCCATAAGATGCTTCGCACAGCCACTTGCCCGTTAAAGTGCTGCTCAAGTGTTATGGCCCCATAAGATGCTCCGTACAGACACTGGCCCCTTATAGTGCTGCACAAGTGTTATGGCCCCATAAGATGCTCCGTACAGCCACTTGCCCCATATGCTTTTGCTGCGATAAAAAAAAAATCACATACTCACCTCTCTTCGCTCAGAACCCCGGCACTGGCAATATTTACCTGCTGCTCGTGTGGCTCCGTTTTCGGCACTGACGTTCACCAGAGGGCGCGCACTGACTATATCACCGCGCCCTCTGACCTGAGCATCACTGCCAGAGGACGCTGAAGACGGAGCCACACTGGAGTGAGGAGAGGTAAATATCGTGCAGCGCTGCGCTCCCCCTCCCCGTATACTCACCTGCTCCCGGCGCTGCGTCCCTGCTTCTTCCACCGCTGCATCTTCTTCCTGTATTGAGCGGTCACAGTTACCGCTCATTACAGAAATGAATATGCGGCTCCACCTCTATGGGAGGTGGAGCCACATATTCATTCCTGTAATGAGCGGTACCATGTGACCTCTCAGTGCAGGAAGAATCTGCAGCGCTGGAAGAAGCAGGGATGTGCAGGGACTGCGCCAGGAGCAGGTGAGTATTATTAGACAGCCCCACCCCACCCCCCCTCCCCTGCCGACCCCCGGGTATGACTCGAGTATAAGCCGAGAGGGGGACTTTCAGCCCAAAAAAATGGGCTAAAAATCTCGGCTTATACTCGAGTATATACGAGTACTACAGAATCTGCCACCCCCTCTCTTCTGCCGCCTCAGCCAAAGAGCTCAAATCGCCTAATGGAAGCAGCATCACTGCATCCTGGTATACAAGATAGATCACATGAGAAGAATGTGGGAGGGGGGTGCTTTGCACATGTCTGCGTTTTATGAGATGTTGGCTGAATATTCAGGATTTTTGGGTGGATAAAGACAAAAACAGACATATATCGTTAGTCTACAAATAAACTACATGTCTTTGACCAATTCTGAGAAATTCTGATCACTGCTATGTGGAATGTCCGGGAAATTGTCCACAAGGAGACCCAGAAAATAACATTGCACAATACTTGTTTTTCTGTTATTTTTCTGATATTAAAAAGATGAAGATTATTAACCATTTCTTTAACAGGGAGAAAAACAAACTCCTTTCAGATAATGTCATGGGACCCCAGCACTGCAAGACTACAGTGTTAATCACCAATTTAGCATGCTAACCATTTTGATATCAAGGTATCAATTTCAAGCTGTTAAATTCAATAGAATCATATAATATTTTATGCTACTGTGTTTCACAATTCCATTTGAATTCCCACTCTTACATAGGATAGTGTATGGTGATTGGAACCATTTTATGAATATCAAGCTAATCTGCCAGTCTTTCTTGATTCCAAAGGCATCCTTAATTTTGAACAATTGTATTATCAAACTATAGCTTTACCAATGTACAGTGAATCTAAATATGTTTCTGTACTCAAAAACATCTCTAGCCAGTAACATTCTCCACATTTCACAAACAGATTCTTCCTCTGTTAAAATCTGACATTCCTGCTAGTTCCCATCTGAATAATCTTTTATAAATAAAATAACTGTCCAGATTAAGTCAACCGTAAAATGCAAAGTTGCAACTGGTTTTCTGTATTATGTTCTATACTGTTTCACTGTCAAGAACAACACTTCATGCAAAAAATATATGTACTTACAGATAAATGGTATGGTAGTATTCATTACAAATACAAATAACACAAATAGGACTGGTCCTATAGTCAGGTCCAAAATGGATACATCAATATAAGTTGATTGGTGTGTGAGTGTACCGAGTGTCACTCCCGTGCAATAAAAGAAAATGTGTAGTACAATATAACCATAACAAAACAATAGTGCGTCAAGGTCACTACTGTAAAAAGATACTGTATCACTATGTATTAAAATGTTACTATGCCCAGGGAGTACCGTGATTAATGTGGTGCGTATCTGCTAATACGGGGAGATTTGAGACCTCTATTGTACAGTGATCCCCGAGAATAGAATGGAAAAAAGGGAAAAGCAAATGAGTGCAGTCTATTGCTGAGTGAGTGAGATCAATGTCTCACAGAGTACCAGTGATTTGCAGGAGGAAAAGTTCTTTTACCTGATGCTGTCTTACTGCACAGGAGATGCGTGGAGTTAGCTGTCTCTGTCTCTGATCCTCGGGAGAGATAAGAAGAGGAGCACTCATCCTGCTGTGGAAAACCACAGGACTGCAAAGCATCCAGCTAGCCAGAGTGGTGGGTATTCACTGTTCAAAGTCTGAGTGGCGATGCAGAATCCACAGCGTAGCCCCAGCCGGTAGCGTTAGCTTAGAGGGTCAATGTCGGTTGACCCGGTTGTTATGGTTATATAATATTGTACTACAAAATGTCTTTTATTGCACGAAAGTGACACTTGGTACACTCACACACCGAGCAATTTATATTGTTGCATCTATTTGGGACCTGACTATAGAACCGGTATCATTTGTGTTATTGTATGAGCACACTCTCCTTTGCCTTTAGTGCCGTTTGGACCTTTTAAACAACTTACAATTTTCAGACAACGGGTGGTAGTTATCCACCAAACTAGGCAGCTGGGCAAGCTTCCATTTTGTCTAGTGCCAGTGCTTTTGATAAATACAAGTGTACATAATAAAATATAACAAAAAGGCTCTGACACCTACTCTTCCATTTCTTCTTTATTATGACGTACAATGTATGCATTCCTGACAACAGTTCATGAACTATCTTAGTGGATTGTACATGTCATTCTTTTGTCTGATCAATATAATAATTTCATTGAGTTTCGGACATGGCCAAAGATAGAATGACATACTAGAAGTCATGTGTAAAGGTTTTTAACTCTAAGGTTATTATCCAACAGCTATGTCCAGCTATCTCCCAATATTTCTGCTCCCATTTGCTTCCAAACTCCTGGAGCAGCACGTCCATGCTGAAATTTCCTCCCACCTCTCATTTAACTTGCTCTTTGACAATCTACAATTTGGTTTCCCCCCCATGACTCAACTTAGACAGCCCTGACCAAAATCACTAACGACCTACTTACAGCCAAAGCTAACGGACATTACTCTGTACTCCTCATTCTAGACCTGTCCTCTGCTTTCGACACAGTTGACCACTGCCTCCTACTACGGATCCTCTCCTCCTTTGGCATCAAAGACCTTGCCCTATCCTGGATCCCCTCATACCTTTCCAACCGCACATTCAGCGTCTCCCACCCGCACACTACCTCCTCATCCCCCCCTCTCTCTGTTGGAGTCCCCCAAGGCTCTGTTCTAGGACCCCTACTCTTCTCAATCTATACACTTGGCCTGGGTCAACTTATAAAGTCTCATGGATTCCAGTACTACCTTTATGCTGATGACACTCAGATCTACCTTTCTGTCCCAGTTGTCACCTCCCTGCTGTCCAGAATCCCAGAGTGTCTTTCAGTCATATCCTCCTTCTTCTCCTCTCGCTTCCTCAAACTCAATGTGGACAAATCTGAACTCATCATCTTTCCTACATCTCATAGATCTTCCTTACCTGACCTATCTATCACAGTTAAAGACATAACGCTTTCCCCTGTACCAGAAGATCGCAGCCTCGGAGTAAACCTTGACTCTGCCCTGTCCTTCAATCAGCCCATCCAAGCTCTTTCCACCTCTTATCACCTCCAGCTCAAAAATATCTCCAGAATCCATCCTTTCCTCAACCGTCAATCTACTACAATGCTTGTGCATGCACTCATCATCTCCTGCCTTGACTACTGCAACATCCTTTTTTGTGGCCTCCCTGCTAACACCCTAGCACCTCTCCAGTCCATCCTTAACTCTGCTGCCTGACTAATTCATTTCTCTACTTGCGTCTCCCCCACTTCCCCCTCTGAAAATCTCTTCACTGGCTCCCCTTCCCTCTGAGTATCCAGTTCAAATTTCTAATAATGACCTTCAAAGCCATCCATAACCTGTCTCCTCCATATATCTCTGAACTAATCTCCTGATACCTTTCCTCACGTAATCTCCGGTCCTCCCAAGACCTCCTTCTCTCCTCCACACTTAATTTCTCCTCACCTAACCACCTCCAAAATTTCTCCCGAATATCCCCCATCCTCTGGAATTCTTTGCCCCAACACGTCCGACTATCAACCACATTTGGATCCTTCAGATGGAACCTGAAAACCCACCTCTTCAGGAAAGCCAACAGCCTGCACTTACCCTGCTGCCTCCTCACAACTACCGAAGTTACCGCCTCACCAACACCGGAGCTCCTGCAACCCTCAACCTATTTTCTTCTTCTCACCATCCTGTAGAATGTAAGCCCGCAAGGGAAGGGTCATCACCCCTCTGTATCAGTATGTAATAGTTAGTTTGCTTACTGTAAGTGATATCTTTAATTTGTATGTAACCCCTTCTCATGTACAGAACCATGGAATCAATGGTGCTACATAAATAAGTAATAATATCCCAGTAAAATTGACAGTTTATATCTTGAGAAAGACTGCAGTTTGAAAAAAATCAACATATATAATTTCAACAATAATCTAAATTCTGAGTGGCCAAAGTGTGGCCCACAAGCCATATCTGACACGTAGGCTTTTCCAAACTTAAAAAAACTGACTGCCACATCCAAACATAGACTAGTTGTGAACAGGTGCTTTGAAAGAAGGAATATAAATGAGCTCACCCGTGATGCATAAGCCAAATTTCGGGAGCATGGACTTGCTGTGTCCAGACGTGTAGAATCCAAAAGAAGAAAATGTCCAGCTTCACCGAATCCGTGAAAAAAAAGTTTTCTTTATTCACAAACTTAAACATGGAGGATACAAACTTCAGACAAACCATATGGGTGAGAATCTCAACGTGTTTCTGGAGATTAAGCTCCCTTAATAATGATTAAGGGAGGTTAGTCTCCAGAAACGCGTTGAGATTCTCACCCATATGGTTTGTCTGAAGTTTGTATCCTCCATGTTTAAGTTTGTGAATAAAGAAAACTTTTTTTTCACAGATTCGGTGAAGCTGGACATTTTCTTTTTGTGAACAGGTGCTTACCTAGAGTTGCCAACTCATATAAAATCAAGTAAATAAGGCAGCAATTTGTAGTGCCATAGCTTGCAAACATGAAATATGAAAATTGAATTGCAGTACCGCACTAGAAATATGAAAAATTGAGAAAGCTTAGCGCATAAATTGGCCAACTCATGTGTACCTGGAAGCCACGTTAAGGCGTTTCTCTTTTCCAGGTCCTAACAATGCCAATCCTCTCTTAGAATAAAGTCTTCATCTGTATGGGAACTTATGAATCCTCTCTTAGACTAAAATCTGTATCTCTGAGAAGGGGTAGGGTCCTGGTGTAATTAAAAATGCCTGAGGCTAAAAGGAAGAGTGCTAGTCAGAAAGCTAATGAATACAAATTTCAAAAAACTGGCTGTCACATCCAAACATAGACTAGGTGTGAACAGATGCTTAACTCGTCACCAACTCAAATACAATCAAATAAATAAGGCAGCACTCTGTAGCACTCTTAGTCTTTTCCAGCCAGCCCATGGAACAAGACAGCTGATGTGCTGAGAATAGTGGCCCACAGGTAGCACAATGCCCTTGCCTCCTGCTGCAATCTGCTTTCCGATTTCACCGCTATCTGCATCCTTGGGAAACAAACAGCAGTAAATATATTGGTGGAAAATGGAGCCACCGGCTCATTCTTCCACCAATAATTTTGCAAGACAGCAGACACAATGATGTCATTACATCGAGTTTACTCTATAGAGAGTCAGTGCACCAGAGTCAGGAGCAGAATGTTAGGGGAACGAAAGTGAGGAGACTATGTGTTTTTTCATATGTGTATGAGATAATTGCATGTGTATAGAAGTCTCTGTGGGGCTCATACTATATTTAGGAGGCTATATGATGGTTAATACTCTATAGAGGGGGCATGTGGGAGCTCATATGAATATAGGAGGCTGTGGGGCTCATACTGTATTTAGGGGGGCTATGTGAGGGCTCATATTGTATATGGAGAGTTTATGCGGTGCTCATACTGTATATAGGAGGGTATGTGAGGGCTCATATTGTGCATTAATAGGCTATATGAGGGCTCACAATGTATATAGAGAGGCTATGTGGGGGCTCATACTGTGTATAAGAGGCTATGTGGGGCTCATGCTACATTTAAGAGGCTGAGTTGAGGTTCATGCTCTATAGGAGGCTATGTGATGGCTCATATTGTGCATATAGAGGCTATATGAGGGCTCACACTGTATATAGGTGGCTATGTGGGAACTTATACTGTATAAAGAGAGTTATGTGGGGGTCTTATGCTATATATAGAGGAGCTATGTGGGGGCTCATGCTGTATGTAAGGGGCTGTGTAGGGTCTCATAACGTATAGAGGGTTTTTTCTGGGCTCATGTAGTATATAGAGGGATATCAGCATACTTAATTCAGTTCTATATCAAGTGAGAGTATTAATAAAAAATAATTAAAATTGTTATGAATAGGTTAATATTAATATTAACAGTAATTAACTTCAGCATATTGGTTCAGTCTTCCACAAAAGATACAATCTCTCATGTAGCCCATAGGGAAAATCAAGTGCCTACCCCTGTCTTTAATGATATTTTGTTGAAAGTTTATTTTTTTATGCTTTAAGTAACGTATGATGAATGGGTGTCCAAAAAGCAAATGTGTTAGAGGACATCTATTAGCCAAGTGTTTTTTGTGTGACTAAGGGGACTTTGGGTCTCCTTAAGCACCAATATCTAAATCATCATACTCCTGTTTGGCAGAAGTTTGAGCAACAATCAATTAAAAAGAAAGCTCTAAATTAATTTCAAAATCACTGATAAAATATTAAGTAAAACAATGTAAAGCTAATGTAAATAGTACTAAAACACAACATTATTTTTTCAAAACAAATAACTATGGAGATGTCTTAATTAGTACATTTTAAAACAAAGAAACAAATACATAAAAAGATAGTATCTGAACAACGTAAGAGCACAAATTCAGTGAATTCACAAATAAACCACCTGGATAAGAGAATGACAATTCAGAGATAAACAGTCAGTGACAGTACCAGACTACAAGTGCATGATACGTATTTTCAGGTTCTGTGAAAGGATTGCATACCCAAAATCTACCTCCATGTTTCAGATGTCACATCTCCGCTGTCTACGTAGAATTCCAGTATTTTGATCAGATATATTCTCCTTATTCTCGTCATACTTTTTAAAACTCAAGATGGACAAAACTGAACTCATCTTCTTTTTTATATTTCACTTGTCCCTCCTACCAGGCATATTTATCACATAAAATGATTCCAAGCTTTCTCTTATCTAAAAAGTTCAGCTGTCTGAGTGTAATCTTTGACTTTGCTTTGTAATAACAATCACAAAACCTGACCTTTCTAGCTCCTGCTGCCTTAAATGCAAAAATTTGCCCTCAACAGTAGTATTGCATGGACCCATTAATTGAACATCCTATAGCTTAACCAGGTGAGGTTCTGTTTAATAATAGTATTTAGTGATGAGTGAATAGTAAAGTATTCAGGTTCAGGAAAATCGGCACAAATAATTTCTAATATCCGTGTATTTGTATCAAATAACAATTGCCATGCAAGTCAATGGGAAAGCCAAATATTTTTCTCCTGGACCCGACAAACAGGTCAGGGGACCTGAGAAAAATGATGAAATGGATGGGAAGGTGCTAAAACTACAGGTCCGTCTCAAAAAATTAGCATATAGTGTTAAATTTCATTATTTACCATAATGTAATGATTACAATTAAACTTTCATATATTATAGATTCATTATCCACCAACTGAAATTTGTCAGGTCTTTTATTGTTTTAATACTGATGATTTTGGCATACAACTCCTGATAACCCAAAAAACCTGTCTCAATAAATTAGCATATTTCACCCATCCAATCAAATAAAAGTGTTTTTTAATAACAAACAAAAAAACCATCAAATAATAATGTTCAGTTATGCACTCAATACTTGGTCGGGAATCCTTTGGCAGAAATGACTGCTTCAATGCGGCGTGGCATGGAGGCAATCAGCCTGTGACACTGCTGAGATGTTATGGAGGCCCAGGATGCTTCAATAGCGGCCTTAAGCTCATCCAGAGTGTTGGGTCTTGCGTCTCTCAACTTTCTCTTCACAATATCCCACAGATTCTCTATGGGGTTCAGGTCAGGAGAGTTGGCAGGCCAATTGAGCACAGTAATACCATGGTCAGTAAACCATTTACCAGTGGTTTTGGCACTGTGAGCAGGTGCCAGGTCGTGCTGAAAAATGAAATCTTCATCTCCATAAAGCATTTCAGCCGATGGAAGCATGAAGTGCTCCAAAATCTCCTGATAGCTAGCTGCATTGACCCTGCCCTTGATGAAACACAGTGGACCAACACCAGCAGCTGACATGGCACCCCACACCATCACTGACTGTGGGTACTTGACACTGGACTTCAGGCATTTTGGCATTTCCTTCTCCCCAGTCTTCCTCCAGACTCTGGCACCTTGATTTCCGAATGACATGCAAAATTTGCTTTCATCAGAAAAAAGTACTTGGGACCACTTAGCAACAGTCCAGTGCTGCTTCTCTGTAGCCCAGGTCAGGCGCCTCTGCCGCTGTTTATGGTTCAAAAGTGGCTTTACCTGGGGAATGCGGCACCTGTAGCCCATTTCCTGCACACGCCTGTGCACGGTGGCTCTGGATGTTTCCACACCAGACTCAGTCCACTGCTTCCTCAGGTTCCCCAAGGTCTGGAATCGGTCCTTCTCCACAATCTTCCTCAGGGTCCGGTCTCCTCTTCTCGTTGTACAGCGTTTTCTGCCACATTGTTTCCTTCCAACAGACTTACCATTGAGGTGCCTTGATACAGCACTCTGGGAACAGCCTATTTGTTGAGAAATTTCTTTCTGGGTCTTACCCTCTTGCTTGAGGGTGTCAATGATGGCCTTCTTGACATCTGTCAGGTCGCTAGTCTTACCCATGATGGGGGCTTTGAGTAATGAACCAGGCAGGGAGTTTATAAAAGCCTCAGGTATCTTTTGCATGTGTTTAGAGTTAATTAGTTGATTCAGAAGATTAGGGTAATAGGTCGTTTAGAGAACCTTTTCTTGATATGCTAATTTATTGAGACAGGTTTTTTGGGTTATCAGGAGCTGTATGCCAAAATCATCAGTATTAAAACAATAAAAGACCTGACAAATTTCAGTTGGTGGATAATGAATCTATATGAAAGTTTAATTGTAATCATTACATTATGGTAAATAATGAAATTTAACACTATATGCTAATTTTTTGAGAAGGACCTGTAAATGGTAACAGCATGGAGAAGACAACTGTCTAGCGCCCGCATCTCTGCCTGCAGTCCTTCTCTTCCTGCAGGGACATAGTAACATAGTTATTAAGGTTTAAGGAAGACTTTAAGTCCATCTAGTTCAACCCATAGCCTAACCTAACATGCCCTAACATGTTGATCCAGAGGAAGGCAAAAAAAATTCCTTCCCGACTCCACATACGGCAATCAGACTAGTTCCCTGGATCAACACCCTATCAATGAATCTAGTGTATATACCCTGCAACATTATACTTTTCAAGAAAGGTATCCAATCCCCTCTTAAATTTAAGTAATGAATCACTCATTACAACATCATACGGCAGAGAGTTCCACAGTCTCACTGCTCTTACAGTAAAGAATCCGCATCTGTTATTATGCCTAAAACCTTCTTTCCTCCAGACATAGAGGATGCCCCCTTGTACCTGTCTCAGGTCTATGATTAAAAAGATCATGAGAAAGGTCTTTGTACTGTCCCCTCATATATTTATACATTAAAATAAGATCACCCCTTAGTCTCTGTTTTTCCAAACTAAATAGCCCCAAGTGTAATAACCTATCTTGGTATTGCAGACCCCCCAGTCCTCTAATAACCTTGGTCGCTCTTCTCTGCACCCTCTCCAGTTCAGCTATGTCTTTCTTATACACCGGAGACCAGAACTGTGCACAGTATTCTAAGTGTGGTCGAACAAGTGACTTGTATAGAGGTAAAATTATGTTCTCCTCATGAGCATCTTTGCCTCTTTTAATGCATCCCATTATTTTATTTGCCTTTGTAGCAGCTGCCTGACACTGGCCCCTGAATGAGTTTGTCATCCACCCATACACCCAGGTCTTTTTCATTGATGGTTTTGCCCAGAGTTTTAGAATTAAGCACATAATTATACATCTTATTACTTCTACCCAAGTGCATGACCTTACATTTATCCCCATTAAAGCTCATTTGACATTTATCAGCCCAAGCTTCTAGTTTACATAAATCATCCTGTAATATAAAATTGTCCTCCTCTGTATTGATTACCCTGCAGAGTTTAGTGTCATCTGCAAATATTGAAATTCTGCTCTGAATGCCCCCTACAAGGTCATTAATAAATATGTTAAAAAGAAGAGGGCCCAATACTGACCCCTGTGGTACCCCACTGCTAACCGCGACCCAGTCCGAGTGTGCTCCATTAATAATCACCCTTTTTTCCTATCCCTGAGCCAGCTCTTAACCCACTTACACATATTTTCCCCTATCCCCATTATTCTCATTTTATGTATCAAACTTTTGTGTGTCACCGTATCAAAAGCTTTTGAAAAGTCCATATACACTACGTCCACTGGGTTCCCTTGGTCCAATCCGGAACTTACCTCTTCATAGAAGCTGATCAGATTAGTCTGACATGAACGGCCCCTAGTAAACCCGTGCTGATACTGGGTCATGAGGTTATTCCTCTTCAGATACTCCAGTATAGCATCCCTTAGAATGCCCTCCAGGATTTTACCCACAGTAGAGGTTAAGCTTACTGGCCTATAATTACCGAGTTCAGTTTTTGTCCCCTTTTTGAATATTGGCACCACATTTGCTATACGCCAGTCCTGTGGTACAGACCCTGTTATTATGGAGTCTTTAAAGATTAAAAATAATGGTCTATCAATGACTGCACTTAGTTCCTGCAGTACGCGGGGGTGTATCCCATCCAGGCCCGGAGATTTGTCAATTTTAGTGGTTTTTAGATGCCGACGTACTTCCTGCTGGGTTAAGCAGGTGACATTTAACCCCTTCATGACCTTGGGATTTTTCGTTTTTCCGTGTTCGTTTTTCACTCCTCTCCTTCCCAGAGCCATAACTTTTTTATTTTTCCATCAATTTGGCCATGTGCAGGCTTATTTTTTGCGGGACGAGTTTTACTTTTGAACGACATAATTGGTTTTAACATGTCGTGTACTAGAAAATGGGAAAAAAATTCCAAGTGCGGTGAAATTGCAAAAAAAGTGCAATCCCACACTTGTTTTTTGGTGGCTTTTTTGCTAGGTTCACTAAATGCTAAAACTGACCTGTAATTATGATTCTCCAGGCCAGTACGAGTTCATAGACACCTAACATGACTAGGTTATTTTTTACCTAAGTGGTGAAAAAAAATTCCAAACTTTGCTAAAAAAAAAAAAAGAAATTGCGCCATTTTTCGATACCCATAGCGTCTCCATTTTTCATGATCTGGGGTCGGTTCAGGGCTTATTTTTTGCATGCTGAGATGACATTTTTAATGATAGCATTTTGGTGCAGATACGTTCTTTTGATCGCCCGTTATTGCATTTTAATTCAATGTCGCGGTGTCCTAAAGTTGTAATTCTGGCGTTTTGAATTTTTTTCTCGCTACGCTGTTTAGCGATCAGGTTAATGCTTTTTTTTATTTGATAGATCGGGTGATTCTGAGAGCGGCGATACCAAATATGCGTAGATTTGATATTTTTTTTATTGATTTATTTTAATTGGGGCGAAAGGGGGGTGATTTAAACTTTTATATTTTTTTTATTTTTTTCACATTTTTTTTAACTTTTTTTTTTACTTTTGCCATGCTTCAATAGTCTCCATGGGAGGCTAGAAGCAGGCATAGCACGATCGGCTCTGCTACATAGCAGCGATCTGCTGTTCTCTGCTATGTAGCTGAAAATCAGGTGTGCTGTGAGGGCCGAACACAGGGTGGCGCTCACAGCTACCGGCGATCAGTAACCATAGAGGTCTCAAGGACCTCTATGGTTACAATTCTGAAGCATCGCCGACCCCCGATCATGTGACGGGGGTCGGCGATGATGTCATTTCCAGCCGCCCGGCCAGAAGCGGTAGTTAAATGCCGCTGTCTGCGTTTGACAGCGGCATTTAACTAGTTAATAGGCGCGGGCAGATCGCGATTCTGCTCGCGCCTATTACGGGCACATGTCAGCTGTTCAAAACAGCTGACATGTCCCGGCTTTGATGTGGGCTCACCGCCGGAGCCCGCATCAAAGCAGGGGATCTGACCTCGGACGTACTATCCCGTCCGAGGTCAGAAAGGGGTTAATGGGGAATTTTTATCACTAGTCATTTTGTCTGCCATGGGATTTTCTTGTTTAAATACTGATGAAAAAAAGTCATTTAGCATATTGGCTTTTTCCTCATCCTCATCCACCATTTCACCCAGACTATTTTTAAGGGGGCCAACACTATCATTTTTTAGTTTCTTACTATTTACGTAGTTAAAGAATATTTTGGGATTATTTTTACTCTCTCTGGCGATGAGTCTCTCTGTCTCAATCTTTGCTGCCTTGATTTGCTTTTTACAGAATTTATTTAATTTTCTGTATTTATTTAATGCCTCCTCACTACCTACTTCCTTTAATTCTCTAAATGCTTTCTTTTTGTCACTTATTGCGCCCCTTACAGCTCTATTTAGCCATATTGGTTTCCTCCTATACCTAGTATGTTTATTCCCATACGGTATATACTGTGCACAGGTCCTATCCAGGATGCTAATAAACGTCTCCCATTTTCTTTGTGTATTTTCATGTCTCAGGATATCGTCCTAGTTCATTGCATTAAGATCATCTCTCATCCGTTTGAAATTTTCCCTCCTGAAGTTTAGTGTCCTTGTAACCCCTCTACTACACATCTTATTAAAGGATACAAGAAAACTTATTATTTTGTGATCACTATTCCCCAAGTGACCCCCCACCCTTATATTTGGTATGCGGTCTGGTCTGTTGGTTAATATTAGGTCTAGCAGTGCCCCCATTCTTGTTGGGTCCTGAACCAGATGTAAAAGGTAATTGTCTCTCATAGTTGTCAAAAAACGATTACCTTTGCTGGAACTGCAGATTTCCGTTCCCCAATCTATTTTAGGGTAGTTGAAGTCCCTCATAATAATGAGTTCCCCTTGAGTCGCAGCTTCATCTATTTGCTTTACGAGGCTATTCTCCATTGATTCCATTATTTTTGGAGATTTATAACAAACCCCTATCAGTAATTTATTATTGTTTCCCCCTCCCCTTGTCTCCACCCACAGGGACTCTACATTTTCATTAGATTCACCTATATTATCACGCCAGATGGGTTTTAAGGACGATTTTACATATAGACATACCTCTCCCCCTCGCTTATCCGTTCGGTAATTTCTGAACAGACTATAACCCTAAAAAACACCAGTATACAGGCAAAGATGCTTACCTGTTCAAGGCCTCCAACAATTGCACTAACCAGGGTGCAGCGGACCCAAGTTAAGATAGCAAATACACAGGTGCAATAATACCGATAATGCAGTCACCCTACAATCAGGTATTGGCCGCTTGGTGCACCTGTGCAAAGAAATAGTCTCTATGTGGCGTGTTCACACAGGAATGCAAAGTATATGGCTCAAAGCCTATAAATGATGCCATATAGCGGGCTTACCATAATGCATCCTGTGTGAACAGAGGCCACAGTGTACAGAGTCATGGCTCTCATCCAGCCACGTTTCAGATATCCCAACCATGTCATAATTATGCTCCAACAACATTAATTCTAATTTGCCCATTTTGTTGGCAAAGCTTCTGGCATTAGTATGCATGCACTTGATGTTCCTCTCAGTACCTCTATTCTTTCTTAAATTATTAACTGTTCTAACCCCAACCCCCGTGCCACCGCCACCCCCATCTTCCTTATTTGTGCCCAGGTCTCTATCTGCACTATCTTCCTCTCCTATAAAATGAATACCCTCCCGCCCAATCCCTAGTTTAAACACTCCTCCAACCTTCTAGCCATTTTCTCCCCCAACACAGCTGCACCCTCCCCATTGAGGTGCAGCCCGTCCCTAGCATAGAGCCTGTAGCCAACTGGGAAGTCGGCCCAGTTCTGCAGGAACCCAAATCCCTCCTTCCTACACCAATTCTTGAGCCACTTATTAACCTCCGTAATCTCCCGTTGCCTCTCTGGCGTGGCAAGTGGCACAGGCAGTATTTCGGAAAATACTACGTTGGAGGTCCATGCTTTCAGCTTGCAGCCTAATTCCCTGGAATCATCTTTAAGGACCTTCCACCTACCTCTAACTTTGTCATTTGTGCCAATGTGCACCATGACCGGTGGGTCCTCACCAGTCCCTCCCAGTAATCTGTCCACCCGATCAGCGATGTGTTGGACTCGAGCGCCAAGTAGGCAGCACACCGTTCGACGATCCCTGTCTTTGTGACAGATTGCCCTATCTGTTCCCCTAATAGTTGAGACATCAGCCTACTCATCGCCAAGGCTCCTTCCGGCTCTGCTGCTGCCCGTGGTGCACACACTCTTAGCAGGTCTCTAGGCACTGTGCTTAGAGAGTACAGGTGTACACTTCCTCTTTCTTAATGTGGCCACAAGAGTTCCTCTAAAGTGTCCCCAACCAATGGCTGGAGGTCTCTTAGTATTTAAACTGCCTCCTCCAAAATGGAGGTGCCTGTGCAATGTTGTGTTCTTAGGTCCCAGTACTTATATCTCAGCCTGCTGCACCCACCAGTGCTTCCTTCAATGGTAAGCAAGACTTGCTGCACCCACCAGTGCTCACCTCAATGGCAGCTGAGCCAGTTGCATCCGCCAGTGCTCGTCTCTACATCAACTGTCCTGTCTGCACCTACAGTTCCTGTCATCTTCTCTGCCTGCCTTCATCTGTTGGACTTTCCCCCTGGGCCATTCCAGCTATTGTTCCTAGGGGTCAGCTGCCATTTAGCCAAGGTCATTCCTGGAGTAGCACATGGATTACCTTCCTTGTCTCTCCACAGGCCGCAATGTCGTTAGATACTGTGTGTCTGTGGTTGGATTGGGTGAGGCTCCTAGTCACGCCCTCCAGGTCTTCCTTGGGCTTTGACATAGTGGTTCCACCACCCAGCCTGTTACAGCTTGCACAGAGCATGGAATCTGCTGGCTCCAAGGCATCTTCCATCTTGGACCTATAACATGAGGTCTCCCACCTGAGGGATCAGCAGGACAAGAATCTTTCCTACCTACAGTCTTTGATTGCCCATCTTGATACATTGGCAATACCGGCCGCTTCCCCACCTTCTCAGGCGGCAGTTACCATCACGGTGATCCACCAGGCAGCCAGTTATTAGCCAGTTATTGTCTGTCAGCTCCCCAATGCTTTGGTGGAGATCCCACCCTTTGTTGGGGGTTCACTAACCAGTGCACACTGCACTTCGAACTCCTGGCTCATCAGTTAACGTCAGAGTGAGCCAAACTGGCCTACATCATGTCAAATCTATCTGGTGAGGTCCTAGCATGGCTCAATTCTCTGTGGGAAAGAAAATTAACATTAGGTTCCAGGAAAGGACCAAAAATGTGAACCACAAGAGAAGATTGGTATGCCTGGCTCCCACCTCCCAACAACCGATCATTAAGCAAGTTCCTGCTGTGACTTCTTTGCTTGATCCTTTGCAGATTGACCAGGTAAAGCTATCCAAGTGCCACCAGAGGTTTGTTGGGTAGAAGGGACATGCTTTTACTGCAGTACCTCCTAACAACCTATTTTTTCCTGCCCCGAGAGACTGGGAAAGGCCATTGCCTAGGGTTGGTAGGAGAGGCTACCCTGGGCAATAATTCTACCTCTCCATCATTGACCCAGACTATATTTGTCTTCTGTGGCAAAGAGTCTTTTGTTGAATTAACCCACCTCAACGCCGGTGCTGTCTGGTCTCACTTATCCTCTACTTCTAGGTCTCCTGTGGCTGCAAAAACATGAACCTGTTCTGGACTGGAGGTCTGGAGAAGTACTCCGTTGGGGCTGAGGATGTGATGAAATGTGTCTTGCGCCCGTTCCTTGTGTCCAGTCTCCCACATCTGCTTCTTCTGCTAATTTGAAGACACAAAAGAGAGTAGTAAAACCAAAAACACTCAGTTTGAAAAAATGTTGCAGTAATCCGCAAGTGCTAGTAAAAGATGTAAAAAACAGGGTATTTGGTTGATACGTTTTTTGCAAAAAATGTATACTAAGCTGCTCTACCAATCTTCACGGTATACCCTTATCAGAGCAGTCCTAACTAATGTATGCAATCCCTATCTGATGTATTTAAAAACCTGATCATCTGTATATAACCTGTGTGAACAGGGTTCAGAGAGGAAAAATCCATGTGTGCATACAGGGCAGAACAGCTTTTGTGCAGATAGCCCAAGAGGAGTGGTGGAACTCCCCAGTCTTGTAGACACAAGAGAACAATTATGGAAACAGGAACACATGGGCTACTTGCACAGTGAACAAGTCTGTATGATCATGTTCACACACCACCAAGAAACCTGAAGACACAAAAGAGAATAGTAAAACCAAAAACACTCAGTTTGAAAAAATGTTGCAGTAATCCGCAAGTGCTAGTAAAAGATGTAAAAAACAGGGTATTTGGTTGATACGTTTTTTGCAAAAAATGTATACTAAGCTGCTCTACCAATCTTCACGGTATACCCTTATCAGAGCAGTCCTAACTAATGTATGCAATCCCTATCTGATGTATTTAAAAACCTGATCATCTGTATATAACCTGTGTGAACAGGGTTCAGAGAGGAAAAATCCATGTGTGCATACAGGGTAGAACAGCTTTTGTGCAGATAGCCCAAGAGGAGTGGTGGAACTCCCCAGTCTTGTAGACACAAGAGAACAATTATGGAAACAGGAACACATGGGCTACTTGCACAGTGAACAAGTCTGTATGATCATGTTCACACACCACCAAGAAACCTGAAGACACAAAAGAGAATAGTAAAACCAAAAACACTCAGTTTGAAAAAATGTTGCAGTAATCCGCAAGTGCTAGTAAAAGATGTAAAAAACAGGGTATTTGGTTGATACGTTTTTTGCAAAAAATGTATACTAAGCTGCTCTACCAATCTTCACGGTATACCCTTATCAGAGCAGTCCTAACTAATGTATGCAATCCCTATCTGATGTATTTAAAAACCTGATCATCTGTATATAACCTGTGTGAACAGGGTTCAGAGAGGAAAAATCCATGTGTGCATACAGGGTAGAACAGCTTTTGTGCAGATAGCCCAAGAGGAGTGGTGGAACTCCCCAGTCTTGTAGACACAAGAGAACAATTATGGAAACAGGAACACATGGGCTACTTGCACAGTGAACAAGTCTGTATGATCATGTTCACACACCACCAAGAAACCTGAAGACACAAAAGAGAATAGTAAAACCAAAAACACTCAGTTTGAAAAAATGTTGCAGTAATCCGCAAGTGCTAGTAAAAGATGTAAAAAACAGGGTATTTGGTTGATACGTTTTTTGCAAAAAATGTATACTAAGCTGCTCTACCAATCTTCACGGTATACCCTTATCAGAGCAGTCCTAACTAATGTATGCAATCCCTATCTGATGTATTTAAAAACCTGATCATCTGTATATAACCTGTGTGAACAGGGTTCAGAGAGGAAAAATCCATGTGTGCATACAGGGTAGAACAGCTTTTGTGCAGATAGCCCAAGAGGAGTGGTGGAACTCCCCAGTCTTGTAGACACAAGAGAACAATTATGGAAACAGGAACACATGGGCTACTTGCACAGTGAACAAGTCTGTATGATCATGTTCACACACCACCAAGAAACCTGAAGACACAAAAGAGAATAGTAAAACCAAAAACACTCAGTTTGAAAAAATGTTGCAGTAATCCGCAAGTGCTAGTAAAAGATGTAAAAAACAGGGTATTTGGTTGATACGTTTTTTGCAAAAAATGTATACTAAGCTGCTCTACCAATCTTCACGGTATACCCTTATCAGAGCAGTCCTAACTAATGTATGCAATCCCTATCTGATGTATTTAAAAACCTGATCATCTGTATATAACCTGTGTGAACAGGGTTCAGAGAGGAAAAATCCATGTGTGCATACAGGGTAGAACAGCTTTTGTGCAGATAGCCCAAGAGGAGTGGTGGAACTCCCCAGTCTTGTAGACACAAGAGAACAATTATGGAAACAGGAACACATGGGCTACTTGCACAGTGAACAAGTCTGTATGATCATGTTCACACACCACCAAGAAACCTGAAGACACAAAAGAGAATAGTAAAACCAAAAACACTCAGTTTGAAAAAATGTTGCAGTAATCCGCAAGTGTTAGTAAAAGATGTAAAAAACAGGGTATTTGGTTGATACGTTTTTTGCAAAAAATGTATACTAAGCTGCTCTACCAATCTTCACGGTATACTCTTATCAGAGCAGTCCTAACTAATGTATGCAATCCCTATCTGATGTATTTAAAAACCTGATCATCTGTATATAACCTGTGTGAACAGGGTTCAGAGAGGAAAAATCCATGTGTGCATACAGGGTAGAACAGCTTTCTTCTGCTAATTTGCCAGGTTTGCCCACTGCACATTGGACATATGCTGACATCTTTGACAAGAAAGAGGCTGAGACCTTGGCACCTCATAGGCCATATGACTGCCCGGTTGACCTTCTGCTGTGTACCTCACCTCAACAAGGCCAAAACTACTCCCTGACCCAGGCCGAGACTCGTGCTAAGGGATTTATCTGGAAATTCTCATCTCCAGCCCAAGCTGAGTTTTTCTTTGTGAAGAAGAAGGACGGCTCTCTGCATTGACTACTGGGGCCTTAAAAAAATCATGGTAAAAAATAAGTACCCCCTACCCCTTTTCTCTGAGCTCTTTGATTGCCTGAAGGGTTCCAGAGTCTTCACAGAGCTTGATCTACGAGGGGCATTCAACCTGGTTTGAATTCACCTGGGAGTCGAGTGGAAGACAGCCTTCGACACCGACAATGGCCATTACGAGTATCTCATTATGCCGTTTGGACTCTGTAATGCTCCAACCGTCTTTCATGAACTGGTGAATGTCATCTTCCGTGACCTGCTCTATACGTGTGTGGTAGTATTCCTGAATGACATCTTAGTATTCTCCCCTGATCTGCCAAAACACAGGAGGGACATTCACCAGGTTCTACTAAGGTTAAGAACTAACCATCTCTATGCCAAAAAAGTGCATCTTCGAACAGTCATCCCTTCCATTTCTAGGGTACATAATTTCTGAGAGTGGTCTGAAGATGGATCCTGAGAAAGTCATGAAGGCTATCCATTGGTTTCTTAGGTTTGCGAATTATTATAACCAATTTATTTAACATTTCTGCCCTCACCAGAGCCAATCCTAAGAAATGGACTCCTGAAGCAGAAGAAGCCTTTGTATCCCTCAAGCAGGCATTTTCCTTTGCTCTGGTGCTTCATCGCCCAAACTATAGCAAACAGTTCTTCCTGGATGTGGATGCATCTTCCACAGGGGCCGTAGCCATCCTCACTCAGAAGTCTTCATCTAGTCGCATGGTGTCCTGTGGCTTTTTCTCTAAACTCTTCTCAGCACCAGAATGTAGTTACTCTATTGGCGATAGAGAACTGCTCGCAATCAAGCTTGCTCTGGAGGAGTGGCGGTACTTGCTGGAAGGAGCATTGCACCCTGTGGTAGTTTACACTGACTACAAGAATCTGGCTTATCTGCAGTTTGCTCAGCGGTTTAACTGTCGTCAAGCTAGATGGTCTTTGTTCTTCGCTCTTTTTAACTTCACTCTCCACTTTCATCCGGCTGATGAAAACGTTACAGCAGACAAGCTCACCGGATCTTTCCAGGCATCCGTCCAGAAGGAGGAGCTTAAATATATCATCAAGCTCTCCAAAATAATCACAGTCGCTCCACTAGACTTGTTTTGTCGACGCTCTGGTAAGACTTTTGTGGCTGAACCTGATAGGAAGTGTTTTTTTGGGGGGGACATTCTACGAAGGTGGCAGGCCACGGCGGACAGAAAAAGACTAATCTCCTTATCTCTCGACACAATTGGTGGCCAACTCTGTGCAAAAATGTTGTGAGTTTTGTCTTTGCTTGTCCTTTGTGTCCCCGAAATAAGACTCCCTAGCAGCTTCCAACCGGTCGGTTGATTCCCTTGCCTGTGCCTTCTGCTCCTTGGCAGCATATCTCCATGGATTTTGTCATGGATCTGCCAGTGTCAGCTGGATATACCATCATCTGGGAGGTGGTGGATCCTTTTTCCAAGATTGCTAATTTCTTCCTGCTATCTGGTCTTCCATTTGCGCCAGTACTGGCAAAATAATTCATTCTTCAGATTTTTCATCTCCATGGTCTATGGCTTCACATAATCTTCGATAGAGGTGTCCAGTTTACCTCTCGTTTATTGAGTGCCACCTGTAAGCTACTGGATGTTACTTTGGATTTCTCATCTTTTTACCATCCTCAGTCCAATAGTCAAGTGGAACGAGTCAATCAGATTCTGACTATTTTTTTCCAACATTTTGTCAATGATCATCACAGTGACTGGGCTGAGCTCCTGTCTTGGGCTGAATTCTCTTACAATAACCACGTGAACAAGTTTTCAGCCAAATCTCCAGTTTTTTGAGGTCTACAGTCACTAAAGTGTCACTAATTGCCACTGTGGTGCAGTAAAAGGTGTAGTGCTGAATGGAAGATATATTTCTCCCAGCAGGATAAGATTTGGCCTCATTTTTCCCTAAGGTGAAGACCTGCAGTAATGTGACGATCACGTGATCAGCCCATGTGATAGGTACCTCACCTGTGGATGTGGTAATAGTCTATGTAATGGATTTTTTTTTTGGCACATGTTATGTGTGAGGAGCTAGGCTGGAGTGAGCCTGAATTCTGCAAAGGTTGGCATCAAGACTCATAGCAACCCTGGGAATGGCACCTGGCAGACTCCGCTGACCTGGCAGCTGCTTAGTTAAGCCCATGCCGTGCAAGGGTGAGTCTAAGACCAGTGGTTCTCCGAGATGAAGTATGTTTGTGTTTTTTTTCTTACTCTCTGCCACTGACTGTTTAAAGTGTTAATAAGCCACTGAAGTTTGGACTGAAAGCCTGTGTGTTGCCTCATCACTGAGGCCCTGCCACTGCCTACCAGAGCAAATCTCTACACCACCTAATGTTACTTAAAACATTGTTTGCAGGAACCCTTCATTTGCAGTAATATTATGAACTGATGTTTAGAGACTAATCACTGTATTTATCTTTGCAAAATCCTATAATATCCCCAAACTCTCTGACCTACTGGTTAAACCTCTGCTTGCTGCCAGCTAATAAATCTGTCATTGGCTGTAAGCATCACAAATTAGAGATTGTTAACATTAAACATATATCCATTAAAAAAAATTTCAACTTATGCCCAAGTTCTGCTTGAGACCTGCCATATTCCCCTTCATCTGTCCTCCTGGTACAGTGGTTTCTGGTGTATCCTGGGTCTTTGGCTATTCTGTTGTCCAGCATAACCTTTTTACTGTCTCACCATAAGAGCCTAACACATTAGTGCCTGTATGGGCCCGTTGAGTGTTAAGGCATTCCTTTTGTATTGACTTATAATAATAATAATAATAATTTTTATTTATATAGCGCCAACATATTCCGCAGCACTTTACAATTAAGCGGGGACATGTACAGACAATAAATTCAGTATAAGTTAAGACAATTTAAACAGTGACATTAGGGGTGAGGTCCCTGCTCACAAGCTTACAATCTACAAGGAAATGGGTGGACACAATAGGTGAAAAGTGCTTGTTATTTCAGGTCTGGCAATTATCATAAATAGGGATTTTCATATAAAGCTGCATGATCCGGTCATCAGCCCGTGTGTTTAATTGCAATAGTCAAGTATCAAGTGCAGTTATCATGTGCATGAAGGGTTTGGAGACAGAAGAATAGTAGGGCGCAGATTCAGAATAACATTCTGAAGGAGGGAACAGGGCAAAGTTAGGTTACTGAGTAGTTGGTGTGGTAGGCTTGTTTGAAGAGATGGGTTTTTAAAGCGCGCTTGAATAGGTCAGGGCTAGGTATCAGTCTGATCGTCTGGGGAAGTGCATTCCAGAGAGCTGGCGCAGCACGAGAGAAGTCTTGGAGATGGGAGGTTCGCATTACAGGGGATGATAGTCTTAGGTCATTTGTAGAATGGAGGGCACGTGTAGGGCGATAGACAGAGATGAGAGAGGAGATGTAAGGCAGTGCAGAACTGTGGAGAGCTTTGTGGGTGAGAGAGATGAGTTTATACTGGATCCTGTAGCGAATGGGTAGCCAGTGTAATGACTGGCACAAGATGGAGACATCGGTGAAGCGGCTGGACAGAAATATGACCCTGGCTGCCACATTTAAGATGGATTGGAGAGGAGAAAGTTTGGTAAGAGGGAGACCGATCAGAAAAGAGTTGCAGTAGTCCAGACGAGAATGAATAATGAGAAAAGGTCGGATTCTGGAGATGTTTTTAAGATGCAGGTGACAGGAGCGAGTGAGTGATCGGATATAGGGAGTAAAGGAAAGTTCGGTGTCGAATATTACCCCAAGACAGCGGGCATGCTGTTTGGGAGTTATGGTTGAACCCTCCAGGGAAATTTCGATGTTGGGTAGAGTGAGGTTATTAGAAGGGAGAAACATAAGTAGTTCAGTTTTGGAGAGAATTAGTTTCAGATAGATGCTGTTAGAGACAGCAGACAGACAATCCTTGGTATTTTGAATTGAGGTAGGGGTGATGTCAGGGGAAGAAGTGTATAATTGGGTGTCATCAGCATAGAGATGATACTGGAACCCAAATGATTATTATTATTATTATTTATTTATATAGCACCATTAATTCCATGGTGCTATACATGAGAAAGGAGTTACATAGAGGGTTACAGATATCGTTTACAGTAAACAGGTTAACAGTGACAGACTGGTACAGAGGGGAGAGGACCCTGTCCTTGCGGACTTTCATTCTATGGGATCTGCTGATTGTTTGTCCAATAGGGGCAGTGTATAGAGAGAAAAGGAGGGGGCCTAGGACTGAGCCCCGATAGTAAGGGGACGATGAGAGGAAGAGGAGCCGGCAAAAGATATAGTGAAGAACGATCAGAGAGGTAGGAGGAGAACCAGGAGAGGGCTGTGTCCTTGAAGCCTATGGAGCGGAGCAGAGTGAGAAGGAGCTGGTGATCCACAGAGTCAAATGCGGAAGATAGATTCAGGAGAATCAGCAAAGAGCAATGACCTTTGGATTTAGCTGTTATTAGATCATTAGAGACTTTAGTGAGGGCAGTTTCAGTGGAATATAAAGAGGGAAACCAGATTGTAAGGGGTCGAGAAGAGAGTTATCTGAGAGATAGCGGATTAGACGGGAGTGGACCCAGCTTTCCAGGAGTTTAGAGATGAAGGAAAAATTAGAGACAGGTCTATAGTTAGCAGTGCTGTTCTGGTCCAGGGATGGCTTTTCAAGTTAAGGGGTAATGATGGCATGTTTAAATGAGGAGGGAAAGATACCTGAAGAAAGAGAGGTTAAATATTTTAGTCAGGTGAGTGGTGACCACTGGTGAGAGAGACTGCAGGAGATGTGAAGGAATGGGGTCACTGTTGCAGGTTGTAGGCCGAGCAGAAGTGAGGAGCTTGGAAACTATGGCTCAAAGATGTTATGAAACAGGCTCAAAGATGTCTAGTGAGCTTGAGGTGTGGCAGGGAAGGGGATCCAGGCACTGAGGAGATTGGGCTTAGATATCCTGATCACTGAGATTGGTGATGGGAGCCTTTACTTTAGGTTTCAGGAGGGAGTTTAAGGTTTCAAAAAGTCATTTTGGGTTGTTGGATAGTGAGGTGATGAGGGTGGTGAAGTAGGATTGTTTGGCCAGAGAAGGAGCAGAGTTATAGGGTTTGAGCATGAACTTATAACGGATGAAGTCTTCTGCTAAGAGAGATTTTCTCCACTGCCGCTCTGCACACCTTGAGCAACGCTGAAAAAAGCGTGTTTGCATAGTGTACCAGGGCTGCCATTGTCTTTGTCAGGTCTTTCTTTGTGTAGAAGGTGCTGCTTCATCTAGGGCATTCTTCAGTGTAATATTGAAGTGTGACAATGCTAAGTCTGGACAGGAGAGGGAGGAGATGGGGGCTAAAGATGTGTGGAGATTGTCCATAAGCTGCTGGGTATTAATGGTACATGTATTCTGATAAGTGCGTTAAGTGGGGGTGTCCTGGGTGAGGAGACAATTCTTGACAGAGAAGGAAAGAACGTTGTGGTCCGAGAGCGGGAGAGGGGAGTTAGTAAAGTCATGCAGCAAACCGGGACGGGAGAAAACCAGGTCCAGAGTATTCCCGTCCTCATGCGTAGGAGAATTAGTGAACTGTGAGAGGCCGAATGAAGAAATTAGAGAAAGAAGATGAGAGGCAGATTGGGAGAGAGGATCATTGATGGGGATGTTAAAGTCTCCCATTATGAGGACGGGATGTCACAGGATAGAAAGTGAGTAAGCCAGGTGGCAAAGTGGTCTAGATACTGGCAGGAGGAGCCTGGAGGGCGATAAACAACTGCCACTTTTCCAAGGACAAGGGCTTAAAGAGTCTGACGCCGTGGACTTCAAAGGAAGGAAATGTATGTGAAGGAACTGGGGGGATGACCGGGAAAGCACATTGTGATGAAAGGAGCAAATCAACACCTCCACCCTGTCTGTTCTCAGGTCTGGTGGTATGTGAAAATTTCAGCCCACCAAACAAGAGAGCGGCAACATTGGTGGTGTCTGAGTGCTGTATCCAGGTTTCTGTAATAGCCAGAAGGTTAATTGAATTAGAGAGGAAAAGATTGTGAATGTAAGTTACTTTGTTACACACAGACCGTGCATTCCAGAGAACACAGTGGAAAGCAATAGGAGAAGGCATGCACTGAATGTTAATAAGATTAGCAGGGTTTCTATATGCAGCTGGAGGAGAGTAATGTATGCTGGTGGAGGGAGGCCCAGGGTTGGGGAAATGTCTCCTGCAACTAGTAGAAGGAGAAAAAACATAAGGAGCAGGTGGTGGGATGATTTTTATGAATGTTTTGAGTGCTGCATGAAGGTAGTGGCTGGTTTGGAGTGGGTAAGAAATGTCAGTAGAGCCTCAGAGTTATACATGGGTGAGGGAAGAACGGAGGGGTGATATAGAGAGAGTGCCCAGAATGTGTTAAAGGGAGGGAGAGTTGTGAGAAAGCAGAAGTAAAAACAAATAAGCAGATTGATATGATCAATGCATAATGTATTATGACTGACCAAGAAGCATGATTGTTTGAAAAACTTATGCACCTTACCTGTCTCCTGCCCTGTTCAGCTGCCATTGTCTAACTGCCAAGCACTTGATCCTGTTGCACTTAATATCTGTTGGACACGTGACTCTGCGCGCGTGCGACCACACAGCGACGCTGCAGCGATCGGGATCGTTGTCTAGATCGCTGCAGCGTCACTAAATGTGACGGTACCTTTACTATGGAGGGTAAACAACCAATGCTGAACAAGGCCATAAAAAAGTGGGAAAAAGGAAGAAAAAAAAAGATAGCTTTGAGAACTTTAAATCAGAAACCAAAAACAGAGAAAGAAAAAAGAACAAAAGAAAAAAAAAACTTGCATACAAAGCAAATTTTACCAACAAATACATCATAACTACTGATGGATTTACATAGCCTTTTTAAAAGTGTTGATTTCTAATGTAAATAAAAATACTGTAAAGTTCTGTTGTCATCATAGGGCCATTTCAAGGTGAAAATTTCATGTAGCTTTATTAGGTTAAAGCTTTTGGAGTTCAATCAGTCTCACACAATTCTGAGGTATTTAGCAATACAATTCTACTGTAGTGGTTGAAAGCGCAGACGGCAACCTTTTATATAATTACTAGATGGCAGCCCGATTCTAAAGAATCGGGAGTCTAGAATCCATATATACTTGAAATTCGGCAGGAGCTTGAAGAGCAACGTCACTGGGCCCGCCTCCACGCAGTAGAAACTTGCTGTGAGGTAAAAATTCAAAAATCACACCAAAATGGCGGGCGGAGTGTGTCACAGTACGGCACGTTTCTGATTGGTCGCTCGCAGCAGGCGGCAACCAATCAGACACTGGACACTGTTGACGTCACTTATCTCCGGACATTAGCTCCGGACATTAGCTCCAGACATTAGCTCCGGACATTAGCTCCGGACATTAGCTCCGGACATTAGCAGGAAGTAGTATTCTAGGCAATTATATATTAGATGATGCATAAATCTTTATTGGCTCATAGGGAGGTGCTGATCAAGGCACACCTCTATGAAGGTGAGAAGCCCCAATCTTTAAAAAAGAGACAGTCTTGATGAAACAAACCTTAAAGGGAATTTTTCAGTAGGTTTTTGCTATCTCATCCGAGAGCAGCATGGTGTAGACAAAGAGACTTTGTTTACTGGGTACAGAGGTTCTGACACAGAGTTTTTTTGTTTGAATAGTAATTCCATGATCCTGAGTAAGCCATTTATGCAAAATTCTTTTTGGAGAATTCTCCTTTGCGGGCAAAACTTTACCCAACACTTTTTACTCAGTCTAGGTAAGGCAATATGCTGATGTTATTTTATTAAATTTGTAAATTATTTTAGGCCTACCTGATTGAGTTTAATTGGGTAAGTTGATGCAAGCCATTAGCCCATGTTCCAAATACTAGTGAAAAGTTTTCCCAAAAAACAAAAATGGTCCAACTCCTTATTTGTTTCTGTAGGTTTAAAATTAACTATTCAAATGGTATATACAACATCAATTTGATGTTGAGTCCTCATACTTATAGCCTTGAACTTAGCCTGCAGTTATACATGAACAATAAAAGATTAAACCTAGAGAGCAAATTGTGATTTGCACAAATGCTTGATGTGTGAAAGAAAACCAATAACTTTCCATCATAAATGCTTTTCAAAGTAACCCCTGAGCCATACGTATCTCAAAACCGTGTGCCACGGGCCTAATTATTTCTTGTATGATACATAAACTTGCTTTATTGTGAAAAATTGATATATTTTGTTATACATGTATAGTTTACTGCGTTGTGCTATTAACAAAGCACTCTCTGTTTTGTGTAGAAACCATTTATATAAACCCAATTCTCAGTTCCTCTTTATTATTTTCAATATTTAATGGACTGTAACCAAGTTAAATGAATTGCATACACTTGCACATGCAGAGAATATGGATTGCTTGAACATTGTACAGTACATATAATAAAAATTAGATATTTTACGCTACAGCACAAAACTTACCAAGGGACTTGCATGGATATGACTGAGCATGCATCCATAACCGAACATTTAAAGTGATTTATTGAACAGAACAAGGAGATTGATTTCAATCATAGCACTGAATGATGCCATTCTACCACATCACTATTAATCTACTTTCCCCGCACAATTAGAGCCAACACTGAACTCCAATGTCAGAAAAGACACATATTATTGAGTCGTATATGATTCTTTTAGGGCAGCACAGAGAAAGTAAATGATATCAAGACTCTGGCAATAAATCACAACTGAGTCATACTAGACCGATAATTAATGTCTATCATTTTTCTTCCACTTTAAGCCCTAGATTCGCTAAAGTGTGCTAATTCCCATACCCCCTTAGTGGCCCTAGGCATAAGTTGTCAATTTAGTACTGATTGGTGTCCAAAGCTACTTAGTCATAGTCAGTGTACTTCATTCCCTGAATATGGACATGAGCTAAGATCTCCTTTCATTAAAAAATAAGAAATATTTTGTGCCACAATGCACATGCACCACAATGCACATGCACAATGCATGTATACGCATGTTTATTAAAAAAAATCCCCTCAAGAGTACATGATTTATATATATATATATATATATATATATAGTACAGACTAAAAGTTTGGACACACCTTCTCATTTAAAGATTTTTCTGTATTTTCATGACTATGAAAATTGTACATTCACACTGAAGGCATCAAAACTATGAATTAACACATGTGGAATTATATGCTTAACAAAAAAGTGTGAAACAAATGAAAATATTTCTTATGTTTTAGGATCTTCAAAGTAGCCACCTTTTGCTTTGATGACTGCTTTGCACACTTTTGGCATTTTCTTGATGAGCTTTAAGAGGTAGTCACCGGGAATGGTCTTCCAACAATCTTGAAGAAGATCCCAGAGATGCTTAGCACTTGTTGGCCCTTTTGCCTTCACTCTGAGGTCCAGCTCACCCCAAACCATTGCGATTGGGTTCAGGTCTGGTGACTGTGGAGGCCAGGTCATCTGGCGAAAAACTCTATCACTCTCCTTCTTGGTCAAATAGCCCTTACACAGCCTTGAGGTGTGTTTGGGGTCATTGTCCTGTTGAAAAATAAATGATGGTCCAATTAAACACAAACCAGATGGAATAGTATGCCGCTGCAAGATGCTGTGGTAGACATGCTGGTTCAGTATGCCTTCAATTTTGAATAAATCTCCAAAAGTGTCACCAGCAAAGCACCCCCACACCATCACACCTCCTCCTCCATGCTTCACGGTGGGAACCAGGCATGTAGAGTCCATCCGTTCACTTTTTCTGCGTCGCACAAAGACACGATGGTTGGAAAAAAACATCTCAAATTTCGACTCATCTGACCAAAGCACCGATTTCCACTGGTCTAATGTCTATTCCTTGTGTTCTTTAGTCCAAACAAGTCTCTTCTGCTTGTTGCCTGTCCTTAGCAGTGGTTTACTAGCAGCTATTTTACCATGAAGGCCTGCTGTACAAAGTCTCCTCTTAACAGTTGTTGCAGAGATGTGTCTGCTGTTAGAACTCTGTGTGGCATTGACCTGGTCTCTAATCTGAGCTGCTGTTAACCTGCGATTTGTGAGGCTGGTGACTCGAATAAACTAATCCTCAGAAGCAGAGTTGACTCTTGGTCTTCCTTTCCTGGGTCCTCATATCAGCCATTTTCTTTATAGCGGTTGATGGCTTTTGCCACTGCACTTGGGGACGCTTTCAAAGTTTTCCCAATTTTTCAGACTGACTGACTTTTGTTTCTTAAAGTAATGATGGCCACTCGTTTTTCTTTGCTTAGCTGCTTTTTTCTTGCCATAATACAAATTCTAACAGTCTATTCAGTAGGACTATCAGCTGTGTATCCACCAGACTTCTGCACAACAAAACGGATGGTCCCAACCCCATTTATAAGGCAAGAAATCCCACTTAATAAACCTGACAGGGCACACCCGTGAAGTGAAAACCATTCCCGGTGACTACCTCTTGAAGCTCATCAAGAGAATGCCAAGAGTGTGCAAAGCAGTCTTCAAAGCAAAAGGTGGCTACTTTGCAGAACCTAGAATACAAGACATAATTTCAGCTGTTTCACACTTTTTTGTTAAGTATATAATTCACCACTGTTAATTCACAGTTTTGATGCCTTCAGTGTGAATGTACAATTTTCATAGTCATGAAAATACAGAAAAATCCTTAAATGAGAAGGTGTGTCCAAACTTTTGGTCTGTACTGTAAATATATATATATATATATATATATATATATATATATATATATATATATATATAAAGCTGAATGTGTGTGTGTATGTATGTGTGTGTGTATGTCCGGGATTGGCATCTGCACCGTCGCAGCTACAGCCACAAAATTTTGCACAGTCACATGTCTGGACCCTGAGAGCATCATAGGCTATGTTGTGAGGCGAAATTTTAACCCCGCATGTTCCAATTCACCAAACAATTTTGCCCCTATCTACATAATGGGGGAAAAAGTGAAAGGAAAAGTGTTGGAGGCAAATTGACAGCTGCCAGATGTGAACAATGGGGACTTAAAGAACAAGAGCGAGGCGCCAAATAGTATATGCCGTACAGCTGCTAATGTGGGGCCCCGACATGGGATACTCACCACACACGGGGATATGAACACACACACAAAATGCGCCACACACTACCATGTGCTTGAACACATATACCACCCTCAGCACACATTTCGCCACATAAAAGTCGAAACACAAAACTCGCTGCTCAAAACTCACCACGCGCAAAACTCGCCACATACAAAACTAGGCTCACGCAAAACTCGCCACACGTGCAAAACTCACCTCATGGAAAACTCGCCACACGCAAAACTTGCACACGCAGAAAAATTGTCACATGCACAAAAGTTGCAACACATGCAAAAGTTGCCTCACACAAAACTTGCACAAACTCAAAACGCACCACACATAAAACTTGCCACGCGCAAAACTCGCAATACGCAAATCTTGCTGCACACAACTTGCTACACTAACCTGTCACATGCAACTCGACACACAAAAAGTTGCTACATGCATGTCGCCACACATAACTTATCTCACAAAAGTCGCTACATGTATGTCGCCACACGCAACTCAACACACACAACTTGACACATGAAACTCGCCCTAAAACACACACAAGTCTGGAATTATCCTTCAAAAATAAAAATCTGATTAATAAGCAGACAAACTACAAGAGCAACAACTGTACCATATAGGAAATATGCCAGCTGTCAGTCACATGACCTGTCTATTATGTGTATGTGTGAGCTAATATATACTGCCAGGGGGGAGGGCTTCCTGTTGGCTGGGGATTTATCAGGCTGCCAATTTAGCTTATAAATACTGAGGTAAAAATACTGAGCAAATAACGTGTGAACGAGGTCTAATACAGGAGGAAATGACACACAGATATATACTATATACAGGAGGAGATGACACACACATATATACTATGTACAGGGGAGATGACACACAGGTATATACTATATGCAGGGGAGATGACACACAGGTATATACTATATACAGGGGAGATGACACACTGGTATATACTATATACAGGAGGAGATGACACACAGGTATATACTATGTACAGGTGGAGATGACGTACAGGTACATACTATATACAGGAGGAGATGACATACAGGTACATACTATATACAGGGGAGATGACACACAGATATATACTATATACAGGAGGAGATGACACACAGCTATATACTGTATAAAAGAGGAGATGACATATAGGTATATAGAGGAGGAGATGACATACAGCAGGTATATACTATATATAGGGGAGATGACATATAGGTATATACTATATACAGGAGATGACATACAGGTATATACTATATATAGGAGGAGATGACATTCAGGTATATAGTATATAGAGAAGAGATGACATACAGGTATATACAATATACAGGAGGAGATGACATACAGCAGGTATATACTATTTACAGGGGAGATGACATACAGGTATATACTATATACAGGGGGAGATGACACACAGGTATACTCTATATACAGGAGGAGATGACGTACAGGTACATACTATATACAGGAGGAGATGACACACAGGTATATACTATATACAGGAGCAGATGACACACAGGTATATACTATATACAGGAGGAGATGACATATAGGTATATACTATACACAGGAGGAGATGACTTACAGGTATATACTATATACAGGAGGAGATGACATACGGGTATATACTGTGTAAAAGAGGAGATGACATATACGTATATAGAGGAGGAGATGACATACAGCAGGGATATACTATATACAGGAGAGATGACCACAGGTATATACTGTATAAAAGAGGAGATGACATATAGGTATATAGAGGAGGAGATGACATACAGCAGGTATATATATATATATATATATGGGAGATGACATATAGGTATATACTATATACAGGAGATGACATACCGGTATATACTATATATAGGAGGAGATAAAATTCAGATATATAGTATATACAGAAGAGATGACATACAGGTATATACAATATACTGGAGGAGATGACATACAGCAGGTATATACTATTTACAGGGGAGATGACATACAGGTATATGCTATATACAGGAGTTGACATACAGATGTATACTATATATAAGGGAGATGACAAACATGTATATCCTGAGGGGAAAATGAGAGGTGTGAGGTGAAAATGAGAGGAGTGAGGGGGAAATTGAGAGGTGTAAGGGAGAAAATGAGAGATGTGAGGGTGAAAATGAAAGATGTGATTGGGAAAATGAGAGGTGTGATGGGAAAATAAGAGAAGTGAGGTGCTATAACTAACCACAGATATTTACTATGCCCAGGCAACGCCGGGCTCTTCAGCTAGTATATATATAAAATATGTACTCTTGAGTTCAAATTACTTTCTGCCTGTTTTTTTTTATTGCTTAGCACTAGTGCAAAGAAGTTCAACACTACTATGATTTGTATACAATGAGCAACTAAATTAACTGTCCTTTTAGTATGAAGACATCTATTAGTTTTAGGATATATGATTGTACACTTTTCACATACTGTCATTTACTGGAGGAAAATACAACTCACAGTTTGGGCTGTGCTAACCAAAATGAATATACTTGACACAATAAAATAAGCGCTTTTATTCCACAATGCATTTCCACACCAGACTGGCGCCTTTCTCAAGTGTAAAAACCAACCAGCAGACCAGTTAGTTTTACACTTGAGAGACACGCCAATTTTTTGGGGAAATGTATCATAGAATAAAAACTGCTTTTATGTATTTTGGGTTGAAGGATATGTGTTTCGATTAATGCAGTCCAAACTGTGAATTGTCTTTTCCTTCAAGCATCCTACTAGAGTCCATTCCCCAGCCATGGGACAGCAGCAACCATTATTGACCTTTCATAGGATTTGTGCCTATACAGTGTTAGGAGTCAAATTTCTGCTGCTGCACAGGGGTAATCTCGAACCATGTCTGCTGCAGTCTCTCATTCTGCATCAGCCGCAGTGGATTCTGCTCAGCGGAGACGTCGGTCCCAGCATCTCACTCAGTCTGATTCTGTGCAAAGGGTTACTGCTGCCTTTCCAGGCTCTGCCATTGTAGCCTGTACTGATCAGCGGTGAGCAGACGTCTCTGGGACTAAGTCCTGCTTTTTCCCTTCTGAGCATGCTCAAAGGAAGACTTCTCAGTGGAGGTCTGGGGTCACATGCTCAGGTACTGCAGTAGCTCCTATTGGTCCTCTAGGAAGGTCCTGAAGCTACTCAGTTACTGTAGCAGTTCTCATTTGACCTCTAGGAAGGTCCTGAACTTGCTGCAGCTAAAAAAGGTTTGCATGGCCACACGGCCTTGCGCTAGTATACACTTGTTTATGTGTGTGTGTTATGATTGAAAGTTGCTCTTTAATCATCCCCTCCCATGTGTATCCTCATTGTACCACCATATGGTCCGTCATTGCTTAACAGCTGGTTCCATCTCTGCATGGTGGACCCTAGGCTGCGAGTGCACCTTATTCCTTTTCTCTAATTATTTGGTGCATTCCGCTAGCCCTAACATTCTAGTACCATGGTCTGGCTAAGTAATGATGGACGAACAGTGATTGCAGGGGTACATCCAGCTGCTGGAGGGTAGGTTGGCAGCTCTCAAGCGTGCAACCTCAGCGGTGGATGTTAACGCAATAGGTGTTCAGGCTGCTAGCGTGGCTGCAGCAGCTTTACCCACTGCCATCTCTGTTCTGACCTTTTCTCACCTCCCGCTGCCAGAGAAATACTCTGGTGACAGTAAATCCTGTAGGGGCTTTGTGAGCCACTGCGGTATACACCTCAAGTTCCTGGCTGCACGTTTTCCCACAGAGAGGCCAAAGGTGGGATTCATAATTTTTTTGCTGTCAGACAGGGCATTGGAGTGAGCTACACAGCTGTGGGAGCGTGATGATCATGTGGTGCAGAGTGCGCCTTGGTTTTTGAGCACTCTGAAACAGGTCTTTTTAAGACCCCAAGTCACCCATGATACGGTGCTCCAACTGCTGGCATTGACTCAGGGTTCGTCCATGGTCAGCCATTTTGCCGTCCACTTCCGGACATTAGCGTCTGAGCTGGAATGGTCGGCTAAAGCCCTTATCCCGGTATTTTGGAGAGGGCTGGCTCACCATGTGAAGGACGCTTTGGCCACTAGGGAGATTCCCGCCATAATGGAGGTGCTCACAGCTATATCAACCCACATCGACCTTCGTTTTCACGAGCGAGGGTTGGAGCGAGCCCAGTGTAGGCAGAGGTTTCGGCTGGCTCCCACCTTCACCAAACCTCAGGAATCTCCGATCCAGGCGTCCGAGTCACATGAGGCCATAGAGGTGTTGCATGCGCGACCTAAGTCCCGGTTCACTCGTGCACCTATCGTCTGTCATGTTTGCCGGCAGTCAGTACATCTTGCCTCCAAATGTTCTCAGCAGTCGGGGGAACATCGGCGTCTAATGGTAGTTGGAGGAGGTACGCTAGACACGGAGACGTTTTTCTCTAAATTGTCCTTCAAGGGGACAATAACCATAGGCCCATCGACTCTTATGGTAGAGCTTTGCCTGGACTCTGGGGCGGAAGGCAAATTCATGTCATCTGCTTTCGCCCAGCATCACGCTATACCCCTGGTGATGCTCACCAAACCTGTGACTGTTCGAGTGGTAAATGGGTCGACACTACCCTCACAGATTACACATCTGACCATTCCATTCACTCTTTCTATGTCTACGTCACATCAGGAGATTATCTCCCTATTAGTGATTCTTGAGGGAATTGATGAGGCCCTGTTGGGATATCATGGCTTCGCTACCATTCTCCTCATATAGAGTGGTCCTCAGGGAAAATTTTGGGATGGAGTAAATCATGTGAGGGTATATTTCAGAGGGAGTACGTTCAGGTTGCTTCTACAGAGGTACCTGCAGATCTTTCCTCTCCCCCAAGCACTATTGGTCCTATGTGGACGTGTTCTTTCAAAGGGCTGTGGAGACCCTTCCTCCTCACCGCCCCTATCACTGTCCTATTAGTTAGATCTGTGGGGTGCTTACAACCTGATTCACATCTGTGAGGGGGACGAATGGAAGACGGCTTTTAACACCAGGGATAGGCACTATGAATATCTGGTGATGTCCTTCGGGCTCTGTAATGCCCCAGCCATTTTCCAAGACTTTGTGAATGACACCTTCCGGGAGATGCTCACCACCTCTGTCGTAGTCTATCTGGATGATATTCTCATCTGCTCTCCAGATATTGAGTCCAATCGGAGAGATGTTCGCAAAGTTTTTGACATCTTATGGGCAAACTCCCCCTACGCCAAGTTGGAGAAGTGTGTGTTTGAGCAGGAGTCCTTGCCTTTCCTTGGCTATATCATCTATGCCCAAGGATTGGCTATGGATCCTGCCAAGCTACAGGCTGTGATGGACTGGCAAGAACCCCATTCTCTTAAAGTGGTGCAGCGCTTTATGGGGTTCATTAATTACTATCGCCAGTTCATCCCACACTTCTCAACTTTGTTAGCTCCCTTGGTTGCCCTCACCAAGAAGGGAGCAAATCCCAAGTTGTGGTCGGAGGAGGTCTCCAAGGCCTTTCTCTTGATTAAGTCACACTTTGCTAGAGCTTCCATCCTACATCACCCCAATGTAGATAAGCCATTTATTATGGAGGTGGAGGCCTCATCCATTGGTGCTGGAGCAGTCCTCTTCCAAAAGGATGCTCAACGTCGGAAGTATCCTTGCTTCTTCTTCTGTAAGACCTTTACACCAGCGGAGAGGAATTATTCCATCAGGGACAGGGAGTTGCTAGCCATGAAGTTGGCTTTCTCAAAGTGGAGACACCTCTTAGAGGGAGCTCACTTTCCCTTAAAAGTGTTCACAGACCACAAGAACTTGGTGTACTTCCAGATGGCCCAGCGGCTGAATTCTCGCCAGGCTAGATGGTCCCTGTTCTTCTCCCGGTTCCATTTAACTCTCCATTTTCTCTCCAGGGAGAAGAACATTCGTGCCAACGCTCTCTCTCGCTCCGTAGTGTCATCTCAGGAGGAAGATGAGGAGCCTCGGCTTATTGTCCCTTCTGAGAGCCTGAGAACTGTGGCTCCGTTTCGCTAGAGTCTGTGCCCCCAGGCAAGACTTTCATTGAATCTAATTTGTGACTGGAGGTTCTCTCTTGGGCTCACTCGTCCAGGGTGGGTGGACATTTTGGGACCAAGAGGACATCTGAGCTTTTGGTGAGGATGTACTGGTGGCCGCATATGGCCCGTCGGGGACTATATTCGGGCATGTGTCTCCTGCGCAAAGAATCAGTCTCCTCAGCAACAGCCTACTCGGCATCTTTATCCCCTGCCGGTGGCAGACAGGCCCTGGGAGATGGTCGGGATGGACTTTGCGGTGGGCTTACCCAAGTCTCGTAACTGCACCATTATCTGGGTTGTCACCGATCATTTCTCTAAGATGGTGCACTTGGTGCCGCTTCGACGGTTACCTTCTGCACGGGCCTTGGCGGCATTGTTCATTAAACATATTTTCCATTTACATGGCATGCCTGATAAAATTGTCAGTGACCAGGGTCCCCAGTTCGTATCTCGGTTTTGGAGAGAGATCTGTCGTTTACTCAGCATACAACTAAATCTCTCCTCTGCATATCATCCCGAGACGAATGAGTTGGTAGAGAGGGCCATCCAGACTCTGGTGACATATTTGCCACATTTTGTCTCTGCTAGGCAAGATGACTGGGCATCTTTGCTACCTTGGGCAGAATTTGCTCTGAACAACGCCGTAGCCAATTCCACTGGGCAGACTCCTTTTCTCCTTAACTATGGCCAGCATCTGCGTGTCCCTTTGCCCATGCCCATGTCATCCACTGATTCCAGGGGGGCAGACTGGGCAGTGGAGGTAAGTGGCATTTGGGACTGCAAACAGGATGCCATTCGGGCTTCCAAGGAGAGAATGAGGGTTTCTGTCGGTGCTCACCGGCGCCCTGCTCCAATCTTCGCTCCTGGCGACTTACTGTGGCTCTCCGCTCGTAACATCAGGCTGCGAGTTGAGTCCACTAAGTTTGTGCCTCGCTACATTGGTCTTTACAAGGTTCTGGAACAGGTTAACCCTGTGGTCTACCGTTTGGCTATTCCTCCGCGCCTTGGTATCACCTACACCTTCCACGTTTCCCTCTTAAAGCCCATCTATATGTCCCAGTTTTCTGGGTCATCTGCCGGGACATCAGGTTCGTCCTCGGATGAGTACGAGGTAAATGCTATCATGGGGTGCAAGGTAGTAAAATGTGGCAAAAAAATACTATCTGGTGGACTGGAAGGGCCACGGCCCTGAGGACAGAACCTGGGAACCTGTAGAGCACGTTCGGGCTCTGCTGCTCATTGAAGCCTTTGAGCGTAGCGAGGACCAAGAAGGGGGGCCCTAGGAGGGGGGTAATGTTAAAAGTCGAGTTCCCACCGCTGCACAGGGGGAATCTCGAACCATGTCTGCTGCGGTCCCTCATTCTGCATCAGCCGCAGTGGAGCCTGCTCAGCGGAGACGTCGGTCCCATCATCTCACTCAGTCTGATTCTGTGCAAAGGGTTACTGCTACCTTTCCACGCTCTGCCATTGTGGCCTGTACTGATCAGCGGCGAGGAGATGTCTCTGAGACTAAGTTCTGCTTTTTCCCTTCTGAGCATGCCCAAAGGAAGATCTCTCAGTGGACGTCTTGGGGTCACATGCTCAGGTACTGCAGTAGCTCCTATTGGTCCTCTGGGAAGGTCCTGAAGCTGCTCAGTTACTGTAGCAGTTCTTATTGGTCCTCTAGGAAGGTCCTGAACTTGCTGCAGCTATAAAAGGTTTGCATGGCCGCAAGGCCATGCGCTAGTATACACTTGTTTATGTGTGTGTGTTGTGAGTGAAAGTCACTCTTTAATCATCCCCTCCCTTGTGTTTGAATGATCGCGTAAGGAGGATGATTGTAATCTAGCGCCTGACTTGTATCCAACACTGGTACACAAACAACGTCTATTGCTGTTGACTGCCAGTGCGGCGCCGTGCGTTATTACCGCGCTTTTCAAACCCAAGTCTGGGTGGTTAGTGGTGTCTGCCAGTGCGGCATCGCATGCACTCTCGTGTTATTTAATTATTATTTCTGTTATGTGCGGTACTGCGGCCCTCTGACGCAACATGGTTCGCTTCTTTCACACAGGGTGAAGCTAACCCGTGTGTATCCTCATTGTACCGCCATATAGTCCATCATTGCTTAGCAGCAGGTTCCATCTCTGCTCGGTGGACCCCATGCTGCGAACGTACCTTATTCCTTTTCTCTAATTATTTGGTGCGTTCCCCTAGCCCTAACACACAGTTCAATGAGAACATTACCGGGATCTGTTATATCTTTTTATAAAGTAATCACCCTATGGTCTGGCGTGTTTTGTTTTCCTACAGCGTTGATCCACAGTCATTTACTATAAGACACAGGGGTGGATTAAGGGTAGCCAGGGCCCTGGGCTGTACAGACACTGTGGGCCCCGGTCATGTGGCAGGGTATTGTGACGGGGTCATGTGATTGGGTCATGTGATGGGGTTGTGACGGGGTCATCATATACCTGAAGCAGATTATTCCAGAAAAATAGTTGCTGTGTGAACCTATAACCTGTCAAACATCCATTGATCTAGTCAATTTACCCTTCAGTTCAGTATATAGTATACAGTGTATAGTGTCAGTGTATAGGTAACACTGACTCACCAGTGACATCTCTAGGTGAAGTCCTTCATCTTTCATCCAGCACAGACCGCCATCACTTCATCCAGCCAGGACTCGTCTCTACAGGAAATAACACAGTTATCTCGAGCTTCGCTTGTAGAACACAGTACTTAATTTTTCCTAACTTCTACATTACACCACATGAAGAAAAAGCGGTGACATTGTGTCACTCTACACAGTAACAGGACCGCCCCCAATTTAAAACAGTGTCCCCAAAAATATAATAAATACATCACTGCAGTAATAATATCCCTTAATTAGCCCCTATGGTAATAATAATATCCTCCATCCTGGCCCCATGTATCTCATTCCTGGCTCCAGCCATATGTTCTCCCATCCTGCCCTCATGAGTATCCATCCTGCCCCATATGATCTCCCCATCCTGCCCCATCAGTCTCCATCGTATCCATCCTGCCCCATGTTCCTGAACGATCTGTATCCAATCCTTCCTCATGTCTTTCATTCTGCCCTGTGTCTCCAATCATGCCCTGTATCTACATTCTGCCCATGTCTCCAGTCCTGCCCCCAGTGTGTCCAGCATCTCTGCCCCCAGTGTCCAGCATCTCTGCCCCCAGTGTCCAGCATCTCTGCCCCCAATGTGTCCACCATCTCTGCCCTCAATGTGTCCAGCATCCTGCCCCCAATGTGTCCAGCATCCTGCCCCAATGTGTCCAGCATCCTGCCCCCAGTGTGTCCAGCATCCTGCCCCCAGTGTGTCCAGCATGTTGCCCCAAAATGTCCAGCATGTTGCCCCCAGTGTCTCCAGCAGATTGCCCCAGTGTCTCCAGCTAATTGCCCCCAGTGTGTCCAGGATTCTGCCCCAGTGTGTCCAGCATATCGCCCCCAGTGTGTCCAGCAATCTGGCCCAGTGTGTCCAGCAATCTGCCCCAGTGTGTCCAGCATATTGCCCCAGTGTGTCCAGCAACCTGCCCCAGTGTCTCCAGCATTGCCCCCAGTGTGTCCAGCAATCTGCCCCAGTGTCTCCAATATTGCCCCCAGTGTTGTGAATTCTGTTGTCAAGCTCCCTCCTGTGGTCATGAATGGTACTTTGGCTGGTTCTGTCCATGGGCTTCCTCTGGTAGTTGTGAGTGGGGCTGCGGCTTCTGAGGCTCCTTCCACAGGTGACGAGGTTAATTCGTTACTGGCTGCTCTATTTAACTCCACCTAGATCATTGCTCCTTGCCACCTGTCAATGTTCCAGTATTGGTCTAGTTCACTCCTGGATCGTTCTTGTGACCTTTCTTCCCAGCAGAAGGTAAGTTCCTGCTTGTCTTTCTTTACTTTGCTATTTTTCTGTCCAGCTTGCTATTTTGATGATTGTTGTCTTGCTTGCTGGAAGCTCTGGGACGCAGAGGGAGCGCCTCCGCACCGTGAGTCGGTGCGGAGGGTCTTTTTGCGCCCTCTGCGTGGTCTTTTCGTAGTTTTTTGTGCTGACCGCAAAGCTACCTTTCCTATCCTCTGTCTGTTCAGTAAGTCGGGCCTCACTTTGCTAAATCTATTTAATCTCTGTGTTTGTAATTTTCATCTTTACTCACAGTCATTGTATGTGGGGGGCTGCCTTTTCCTTTGGGGAATTTCTCCGAGGCAAGGTAGGCTTTATTTTTCTATCTTTAGGGCTAGCTAGTTCCTTAGGCTGTGTCGAGTTGCATAGGGAGCGTTAGGAGCAATCCACGGCTATTTCTAGTGTATGTGATAGGTTTAGGGATTGCGGTCAGCAGAGTTCCCACGTCTCAGAGCTCATCCTATATTATCAGTAACTATCAGGTCATTCCGTGTGCTCTTAACCACCAGGTCCATTATTGTCCTGACCACCAGGTCATAACACCCCAGTGTGTCCAGCAATCTGCCCCCGTGTGTCCAGCATTGCCCCAGTGTGCCCAGCAATCTGCCCCATTGTGTCCAGCAATCTGCCCCAGTGCATCCAGCAATCTGCCCCAGTGTGTCCAGCATATTGCCCCGGGCCCCCCCGGATTGTCGTTCGCAACCCCCCCAAAAAAAACGAGTTCTCTTCACATGACCAGCGCTCCAGCGGTGGGCTCCCTCTAGCAGCGTGGACTCGCCGGCGACTCACAATGACATCAGATGCCGGCAACGTGTGTGCTGCGCCTGCGGCTGACTTCAGCTGCCAGCCTCCAATTGGCTGGTGGCTGTTGTTAACTTGTTAACTATTGACGTGCGGGCGAGCGCCCGCACGTCAATCGGTGAAACTGCCACAGCGTCGGTAGGGGCCCGGTGAGCAGATGAGACGGGGCCCAATGCGGGCTCCCTCTGCCCACTGGGCAAATACGCCAGTCAGGGCAGTAATGCCCTGATGGCGGCAGGCAATCTGAGCGGTAGCCCAGGGCCCCCCCACACCACTGGGCCCTGGGCTACCGCTTAGATTGACCCTATTATAATCCGCCCCTGATAAGACGTATTTGCATACCAACGTCATAGTTGCTAACACAACACCTGATAAAATGACAGATTTCATATTATGATAATTCAAAAGGGATTATTTTAATGCTATATAGCTCTGGCTGGGATAGCACACGTGCAGGGTCACGTGTGTAACAGATATTAAGTGCAACAGTAAAAAGTGCTTGGCAGTTAAACAATGGCATTGAAGCTGATGTTCCTTTCTTCTCTTCTTTTCTTCACACAGGTATTTAATCCATCACCCATTTGTGTGCTCTGACAAGTGTGAACAGAACCATATCTAGCAAGCTTTTTTCATGGTGTTTAATCCATCACTCCTGTGGTGCATTTTTTTCCACTGTTATATGGCCTTATTCAGATTGGTTGTTTAACCTGCGTAGTAATGCCTGCTCTGACTTTGTGCTAATAGGTTAATTGCTGATTGTTGCCATTTGGTGCCTGATTCTAGCAGACATTTCCTTTCATAAATATTTAGCTCTGGCTGGGATAGCACGCGCGCAGGGTAACATGCGCAACAGATATTAAGTGCAACAGTATAAAGTGCTTGGCAGTTGGATAATGGCAGTTGGACAGGGCAGGAGACAGGTACGATGCATAAGTTTTTCAAACAATCATGCTTCTTGGTCAGTCATACTACATTATGCATTTATCATATCAATCTGCTTCTTATTTTTTTACTTCTGCTTTTTCACAACTCTCCCGCCCTTTACACATTCTGTGTACTCTCTCCATATACACCCCTCCCTTCTCCCCTCTCCCATGTATAGCTCTGAGGCTCTACTGACATTTCTTACCCACTCCAAACCATACAATACCTCCATTCAGCACTCAAAATGTTCATACAAATCATCTCACCACCTGCTCTTTCTGTTTTTTCTCCATTTAGTAGTTGTAGGCGACATCTCCAAAACCCTGTGCCTCCCTCTACCAGCATACATTACTCTTCTCCAGCTTTATATAGAAACCCTGCTAATCTTGTTAACATTCAGTGTGTGGCACCCCTAGGGGTATTTGCCACAAAAATAGTTACTGACACTAAATACACATACTAAAATAGCAAGACTGCACTACCACCTCCAGCCAGAAGGGGGAGCTCCAGAGACTCCCCTTGATCCATTCTGGTCTGAGAAAAGAACTGGCAGTTGGGCTAAGGAGTTGAAAGTGAGAGGTCATACAGCTGAATTTCTAACAGCCCTATGACGGTTTCCAGGCCCAAATCACCGGCCTGAGGAGAAGAGGGACAGAGAAAAAGGACATTGTGAGAACCAGGTAGCATTAATCACTACTCAGAACAGGCGCAAAGACGGATACCGGATCCGTGGCTTTATTCATTATATATAATACAGCAACCGGAAAAACGTGAGGTGATATCAGCTTCACTAGGGCCGGACGCAGCAACAGACACAGAGTTCAGTGGTACTCCCGGAGGGGGTAAGCCGATAAAAGGACTCGGGTTGCCCGTTGTACCAGGACCCAGAGGGGACAGATTGGGCCGGCAGCCAGTTCACATACAGCAGCAGGGCCACATAGAAACTGCGTACAATAAGAGGTGAAGACCCCGTCAGGGTCAAAGTAACTCAGAGTTCCCATACAGACTCCGGTGACAGGACTGGTTGTAAATCCCTTTATGTTGCAGTAAACTGGTTAAATGTTTCAGTGCCTCAGTCTTTCATTTGGACAATAGCCATCTATCCAGGATCGGGATCATCACCGCTGGGAGAACCTGCTGCTGATCAAGTAAGTGCCTGTTCCCTCACGCACGATACCCCTTACACTGTGCATTGCCTGAGACCACAGCACTGGGTCAAGCCACCCGTGACATCCCCCTCAAGAGACAGACCCCATTGGTCCGGTGCTGGGTACCCCGGTCTCCTGGGCGTCACACTTGGCGTCACGAACAGGATCGAGCCAGCCCGTATACCGGGTATTGTGTGCCGTGATTGGAGCCCAAAGCTGTGAAAACTTGGATGAAAAATGTTGAAAATTGACTTTATTAAAGAAAATTCCGTTCCCCATTGAAAACTATTGAAAGTGACTTTTCCCCATTGGTTATAATGGAGTAAAGATGGACGCCATCCCCTGAGGTAATCACCTCATAACCGTTAGGCACGAGATTGTTAATTGAGCTACGCCATTACCTGAGCCCCAGTCTGACTGAAAAACTTCAGAATCCGCCGTTACAGAGCGCGCGGCGGGCGGGAGCAGCAGGGGGCGTGTCATTGTGAGCGGCACCAAGCTGAGCGTTCTGACGTCAGAGCAAGGGGAAAACCAATCCTGCTGCATGGTGGAACGAATCTACACTATCCTGACGGAAGCGGAGGACCGGAAGGGTCCGGATTAACTAAGGGGGCACAGTATGTCGCAGCACGGAGCCGCCGCAGCACCCGGCGACGCTAATGCAGCTGAAAGACAGAGTGTCGATAGAGAGTCCGGCAGCGCAGCGGTGCAAGGAGTGGCGACCATCATGCCGGTGCTGATGCCATATACCCCGGGTGGCCCGTGGCTTCCAATGTATGAAGGTGAGCCTAATACCCTTGACGATTTCAGAGAAAAGATGCTGGCCCATTTTGACATGTTCCCCGTGGGTGAAGTTCAGCGTGTTAGTCTCCTGATGATGTAGTTAAGTGGCCATGCTAAGCGAGAAGTCACAGCATGGGCAGCTGATCTAAAAGGCACTGTTGAACGCATATTTGCTGGATTAAAAGCTACATTTGAAACCACTGCCAGCAGCAAAGCTAAAGTACGATTCTTTAATTGCAAACAAAAAGCTAATGAGGGCGTGAGAGACTTTGCCTTAAACCTGCAGGAAGCCCTTAAATCACTTACACTGGCTGAACCCATTTTTAATACCGGAGCGGATAAACTGCTAAGAGATCAATTTATTGAGGGACTCTACACCCCTTCTCACCGGGGGCATGTGAGCATGCTTGTTTTTAAGAACCCTGAATTGACATTTGCCCAATTAAAGGAGAGCGCTATACGTCTCCAGCTGGCAGAGGCACCTCGGGATCAGGATCCTGCGCAACCCATGGCAGAAGCACCTCAACAACAGGGAGTGCCAGTGACATCAGCTATGTCCGGGGCCATTGCTAAGCCCCTAGGGCCCAGTACTAATGAGGTTCTTCAACAAAAGCTTGACTCTTTAACTGATGTTGTTGCTTCAATGGCTAAAACCATGCAGGAGATGAGAGGACCCAAGATGGAGTTGGCAAACCGTAGAGAGGATGTTCCATGGATGAGACCCCGAAGATACCCGACATGGAGAGGACGACCCCGCGACCGCTACCAACTGGATGGACAGCCCATTTGCCGCCGTTGCCAGCAGCCAGGCCACTTTGCACGAGATTGTAATTTAAATGGGAATCCCCTGGGAATGTGGGCCGCTTCGCAGGAATGAACTTTCAAGGCCCAACACCCTGGCACGACAGGTACATCGGAGGACGACCCATTATCCCTATCGTGCTGGACGGAATTCCCCTCAACGCTTTGCTGGACACAGGCTCCCAGATTTCATCTATACCGTATATCCTTTATAAGAGGTACTGGGCTGATGCAGATATTGATAAAGGACCCTCTGATGTTGAACTAGATATATGGGCCCGTAGTGGTAAGTTGGTACCGAAACTAGGATTCAGGGATATGACCATAAAGATTGGTAAAGTAGAATTGAAGAAACAGGGTATAATTGTTGTTGATGTTGACCGGCGTAACTGTGAACCAACTGTATTGATAGGAATGAATGTGTTAGAGAACTGCTTTTCCGAAGTTATTTCTGTCTTACAACAAATTGCTGAAACTGCCCAATCCTGCCAGCAGAGAGTTCTCCAGAGGGAAATAAAAGTATTGATGTTAAGGCAACAGGTAGAAGTTGCAGGTGGAGAAATCGGCAGTGTGAGGGTAAGTGATCCAACATCTATTGTAATCCCACCAAAAACAGAAATGCTGGTATGGTGTAGAGCAGCCATTGGTACTAAGGGATGAGATTATCAAGCCTTAATAGAACCAGTGTACACCGACAGCAGGCCCACTATACTCACAGCACGAGGGGTAGTCGAGGTACACCGGGGACGAGTGCCGGTACGACTTTTGAACTGTGGAGAGGAAGAGGTCACTTTGCCAAGGTATGCTACAGTGGCAAAGCTATATACTGTTGACAACAATGCCATCACAACCATTGAGCCCTTAGAACCAACCTGTCAGGTGGAAGGCAACGGCTCAGATGGAGAATTGGAGGATTGGTGCCAACAGCTACACGTGGGCATAAATTCAACACCTACCCATCAAAAGCAAGGGGTGTACAGGCTAGTGACGGAATATGAACAAGTCTTCAGTAAACACCCATTGGACTTCGGACGGATAGAAGGGGTAGAACACACAATCCCCACCGGTGACCATCCCCCAATAAAAGAAAGATATAGACCCATACCGCCCGCTCACTATCAATGTGCAAAAGATATGCTGAGGGAGATGAAACAGGCCGGGGTAATAAGAGACAGCTGTAGCCCCTGGGCGGCCCCTCTAGTGATTGTCAAAAAAAAAGATGGAACCATGAGAATGTGCGTAGACTACCGGCAGATTAATAACATCACCCATAAAGACGCCTACCCTTTGCCTAGGATAGAAGAGTCCTTGACCGCTTTGAAATCTGCTAATTATTTTTCCACCTTAGACTTAACAAGCGGGTATTGGCAAGTCCCTGTGGCTGAGAGAGATAAGGAAAAGACAGCATTCACCACACCAATGGGTCTAAGTGAATTTAATCGCATGCCGTTCGGACTCTGCAATGCATCCGGTACCTTCCAGCGGCTGATGGAATGCTGCCTCGGACACAAGAACTTCGAGACCGTCCTCCTGTACCTAGATGATGTGATCGTCTACTCAAAGACTTACGAACAACACTTAAAAGACCTGGCAGAAATGTTCGAAGCCTTATCCAGGTATGGCATGAAAATCAAGCCATCCAAATGTCACCTTCTCAAGCCAAAGATACAGTACCTGGGACACATCGTGAGTTCGGAGGGAGTAGCACCGGATCCCGAGAAAATAACCGCCATAAGGGATTGGCCGAGACCTACCAGCGCAAAAGAAGTGAGGCAATTCCTGGGATTGGTGGGTTACTATCGCAGATTTATGAAAGGATTTACCAAGTTGGCAGCACCCTTGCAAGATGCCTTGGTAGGGCAGACGAAGAAACCTTCAAACCGAAACCCTCCTTTCCAGTGGAACGACGAAAGGGAAGACTCCTTTGAACAACTAAAGAAGGCACTAACCGGTGAAGAGGTTCTGGCATACCCAGATTACCATCAACCTTTCATCCTCTACACCGATGCCAGTAATGTGGGACTAGGAGCGGTGCTGTCACAAAAGCAAGAAGGTCGGGAGAAAGTCATCGCCTTTGCAAGTAGAAAGCTCCGGCCTACTGAAAGAAATCCAGAAAATTATAGCTCCTTCAAATTGGAACTACTGGCAGTAGTTTGGGCTGTGACTGAACGTTTCAAACACTATCTGGCCGCTGCAGAATTTATTGTCTATACTGACAACAATCCGTTGACCCACCTGGACACAGCCAAATTTGGTGCGTTAGAACAGCGATGGATAGCCCGGTTATCTAATTACAACTTCAAGATCAAGTATCGAGCAGGTCGCAAGAATGGAAATGCCGATGCCCTATCCCGGATGCCACACTTGAGAGATGTAGAAGAAGAAACGGGGGAGCTTGAAGAAATTGAACTACCAGCCTTCCATCATCCCAAGGCAAAACATCATCAGTCAAGTACCTATAAGAAACAACAAGAGGTGAATTTTAATCCGTTAGCACACCATAGATGGGCTGACACCCAAGACAGCAATCCGGCTGTGAAGTTGGTGAAGGAACTGTTAACTGAGCAAAGTGCATATCCCGATGAGGATGCCCCAGAAGAGACGCATCAACTCTGGAAAGAGAGAGGCAAAATGTTCCTGTATCAAGGGAAGCTCTGTAGAAGGTACACCAATCCGAAAACACATGAATTGGTTTGGCAGATTATCGTGCCTAAACAAGATGTCAAGATGGTCCTCGAAGCTTACCATAATGGTGCTGGTCACTTCGGTTGGAAAAAGTTAGAAGTACTTCTAAGAGAAAGATTTTATTGGGTCGGGATGAGAAAATCAATCGAACAGTGGTGCAGAAATTGTGGCTCGTGCAACCTCAGAAGAAACGATCAAAAGAACCAAAGAGCACCACTGCAGCCCATAATCACCAAACAACCACTTGAACTTGTAGCCATGGACCACGTGAAGTTGACACCAAGCCGGTCCGGCTATGTCTATGCCTTGACCATCGTGGACCATTATTCACGCTTCTTGGTAGTAGTACCCGTAAGAGATCTGACAGCAAAAACAGCAGCCAAAGCGTTCCAAACGTACTTTTGTAGACCCCATGGATATCCGGAACAGGTTCTTACCGACCAAGGTACAGCCTTTGAATCAGAGATCTTCAGAGAATTCTGTAATATGTATGGTTGCAAAAAGATCCGGACGACGGCCTATCATCCACAAACAAACGGCTTATGCGAGAAGATGAACCATATTGTAATAGACCTACTAAAGACTTTACCTGAGACAGAAAGGAATCAATGGCCAGAGAAATTGCCTGACTTGGTGGATCTGTATAATCATGTCCCGGTGAGCTCCACCAACTGCACTCCAGCTTACCTTATGCGTGCAAGACCCGGCCAATTACCAATCGATCTAGAAATGGGAATTCTGAAACCAGACGCAGAAGTTCAAGACTCCAATTGGGATATCATACGGCAAAAGCAGTATCGCCAAGTGCAAGAGAGTGTGGAAAGAAGCCTTCAGCAAACTAGGGAAAGACAAGAGCGAACTTTCAACCAGAATGCTCTAGCGACCCCATTAAGACCGGGTGACCAAGTGCTCAAGAGAAATCGTCGAACCAATAAACTAGACAATCAGTGGGAAGCCGTACCCTACACAGTTTTACCAACAAGAATGGATAATCCTAAAATGTGTCTCATTAGCAAAAACGGAGGCTTAACATCTGTACTAATGTCAAGAGACAATCTTAAATTATGTCCGGAAGCATTGAAAGAGCCAGAAGTTGTCCAGCCAGAACCAGAAGTTATTCAACCCATACAGGTTCAACCAGTAAAGAAAAAAGAAAAGGAAATGTATCACACCTGTATAGGAGACTTTCCCAAAACCCTACTAACATACCATGGTGCAGTAGTGGTTCCCATGGTGGCCTTTTACCCAACACCGAACCCAATACCAGAAGTCCCAAGACAGGAAGAGGCTGACTCCGTACTACAGGAGGTTCCAGGCCAGGAAGAACAGATTCCTGATCAGAGTAATCCCATTCACGGTGGACTTGCCAACTCCATAGTCGTGGAATTATCTTTAGCAGAGCGGGCAGATACTACATCCGCAGTAGACAGTAGTACACCACATGAAGAGACACCGCTATTACGTAGATCACAGCGTAGTACCCAGGGTCAATTACCGGCCAGGTATGCGGATTACAAACTATAAAACTATAGTCATTGTTATCATTCTGCAACGTTTAAGCCCAGTACCTACAGAGACTTGTCTGTATGAACTTCTTACATATTCTTGAACTTTTTATCAGCCCGGGGGCACTAAATCAAAGCTCTGGAAAGACTGCTTTTTGAACTTTGCTTTTTGCTCTTTTTGAACTTTCTTTAGACTTTATATTGATAACTCCGTTGGAAAAATGGAACTAAATTCCTGGACACAAAGTGCAGTACCTTTCCTAGTACCTTCAAGGATAGAACTGTATTAATGGATGCTATTTGAAGTGACTTTTTACAGAACTCTATTTTTGTTTCTTTGAGTGGTTTTTGTAACTTTTCATTTTTAAGACTCTGTACATATTAATTGTTATTTCAAAATGTTATCGTCCCACAGTCCCGGAGTACTGTTCTTAACTAAGGTGGAATGTGGCACCCCTAGGGGTATTTGCCACAAAAATAGTTACTGACACTAAATACAAATACTAAAATAGCAAGACTGCACTACCACCTCCAGCCAGAAGGGGGAGCTCCAGAGACTCCCCTTGATCCATTCTGGTCTGAGAAAAGAACTGGCAGTTGGGCTAAGGAGTTGAAATTGAGAGGTCATACTGCTGAATTTCTAACAGCCCTATGACGGTTTCCAGGCCCAAATCACCGGCCTGAGGAGAAGAGGGACAGAGAAAAAGGACATTGTGAGAACCAGGTAGCATTAATCACTACTCAGAACAGGCGCAAAGACGGATACCGGATCCGTGGCTTTATTCATTATATATAATACAGCAACCGGAAAAACGTGAGGTGATATCAGCTTCACTAGGGCCGGACTCAGCAACAGACACAGAGTTCAGCGGTACTCCCGGAGGGGGTAAGCCGATAAAAGGACTCGGGTTGCCCGTTGAACCAGGACCCGGAGGGGACAGATTGGGCCGGCAGCCAGTTCACATACAGCAGCAGGGCCACATAGAAACTGCGTACAAAAAGAGGTGAAGACCCCGGCAGGGTCAAAGTAACTCAGAGTTCCCATACAGACTCCGGTGATAGGACTGGTTGTAAATCCCTTTATGTTGCAGTAAACTGGTTAAACGTTTCAGTGCCTCAGTCTTTCATTTGGACAATAGCCATCTATCCAGGATCGGGATCATCACCGCTGGGAGAACCTGCTGCTGATCAAGTAAGTGCCTGTTCCCTCACGCACGATACCCCTTACACTGTGCATTGCCTGAGACCACAGCACTGGGTCAAGCCACCCGTGACATCCCCCGCAAGAGACAGACCCCATTGGTCCGGTGCTGGGTACCCCGGTCTCCTGGGCGTCACAAGTGCATGCCTTCTCCTATCGCTTTCCACTGTGCTCTCTGGAATGCACGGTCTGGGTGTAATAAACAAACTTACATTCACAATTCCTTCCTCTCTAATTTCCTTAACCTTCTGGCTATTACAGAAACCTGGATCCAGCATTCAGACACCCCCGCCGCTGACACTCTCTTGTTTGGTGGGCTGAAATTTTCACATACTGCCAGACCAGATAACAGACAGGATGGAGGTGTTGGTTTGCTCCTTTCATCACAATGTGCTTTCCAGGTCATCCCCCCCCGGTTCCCTCACTTACATTTCCTTCCTTTGAAGTCCACACCGTCAGACTCTTTAAGACCTTCTCCTTGGAAGTGGCAGTTGTTTATCGCCCTCCAGGCTCCTCCTGCCAGTTTCTAGACCACTTTGCCACCTGGCTTACTCACTTTCTATCCTGTGACATCCCACCCTCAACATGGGAGACTTTAACATCCCCATCAATGATCCTCTCTCCCAATCTGCCTCTCATATTCTTTCTCTAATTTCTTCATTCGGCCTCTCACAGTTTACTAATTCTCCTACGTATGAGGACGGGAATACTCTGGACCTGGTTTTCTCCAATCCCGGCTCGCTGCACGACTTTACTAACTCCCCTCTCTCACTCTCGGACCACAACCTTCTTCCCTTCTCTGTCAAGAATTGTCTCCTCACCCAGGACACCCTCCACTTACCATTAATACCCAGCAGCTTATGGACAATCTCCACACATCTTTAGCCCAATCTCCTGTCCAGATTTAGCATTGCCACGCTTCAATAATACACTGAAGAACGCCCTAGATGAAGCAGCACCTTTTACAAGCAGAAAGACCTGACACAGACAATGGCAGCCCTGGCACACTATGCAACCACGCTTTCTTCAGCGTTGCTCAAGGTGTGCAAAGCAGCAGTGGAGAAAATCTCTCTTATAAGAAGACTTCATCCACTATAAGTTCATGCTCAAAACCTATAACTCTGCCCTTCATCTGGCCAAACAATCCTACTTCACCACCTTCATTACCTCACTATTAGTGTTGAGCGATACCTTCCGATATTTGAAAGTATCGGTATTGTATCGGCCGATATCCGAAAAATATCGGATATCGCCGATACCGATACCCGATACCAATACAAGTCAATTGGACACAAATATCGGAAGGTATTCCTCGATGGTTCCCAGGGTCTGAATGAGAGGAAACTCTCCTTCAGGCCCTGGGATCCATATTCATGTAAAAAATAAAGAATATAAATAAAAAATATCGATATACTCACCCCTCCGACGGACCCTGGACCTTAGCGGTGTAACCGGCAGCCTCCGTTCCTAAGAATGCAGGGTGAAGGACCTTCAATGACGTCACGGCTTGTGATTGGTTGCATGACCGCTCATGTGACCGCTCACGTGACCAATCACAAGCCGCGACGTCATCGCAGGTCCTTCACTCGCTCATTCTTAGGAACAGAGGCTGCCGGTTGCAGCGGTTACAACCAGGGCGCGTCCGAGGGTGAGTATATCAATATTTTTTATTTCTATTCTTTATTTTAGACATGAATATTCATCCCGATACCGATTCCCGATATCGCAAAAATATCGGAACTCGGTATCAGAATTCCGATACCGCAAATATCGACCGATACCCGATACTTGCGGTATCGGAATGCTCAACACTACTCACTATCCAACAACCCAAAACGACTTTTTGAAACCTTAACACTAGGACTACTGGACTCGTGACCCCGCCTAGAACTACTGAAAGGAGTCATTTTGACTCCTTGCTTGTTTTCGTTTATTTTTAGAGTTTCATTTGTGGTTATTTATTAATAATTATATTTTTGTAATGTATTATTATTGTGAGATCCAACAGTAATGCTTTTGATTGTTTTTTTTTCTGCTTTTCTTATTTTTCTACAGAAAATAACTATAATTATAATAGACGTTTTTCAAACATTTTTTTTATTCAAGTGCACACATATAAACAACAACTGAAGAACAAAAAGCAGAGAAAATGTAGGTGGAGGAGCATAAAAATGAAAATATGGCGCAGAATTCACCTTCTAAACATTTGGTGTTTCGCATTTTAGGCATTGCCTTTGATTTATGGCAGTACATTGCCCACACAAAGACTTACCACAAGTCTTACAATTGCCGACAGATCTATTTTTCTTGCACTTTTCTTTGATCTGGCAAAATTTTGTTTGAACCATCACTTCTGAACATGTAGAAACTTGGGACGTGGAACCCTTTTCCCTATCTGTGACATAAGGACCACTCAACTCTCTCACAAGCGTTTGCAAAAATGCCTTGCGTGACATTTTTTGGTGGGTAATCTCCTTGAATATTATACATGCATTTATACCCGCAAAGTCTAAGGCATTTTCAAATGCATGAACAGGCCATCTCCTTGTGGATGTTCGTGTGGTATATTTTCGTGCCATCTGATCCACTACATCTACTCCATATTTTGTTTCATTGTAATACTTTACCGTTTCTGGAGTTTTTTTTAGCGGAATCAGACGCAACAACAACATCTGGATGGACGGAACTCAAAATGACAACATTTTTGTTGGGCTTTCCTTGATATACTGTAAGTGTAAAATTGTCTTCATTTCTAAACACTTTAGTGTTGTACAATTCCTCTTTCATGGATTTTATTTCTTTAGGCACTTCTCGCCTTATCTTATTCAGTGTTCCCACGATGGTTGTTCCTTTGCTTTTTAGCTGTTTAGCTAATTTTAATGAAGTAAAATAATTATCGGTTGTAACATTGTGACCTTTTTTCAAAAACGGGTCCAATAACTTCATTACCACATGGTCAGCTAAACGGTCCTCAGCACGGCGTGTGTCACCTTTGCCTAGATAAGGGAAGCCATTTGCCAGATATTTGCTCTCCTTATCAACAGCTAGCCAATATTTGTGGCCATATTTATCTGGTTTGGAAGGCATGTACTGCGTGAATGGACACCTAGTTTTGCTTGGGAAAAGTTGCTCATCCACCGTTATGTATGGGCCAGGGTTGTAACACGCAATACAATTTTCAATAAACCTGTCCCACACAGTAGAAAATAGAGCAAACTTGTCCGTTTGCAGTCTCTCCGATCGAGTAGATTTCTCATCAAATCTGAGAAACCTCATAATTTCAACAAAGCGGTCCCTAGACATTGTCGCTTTGCAAAACGATATTCCCCAGTCATTACACCAAATACTGCTAATCGAGTGACGGTTCGTGCCAGATATTCCACGAGCATAGAATATCGCAATGAATGCATCTAGCTCCTCATCAGATAGAGTAAACTGTAAATTATTGTTCCTGCATGCTTCTGCAAGCGTACAGTTCTTTATATGTGTCAATATATATGAATCAAAAAATAAACGCCATGCGCTCAAAGGACTATCGATAATGATATTTCTTCTGGCGTATCCTGTAGGGCCAGGTGCTTCTCGAAGAATATTTTGGCTGTCACACCTACCAGGCAAGTGTTGTCCAATTTCAACAGGTTTCCATTGAATACCATCCGCTGAAACTAGTATTCCTTCAGATTCGCCTTCTCTGGTGTTTGTTGTTGCATTACCTTCGCCGCCATCGTTATCTGTTGTTCTTTCATTTCTGGGACGTTTTGCTGATTTTTTCTGTCCACGACCAGGAGGATGGTCACGAGGCAACATAACTGCATGAGCCCGATCCCCAGTTGATGTGCTTGGAATATCTGGAAAAAAGTTGATGAATATTTAGAATTTTTGTTTTGTAAGGGTCCGTGCACACTGGCTGGATTAGCGGCGGAATATCCGACCGGATATTCTCACCACAATCCGGCCCGTACCTGCCCGCTCAGGTACAGAGCGGCGTTTCATACCTGAAGCTCCGCTCAGAACCCCGGGCTGGAGCCGCCGTCTGGGACGGAGCCGTGCTCGCGCGTAAGCAAGCGCTGCTCTGTCCCTGACAGCGGCTCCAGCCCGGGGTTCGGAGCGGAGCTTCAGGCATGAGCGGGCAGGTACAGCCTGTATTGCGGCAAGAATATCCAGATGGCTATTCAGCCAGAATTCTGCTAGTGTGCACAGGCCCTAACTCAGTGTGTGGAAGAACAAATAAATACACATAACTAATTACCTTCTGGATTTGTTCCTTCTGAGTCTTCAGATTCACTTGATATGTTCTGAGGAATGAAATCTTCATCACTGTCAGAATCAAATACATGTTCCTGCAATTCGGATTCCGATTCATCCTCCGGTATGGATTGCAAAGTAGCCAGAATATCCTGAGGCTTTATCAAACGTCTTCTCTCCATATTCCTCACAAATTCCATAATTCTATATAGTTCCCTGCTGAAAAATAGAAATGAAATGAAAACTAAAAGAAATAATAACTGTTCTGCCACCTTCAAAAGTAGGTGGGCTGAATCAGTTGACAGACAGCTAAACTATTTCATAACAATTCATACCTGTATGAGTCTTCAGAGCTCGTATGTCTGCGTCTTTTCTCTTTGTCTCTTCAGCTGAACTGAAAGTAAAGTTACTATCCAGAATACTGTCTCCTGCAAGGACCTTAGAAAAACACCACCCTTCATTAGCATAACATAAGAGCCTAGAGTAAACAAGCTATTTTGTTCAGCATTACACAGTAATACAAGCAGGTAAAACACAAGGAAAATGTGAAAAGTTGGCATGTAACTTGAACTACATCTATATGAACATCAGGGTAAATAAGACAGAGTGAAAAAATTATGCACAAAACTTTATAGCAACATTTAGTGACAAAAGGACCTCAAAATATAGTAGGGAGTCAAAATGACTCCCTTCAGTAGTTCTTGGTAAATTTTGAAAAAAACGCGCAAATTTTTTACCAAAATTATTTATTCTCACAAAATCTTTTTTCACATCATATTTGAGGAAAAGTCACCGAGTTTCAAGCCGGAATTCTGAAAAATGTAGTCACAGAAGAGAAATAAAAAACAAAAGGAGTCAAAATGACTCCATCAGTAGTTCTAGAAACCTAAAATACAGGCCCCCATCACCAATCTCAGTGGTGAGGATCTGGCCACTTATTTACTAGAAAAAATCAACCACATCCATAAGGATATCTCAGCCCAATCTCCTCAGTGCCTGGATCCCCTTCCCTGCTGCACCTCAAGCTCACTAGACATCTTTGAGCTTGTTTCAGAAGAAGTTTCCAAGCTCCTCGCTTCTGCTCAGCCTACAACCTGCAACAGTGACCCCATTCCTTCACATCTCCTGCAATCTCTCTCACCAGTGGTCACCACTCACCTGACTAAAATATGTAACCTCTCTCTTTCTTCAGGTATCTTTCCCTCCTCATTTAAACATGCAATCATAACCCCTTTACTTATAAGCCATCCCTGGACCAGAACTGCACTGCTAAATACAGACCTGCCTCTAACCTTTCCTTCATCTCTAAACTCCTGGAATGCTTGGTCCACTCCTGTACAATCCGCTATCTCTCGGATAACTCTCTTCTTGACCCCTTACAATCTGGTTTCCGCTCTTTACACTTTACTGAAACTGCCCTCACTAAAGTATCTAATGATCTAATAACAGCTAAATCCAAAGGTCATTGCTCCCTGCTGATTCTCCTGGATCTTTCTGCCACATTTGACACTGTGGATCACCAGCTCCTCCTCACTATGCTCCGCTCCATAGGCCTCAAGGACACAGCCTTTTTCTGGTTCTCTTCCTACCTTTCTGACCGCTCCTTCACTGTATCTTTTGCCGGCTCTTCTTCCTCTCCTAGTCCCCTTACTATCGGGGTTCTGCAGGGCTCAGTCCTGGGCCCCTCCTCTTCTCTCTATACACTGCCCCCGTTGAACAAACAATCAGCAGATTTGGGTTCCAGTACCATCTCTATGCTGACGACACCCAATTATACACTTCTTCCCCTGACATCACCCCTACCCTAATTCAAAATGCCAAGGATTGTCTGTCTGCTGTCTTTAACATCACGTCCTCCCTCTATCTGAAACTAAACCTCTCCAAAGCGGAACTTCTTGTGTTTCTCCCTTCTACTAACCTCACTTTTCCCAACATCGAAATTACCCTGGAGGGTTCAACCACAACTCCCAAGCAGCATGCCCGCTGTCTTGGGGTCATATTTGACACTGAACTTTCCTTTACTCCCTATATCCAATCACTCACTCTATCTTGTCACCTGCATCTTAAAAATATCTCCAGAATCCGATCTTTTCTCACCTTTGAAACTGCTAAGACTCTTATTGTCGCTCTTATTCATTCTCGTCTGAACTACTGCAACTCTCTTCTGATCGGTCTCCCTCTTACCAAACTTTCTCCTCTCCAATCCATCTTGAATGCGGCAGCCAGGGTCATATTTCTGTTCAGCCACTTCACCGATGCCTCCATCTTGTGCCAGTCATTACACTGGCTACAAATTTGCTGCACAATCCAGTATAAACTTATCTCTCTCACCCACAAAGCTCTCCACAGTTCTGCACCGCTTTATATCTCCTCTCTCATGTCTGTCTATCACCCCTACGTGTTCTACAAATGACCTAAGACTAACATCCCCCGTAATCCAAACCTCGCACCTCCATCTCCAAGACTTCTCTCGTGCTGCGCTAGCTCTCTGGAATGCACTTCCCCAGAGGATCAGACTGATATGTAGCCCTGACCTATTCAAGCATGCTTTAAAAACCCATCTCCTCAAACACACCTACCACATCAACTACTCAGTAAATTAACTTTGCCCGGTTCCCTCCTTCCAAATATTATTCTGAATCTGCACCGTACTATTCATCTGTCTCCACACCCTCCATGCACATCATAACTGCACTTGATACTTGACTATTGCACTTAACCCCTTAATGACCGCCAATACGTCTTTTAACTGACCTGAGATATAAGAGAATAGCCTCCCCATACAGATGACAATCCAGCATCTGTTGGTTGTACACTATAGCTGACAACTTGCTGTACCAGCCACGATCAGTATTTGCACCATCTAAATCTGTTTAACCCCTTAGATGCTGCTGTCAATAGTGACTACATCATTATAAAAGGTTAACAGAGTGTGGGGGCTTCTTCTTTGTCACAATTGGTGCCCTCAGATCATGATTTTGTTGTCCTGATGTTTGCCATGGCAATTCATGACCAAATAGCGGCCTTAGAGTCTGACGGCTGTTGTAATCTGTTTAGAAGTTAGCAACATTTAGGTGGTAAAAATACACATTTTCATTTCTGTCATACCACTTTGCATTAATTCCTGTAAAGCACCTGAAGGGTTAATAAACTACCTGACAGCAGTTTTCAATATGTTTAGGTGTGCTGTTTTTAAAATGGTATCATGTGTGTGGGTTTCCCAATATATGGGACCCCTAAAATCACTTCAAACATGGATACGTCCCTAAAAAAATAAATTTTGTAAATTTCTGTGAAAAAATGAAAAATTGCTGCTACATTTTTAAACCTCCTAAAATGCTAACAAAATAAAATAACATTTTACAAATGGTGCTGATGTAAAGCAGACATGTGGGAAATGTTATTTATTAATGGTTTGCTGTTGTATGACTATCTGGATTAAAGGGATAATCATTCAAATTTAGAAAATTGCTAATTTTTTAACATTTTTCTCAAATTTTTGATATTTTTTATAAATAAACACAAAAAATGTTGAACAAAATTTACCATTATCATAAAGTATAATGTGTCACGAAAAAACAATCTCAAAATCACTGGGATTTGTTGAAGCGTTGCAGAGTTATTACCACATAAAGTGACACTGGTCAGATTTCAAAAATTTGGCTCGGTCACTAAGGGGTTAAACACACGGGCTGATGACCAGATCATGAGATCATGCAGCTTTATAAGAAAATCCATATTTATTATAATTGCCAGACCTGAAATAACAAGCACTTTTCACCTATTGTGTCCCCCATTTACTTGTAGATTGTAAGCTTGTGGGCAGGGACCTCACTCCTAATGTCACTGTTTAAATTGTCTTAACTTTTATTGAATTTATTGTCTGTACATGTCCCCGCTTAATTGTAAAGTGCTGTGGAATATGTTGGCGCTGTATAAATAAAAAATATTATTATTATAATTATTAATCCTGTATTTTGGAAACATGATTTGTGGAATTTTAACGTTATACAAATAAAAAATTAGTAAGGGGATTCTGAAAACCGGAAATATATTCTAGATATGGATTTTTATTTATTTTCCTTGTATTTAACATATTTTGTTGTAGCATTTTGTTTGGGCCTTCTTATTATACAAAAATTCTTCAAAATCTAATAGGTAATCTTTACATTTACAACAAGAGGAAGGTTGGTAAAATAATACTCAATCTTTATAACATTGCAGAATAGTGAAAATATAAATTAAATTGCCTTAAAAACATTAATAAATGCTCAAATTTGCAATTCCGAGTGAATAATCTCTTAACAACAGGAAAAAGAAGCTAAAAAGAGGTTATTTCGCTCTCAATGGTGTACACATGCATTACATGCACTCCTCTGGCTTCACTGAGTTTTAATGAATATATATGTATATATATACAGTTATTTTTCATTAAAATGCCCAGCAAAATATAAAAAATTCCCATTTAGAAATAAAGATAATTGTTGAAAAATATTGATTTCTCTTCTTCTTGCAATCAAGGTTGTTAAATCTCAGTTAGCTCAGTTAGGAGCAAAAGTCAATCACACAATAAAAAATACCTCCTGAATAGGTATGAGCGGATACGTGGAAATTTTGGTTCTGGTACCTGACCCGAACTTTATTCCAAAGTTTTGTTTGGAAACCAGAGCTCTATCCGAACTTGAGCTTGAACCCGAATCCCATTGAGAGCAATGGGAGCCAAGCTTTTGAGCTTAAAAATTCTCTTTTTCTCCCTTCCCACAGAACTCTGAACATTGCAATGGACTTCAGGGAGAAGTTTGTGTTCGGCATTTAGCACCAGACACTAACTGTCCTGTACGAACCCCAAACTTTGAAGTTCGGATTCTCTCCTCTCTATTCTTGAATCAGCATAGTTTTTCTGATAATAGCAAAATGCCTTCCAGTGGTCAGCTGCCATTGATTGACTGCAGCCTTAAGTGTTCAATCATCGTAGAAGTCTGCCTTGATAAAAAAAATAAAGGCTGCAGTTGATTAGCGGCCGCTGAATCACTGCAGTGGTCACTCAACATATCAACGTCTCCCCCGTTAAAAAGGTAAGTAACCATTTTTTGTCTGTGATGGATATTGGTGCTGTTAAGTCCAATCCCTTTACGTGTGCTGCAAGGAATATGATACAATAAACATAGGAAAGTAAAAAATAAAATTTGTTTAAGAATTCCAGTTTGTCATAATACAAATTATTATTATTATTTATTATTATAGCACCATTTATTCCATTGTGCTTTACATGGCGTTTTCAATGTAAAATAAATTCCTAACAAACTGCAATTAAAATCAAAACCACCTTTTTGCCACGCATTGACTCTAATAGTATAGTAATCTTGTGACAGAGTATGAAAAATCATGTTTATTTGTTTTTTTCAACCTGGTCATCATAAACCATATATCTTGGATCTAAATGTTTGGGGCCAATAAAGTAAAAAAGTCTTTACCTCCCGTGTTACCATTCATGGTCCCAGGGCTCTTGTGTGGTTGTTGTGACATGTGACTCCAGTGCCCTATCAGTGCTGACATCAGTGTCCCTGCCTTCAGCCAAATTGAAGGTGAAGAGAAAGTGCATGCTGCAGCTGATTCCTGACTTCCTCTTCATGTTCAATTTGACAGGACGTGGGGACAATGACACGAGCATTAATTGGGTGCCTGAGTCAACAACAGCAAAGGAGCCCTAGAGAGAGCGAGTGTTGACACTATGAGAATGGCACCAGCACAGGAGGTGAGTATAGGCTTATCAATAGAGTTTAGACATTCTTGAAAAGATGTCAGATATAGCTTAGCTGTTTACGCTGCTTGATAAATGTCGAAAATCTATAGATTGTCTATTCTAGGTTTATACCTCTTATTAGATGTCTGATGTTGCGCAAAAAATTTGAACCAAAATTTTATTCTAATTTTTTGTGCATAATTTCACACATTAGACAATACCCCTTTTAATTAAGCCTTTTTACTCGTAAGGCAAGGTGTAGATATTGTCTGAAACATAATAAATTTAATTGACGTCATAAAAAGCAGTTTTTGGCATAAAGCAAAATAATTTTTAAATGTTTAACTGGATAAATCTCCTCCAATGTATTCACTGTTTGAATGGTATCACATTATTGTTTAAAGAGGATCAAGATAATGAAGAATCCTTAAAATAAGAATTTAATAAGGCTTTAAAATAGATCAGAGACTCATTATATTCATAGTAAGACATTGCCAACCACTGTAACCATTGTATATAATCACTTTCTTTATCTATGATTATTGGCAATTTTAAGCACATGATAAATCCTTCACTAGTCTCATGGAACATTTGATGCACATAATTTGTCCATTGAATGTCTCCTATGTTATATATTTAATCACTCCAATGTTTTGAGCTAATTATATTGCAAAACTTGCTGATGGGAATAGTTTGCCATGAGTGTCAGTATGATTGATTCCATGGAATTAACATGTTGAATATGTTAGAAAATTAGTCTGTTTTTCTGGTATTGCTATTACCATGGGAACAATATAATCATATTTAATAAACTGGATACATACATATTGTTATAGACTTTTTTTTTTTAGAAAAGAGCATGACTCCTTCTGAGAGAGGAGACAAATTAACGGTTATGCACTGGCAATAGTTATAACCACATCTATACAGTATATGCATATATAAGCATACTACTATTGTTAGGGCTGGTGGAATGCACCAAGTAAACATGCAGATAATATTGGTGCGTTCGCAGCCCGGGGTTCATCATGCAGGAGTGGAACCTGCTGCTAGTAAATGGCGGCACTATATGGTGGTATTACGCCTGAACAGACACGGGTTCTGTCACCCGGTCTGTATAGGAGCGTACTCTGTTGCTTCACAGAGTCGCCTGAATAAAAGATAATGCTGTGCCCTGTTAACATCACAGAGGATCACAGCTCTCTAACGGAGCAGGTAGCATATAGTGGTCATACAGTCAGCAACAACACTCAAACACCTCCTCTACGGAGGTGTCGGAATTCTAATGGCTATACGCCAGCCCTGAATTCATATACACAAACTCCTCTCCGGAGGTGCCGGAATTCTAGTTACTATACGCTGACCCTGAGCACATGCTGATTCTGACCATAAAGTAGCTAAGCTCATACACACATGAACTTAAGCTGATACTAGCTCATGGCTGTGCAGCCATGCAAACCTTTTATAGAGGAAGGTCTCCAGGACCATCCTAGTGGTCCAATAGGAACTGCTTCAGGACCTGAGCATGTGACCCCCGACCTCCAATGAGAGGTCGTCCCTTGGGCATGCCCAGAAGAGGAAAAGCAGGACTTAGTCCCAGGAGCATCTGCTCACTGCAGAATAGTGCTGGTTACAATGGCTGAGTCTGGAATAAAAGCAGTAACCAAGCGCACAGTATCTTCCTGAGCCAGATGCTGGGACCGACGTCTTCGCTGAGCAGGCCCCACTGCGGTCAGAGAAGAATGGGAGACCGCAGCGGAGGTGGTTCGAGATTCCCCCAGTGCAGCAGCGGGAACTCAACACCTAACAACTATATTACCAAAACGTCAGATAAAAATAGACTTACATTATATAAAACCAAACACAAAAAAACACATATTGGAATGGTTATGTTTTCTAAGAGATGTAAAATAAGTATTGGACATCAAAGCAATATTGTGAAACTGTGCACCAATATATATTCTTTTGTCAAAACAATGTGATGTTAATTCCACAGGTTGTAAAGCACCAAATCAAAATAATAAAAAATAAATCCCTAGCCTTGTCCAGGCGTTAAATAAAGAACACAGACCCTGGCTACTCGTACACGGCTGAGCTAATCCCAATAAGGTCAAACACAACAGCTATTGTCCATAGCAAACACTGATACTTGCAGTTTGGTACACATGCCCTGTCTTCTCAGAGAGAGATTCTGGCTTGTCCTTCACTTCTTTTCCAGCAAATCCACTCTGGTCAGCTTCCACCCAGCTTACTGACTTGGATGAACACATAACCTCTTAGGCCAGGTTCACATTGCGTTAACAGCAGCCTGTTCAACACATGCGTTAATGGGCTGCTGTTAACGCAAGTGCTGATGTGTCATCGCGCTAGCGCAGATAGAGCTAGCAGATGCTCTATCTGCGCTAGCAAGGACGGACCCGGAAACGCTGCAGCCCGCGTCCCAGGATCCATCACTCAATGAAGGCACATCGCTAGCGCACACCCATTGTGGGTGTGCGCTAGAGATGCATCCGACATAGGACATAATGGCAGCGTTAACGGACTACATTACACCGTGTTATGCCACGGTGTAAACGTAGTCCGTCTAACGGATGCCCATATCAAAGTGTGAACCCAGCCTTATACCTAATCACAGCCTGCTTAGCTAGGATTTAACCCTAACCTACCTGTTATTGCTTATAAATACTGTCTAAATTTATATACTGTAACTCCAAATTTGGATAGTGACACAAGCTTTGGCACCTTAGCTGCTTGCCAAAACATATTCAAGATGCAGTCATATAATTAATGTACCTTATATACTTGAGAATAAGCTGAGATTTTCAGCCCATTATCAGCCCCGGCTTATACTCGAGTCATTGTCCCTGGGGGGTCGGCGGGGGAGGGGGAGCGGCGGCTGTGACATACTCACCTGCTCCCGGTGCGGTCCCTGTATCTACGGTCTCCGGGCGCTGACAGCTTCTTCCAGCGTTGAGCGGTCACATAGCACCACTCATTACAGTGATGAATATGGACCCAACCCCACTCCCATAGGGGTGGAGCCGCATATTCATTAATGTAATGAGCGGTAACAGTGGCCGCTGAACGCTGGAAGAAGCTGTCAGTGCCAGGAAAGCAGAGATTAAGGAACCGCGCCGAGAGCAGGTGAGCATAATGGGGAGGGGGAGCACTGCGCGATATTCACCTGTCCTCGTTCCGGGCACTGCTCCGTCTTCCGCGTCCTCTGCTGTGACGCTCAGGTCAGAGGGTGCAATGACATGGTTAGTTTGCTCCCTCTGCCTGATCGTTAGTGCAGAGGACGTGAAAGACACAGCAATGCCGGAACGAGGAACGGTGAGTATTGCAAGTGCCGGGGGCAAATATCTCTATGGAGCATCTTATGGGGCCATATTCAACATTTGTGCATACTATATGGGGCAAATATCTTTATGGAGCATCTTATGGGACCATAATCAACATTTGTGCAGCAATATATGGGGCAAATATCTTTATGGAACATCTTATTGGGCCATAATCAATGTTTGTGCAGCACTATAACATAGTAACATAGTAACATAGTTAGTAAGGCCGAAAAAAGACATTTGTCCATCCAGTTCAGCCTATATTCCATCATAATAAATCCCTAGTTCTACGTCCTTCTACAGAACCTAATAATTGTATGATACAATATATACTGTAACATAGACCTCCTTACGTCAAGAGTAAGAAACTTTTCCTCTCCTGGATTTCTAGGATTAACACAAAATGAGGGTAATACAATCTCCTGACTCCTATGAAATTTAAGAACTACCTTAGGTAGATAAGCCAGATCTGGTCTAAGAACCACCCTGTCGTCATATGGAGGACAAACGGACAGGGCATGCAAATCACTCACTCTACGTGCAGATGTCAAGGCTACCACTAGCACTGTTTTGATAGTGATAAATTTTACTGATAACTCTGGCAAAGGCTCAAAAGGACTTCTAGTTAGAGCATCTAAAACCAGATTCAAATCCCAAGGGGGAATTTTCTGAATTACCACAGGTCTAGACCTACTACATGATTTAATAAAACGGGATACCCACTTATTGGAGGCTAAATTACAATTATATAAAGCTCCTAACGCCGATACTTGAACTTTAAGCGTATTGATTGCCAACCCTAGTTGTAAGCCTGCTTGTAGAAACTCTAAAACAGCACCCACAGGAGCCTCATCCGCCAAAGGTTGTCCCAAAAACTCTAGACTAGCCCTGGTGAGAATCCCTGCCGGCTTAGTAATGCCCTCTCAAATTCCAGGCTGCCAGATGGAAGCCCTTCACTTGAGAGTGGCATACTGGTCCCTGGGTAAGCAAGTCCAGAACCTCTGGTAGAATCCATGGATCAATTACCGACATTTGTCTTAGGAGGGAAAACCACGGTCTTTTCGGCCAAAATGGAGCAATCAGAATCACTCTCGACTTCTCCATTCTGATCTTCCTTACTACTACCGGAATTAATGCTATTGGTGGAAACACGTAAGCGAGGCTGAATTTCCACGGTACCGTATATACTCGAGTATAAGCCGACCCGAGTATAAGCCGACCCCCCTAATTTTGCCACAAAAAACTGGGAAAACTTATTGACTCGAGTATAAGCCTAGGGTAGAAAATGCAGCATTTACCGGTGAATTTCAAAAATAAAAATAGATGCTCCATACCGTTCATTATTGCCCCATAGATGCTCCATATACAACTGTGCTATATAGAATGCTCTGCACCGTTGATTATGGCCCCATAGATGCTCCTTATAATGCTGTGCCATATATGCTCTGCACCTTTGATTATGGCCCCATAAATGCTCCTTATAATGCTGTGCCCCATATATGCTCTGCACCTTTATGGCCCCATAGGTGCTCCTTATAATGCTGTGCCCCATTTATGCTCTGCACCTTTATGGCCCCATAGGTGCTCCTTATAATGCTGTGCCCCTTATATGCTCTGCACCTTTATGGCCCCATAGGTGCTCCTTATAATGCTGTGCCCCATATATGCCCTGCACCTTTGATTATGGCCCCATAGATGCTCCTTATATATATACTCCATATGGGGCAAATATCTCTATGGAGCATCTTATGCGGCCATTTTCAACATTTGTGCAGCACTATATGGGGCAAATATCTCTATGGAGCATCTTATGGGGCCATATTCAACATTTGTGCAGCACTATATGGGGCAAATATCTTTATGGAGCATCTTATGGGACCATAATCAACATTTGTGCAGCAATATATGGGGCAAATATCTTTAGGGAACATCTTATTGGGCCATTTTCAACATTTGTGCAGCACTATATGGGGCAAATATCTCTATGGAGCATCTTATGGGGCCATATTCAACATTTGTGCAGCACTATATGGGGCAAATATCTCTATAGAGCAGGTGAGTATAATGGGGAGGGGGAGCACTGCGCGATATTCACCTGTCCTCGTTCCGGGCACTGCTCCGTCTTCCGCGTCCTCTGCTGTGACGCTCAGGTCAGAGGGTGCGATGACATGGTTATTCTGCTCCCTCTGCCTGAACGTTAGTGCAGAGGACGTGAAAGACACAGCAATGCCGGAACGAGGAACGGTGAGTATTGCAAGTGCCGGGGGCAAATATCTCTATAGAGCATCTTATGGAGCCATATTCAACGTTTGTGCAGCACTATATGGGGCAAATATCTTTATGGAGCATCATATCGGGCTATAATCAACGTTTATGCAGCATTATATGGGGCAAATATCTTTATGGAGCATCTTATTGGGCAATAATCAACGTTTGTGCAGCACTATATGGGGCAAATATCTCTATGGAGCATCTAATGGGGCCCTTATTAACCTTTATGCAGTACTGTATGGGGCAAATGTGTCTATGGAGCATCTTGTGGGGCCATTATTAACCTTTGTGCAGCATTATATAGGGCATATATTAATATGGAGCATCTTATGGGGCCCATCATGAACTGTATGGAGCATCTTATGGGGCCCATCATGAACTGTATGGAGCATTATATGGGGCTCCTGATTCAATATGGATATTCAAAATCACTTAAACTACTGATATCTCAATTAATTTTACTTTTATTGGTATCTATTTTTATTTTTGAAATTTACCGGTAGCTGCTGCATTTTCCACCCTAGGCTTATACCCAAGTCATTAAGTTTTCCCAGTTTTTCTGTGGCAAAATTATGGGGGTTGGCTTATACTCGGGTCGGCTTATACTCAAGTATATACGTTAATCGACTTTTTTCAAAGGAAGCAAAAGTAATTGGACAAAAAGCAGGTAAAATGTCAGGACTAGTGTTGAGCATTCCGATACCGCAAGTATCGGGTATCGGCCGATACTTGCGGTATCGGAATTCCGATACCGAGATCCGATATTTTTGTGATATCGGGTATCGGTATCGGAAGTGTAAAATAAAGAATTAAAATAAAAAATATTGTTATATTCACCTCTCCGGCGGCCCCTGGACATCAGCGGGAGGATCCGGCGTCCGGCACGGCTTCTTTCTTCAAAATGCGCGCCTTCAGGACCTGTGGAATGACGTCCCGGCTTCTGATTGGTCGCGTGCCGCCCATGTGACCGCCACGCGACCAATCAGAAGCCGCGACGTCATTCCTCAGCTAAAGTCCTAGAATGAGCGCCTTCTAGGACCTGAGGAATGACGTCGCGGCTTCTGATTGGTCGCGTGGCGGTCACATGGGCGGCACGCGACCAATCAGAAGCCGGGACGTCATTCCACAGGTCCTGAAGGCGCGCATTTTGAAGAAAGAAGCCGTGCCGGACGCCGGATCCTCCCGCTGATGTCCAGGGGCCGCCGGAGAGGTGAATATAACAATATTTTTTATTTTAATTCTTTATTTTACACTTTAATATGGATCCCAGGGCCTGAAGGAGAGTTTCCTCTCCTTCAGACCCTGGGATCCATGAGGATACATTCCGATACTTGATGTCCCATTGACTTGTATTGGTATCGGATATCGGTATCGGCGATATCCGATATTTTTCGGGTATCGGCCGATACTATCCGATACCGATACTTTCAAGTATCGGACGGTATCGCTCAACACTAGTCAGGACCTGACTTCAGGAGAAGACTTCATGAGAGCAAATACCACAAGATGGAAACCTTTAATCAACTTTAAAAATAGAAAGTCCAGATTAAAATGTGCCAAAAAAACTTTAATAGAAGTCAGCCAAGTTCTGGAAAAATATTCTTTGGACAGATGAAACTAAGTTCAGCTTTTACCAGAAGCATGGCAAGAATAAAGTAGGCGAAGGCTTGGAATGGACCCTGAGCTTCTGCCATCACCTCCACCAGCGTACAGAAATCTGTAAAAACTCTTTATTGTGTTTGGCTTTTTGCCGCATAACCATCTTTTTGTTTACTTTGTGCTGTAATAACACTTTGTTATGTTGTTCATAAAAACGAAACGAAAAAAATTTGGGGATAAAAAGCCATATGAAAAAAATATGGTTTAACGTTAACAACAAAAGGCTTTTGCTATAATTAAAATAAATAGTCAAAAGTCAATTGACGTTTGTGGGACAATCATTTATACATCACACACATATGCTCTGTTCATAACCATCTGGTAATTAAGTAAATACAACACACAGAGTTCAGTATTTAAAGAAAAATGTAACTTTTTGCAGATAATATAGTTAGAAATTTAAGAAATCACAACTGAGAAACAGCATAATCTTGCCAGGGAGTAGCACCCTCACCTAATTTGTGAAAATATCTCTCACTTTTAGTCCAGAAAGGGGACGGCGCGGAAGAGGGCCAAGTGGTGTAGGCCTACTCACATTGGGCAACATTTCTTCACCAATAGCAAATGAGGAGCAATCATGAGGTCTAGTAAAATTGTGCAAAACAACACACGCTTTAATTACTTCATTAATAGTAGCCTCACTCAGCTGAATGGCAGACTGGAGGACATGCCATTTGGCACACAGAATCCCAAAAGCACACTCCACCAGTCTACGTGCCCTGGAAAGCCTCAAATTAAATACATGCTGCCGGTGGTCCAGGTTGCACCTGGGATAAGGCCTCATGACATGCCTTGTCAATTGGAAGGCCTCATCTCCCACAAGAACATATGACATTGCTTCAGCATTGTAGCCTGGGAGTTGTTGTGGTGGTGGGAGGTCTAACTGGTTTTCACATAGCCGCCGACCCAAATGGACGAATTGAACACCCTTGAGTCTCCTGCTCACCCATAGGCCCCAATGTCTACAATTATAAACTTGTAGTTACTGTCAACTACAGCTAACAGAACTACAGAGAAAAACTGCTTATAATTGTAGAATTGGGAGCCAGAGTTCGGCAGCTTATGCACCCTTATATGTTTCCCATCCAGGGCTCCAATGCAGTGTGGGAAGTCACAAGTGTCATTGAATCCACTGGCTATTTTGAGCCAATCATCCAGTTTTGGCTCAGTCATGTAAAGTTCCTGGAGTTTAGCCCATATTTCACTACATGTTGAGCGCACAATGCCAGAAATTGTGGACCGCCCAATGAGAAACTCCAGGTGTAGTCCTGCATAAGACAATCCAGTTGACAGGAAGCTAAAAGGACAGAAAAAATAATATTAGCTAGGTAACAATAGTTTACACAAAACATGAAAAAGCACAAGTATGTTGTAGATTCGAAAACACAGGAATATCAATGAAATTAGTATATATTTACCTAGGGTACATAAGTAGAACATTACAAATACATATTTTGAATGTGCTTTTGGCATAATTTACACATATATTTTAAAATAGCTGCTAGCAAACAACCCTTACAAAAAAAACATCATCAACAAACAGTATGTGAGGATGTTGAATACATACCGTAAGGTAAGGAGAAGACGCTCCTCTGCGGATATGCTTTTTCGCATCCTTTTGTCCTGATACATGAGTCCTGGATGTAATGTCTCCAACAAGATATCAAATGTTGGTATTGTCATTCGACAGTATAGGTAAAACTTCTCAGGATGTGCACGCAGAGCTGAATAGAGCCTCTGAAAATGGTCTTTAGTGAGGCGTTGGGTCAAAAGAGAATGCATCCACAATCTTATTCTCCTCCTTCGCGGATCAACAATCACGGGGTATGGCTGCCCAAACCGATGCGACAAGACCCAGTTAAATAACACCCGCTGAGTTGGGGTGAAGTGCAGTAGGTCAGACATGGTGCAAACGTTACCACAAAGCAACAACAGATGCACAACCACAAAATGGCCATATGGGAGGGTGCCACTTGTTGTACAGGCCTTAAATAGGGTTGCTGATGCTGATTTAACTTAATTTCAGGCTACAAAACCGTTAAATGTCCATTTTGTCAGGTTGCGTGGAAAAAACGCAGGATGTCATACGGATTACATACGCAACATTATATGCGAAAATTACACGGCCACACCTTGCCAACGGATTACATACAGGACACTATTTCTGGATTATTTCTGCGTATTACGGCCGTAAAAAACGGACCGTATTTTCATACGCCGGTCTTATGCCCAGTGGCAGAAAGGGGTTAAATAAATACCATTAATAGGAGATGCTAAAAAAGTGAGAAATACTATTGCACAATTATCATAATTTCAAATGCAAAACAATCGATAGAATTATAGTTTACCTATCAATTCGATTTATCATAATGTACTCAAATCAATCAACTCTACTACCAATAATATAAGTAATCAATGCTTGATAAAGTACTAAAAGAGCAAATGTGAAAACTCTGTCAGTGCACTGTGTTATTAAATTTGCTGGTTAATACTGTATCTGTTTTTATGGTGAGGTCACTTTGACTTTACTGTTTGGGTGTGTTAAATAATTTAAAGGGTTTTGAAACAGTCCTAGTTGAACTCTGAGTCTTAGGGTATATTTCCACATGGCGTATTCCGAGCGTTTTAGACCCAGCGGACACCCACCCAGACCAAAGCGCTAGCGGCTTTTGAACATGCTTTGACTCCTCATATGTTTATTGAACACATGTGGAATCACCGCATCCTATACATAAAACGGTGATATTTATTTTGCGGAGACTGTGCGTCTCCGCAAGATAAATAGACATGCTGCAGTCTATAAAGATGCGTCTCCACTATGCTGTAACATCTAGACACTCTGAATTGGGTGCTGCGGCTGTACGCAGTGTCCAATCCGCAGCAAATATGTCACGTGGAAACATACCCTTAGACATGTTTTTTTCAGTACAATTAGATGCATTATTGCAATTGGTAACATAATTGATTTGCTGTGAATCATATTAAAAAAAATATATAAAAAATAATTGAACCTAGTGTATTTAAGTTTTAAAATATTTATTGGTGTTAGTAGCAAATATTACAAAAAAACATAGCCAGCGTATCGTTTGAAGGACAAAATCATTGTGCTATTAAAGGGTTAATTTTTTGGTGAGGTAAATTTGTATGTTGAAAGTTTATGAAGGAAGAGGCAAAATAAAATTTCAAAAGCAGGACATCATGATGCAATACAGAGTTGTGAAGTATGGAAACTAACAATCCACCCAATGATACCATTGATCATAAGAGAAACAAAGAGCATGGTTTCAACAGTTAAACAAAATAAAATAATATTGGGTAAAAATATATAAAGTTTTACGTATTTTTATGTTTATATAAAAATGTATGTTATCATGCAAAGTGGAAAGGGATTTTGGTGAGAAAAAAATAAACTAAAATTATAAAAAGGATGTAAATAGTGTAAAAAAATAAAAAAAAATTGCAATACATAAAATTCAATATCATTCAAAGAGAAAAATAAGAATGCAAAGTAAATAAGGTGTAACTATGTACTATCCCAAAATTCAGGAAGGGCGTAACACACACACAGTAGAATATTTTCTGATGTTTTAAAACAAGCAATATGAATCAGAACCATGCTCCCTCATTAGAAAACATTTATGTTTCAATCTGAAAGACTACAGTGACTCCGAGAAAACAGTGCAAAATGAGGTTACAGATGGTGTGACAATAAAAAACAAATATGCAGAGAATACTAAAAAATAAAGATAAGGAAGATGAATTAATAAAAACAAAAGATGTGCTAATAAAGTCCTGTTGGCTTTGTCCATCCCGGTCTGGCATAATTGATGGATCTCTCTGAGCGTGTTCTGTCCACCATAACTAGTCTTCTTATTTACATTGTTATTGTCTGCATTTTCGAATATGTTTTACTTGAGAAACAGCAGTGTTCCAGAATAAAATATAGCTGTTTGTATTAAGGAAATCTGTTTTTTGACTCATGTTGCCCATGATTAAGGATATCATGTAACAGGTTCCCTTTTAATCAAAACTATTAGCGAAATGTCTACTTTTTTACACTTCACATAAAGCAGACAAATAGAAAAAAAATAGCTGCAGTAGTGCAAATATTAGAAAAAAACACAAACCGATTGGAGGTAAAAAAAAATTCTTGGAAAGAATTTCCATGATTAAGGGAGCTTAGTCTCCAGAAACGCGTTGAGATTCTTACCCATATGGTTTGTGCTGAAGTCTGTATCCTCTATGCTTAAAGTTTGTGAATAAAGAAATCTCTTTTTTATGGATTCAGTGAAGCTGGACATTCTCCTCTTTTTTTAAAAAAAAAATTCTCCTTAATTTAAAAAAAAAAAAATTGTATTCACAAGAATGTATTTAAAAAAAAATAACATTCACTTACTGAATTGAAAAAATGTACACAAATTAAATACATTTAACTCCAGTAAATACATCAAGTAATCACATGTATAAATTAAGTTACAAAATACCTCACTGCATTAGTATATTTCATTGTATCTTTTTTAATTTTTTGGGGGGGAAACTTGTAGGAACAACTCAATTTTGAATGTGAAGTTCAGCAGCACATAGGAAGATCAAGGGATTTATGTTACTGTATCCTAAGTTAATCCTGACTTGGAGTTAAAGAAAGAAATGTGTTTTCCTTTCTTTGTAATACACGACCTGCTTCTGACCGCAGAATTTCTTTCAGACAAAATCCTAAAGTTTGCTCTTGGAGAAAATGAAAGAAATATAAAAAAATGATGTCTCCACCTGTGTTGAGCGATACCTTCCGATATCAAGAAGTATTGGTTTTGGATTGGATCGGCCGATATCCCAAAAATATTGGATACCGATACCCGATACAAATGCAAGTCAATGGAATACAAATATCGGAATGTAAATAAGCCCTTTCTGTCCTTCTACATCCTGTTCCGGAGGGGGGAAGAGTGTGGGCGGTGCATGGGCGGACACTGTGTGTGTCTGTTTGTGCGGGCGGGGTCTGTGGGGGCCTGCCAGGGATCTGTACGAGCTTCTTGGGGGGTCTATGTGGCCTGCTGGGGCTCTGTGCAGCCTGCTGGGGCTCTGTGCAGCCTGCTGGGGCTCTGTGCAGCCTGCTGGGGCTCTGTGCAGGCTTGATGGGGCTCTGTGCGGCCTGCTGGGGCTCTGTGTGGGCTGTTGGGGGTCTGTGTGGGCTTCCAGGGCTCTTTGTGGCCTGCCGTGGCTCTGTGCGGGCTTGCCGGGGCTCTGTGCGGGTTGGTGGGGCTCTGTGCGGCCTGCCGGGGCTTTGAGTGGGCTGCCAGGGGTCTGTGCAGGCATCATCCGATGGGACTACAAGTCCCATCGGATGATGCCTGCAACAGTGACAGTGATTGACTCATTAGCCAATGATGGGACAGTAGTAGTCCCATCATCTGGCTAATGTGTTGAATGTAAAAAAAGCAAAAAAAAAAAACATGCATACAACACACATATTACATACATTAAAATTCACACATTACATACAATACATACATAAAGATATACAGTACATATAACATAGATTACATACTCACCATCACTTGCCATTTTGATCCCCGAAGCCAGTGTCACCTGTAAAAAAGATTAAAATAACAAACAACCAATATACTCCCTGTCCGCAGAAATCCACGAGGGTCCCACGACGATCTCCCGTGGAGAGCAGCAGTATCCCTAGTTTCACTTTTGGCATTGCTGTGTGAGAAAATTTTCCCACGCAGCAATTGCCATAAAGTGAGGCTTTGTCCTAAGGTGATCTCTCAGTGATGCACTGCAGGAGCCATTGTCTCCTGTCAGTGTGTTACTGAGGGACTTATAGAGCAGTGACATCACCCGATGTCACTGTTCTATAGGGGAGATCATTGTGGGACACTTGTTATTAATTGGACTACGGCAGACAGGTAATATACGGTTTATTATTTGACATTTTTTGCAGGTGCTGAAGTATGGTAAGTATGGTTAAAGGGAGGCTGCCGTGATTTTAGTTTTTGTATTAATAATTATTGATTATATAATCAATTATTTTTAATACAAAAGTAAATGTACTACTTTAATACTTTTTTATTTATTCATTTTTACTTTTGCCACTGGAGGCCGCCATTTTCATTAGTGTGGGTGTAAGTGTCTGGGCACGACACTTGCACACCTCACTTACGGCAGCCATGGGCATAGGAGCCAACAGTCGGGCTCCGACCGCTCCTCCTGCCTCTCAGCTGTGACTTGGGCACACCCACTGGGCTGCTACGTCACAGCTGTGAGAGGAGATCGCGGCCATTTTGTTTTTTTCCTCTGTCATCGCACACACAGCTCAGTGTGTGCGATCATAGCAGGAGCTGCCAGGAAGAAGGTGCTGCTGGGAGCGAGGTTCAGGGTGAGTATCTGCAGCCAGGAGCTGTGATTGCAGCCTGTACTTAGTATTACAGCACAGGCTGCAATCACTGCTCACTGCCGACCTGTTCAGAGCAGGGAGATCGTCACACTGCTCTGCCCTGAACATGACTCAGCACTTCCTGGAAGAGGACTGAAGGTAAGTACAGAGTTTTTATTTTCTTATGCATCTACCACTGCTACCTGTCCCTATATACCACTGCTACCAGCCCTAATATACCACTGCTACCTGTCCCTATATACCACTGCTACCAGCCCTTATATACCACTGCTACCTGCCCCTATATACCACTGCTACCTGCTCCTATATACCACTGCTACCTGCTCCTATATACCACTGCTACCTGCCCCTATATACCACTGCTACCTGCTTCTATATACCACTGCTACCTGCCCCTATATACCACTGCTACCTGCTCCTATATACCACTGCTACCTGCCCCTATATACCACTGCTACCTGCCCCTATATACCACCGCTACCTGCTCCTATATACCACCGCTACCTGCTCCTATATACCACCGCTACCTGCTCCTATATACCACTGCTACCTGCCCCTATATACCACTGCTACCTGCCCCTATATACCACTGCTACCTGCTCCTATATACCACTGCTACCAGCCCCTATATACCACTGCTACCTGCTCCTATATACCACTGCTACCTGCCCCTATATACCACTGCTACCAGCCCCTATATACCACCTACCACTGCTACCAGCCCCTATATACCACCTACCACTGCTACCAGCCTCTATATACTACCTACCACCGCTACCTGCCTCTGTATACCACTGCTACCTGCCTCTGTATACCACCGCTACCTGCCTCTGTATGCCACCTAACACTGCTGCCTGCCTCTATATACCATCTACCACTGCTGCCTGCCTCTGTATAGCACCGCTACCTGCCTCTGTATAGCACCGCTACCTGCCTCTGTATAGCACCGCTACCTGCCTCTGTATAGCACCGCCACCTGCCTCTGTATACCACCTACCACTGCTGCCTGCCTCTATATACCATCTACCACTGCTGCCTGCCTCTATATACCATCTACCACTGCTGCCTGCCTCTATATACCATCTACCACTGCTACCTCTGTCCTGTGTAGCTAATCTAGTCCTGTGTACAGTATCACACAGGACAGGATTAGATACACGGCGCAGCACAGTATCACACAGGACAGGATTAGATACACGGCTCAGCAGTCAGTATCTAATCCTCTCCTATGCACTCCTCTCCCCCCTGCGTGTCTTTCCCCATTGTGGTTTATTATTTTTGTTGTGGGAGATGAGGGAGTCGAGGATAATGCGTTCGGTATGGTATAAAAAAGATTAATAAAGGACTTTATTCTGGCCGAGTCTTTATTTACAATACATGTGAGATCTATGTGGCGGCATTATGGGTGATCTATATGGCGGTATTATGTAAGAAGCATATGGTGGTATGTGAGAACACTGGCAGTATTATGTGTGATCTATATGGTGGTATGTGAGAACACTGGCGGTATTATGTGTGATCTATATGGTGGTATTATGTGAGAACTGTATGACAGTATTGTGTGATCTATTTGATAGTATTGTGTGTGATCTATATGGCGGTATTATGTGAGAACACTATGGCAGTATTATCTTCAGAAAGCGGACCCATTCTATGGTGGTTCTGGCTGAGCAGCTGCACGCGGGTCTGGGGTAATAGAGGGGACAGCGTGACCTCCAGTTAGGTGTAGTCAGGGGAAGAAGGCTGGTGAGGCAGCTGAAGAGAGGGGTCTCATTTTTATCGTTACTATATGGCTACATTTCCTTCCCAGCGTCACCCTAGACTGTCGCCTCGCTTTCAGACATCGCCAGGACAGGATGGAGAAGACAGGATCTGAGGAGGGGAATGGGGTCTGTATGCAAAGTCTGGATCAGAACAGGCCATCAATCCACAGAAATGTTTCCTGGATTTCTGTGGAACAGATGGTCCATCCATGTGTATAAAAGACAGTGCTCTATGTACAATCCCTGGCTGCTCCGCGCACCAAACAGGGGGCCCTTATAGACCAGCACACTGCTCTCCTGAAATACTCTGTGCTGCTGTCACCCTGCTCCCTCCACCACATATCTCCCAGAATCCTTGCTGCTTGCCATCCTTGGTGACCGTCTACTTGTCAGTATAAGGCTGCCTTCACACTATCATTATTTGGTTTGTATTTTACCTCAGTATTTGTAAGCCAAAACCAGGAGTGGGTGATAAATGCAGAAGTGGTGCATATGTTTCTATTATACTTTTCCTCTATTTGTTCCACTCCTGGTTTTTGCTTACAAATACTGAGGTAAAATACTGACCAAATACTGATTGTGTGACGGCAGCCATACTCTGCAGTCACCAACAAAATGGCTGCTCACTGGGTTCCTGAATATCATCCTCTCTAATCCCTTAGCAAACACCCATAAGGGGAGGAGAGGAGACATCACACATGTCAGCAGACTCCGCCCATAATTACTGCAGTGCAGTAATGTGAGCTAGTTGTACACTAGGTTTTTCTGAAATTTCAGCAGCTGCTCCCCCTAGTGTTTAAAAGTGGAAATTCCAAAACTTTTCAAATTATTTTTCATATTTTACTAAATTATAAACAAATGATAATATTTTTTAAGAAAATGTAATCATTAATTCTTTACATTTTTACAATTTCTGAAAAAATTTTTTTTTGATGGCACCTTCCCTTTAAATGAAGAATATTAAAATACTTTTTTCCTAATGTGTGTGTGTTTTATTAATCCTTTATTACTATTGGATTAATAATGGATAGGCGTCTTATTGATGCCTCTCCGTTATTAACCCGGCTTAATGTCACCTTACAATAGCAAGGTGACATTAACCCCTTATTACCCCACATCCTACCGCTACATGGGAGTAAGAAGAGAGGAGCTAAGTGCCGGAATTGGCGCATCTTATGTAGTATGTATGTTGTGTGTATGTAGTATGTATGTAGTATGTAGTATGTATGTAGTATGTAGTATGTATGTATGTAGTATGTACTGTATGTATGTAGTATGTATGTAGTATGTGGTATGTATGTAGTATGTATGTATGTAGTATGTATGTAGTATGTATGTATGTAGTATGTATGTAGTATTTTTTTTTTACATTCAACACATTAGCTGGATGATGGGACTACTACTGTCCCATCATTGGCTAATGTGTCAATCACTGTCACTGTTGCAGGCATCGTCCGATGGGACTTGTAGTCCCATCGGACGATGCCTGCACAGACCCCTGGCAGCCCACAGGGAGTATATTGGTTGTTTGTTATTTTAATCTTTTTTACAGGTGACACTGGCTTCGGGGATCAAAATGGCAAGTGATGGTGAGTATGTAATCTATGTTATATGTACTGTATGTCTGTATGTATGTGTGTATTGTATGTAATGTATGAATGTAATGTATGTAGTATGTATGTTGTATGCATGTTTTTTTTTCTTAGCTTGTTTTTACATTCAACACATTAGCCGGATAGGGGACTACTACTGTCCCATCATTGGCTAATGTGTCAATCACTGTTACTGTTGCAGGCATTGTCCAATGGGACTTGTAGTCCTATCGGACGATGCCTGCACAGACCCCTGGCAGCTCGCACAGAGCCCCGGCAGTCCGCACAGAGCCCGGGCAAGCCTGCACAGAGCCTTGGCAGGCCGCACAGAGCCCCGGCAGGCACACACAGAGCCCCGGCAGGCACACACAGAGCCCCAGCAGGCACGCACAGAGCCCCGGCAGGCCGCACAGAGCCCCGGCAGGCACGTACAGAGCCCTGGCAGGCAAGCACAGAGCCCCAGCAGCCACACACAGAGCCCCGGCAGGCTGCACAGAGCCCCGGCAGGCACGCACAGAGCCCCGGCAGGCACACACAGAGCCCCCGGCAGGCACACACAGAGCCCCAGCAGGCATGCACAGAGCCCCGGCAGGCCGCACAGAGCCCCGGCAGGCACGTACAGAGCCCTGGCAGGCAAGCACAGAGCCCCGGCAGCCACGCACAGAGCCCCGGCAGGCTGCACAGAGCCCCGGCAGGCACGCACAGAGCCCAGGCAGGCATGTACGGAGCCCTGGCAGGCAACCACAGAGCCCCAGCAGCCACGCACAGAGCCCCGGCAGGCTGCACAGAGCCCCAGCAGGCACGCACAGAGCCCCGGCAGGCACGTACAGAGCCCTGGCAGGCAAGCACAGAGCCCCAGTAGCCACGCACAGAGCCCCGGCAGGCTGCACAGAGCCCCGGCAGGCACGCACAGAGCCCCGGCAGGTCATACAGAGCCCCGGCATGCACATACAGAGCCCTGGCAGGCAAGCACAGAGCCCCAGCAGCCACGCACAGAGCCCCGGCAGGCACGCACAGAGCCCCGGCAGGCACGCACAGAGCCACGGCAGGCACGCACAGAGCCCCGGCAGGCATGCACAGAGCCCCCATGGTCACGCACACACAAACGCACAGTTTTCGCCCACGCACCGCCCACACTCCATTATAGTGCATTATTGCATTATGGAAACTTCCGATTCCGGTATCCGATATGGCAAAAATATCGGAACTCAGTATCGGAATTCTGGTACAGTGAATATCGGCCGATACCCGCGATTTGCAGTATCGGAATGCTCAACACTAGTCCTCACCTGAATATGGAACATACTAAACAGCATACATTATATTGAGCATTAATGCATGATATGTATCATTTAACGCTTTTCTGCCATTAGACGTACTATTCCATCCATTTGACCCGGGTCCTACTTCCCATGGACGGAATAGTACGTCATAGGCAATCGGCCGCGCTCTCGAGGGGAGCGCGGCCGATCGCCACAGGGTGTCAGCTGATTATTACAGCTGACATCCGGCACTATGTGCCAGGAGCAGTCACGGACCGCTCCTGGCACATTACCCCCAGTAACACTGCGATCAAATATGATCGCAGCGTACCAGAAGCATAAGGAAGCATCGCACAGGGAGGGGGCTCCCTGCGTGCTTCCCTGAGACGTGATGTGATCGCGTTGTTCAGAGGGTCTCCTACCTCCTCCTCCCTGCAGGCCCTGGATCCAAAATGGCTGTGGGGCTCCTTCCATGCCTTGCAAAGTGTCAGATCAGCAATCTGACACTATAACATGATGTCCCCTTCCTGGGGCAATGCTATAAAGTAAAAAAAAAAATTACATGTGTAGAAAAAAAAATTCCTAAATAAAGAAAAAAAAATTCTTCCAATAAATACATTTCTTTATCTAAATAAAAAAACAATGAAAGTACACATATTTAGTATTGTTTAGTCCATAACGACCCGACCTATAAAACTGTCCCATTAGTTAACCACTTCAGTGAACACCGTAAAAAAAACGAGGCAAAAAACAACGCTTTATTATCATACCACCGAACAAAAAACAGATATAAATAACTAGGGTTGAGCGAAACGGGTCGAACATTTTCAAAAGTCGCCGACTTTTGGCTAAGTCGGGGTTTCATGAAACCCGATCCGACCCCTGTGCGGGGTCGGCCATGCGGTACGCGACTTTCGCGCCAAAGTCGCGTTTCAATGACGCGAAAAGCGCCATTTCTCAGCCAATGAAGGTAAACGCAGAGTGTGGGCAGCGTGATGACATAGGTCCTGGTCCCCACCATCTTAGAGAAGGGCATTGCAGTGATTGGCTTGCTGTCTGCAACGTCACAGGGGCTATAAAGAGGCGTTCCCGCCGACCACCATCTTACTGCTGCTGATCTGAGCTTAGGGAGAGGTTGCTGCCGCTTTGTCAGAAGCAGGGATAGCGTTAGGCAGGGTCCATTAACCACAAAACCGCTTGTGCTGCAGCGATTTGCACTGTCCAACACCACCCTCGGTGTGCAGGGACAGTGGAAGTTTTTTTTTTTTTTTTTTCCCCTCAGCGCTGTAGCTCATTGGGCTGCCCTAGAAGGCTCCCTGATAGCTGCATTGCTGTGTGTACGCCGCTGTGCAAACCAACTGCTTTTTTCAAAGCACAAATCCTCTTGTTCCTTCCTTTCTGCACAGCTATCTTTTTTGTTTGTCCACACTTTTTATTTCATTTGTGCATCAGTCCACTCCTTATTGCTGCCTGCCATACCTGGCTGAGATTACTGCAGGCAGGGAGATAGTAGCTGCCTGCCATACCTGGCTGAGATTACTGCAGGCAGGGAGATAGTAATTGTAGGACATTCCCTGTTTTTTTTTTTTTTTTTTTTTTGGTGGGAGATTAAGATTGGCAATTTGGCATTTCTGCTAGAGTGCCATCCCTGTGTGTGCCATCTCTCTCACATAGTGGGCCATAGAAAGCCTTTTCATTTTTCTGTATTTTTTTTTGTGGGGTGTATAAATTCTCCCTGATAAAAATACAGTGGGAGATTAATATTGGCCTTTGGGCTTGTGTGCCAGTCCTGAGTGTGCCATCTCTCTCACAAATAGTGGGCCATAGAAAGCCTATTTTATTTTTTTTTGGGTTTTATAAATTCTCCCTGAAAAAAAGGGAGATTAATATTGGCCTCTGGGCTTCTGTGCCAGTCCTGAGCGTGCCATCTGTGCCAGTCCTGAGCGTCCCATCTCTCTCACAAATAGTGGGCCATAGAAAGCCTATTTAATTTTTTTTTTGGTTTTATAAATTTTCCCTGAAAAAAGGGAGATTAATATTGGCCTCTGGGCTTGTGTGCCAGTTGTGAGCGTGCCATCTGTGCCAGTCCTGAGCGTGCCATCTCTCTCACAAATAGTGGGCCATAGAAAGCCTATTTAATTTTTTTTTTGGTTTTATAAATTTTCCCTGAAAAAAGGGAGATTAATATTGGCCTCTGGGCTTGTGTGCCAGTTGTGAGCGTGCCATCTGTGCCAGTCCTGAGCGTGCCATCTCTCTCACAAATAGTGGGCCATAGAAAGCCTATTTAATTTTTTTTTTGGTTTTATAAATTTTCCCTGAAAAAAGGGAGATTAATATTGGCCTCTGGGCTTGTGTGCCAGTTGTGAGCGTGCCATCTGTGCCAGTCCTGAGCGTGCCATCTCTCTCACAAATAGTGGGCCATAGAAAGCCTATTTAAATATTTTTTTGGTTTTATAAATTCTCCCAGAAAAAAAGGGAGATTAATATTGGCCTCTGGGCTTCTGTGCCAGTCCTGAGCGTGCCATCTGTGCCAGTCCTGAGCGTCCCATCTCTCTCACAAATAGTGGGCCATAGAAAGCCTATTTAATTTTTTTTTTGGTTTTATAAATTTTCCCTGAAAAAAGGGAGATTAATATTGGCCTCTGGGCTTGTGTGCCAGTTGTGAGCGTGCCATCTGTGCCAGTCCTGAGCGTGCCATCTCTCTCACAAATAGTGGGCCATAGAAAGCCTATTTAAATTTTTTTTTGGTTTTATAAATTTTCCCTGAAAAAAGGGAGATTAATATTGGCCTCTGGGCTTGTGTGCCAGTTGTGAGCGTGCCATCTGTGCCAGTCCTGAGCGTGCCATCTCTCTCACAAATAGTGGGCCATAGAAAGCCTATTTAAATATTTTTTTGGTTTTATAAATTCTCCCAGAAAAAAAGGGAGATTAATATTGGCCTCTGGGCTTCTGTGCCAGTCCTGAGCGTGCCATCTGTGCCAGTCCTGAGCGTCCCATCTCTCTCACAAATAGTGGGCCATAGAAAGCCTATTTAATTTTTTTTTTGGTTTTATAAATTTTCCCTGAAAAAAGGGAGATTAATATTGGCCTCTGGGCTTGTGTGCCAGTTGTGAGCGTGCCATCTGTGCCAGTCCTGAGCGTGCCATCTCTCTCACAAATAGTGGGCCATAGAAAGCCTATTTAATTTTTTTTTTGGTTTTATAAATTTTCCCTGAAAAAAGGGAGATTAATATTGGCCTCTGGGCTTGTGTGCCAGTTGTGAGCGTGCCATCTGTGCCAGTCCTGAGCGTGCCATCTCTCTCACAAATAGTGGGCCATAGAAAGCCTATTTAAATATTTTTTTGGTTTTATAAATTCTCCCAGAAAAAAAGGGAGATTAATATTGGCCTCTGGGCTTCTGTGCCAGTCCTGAGCGTGCCATCTGTGCCAGTCCTGAGCGTCCCATCTCTCTCACAAATAGTGGGCCATAGAAAGCCTATTTAATTTTTTTTTTGGTTTTATAAATTTTCCCTGAAAAAAGGGAGATTAATATTGGCCTCTGGGCTTGTGTGCCAGTTGTGAGCGTGCCATCTGTGCCAGTCCTGAGCGTGCCATCTCTCTCACAAATAGTGGGCCATAGAAAGCCTATTTAATTTTTTTTTTGGTTTTATAAATTTTCCCTGAAAAAAGGGAGATTAATATTGGCCTCTGGGCTTGTGTGCCAGTTGTGAGCGTGCCATCTGTGCCAGTCCTGAGCGTGCCATCTCTCTCACAAATAGTGGGCCATAGAAAGCCTATTTAATTTTTTTTTTGGTTTTATAAATTTTCCCTGAAAAAAGGGAGATTAATATTGGCCTCTGGGCTTGTGTGCCAGTTGTGAGCGTGCCATCTGTGCCAGTCCTGAGCGTGCCATCTCTCTCACAAATAGTGGGCCATAGAAAGCCTATTTAATTTTTTTTTTGGTTTTATAAATTTTCCCTGAAAAAAGGGAGATTAATATTGGCCTCTGGGCTTGTGTGCCAGTTGTGAGCGTGCCATCTGTGCCAGTCCTGAGCGTGCCATCTCTCTCACAAATAGTGGGCCATAGAAAGCCTATTTAATTTTTTTTTTGGTTTTATAAATTTTCCCTGAAAAAAGGGAGATTAATATTGGCCTCTGGGCTTGTGTGCCAGTTGTGAGCGTGCCATCTGTGCCAGTCCTGAGCGTGCCATCTCTCTCACAAATAGTGGGCCATAGAAAGCCTATTTAAATATTTTTTGGGTTTTATAAATTCTCCCAGAAAAAAAGGGAGATTAATATTGGCCTCTGGGCTTCTGTGCCAGTCCTGAGTGTGCCATCTGTGCCAGTCCTGAGCGTCCCATCTCTCTCACAAATAGTGGGCCATAGAAAGCCTATTTTTTTTTTGGGGGGGGTTTTAGAAATTCTCCCTGGAAAAAAAAAGGGAGATTAATATTGCCCTTTGGGCTTGTGTGCCAGTACTAAGCGTTCCATCTCTCTCTCTCTCTCTTAGTCAGTGGGCCATAGAACGCCTATTTTTGGTTTTATTTGTTTTCTAAATTCTCCCTGAAAAAATCATTTTATTTTATTTGGTTTCTAAATTCTTCCTGATAAAATCATATTTTTTTTATTATTTTTTTTTCTAAAGTCTCCCTGAAAAAAAAAAAAAAAAAAAAAAAACAGTGGGAGATTAATATTGGCCTTTCTGCTTGTGTGCCAGTCTTGACTCCTGGGTGTGCCATCTCTCTCTCTCTCTCTCTCTCTCTCTCCAATTGTGGTCCATAGAAAGCCTATATTTTTTTTCCTTGATTTGGGTTCCAAAATCTACCAGAGAAAATAACTCCATCAATCATTGGTAGAAAAATATTGGCCTCTGGGCTTGTGTGCCACTCCTGATTCCTGTGTGCGTCATCTCTCAGTCAGTGGGCCATAGAACGCCTATTTTTGGTTTTATTTGTTTTCTAAATTCTCCCTGAAAAAATCATTTTATTTTATTTGGTTTCTAAATTCTTCCTGATAAAATCATATTTTTTTTATTTTTTTTTTTCTAAAGTCTCCCTGAAAAAAAAAAAAAAAAAAAAAAAACAGTGGGAGATTAATATTGGCCTTTCTGCTTGTGTGCCAGTCTTGACTCCTGGGTGTGCCATCTCTCTCTCTCTCTCTCTCTCTCTCTCTCTCTCCAATTGTGGTCCATAGAAAGCCTATATTTTTTTTCCTTGATTTGGGTTCCAAAATCTACCAGAGAAAATAACTCCATCAATCATTGGTAGAAAAATATTGGCCTCTGGGCTTGTGTGCCACTCCTGATTCCTGTGTGCGTCATCTCTCACTCAGTGGCCCATAGAAAGCATATAGTTTGTTACATTTGTTTTCTAAATTCTCCCTGCAAAAATCAATTTTTTTTTTTTGGGGGGGTTTCTAAAGTGTTCCTGAAAAAAATAAAAATAAAAAACAAATAATAGTGTGACATTAATATTAACATTTGTGCTTCAGTGACAGTCCTGCGTGTGGGGCATCTCTCTAATTTGCAGCCACCAAAAAAAGAGTGTGTAACATTGTGCCTGATTTTCGCGGTGGTCTCACCAACCTGTAAAGGGGTAGCTAAATCATACTGAAGTTATAGCTCACCGTGTAAGTTGTGTGACTGCAACAAATAACGTTAGTTTGGTTACGTTTTTAAAACAATGAGGAAGTCTAGTGGAAGAGGTCGTGGCCGGGGGCGTTCATTGTCAGCTGGTAATGAGGGTAGTGGTAGTGGTGGAGCATCAGGTGGTCGTGGGGAAAAAAATATTGCACCTAAGTCTGGAGCTGTGGAGCCAGGTTCGTCGTCCGGCTACACAAGGCCTCGAACGCTCCCTTTTCTGGGATTAGGAAAACCGCTTTTAAAGCCGGAGCAGCAAGAGCAAGTTTTGGCTTATCTTGCTGACTCAGCCTCTAGCTCTTTTGCCTCCTCTCGTGAAACTGGTAAAAGTAAAAGCAGCGCGTCGTTAGTGGATGTTCACGGTCAGGGACAAGTCACTTCCTTGTCCTCTTCAGCAAAAACAACAACAGAGAAGAATGCAGCAGGCGACACAACGGGTTACTCCATGGAGCTCTTTACACATACCGTCCCTGGCTTAGAAAGTGAAGCAGTTAACAGTCCATGCCCATTACAAATTGAATCTGACATGGAGTGCACTGACGCACAGCCACAGCCAGACTACTATGCTGGTCCTTTGACTCAGACCACAACATTGCCCTCGCAGGGTGCTGATCAAGAATCAGACCCTGATGAGACTATGTTGCCCCATCACGAACGCTATACCACCGAACGACACGGTGACACAGACGAAGTTGCGCAGGAGGTACAAGAAGAGTTATTAGATGACCCAGTTCTTGACCCCGATTGGCAGCCATTGGGGGAACAGGGTGCAGGCGGCAGCAGTTCTGAAGCAGAGGAGGAGGAGGGGCCGCAGCAGGCATCAACATCGCCACAGGTTCCATCTGCCGGGCCCGTATCTTGCCCAAAACGCGTGGCAAAGCCAAAACCTGGTGGAGGACAGCGTGGCCATCCGGTTAAAGCTCAGTCTGCAATGCCTGAAAAGGTATCCGATGCTAGAAAGAGTGCAGTCTGGCATTTTTTTAAACAACATCCAATTGATCAGCGCAAAGTCATCTGTCAAAAATGTTCTACTTCCTTAAGCAGAGGTCAGAATCTGAAAAGTCTCAATACTAGTTGCATGCATAGACATTTAACCACCATGCATTTGAAAGCTTGGACTAACTACCAAACGTCCCTTAAGGTTGTTGCACCCTCGGCCAATGAAGCTAGTCATCAACGCAACATCCCTTCCGGCAGTGTAGGACCACCATTTAGCGCACCACCTGCTGTATCTGTGCAGGTATCTTTGCCAGGCCAAAGCAGTCAGGGTCAGGGAATCACCAGTTTCGTAGTAGGAAACACTGCATCTAGGGCACCGGCGGCAACAATACCATCTCCCACCGTCTCTCAGTCTGCCATGTCCACCGGCACCCCCGCTAGTTCCACGATCTCCATCTCTCCAGTCCAGCTCACCCTACATGAGACTATGGTTAGAAAAAGGAAGTACTTAGCCTCGCATCCGCGTACACAGGGTTTGAACGCCCACATAGCTAGACTAATCTCGTTAGAGATGATGCCCTACCGGTTAGTTGAAAGCGAAGCTTTCAAAGACCTGATGGACTACGCTGTACCACGCTACGAGCTACCCAGTCGACACTTTTTTTCCAGAAAAGCCATCCCAGCCCTCCACCAGCATGTTAAAGAGCGCATCGTCCATGCACTCAGGCAATCTGTGAGCACAAAGGTGCACCTGACAACAGATGCATGGACCAGTAGGCATGGCCAGGGACGTTACGTGTCCATCACGGCACACTGGGTAAATGTGGTGGATTCAGGGTCCACAGGGGACAGCAAGTTTGGGACAGTTCTGCCTAGCCCACGGTCTAGTAAACAGTTGTCTGTAGCCGTTCGCACCCCCTCCTCCTCCTCCTCCTCCTCGTCCTCCTGCAGAAGCAAGAGCTCGTCCACAGACCGCAGTCGCACAAACACTCCATCCGCACCTGCCACTGTTGCACACCAGGTCTCCCATTATGGGGCAGCTACTGGCATACGTCAGCAGGCTGTATTGGCTATGAAGTGTTTGGGCGACAATAGACACACCGCGGAAGTTCTGTCCGAGTTCTTGCAGCAAGAAACGCAGTCGTGGCTCGGCACTGTAGATCTTGAGGCAGGCAAGGTAGTGAGTGATAACGGAAGGAATTTCATGGCTGCCATCTCCCTTTCCCAACTGAAACACATTCCTTGCCTGGCTCACACCTTAAACCTGGTGGTGCAGTGCTTCCTGAAAAGTTATCCGGGGTTATCCGACCTGCTCCTCAAAGTGCGTGGACTTTGCGCACATATCCGCCGTTCGCCTGTACACTCCAGCCGTATGCAGACCTATCAGCGTTCTTTGAACCTTCCCCAGCATCGCCTAATCATAGACGTTGCAACAAGGTGGAACTCAACACTGCACATGCTTCAGAGACTGTGCGAACAGAGGCGGGCTGTTATGTTTTTGTGGGAGGATACACATACACGGGCAGGCAGTAGGATGGCAGACATGGAGTTGTCAGGTGTGCAGTGGTCGAAGATTCAAGACATGTGTCAAGTCCTTCAGTGTTTTGAGGAATGCACACGGCTGGTTAGTGCAGACAACGCCATAATAAGCATGAGCATCCCCCTAATGCGTCTGCTGATGCAAAGTTTGACGCACATAAAGGATCAGGCGTCTGCACCAGAGGAAGAGGAAAGCCTTGATGACAGTCAGCGATTGTCTGGTCAGGGCAGTGTACATGACGAGGTACCGGGCGAAGAGGAGGTGGAGGATGAGGAGGATGATGGGGATGAGTATATTTTTAATGAGGAAGCTTTCCCGGGGGCACGGGAAATTGGTGGCGTGGCAAGGCCGGGTTCTGGTTTTTGGAGGGACACAAGTGACGTAGATTTGCCTGCAACTGCCCCTCAACCAAGCACAACCGCAGATTTGACAATGGGAACTTTGGCCCACATGGCGGATTATGCCTTGCGTATCCTCAAAAGGGACACACGCATTACAAAAATGATGAACGATGACGATTACTGGTTGGCCTGCCTCCTTGATCCTCGCTATAAAGGCAAATTGCAAAATATTATGCCACATGAGAACTTGGAACTAATATTAGCAACAAAACAATCAACTCTTGTTGACCGTTTGCTTCTGGCATTCCCTGCACACAGCGCCCGTGATCGTTCTCACACGAGCTCCAGGGGCCAGCAGACCAGAGGTGTTAGAGGGGCAGAAATCAGAAGTGGCGTTGGCCAGAGGGGTTTTCTGACCAGGTTGTGGAGTGATTTTTCTATGACCGCAGACAGGACAGGTACTGCAGCATCAATTCAAAGTGACAGGAGACAACATTTGTCCAGTATGGTTACAAACTATTTTTCATCCCTTATCGACGTTCTCCCTCAACCGTCATTCCCATTTGATTACTGGGCATCCAAATTAGACACCTGGCCAGAATTGGCAGAATATGCATTGCAGGAGCTTGCTTGCCCGGCAGCTAGTGTCCTATCAGAAAGAGTATTCAGTGCTGCAGGTTCAATACTAACAGAAAAAAGGACTCGTCTGGCTACCCAAAATGTAGATGATCTAACCTTCATTAAAATGAACCACAACTGGATTTCAAAATCTTTTGCCCCACCCTGCCCGGCTGACACCTAGCTTTCCTATGAAAAGGTCTTGCCTGTGGACTATTCTGAATGACTTTTCCAATCTCGTAATTTTCTTCACCTGATTGTCCAGCATACGACATGTTTCCACCTCACGAAATGGCCAAACTCCCCACACGGGGTCGTGCTATCGCCACTTTGCGCTTGGACCCTTGAGAGTGCTGTTTGTCTGAAGAGGTGGGTGTGGCCGCTTTTGGTCGACGGCACTGCCACTGGGTCCCTCATAGTACAATAAAGTGTCTCTGGCGGTGGTGGTGCGCACCCAACGTCAGACTCACCGTTGTAATATGAGGGGCCCTGTGCCTGTACCGCCGGCCACAAGCCAGTTCCCCCCCCCCAGCTCAAACAGTGCTCTACCACTAGCAAAATTATCTCTCACAGCTTCACCAATGTGTAGTCTAGGCGCTGACATCCTTCAATGCCTGGCACTGACAATACCATTGTTTTGACATTTTTGTTATGTTAGGCCTTCGAAGCCTGTCTGCGGTCACTCCTTCCACTAGACTTCCACTGACCATACACTGCTGCCCATGTACCCCTGGAACCAATTTAAAGTGCCTACAGCCAGCCCAATTTTGTTATGTTAGGCCTTCGAAGACTGTCTGCCGTCACTCCTTCCACTAGACTTCCACTGACCATACACTGCTGCCCATGTACCCCTGGAACCAATTTAAAGTGCCTACAGCCAGCCCAATTTTGTTATGTTAGGCCTTGGAAGCCTGTCTGCGGTCACTCCTTCCACTAGACTTCCACTGACCAGACCACTGCTGCCCATGTACCCCTGGAACCAATTTAAAGTGCCTACAGCCAGCCCAATTTTGTTATGTTAGGCCTTGGAAGCCTGTCTGCGGTCACTCCTTCCACTAGACTTCCACTGACCAGACCACTGCTGCCCGTGTACCCCTGGAACCAATTTAAAATTGCCTACAGCCATGTGTTAATATTTTAGGCCTTCGATGCCTGTCTGTGGTCACTCCTTCCACTAGGCCTCCACTGACCACACCACTGCTGCCCGTGTACCCCTGGAACCAATTTAAAATTGCCTACAGCCATGTGTGATTATTTTAGGCCTTCGATGCCTGTCTGCGGTCACTCCTTCCACTAGGCCTCCACTGACCACACCACTGCTGCCCGTGTAACCCTGGAACCAATTTAAAATTGCCTACAGCCATGTGTTATTATTTTAGGCCTTCGATGCCTGTCTGCGGTCACTCCTTCCACTAGGCCTCCACTGACCACACCACTGCTGCCCGTGTACCCCTGGAACCAATTTAAAATTGCCTACAGCCAGCCCAATTTTTTTATTTTAGGCCTTCGATGCCTGTCTGCGGTCCATTCTTTCAACTACTACTACACTGACCAGGGCACTGCTGCCCAAGTACCCCTGGAACCAATTTAAAATTGCCTACAGCCATGTGTTAATATTTTAGGCCTTCGATGCCTGTCTGTGGTCACTCCTTCCACTAGGCCTCCACTGACCACACCACTGCTGCCCGTGTACCCCTGGAACCAATTTAAAATTGCCTACAGCCATGTGTGATTATTTTAGGCCTTCGATGCCTGTCTGCGGTCACTCCTTCCACTAGGCCTCCACTGACCACACCACTGCTGCCCGTGTAACCCTGGAACCAATTTAAAATTGCCTACAGCCATGTGTTATTATTTTAGGCCTTCGATGCCTGTCTGCGGTCACTCCTTCCACTAGGCCTCCACTGACCACACCACTGCTGCCCGTGTACCCCTGGAACCAATTTAAAATTGCCTACAGCCAGCCCAATTTTTTTATTTTAGGCCTTCGATGCCTGTCTGCGGTCCATTCTTTCAACTACTACTACACTGACCAGGGCACTGCTGCCCAAGTACCCCTGGAACCAATTTAAAATTGCCTACAGCCATGTGTTAATATTTTAGGCCTTCGATGCCTGTCTGTGGTCACTCCTTCCACTAGGCCTCCACTGACCACACCACTGCTGCCCGTGTACCCCTGGAACCAATTTAAAATTGCCTACAGCCAGCCCAATTTTTTTATTTTAGGCCTTCGATGCCTGTCTGCGGTCCATTCTTTCAACTACTACTACACTGACCAGGGCACTGCTGCCCAAGTACCCCTGGAACCAATTTAAAATTGCCTACAGCCATGTGTTAATATTTTAGGCCTTCGATGCCTGTCTGTGGTCACTCCTTCCACTAGGCCTCCACTGACCACACCACTGCTGCCCGTGTACCCCTGGAACCAATTTAAAATTGCCTACAGCCATGTGTGATTATTTTAGGCCTTCGATGCCTGTCTGCGGTCACTCCTTCCACTAGGCCTCCACTGACCACACCACTGCTGCCCGTGTAACCCTGGAACCAATTTAAAATTGCCTACAGCCATGTGTTATTATTTTAGGCCTTCGATGCCTGTCTGCGGTCACTCCTTCCACTAGGCCTCCACTGACCACACCACTGCTGCCCGTGTACCCCTGGAACCAATTTAAAATTGCCTACAGCCAGCCCAATTTTTTTATTTTAGGCCTTCGATGCCTGTCTGCGGTCCATTCTTTCAACTACTACTACACTGACCAGGGCACTGCTGCCCAAGTACCCCTGGAACCAATTTAAAATTGCCTACAGCCATGTGTTAATATTTTAGGCCTTCGATGCCTGTCTGTGGTCACTCCTTCCACTAGGCCTCCACTGACCACACCACTGCTGCCCGTGTACCCCTGGAACCAATTTAAAATTGCCTACAGCCATGTGTGATTATTTTAGGCCTTCGATGCCTGTCTGCGGTCACTCCTTCCACTAGGCCTCCACTGACCACACCACTGCTGCCCGTGTAACCCTGGAACCAATTTAAAATTGCCTACAGCCAGCCCAATTTTTTTATTTTAGGCCTTCGATGCCTGTCTGCGGTCCATTCTTTCAACTACTACTACACTGACCAGGGCACTGCTGCCCAAGTACCCCTGGAACCAATTTAAAATTGCCTACAGCCATGTGTTAATATTTTAGGCCTTCGATGCCTGTCTGTGGTCACTCCTTCCACTAGGCCTCCACTGACCACACCACTGCTGCCCGTGTACCCCTGGAACCAATTTAAAATTGCCTACAGCCATGTGTGATTATTTTAGGCCTTCGATGCCTGTCTGCGGTCCCTCCTTCCACTAGGCCTCCACTGACCTGTCTACTGCGGCCCGTGTACCCCTTGAACCAACCTAATAAAATATTTAAAAAATTAATTTGATTATAAAAAATAAGATCGTGTTGAGATCTCAAATGCAGACATTTTAACAATCAAAACAAACACACAACAAATATCTGGAACTGTACTACAAAGGTCCAACAGCTACAATTTCTTTCTCCTGCAAGAAGTTAACTGAAAGTTTTTTGGAGTTGTTAACACAGATATGGCATCCACCGAGTGTTGTCCTGTCGCGTCTCCTTTAAATTATTTCCAATAAGATGTTAAACTATTAATTTAATAAAATCAATAATTAAAAAAATAATTGAGTAAGTCAAAAGCACATTGCAAATAAACATTAATTACAAATCAAGAAGCATGGCGCGTCCGAGGGTGAGTAGATACCGAATAAGAATATAATCACCCTCGGACGCGCAATGCTTATTTACAACAGCCTTCCTTCCTAAGAATCAGCCCTTCCGTGGTGTAGAGAGAGGTTGTTGTTACACTCCAAGGTGTTCCCCAGGTTGCCTTTCCTGAGCTTCGATCTTCCGGCTCTCGTTTAGTAGCTGTTGGAAACTACGCTGCATTAGGCCTACTAATTGTGTATGGGTGAAACAGTGGCGCATCTGCGGTCCCTCCTTCCACTAGGCCTCCACTGACCTGTCTACTGCGGCCCGTGTACCCCTTGAACCAACCTAATAAAATATTTAAAAAATTAATTTGATTATAAAAAATAAGATCGTGTTGAGATCTCAAATGCAGACATTTTAACAATCAAAACAAACACACAACAAATATCTGGAACTGTACTACAAAGGTCCAACAGCTACAATTTCTTTCTCCTGCAAGAAGTTAACTGAAAGTTTTTTGGAGTTGTTAACACAGATATGGCATCCACCGAGTGTTGTCCTGTCGCGTCTCCTTTAAATTATTTCCAATAAGATGTTAAACTATTAATTTAATAAAATCAATAATTAAAAAAATAATTGAGTAAGTCAAAAGCACATTGCAAATAAACATTAATTACAAATCAAGAAGCATGGCGCGTCCGAGGGTGAGTAGATACCGAATAAGAATATAATCACCCTCGGACGCGCAATGCTTATTTACAACAGCCTTCCTTCCTAAGAATCAGCCCTTCCGTGGTGTAGAGAGAGGTTGTTGTTACACTCCAAGGTGTTCCCCAGGTTGCCTTTCCTGAGCTTCGATCTTCCGGCTCTCGTTTAGTAGCTGTTGGAAACTACGCTGCATTAGGCCTACTAATTGTGTATGGGTGAAACAGTGGCGCATCTGCGGTCCCTCCTTCCACTAGGCCTCCACTGACCTGTCTACTGCGGCCCGTGTACCCCTTGAACCAACCTAATAAAATATTTAAAAAATTAATTTGATTATAAAAAATAAGATCGTGTTGAGATCTCAAATGCAGACATTTTAACAATCAAAACAAACACACAACAAATATCTGGAACTGTACTACAAAGGTCCAACAGCTACAATTTCTTTCTCCTGCAAGAAGTTAACTGAAAGTTTTTTGGAGTTGTTAACACAGATATGGCATCCACCGAGTGTTGTCCTGTCGCGTCTCCTTTAAATTATTTCCAATAAGATGTTAAACTATTAATTTAATAAAATCAATAATTAAAAAAATAATTGAGTAAGTCAAAAGCACATTGCAAATAAACATTAATTACAAATCAAGAAGCATGGCGCGTCCGAGGGTGAGTAGATACCGAATAAGAATATAATCACCCTCGGACGCGCAATGCTTATTTACAACAGCCTTCCTTCCTAAGAATCAGCCCTTCCGTGGTGTAGAGAGAGGTTGTTGTTACACTCCAAGGTGTTCCCCAGGTTGCCTTTCCTGAGCTTCGATCTTCATGCTCTCGTTTAGTAGGTGTCGGAAAGTAGGCTGCATTAGGCCTAAAAAATGGGGAATGGGGTGGAGAGAGATGGTGTGTTACACTCCAAGGTGTTCTCCAGGTTTCCTCGCCATTGCTTCGATCTTCCGACTCTCGTTTAGTAGTTGTAGAAAACTACACTGCATTAGGCCTACAAAATGGGTATCGGGTGGAGAGAGATGGTGTGTTACACTCCAAGGTGTTCCCCAGGTTGCCTTTCCTGAGCTTCTATCTTCAGGCTCTCATTAAATTGTGGTTAAATGGAACAACTGCATTTGGCGTACTAGTTGGTTTGGGGCCTACTATCGGTGTCTGCCACTCCTTGCTGTTCTCCTGGTTTCCTGTCCTGAAATTCCATTTTCAGCCTCTCGTTAAGTAGTTGTTAATGTTAGACTGCATTTGGCCTACTAGTTGGGTTGGGGCCTACTATCGGTGTCTGCCACTCCTTGCTGTTCTCCTCCACTGAACAAAGCTGTGCCGCCTGTTTACTACGGTTGCCAATTTTGAACTGCATTTCGACTACTTACTGATTTGGCCCTACTCTCTGTGTCAGCCTCTCATTCCAGTTGTCCTCCACTGCAATGCCCCCTGGTTATTCCTGTGTTACCAATTTTGAACTGCATTTAGCCCACTTTATTCTTTGGGCCTATATCTGTGTTTCCACTTCATCGTGCCCATTGCCCAGCCAGTGATAGATGAGTCTGCTGGTACATTGACCCATAACGCAACATTCCCCGTGCACGCTACACAACAACATTGTGACCCTGCTGAAAGTCAGGTTGCTCTTCCCGCATACCATACCACCTTACACGGGGACAAAGAGGAAGGTGCAGATGAAAGTGCAGGTTCCTTCATCAGGTGGGGGGAGGAATACTAGTTGGCGACGTCACTGGCACAGGGCCTCTCATAGTACGCAAAAGTGTTGCTGCCGGTGGGAGGCGCCCCCGCCGTGCAAACACACCGCTGTACTTTGAGGGGCCCTGTGCCAGTGCCAATGCCAACGAGTGGGCCCCCCCTGCTTGCTCAGGATCACAGCACTTGCAAAGTTGAAATACTTACCTCTCCCTGCTCCACTGCCGTGACGTGGTCCAGATTTACTGGGCCCACTAATTACTTGAACCAGCCCTACCCCCCACAACTTTAGCCAAATGACCCCCAATTTCAAATGCCTTCCAATTATTTTAAGGTAAATTACGCTTGACAAGCTTCATTAAGAAGAATGGATGGTTTTGACATTAAAATGGGCACTCTAGGTGTTTTCCTGGCCCCCACTCACTGCCGACTATGCTGCCCCATTGACTTGCATTGGGTTTCGTGTTTCGGTCGATCCCGACTTTACGTCATAATCGGCCGATTTCACTCGACCCGACTTTGGACATAGTCGGGTTTCGCAAAACCCGGCTCGACTCTAAAAAGGTCAAGGTCGCTCAACTCTATAAATAACCATGGTACCACTGAAAACGTCATCTTGTCAAGCAAAGAACGAGCCGCCATACAGCATCATCAGTGAAAAAATAAAAAAGTTATAGTCCTCAGTAGGGTTGAGCGAAACGGGTCGTTCATTTTCAAAAGTCGCCGACTTTTGGCAAAGTCGGGTTTCATGAGACCCGATCCGACCCCTGTGTGGGGTCGGCCATGCGGTACGCGACTTTCGCACCAAAGTCGCGTTTCAATGACGCTAAAAGCACCATTTCTCAGCCAATGAAGGTGGACGCAGAGTGTGGGCAGCGTGATGACATAGGTCCTGGTCCCCACCATCTTAGAGAAGGGCATTGCAGTGATTGGCTTGCTGTCTGCGGCGTCACAGGGGCTATAAAGGGGCGTTCCCGCCGACCGCCATCTTACTGCTGCTGATCTGAGCGTAGGGAGAGGTTGCTGCCGCTTTGTCAGAAGCAGGGATAGTGTTAGGCAGGGTCCATTAATCACCAAACCGCTTGTGCTGTAGCGATTTCCACTGTCCAACACCACCTTCGGTTTGCAGGGACAGTGGAGGCTACATTTTTTTTTCTCAGCGCTGTAGCTCATTGGGCTGCCCTAGAAGGCTCCCTGATAGCTGCATTGCTGTGTGTACGCCGCTGTGCAAACCAACTGCTTTTTTCAAAGCACAAATCCTCTTGTTCCTTCCTTTCTGCACAGCTATCTTTTTTGTTTGTCCACACTTTCTATTTCATTTGTGCATCAGTCCACTCCTTATTGCTGCCTGCCATACCTGGCTGAGATTACTGCAGGGAGATAGTAATTGTAGGACAGTCCCTGCTTTTTTTTTTGTGGGAGATTAAGATAGGCATTTCTGCTAGAGTGCCTTCCCTGTGTGTGCCATCTCTCACATAGTGGGCCATAGAAAGCCTATTTATTTTTTTTGCTGATTTGGTTTCTAAATTCTACCTGTAAAAATCAATAAATCAATCAGTGGGAGATAAATATTGGCCTTTGGGCTTGTGTGCCACTCCTGACTCCTGTGTGTGCCATCTCTCACTCAGTGGGCCATAGAAAGCCTATTTTTTTTTGGCTGATTTGGTTTCTAAATTCTACCTGAAAAAATCAATAAATCAATCAGTGGGAGATAAATATTGGCCTCTGGGCTTGTGTGCCACTCCTGACTCCTGTGTGTGCCATCTCTCACTCAGTGGGCCATAGAAAGCCTATTTATTTTTTTGCTTGATTTGGGTTCTAAAATCTACCTGAAAAAATCACTACATCAATCAGTGGGAGAAAAATATTGGCCTCTGGGCTTGTGTGCCACTCCTGACTCCTGTGTGTGCCATCTCTCACTCAGTGGGCCATAGAAAGCCTATTTTTTTTATTTGGTTTCTAAATTCTCCCTGAAAAAATAATTTTATTTTATTTGGTTTCTAAATTCTTCCTGAAAAAATCATTTTATTTTATTTTGTTTCTAAAGTCTCCCTGAAAAAAAAAAAATCAGTGGGAGATTAATATTGCCCTTTCTGCTTGTGTGCCAGTCTTGACTCCTGGGTGTGCCATCTCTCTCTCAAATAGTGGGCACTGGGCCATAGAAAGGCTATTTTTTTATTTGGTTTCTAAATTCTTCCTGAAAAAATCATTTTATTTTATTTTGTTTCTAAAGTCTCCCTGAAAAAAAAAAAATCAGTGGGAGATTAATATTGCCCTTTCTGCTTGTGTGCCAGTCTTGACTCCTGGGTGTGCCATCTCTCTCTCTCAAATAGTGGGCAAGGGGCCATAGAAAGGCTATTTTTTTTTAATTTGGTTTCTAAATTCTCCCGGAAAAAATAATTTTATTTTATTTGGTTTCTAAATTCTTCCTGAAAAAATCATTTTGTTTTATTTTGTTTCTAAAGTCTCCCTGAAAAAAAAAAAATCAGTGGGAGATTAATATTGCCCTTTCTGCTTGTGTGCCAGTCTTGACTCCAGGGTGTGCCATCTCTCTCTCTCAAATAGTGGGCCATAGAAAGCCTATTTTTTTGTTGATTTGCTTTCTAAATTCTACCTGAAAAAATCAAAAAATCAATCAGTGGGAGATAAATATTGGCCTTTGGGCTTGCGTGCCACTCCTGACTCCTGTGTGTGCCATCTCTCACTCAGTGGGCCATAGAAAGCATTTTTTTTTTTTGGGGTGATTTGGTTTCTAAATTCTACCTGAAAAAATCAATCAGTGGGAGATAAATATTGGCCTCTGGGCTTGTGTGCCACTCCTGACTCCTGTGTGTGCCATCTCTCACTCAGTGGGCCATAGAAAGTCTATTTATTTTTTTGGTTGATTTGGTTTCTAAATTCTACCTGAAAAAATCAAAAAATCAATCAGTGGGAGACAAATATTAGCCTCTGGGCTTGTGTGCCACTCCTGACTCCTGTGTGTGCGCCATCTCTCACTCAGTGGGCCATAGAAAGCCTATTTTTTTTTTATTTGGTTTCTAAATTCTCCCTGAAAAAATCATTTTATTTTATTTGTTTTCTAAATTCTTCCTGAAAAAATCATTTTATTTTATTTTGTTTCTAAATTCTCCCTGAAAAAAAAAATACTGTGGGAGATTAATATTGACATTTGTGCTTGAGTGACAGTCCTGCGTGTGTGGCATCTCTCTGATTTGGTGCCACAGAAAACAGAGTGTGTAACATTGTGCCTGATTTTCCTTGCGGTCTCACCAACCTGTAAACAGATATCGAAATCATACTGAAGTTATAGCTCACCGTGTAAGTAGTTTGACAGCAACAAATAAAGTTACTTTGGTTAAGTTTTTAAAACAATGAGGAAGTCTGGTGGAAGAGGTCGTGGCCGTGGGCGTTCATTGTCAGCTGGTAATGATGGTAGTTGTAGTGGAGCATCAGGTGGTCGTGGGAAAAAAAATATTCCACCTAAGTCTGGAGCTGTGGAGCCAGGTTAGTCGTCTGGCTACACAAGGCCTCGAACGCTCTCTTTTCTGGGAGTTGGAAAACCGCTTTTAAAGCCGGAGCAGCAACAGCAAGTTTTGGCTTACCTTGCTGACTCAGCTTCTAGCTCTTTTGCCTCCTCTTCTGAAACTGGCAAATGTAAAAGCAGCGCGTCATTTGTGGATGTTCACAGTCAGGGACAAGTCGCTTCCTTGTCCTCTTCAGCAAAAACAACAACAAGAGAGAAGGATGCAGCAGGCGACACAACGGGTTACTCCATGGAGCTCTTTACACATACCGTCCCTGGCTTAGAAAGTGAAACAGTTAACAGGCCATGCCCATTACAAGTAGATTCTGACATGGAGTGCACTGATGCACAGCCACAGCCAGACTACTATGCTGGTCCTTTGACTCAGACCACAACATTGCCCTCTCAGGGTACTGATCCACAATCAGACCCTGATGAGACTATGTTGCCCCGTCACGAACGCTATACCACCGACCTACACGGTGACACAGACGAAGTTGCACACGAGCTAGAAGAGGAGGTTATAGATGACCCAGTTGTTGACCCCGATTGGCAGCCATTGGGGGAACAGGGTGCAGGCGGCAGTAGTTCTGAAGCGGAGGTGGAGGAGGGGCCGCAGCAGGCATCAACATCGCAACAGGTTCCATCTGCCGGGCCCGTATCTGGCCCAAAACGCATGGCAAAGCCAAAACCTGTTGGAGGACAGCGTGGCCATCCGGTTAAAGCTCAGTCTGCAATTCCTGAAAAGGGATCCGATGCTAGGAAGAGTGCAGTCTGGCATTTTTTTAAACAACATCCAATTGATCAGCGCAAAGTCATCTGTCAAAAATGTTCAACTAGCTTAAGCAGAGGTCAGAATCTGAAAAGTCTCAATACAATTTGCATGCATAGACATTTAACCACCATGCATTTGCAAGCCTGGACTAACTACCAAACGTCCCTTAAGGTTGTAGCACCCTCGGCCAATGAAGCTAGTCAGCAACGCAACATCCCTTCCGTCACTGTAAGGCCACCATTTTCCGCACCACCTGCAGTATCTGTGCAGGTTTCTTTGCCAGCCCAAAGCAGTCAGGGTCAGGGAATCACCAGTTTTGTAGGAGGAAATACTGCATCTAGGGCACTGGCGGAAACAATACCGTCTCCAACCGTCTCTCAGTCTGCCATGTCCACCGGCACACCCGCTAATTCCACAATCTCAAGCTCTCCAGTCCCGCTCACCCTACATGAGACTCTGGTTAGAAAAAGGAAGTACTTATCCTCGCATCCGCGTACACAGGGTTTTAACGCCCACATAGCTAGACTAATCTTGTTAGAGATGATGCCCTACCGGTTAGTTGAAAGCGAAGCTTTCAAAGCCCTGATGGAGTACGCTGAACCACGCTACGAGCTACCCAGTCGACACTTTTTTTCGAGAAAAGCCATCCCAGCCCTGCACCAGCATGTTAAACAGCGCATCGTCCATACAATCAGGCAATATGTGAGCACAAAGGTGCACCTGACTACAGATGCATGGACCAGTAGGCATGGCCAGGGACGTTACGTGTCCATCACGGCACACTGGGTGAATGTGGTGGATGCAGGGTCCACAGGGGACATCAATTTCGGGACAGTTGTGCCTAGCCCACGGTCTAGGAAACAGTTGGCTGTAGGCGTTCGCACCCCCTCCTCCTCGTCGTCCTCCTGCAGAAGCGAGAGCTCTTCCACAGACCGCAGTCGCCCAACCACTCCATCGGCAGCTGTCACTGTTGCACACCAGTTGTCCCATTATGGCCCAGCTACTGGCAAGCGTCAGCAGGCTGTATTGGCTATGAAGTGTTTGGGCGACAACAGACACACCGCGGAAGTTCTGTCCGAGTTCTTGCAGCAAGAAACGCAGTCGTGGCTGGGCACAGTAGATCTTGAGGCAGGCAAGGTAGTGAGTGATAACGGAAGGAATTTCATGGCTGCCATCTCCCTTTCCCAACTGAAACACATTCCTTGCCTGGCTCACACCTTAAACCTGGTGGTGCAGTGCTTATTGAAAACTTATCCTGAGTTCTCCGACCTGCTCCTCAAAGTGCATGGACTTTGCTCACATATCCGCCGTTCGCCTGTACACTCCAGCCGTATGCAGACCTATCAGCGGTCTTTGAACCTTCCCCAGCATCGCCTAATCATAGATGTTGCAACAAGGTGGAACTCAACACTGCACATGCTTCAGAGATTGTGCGAACAGAGGCGGGCTGTTATGTTTTTGTGGGAGGATACACATACACGGGCAGGCAGTAGGATGGCAGACATGGAGTTGTCAGGTGTGCAGTGGTCGAAGATACAAGACATGTGCCAAGTCCTTCAGTGTTTTGAGGAATGCACACGGCTGGTTAGTGCAGACAACACCATAATAAGCATGAGCATCCCCCTAATGTGTCTGCTGATGCAAAGTTTGACGCACATAAAGGATCAGGCGTCTGCACCAGAGGAAGAGGAAAGCCTTGATGACAGTCAGCCATTGTCTGGTCAGGGCAGTGTACAGGACGAGGTAGCGGGCAAAGAGGAGGTGGAGGATGAGGAGGACGAGGAGGATGATGGGGATGAGTATATTTTTAATGAGGAAGCTTTCCCGAGGGCACTGGAAATTGGTGGCGTGGCAAGGCCGGGTTCTGTTTTTTTGAGGGACACAAGTGACGTAGATTTGCCTGAAACTGCCCCTCAACCAATTACAAACGCAGATTTGACAACTGGAACTTTGGCCCACATGGCGGATTATGCCTTACGTATACTCAAAAGGGACACACGCATTACAAAAATGATGAACGATGACGATTACTGGTTGGCCTGCCTCCTTGATCCTCGCTATAAAGGCAAATTGCAAAATATTATGCCACATGAGAACTTGGAACTAATATTAGCAACCAAACAATCAATTCTTGTTGACCGTTTGCTTCAGGCATTCCCAGCACACAGCGCCCGTGATCTTTCTCACACGAGCTCCAGGGGGCAGCAGACCAGGAGTGTTAGGGGTGCACACATCAGAAGTGGTGTTGGACAGAGAGGTTTTCTGACCAGGTTGTGGAGTGATTTTGCTATGACCGCAGACAGGACAGGTACTGCTGCATCAATTGAAAGTGACAGGAGACAACATTTGTCCAGTATGGTTACAAACTATTTTTCATCCCTTATCGATGTTCTCCCTCAACCGTCATTCCCATTTGATTACTGGGCATCCAAATTAGACACCTGGCCAGAATTGGCAGAATATGCATAGCAGGAGCTTGCTTGCCCGGCAGCTAGTGTCATATCAGAAAGAGTATTCAGTGCTGCAGGTTCAATATTAACCGAAAAAAGGACTCATCTGGCTACCCAAAATGTTGATGATCTAACAATCATTAAAATGAACCACAAATGGATTTCGAATTCTTTTGCCCCACCTTGCCCGGCCGACACCTAGCTTTCCTATGAAAAGCTCTTGCCTGTGGACTACTGTGAATTATTTTTCTAATGTCTTAATTTGCTGCAGCTGATTGTCCAGCATACGACATGTTTACACCTCCCTAAATGGCCAAGCTCCCCACACGGGGCCGTGGTATCGCGACTTGGCGCAAGCACCCGTGAGAGTGCTGTTTGTCTGAAGAGGTGGGTGTGCCCGCTTTTGGTCGACAGCACTGCCACTGGGTCCCTCCTAGTACAATAAAGTGTCTCTGGCGGTGGTGGTGCGCACCCAACGTCAGACACACTATTGTAACATGAGGGGCCCTGGGCCTGTACCGCCGGCCACAAGAGAGTTCACCCACCCCCAGGTCAAACATTGCTCTACCACTTCCACAGTTATCTCTCACACTTCCACCAATGTTTAGTCTATGCGCTGACATCCTTCCATTCCTGCCACTGACAATACCATTGTGTTGACATGTATGATGGTACTTAACATAGTCAGGGGCAGTGTCCTCTATTTACCAAAGTAAATACTTTGCGCCAAATTAGTAGGTCTGAAACTACGCAGAGGATCTCACCCCTGTACCTAATGATTGCACCCTTTAGTGTTTTCATTTTGTTTTAATGCGAGACATTCACATTTATTTATTGTTTTGGACTACTAACTGGCAGACACTCATTACAATCGGCCTCCGCTGACCATACCACTGCTGCCCGTGTACCCCTGGAACCAATTTTACATTTCCTACAGCCAGTCCAATTTTATTATGTTAGGCCTTCGAAGCCTGTCTGCGGTCCCTCCTTCCACTAGGCCTCCACTGACCTGTCTACTGCTGCCCGTGTACACCTGGAACCAATTTTAAATTGCCTACAGCCAGCCCAATTTTATTATGTTAGGCCTTTGAAGCCTGTCTGCGGTCCCTCCTTCCACTAGGCCTCCACTGACCTGTCTACTGCTGCCCGTGTACCCCTGGAACCAATTATAAAGTGACTACAGCCATATGTCATTATGTTAGGCCTTAGAAGCCTGTCTGCGGCCCGTTCTTTCTACTACTCCTACACTGACCAGACCACTGCTGCCCGTGTACCCCTGGAACCTATTTAAAAGTGCCTACAGCCCAATTTTTTTATGTTAGGCCTTCGAAGCCTGTCTGCGGTCCGTTCTTTCTACTCCTCCTCCACTGACCAGACCACTGCTGCCTGTGTACCCCTGGAACCAATTATAAAGTGCCTACAGCCATATGTTATTATGTTAGGCCTTAGAAGCCTGTCTGCGGCCCGTTCTTTCTACTACTCCTACACTGACCAGACCACTGCGGCCCATGTACCTCTGGAACCTATTTAAAAGTGCCTACAGCCCAATTTTATTATGTTAGGCCTTAGAAGCCTGTCTGCGGCCCGTTCTTTCTACTACTCCTACACTGACCAGACCACTGCTGCCCGTGTACCCCTGGAACCTATTTAAAAGTGCCTACAGCCCAATTTTATTATGTTAGGCCTTAGAAGCCTGTCTGCGGCCCGTTCTTTCTACTACTCCTACACTGACCAGACCACTGCTGCCCGTGTACCTCTGGAACCTATTTAAAAGTGCCTACAGCCAAATTTTTTTATGTTAGGCCTTCGAAGCCTGTCTGCGATCCGTTCTTTCTACTCCTCCTCCACTGACCAGACCACTGCTGCCCGTGTACCCCTGGAGCCAATTATAAAGTGCCTACAGCCATATGTTATTATGTTAGGCCTTAGAAGCCTGTCTGCGGCCCGTTCTTTCTACTACTCCTACACTGACCAGACCACTGATGCCCGTGTACCCCTGGAACCTATTTAAAAGTGCCTACAGCCCACTTTTATTATGTTAGGCCTTAGAAGCCTGTCTGCGGCCCGTTCTTTCTACTACTCCTACACTGACCAGACGACTGCTGCCCGTGTACCCCTGGAACCTATTTAAAAGTGCCTACAGTCCAATTTTATTATGTTAGGCCTTCGAAGCCTGTCTGCGGTCCCTCCTTCCACTAGGCCTCCACTAACCAGACCACTGCTGCCCGTGTACCCCTGGAACCAATTATAAAGTGCCTACAGCCATATGTTATTATGTTAGGCCTTAGAAGCCTGTCTGCGGCCCGTTCTTTCTACTACTCCTACACTGACCAGACCACTGCTGCCCGTGTACCCCTGGAACCTATTTAAAAGTGCCTACAGCCCAATTTTATTATGTTAGGCCTTAGAAGCCTGTCTGCGGCCCGTTCTTTCTACTACTCCTACACTGACCAGACCACTGCTGCCCGTGTACCCCTGGAACCTATTTTAAAGTGCCTACAGTCCAATTTTATTATGTTAGGCCTTCGAAGCCTGTCTGCGGTCCCTCCTTCCACTAGGCCTCCACTGACCTGTCTACTGCTGCCCGTGTACCCCTGGAACCAATTATAAAGTGCCTACAGCCAGTCCAATTTTATTATGTTAGGCCTTCGAAGCCTGTCTGCGGTCCCTCCTTCCACTAGGCCTCCACTGACCAGACCACTGCTGCCCGTGTACCCCTGGAACCTATTTTTAATTGCATAGAGCATCCTTTTTTTAATAGTAGGCGTACAAAGTCTGTCTGCGGTCCACTATTGAAATTGTCCTCCACTGCCCAGAGCAATGCTGCCTGTGTACCCCTGTAACCTTTTTTAAACTGCAGTGAGCCACATTTTTGGTTTAAGGCCTACTACCTGTGTCTGTCTGCGCCACTCAATACAGCTGTCTTCCTTTGAAAAAAGCAGAGCGTCAATAGTCTTGTTTTCAGTCTCTAGGAATTTTAAAACTGCATTGGGGCTACAACTTTGGTAGGGCCTACTAACGGTGTCTGCCGCCCCAAGGTGTTCCCCATGTTTCGTCCACATTGCTTCGATCTTCCTACTCTCGTTTAGTAGTTGGTGAAAACTACACTGCATTAGGCCTACAAATTTGGTATGGGGTGTAGAGAGACGGTGTGTTACACTCCAAGGTGTTCCCCATGTTTCGTCCACATTGCTTCGATCTTCCTACTCTCGTTTAGTAGTTGGTGAAAACTACACTGCATTAGGCCTACAAATTGGGTATGGGGTGTAGAGACGGTGTCTTCCGCTCCAAGGTGTTCTCCAGGTTGCCTTTCCTAAGCTTCTATCTTCAGGCTCTTGTTAAATAGTGCTTAAATGGAACAACTGCATTTGGCGTACTAGTTGGTTTGGGGCCTACTAACAGTGTCTGCCGCTCCTTGCTGTTCTCCTGGTTTTCAGGCTCTCGTTAAGTAGTTGTTAATGTTAGACTGCATTTGGCCTACTAGTTGGGTTGGGGCCTACTATCGGTGTCTGCCACTCCTTGCTGTTCTCCTCCACTGAACAAAGCTGTGCCACCTGTTTACTACTCTTGCCAATTTTGAACTGCATTTAGACTACTTACAGATTTGGGCCTACTCTCTGTGTCAGCCTCTCATTCCAGTTGTCTTCCACTGAACAAAACAATGCCCCCTGGTTAGTCCTGTTAACAATTTTGAACTGCATTTAGCCCACTTTATTCTTTGGGCCCATATCTGTTCCCCCTCATCCTGCCCATTGCCCAGCCAGTGATAGATGAGTCTGCTGGTACATTGACCCATAATGCAACATTCCTCGTGCACGCTACACTGCAAGATTGTGACCCTGCTGAAAGTCAGGTCCCACTTCCCGCATACCATACCACCTTACACGGGGACAAAGAGGAAGGTGCAGATGAAGGTGCAGGTTCCTTCATCAGGTGGGGGGAGGAATACTCGTTGGCGACGTCACTGGCACAGGGCCTCTCATAGTACGCAAAAGTGTTGCTGCCGGTGGGAGGCGCCCCCGCCGTGCAAACACACCGCTGTACTTTGAGGGGCCCTGTGCCAGTGCCAATGCCAATGAGTGGGCCCCCCCTGCTTGCTCAGGATCACAGCACTTGCAAAGTTGAAATACTTACCTCTCCCTGCTCCACTGCCGTGACGTGGTCCAGATTTACTGGGCCCACTAATTACTTGAACCAGCCCTACCCCCCACAACTTTAGCCAAATGACCCCCAATTTCAAATGCCTTCCAATTATTATAAGCTAAATTACGATTGACAAGCTTCTGTAACAAGAATGGATGTTTTTGCCTTTAAAATGGCCAGTGTAGGTGTTTTCCTGGCCTCCACTCACTGCCGACTATGCTCCCCCATTGACTTGCATTGGGTTTCGTGTTTCGGTCGATACCCGACTTTTCGCGATAATCGGCCGATTCCACTCGACTCGACTTTTAAGATAGTCGGGTTTCGCGAAACACGGCTCAACTCCAAAAAGGTCAAGGTCGCTCAACCCTAGTCCTCAGAATAAAGCAATGCAAAAATAATATTTTTTTATATAAAATAGTTTTTATCGTACAAAAGCGCCAAAACATAAAAAAAGATATAAATGAGATATTGCTGTAATCGTTATATAAAACAAATGGAAGGCACCACCTCCAATCTATCAAATGAAAGCAAGTCCAGAATCTACCACAACATGAAAAACCGCAAACCAAAAATAGAAAAAGACATGTTGTAATGGAGATCAACGGGACAATAATACAAAATATAGATTTTTATTAGAGAACAATGAGCAAGCATAAATATTAAAAACAATTAAAAGGCAAGAAGATGCCCACAATGACAAAAGGAAAGGCATACCCCACAGACTAAGATGTATTTTGGCACCTGAATAGGAAAAAAGGGTTGAAAAAAACTTTCCCACAATGCACAAAATTGATGCAAGGCAGGTTATACAGGAAATTCTGTTAACATGAATATAAGGGCATATCCCCCCTGATTTTACCTCATTCACATAATGCTACAATAAGCTGCATGATTTAGTCAATTTTGTGCAAAATAACTATAACACTGGGGGGTCACCACCATAACATGGAATAATAATCACCAACTTATAAGCAGGAGATACTAACCAATAGGGTTGAGCGAAACGGATCGGACAAATTCAAAAATTGCTGACTTTCGGCAAAGTCGGGTTTCATGAAACCCGACCTGATACTAGTGTGGGATCGGCCACGAGGTCGGTGATCTTCGCGCTAAAGTTGCATTTCGTATGACGCTTTCAGCTCCATTTTTCAGCCAATGAAGGAGGACACAGAGTGTGGGCAGCATGATGAAATAGGTCTCGGTCCCCACCATCTTAGAGTAGGGCATGACAGTGATTGGCTTGCTTTCTGCGGCGTCACAGGGGCTATAAAGGGGCGTGCACGCCGACCGCCATCTTACTTCTGCCGATCATAGCATAGGGAGAGTTTGCCGCAGCTTCATCAGAAGAAGGGAAATACTTAGGGACGGAAGATTAGGCCCCAAAACTGCTTGTGCTGTAGCGATTTCCACTGTCCAACACCAGAATTTGTTTTCAGGGACAGTGGAGTTTATATTTTTGTGCATCAGCTCTGTAGCTTATTAGGCTGCCTTATAAAGCTCCCTGATAGCTGCATTGCTGTTTGCACGCCGCTGTGCAAACCAACTGCTTTTTTAAAAGCAAAAATCCTGTTGCTCCTTTCTGCACAGTTATCTTGTTTATTTGTCCACACTTTTGTGTACAGCAGTCCTTTTTATTGCTGCCATACTTTTCCTGAGATCATTGTAGGGAGATTGAAATTGTACTACAGTCATTGTATTTTTTCATATAATAATACAGGTCCTTCTCAAAAAATTAGCATATAGTGTTAAATTTCATTATTTACCATAATGTAATGATTACAATTAAACTTTCATATATTATAGATTCATTATCCACCAACTGAAATTTGTCAGGTCTTTTATTGTTTTAATACTGATGATTTTGGCATACAACTCCTGATAACCCAAAAAACCTGTCTCAATAAATTAGCATATTTCACCCATCCAATCAAATAAAAGTGTTTTTTAATAACAAACAAAAAAACCATCAAATAATAATGTTCAGTTATGCACTCAATACTTGGTCGGGAATCCTTTTGCAGAAATGACTGCTTCAATGCGGCGTGGCATGGAGGCAATCAGCCTGTGACACTGCTGAGATGTTATGGAGGCCCAGGATGCTTCAATAGCGGCCTTAAGCTCATCCAGAGTGTTGGGTCTTGCGTCTCTCAACTTTCTCTTCACAATATCCCACAGATTCTCTATGGGGTTCAGGTCAGGAGAGTTGGCAGGCCAATTGAGCACAGTAATACCAAGGTCAGTAAACCATTTACCAGTGGTTTTGGCACTGTGAGCAGGTGCCAGGTCGTGCTGAAAAATGAAATCTTCATCTCCATAAAGCATTTCAGCCGATGGAAGCATGAAGTGCTCCAAAATCTCCTGATAGCTAGCTGCATTGACCCTGCCCTTGATGAAACACAGTGGACCAACACCAGCAGCTGACATGGCACCCCACACCATCACTGACTGTGGGTACTTGACACTGGACTTCAGGCATTTTGGCATTTCCTTCTCCCCAGTCTTCCTCCAGACTCTGGCACCTTGATTTCCGAATGACATGCAAAATTTGCTTTCATCAGAAAAAAGTACTTGGGACCACTTAGCAACAGTCCAGTGCTGCTTCTCTGTAGCCCAGGTCAGGCGCCTCTGCCGCTGTTTATGGTTCAAAAGGGGCTTTACCTGGGGAATGCGGCACCTGTAGCCCATTTCCTGCACACGCCTGTGCACGGTGGCTCTGGATGTTTCCACACCAGACTCAGTCCACTGCTTCCTCAGGTTCCCCAAGGTCTGGAATCGGTCCTTCTCCACAATCTTCCTCAGGGTCCGGTCTCCTCTTCTCGTTGTACAGCGTTTTCTGCCACATTGTTTCCTTCCAACAGACTTACCATTGAGGTGCCTTGATACAGCACTCTGGGAACAGCCTATTTGTTGAGAAATTTCTTTCTGGGTCTTACCCTCTTGCTTGAGGGTGTCAATGATGGCCTTCTTGACATCTGTCAGGTCGCTAGTCTTACCCATGATGGGGGTTTTGAGTAATGAACCAGGCAGGGAGTTTATAAAAGCCTCAGGTATCTTTTGCATGTGTTTAGAGTTAATTAGTTGATTCAGAAGATTAGGGTAATAGGTCGTTTAGAGAACCTTTTCTTGATATGCTAATTTATTGAGACAGGTTTTTTGGGTTATCAGGAGTTGTATGCCAAAATCATCAGTATTAAAACAATAAAAGACCTGACAAATTTCAGTTGGTGGATAATGAATCTATAATATATGAAAGTTTAATTGTAATCATTACATTATGGTAAATAATGAAATTTAACACTATATGCTAATTTTTTGAGAAGGACCTGTATATCTTCCAGCCACTTTCTGCCACTTACATTGTGTTGCTTTATACACTGGGCCTGAGTTTTGGTTTAGTCTTCCCAAAAAAAAGTGAGATTCAAATTCTCCCGAAGTGGATATACTTCTGCCCTGTTAGTTTGTCGTATATCAGCCAGCCACTTTCTGCCACTTAGATTGCATTGTTATATACACTGGGCCTAAGTTGGGGTTCAGTCTCCCCCCAAAAAAGGGGAGAATCAAATTCTCACAAAGTGGATATACTTCTGTCCTGTTAGTTTGCCGTATATCAGCCAGCCACTTTCAGCCACTTACATTGTGTTGTTTTTTGCACAGGGCCTGATTTTTTGTTCAGTTTCCCCCCCACAAAAAGGGAGATTTAAAATCTCAACACGTTTATACACACCTTCTACCTTGTTTTAAATGAGGAAGTCAGGTGGAAGAGGCCGTGAGCGGTAGTTGCAAGCTGGTACTAATGGTGGTGGTGGTGCATTTGGTGGTAGTGGCAAAAGCACAATAGCACCTAAGGCTGGAGGTGTTGAGACCGGCATCATCATCTGGCTACACAAGCCCTCGAAGGCTCCCTTATCTGGGAGTAGGAAAACGGCTTTTAAAGCCGGAGCAGCAGGAAATATTTTTGGCTTTCCTTGCTGACTCAGCCACTAGCTCTTTCGCCTCCTCTTCAGAATGTTCCAAATATAAAAGCAGCGAGTCGTCAGTGGATGCTCCCGGTCAGGAACAAGACGTTTCCTTGTGTCCTTCACCCAAACCAAAAGTGAAGGATGCGTCAGGCGACACTACAGGTTACTCCACGGAGCTCTTTACACATACTGTGCCTGGGTTAGAAAGGGAAATTGTTAACTGCCCATTACAAGATGAATCGGACACGGAGTGCACTGATGCATAGCCACAGCTAGATTATAATACTGTTCCATTGACTCAGATCATTACATTGTCCTCGCAGTGTACTGAGCCAGCATCTGACCCTGATGAGACTATGGTGCCCCATCCCGAAAGCTATAGCACCTTACACGGTGACACAGAGGAAGGCGCACATGACCTTGAAGAGGAGGTGATAGATGATCCAGTTGTTGACCCAGATTGGCAGCCATTGGGGGAAGAGGGTGCCACTGCCAGTAGCTCAGAAGCGAAGGAGGATGATCCGCAGCAGCCATCTACATTGCAACAGCTGTCATCTGGCAGGCCCGTATCAGGCCAAAAACGTTTGTCAAAAACAAAAACAGTTTTAGCACAGCGTGGCCATCCGGTGAAAGTAGCACAGCGTGCAATGCCTGAAAAGGTATTCCATAGTAGGAAGAGTGCAGTGTGGCAATTTTTTAACCAAGATCCGAATGATTAGTCAAAAGTTATCTGTACAAAATGCTCAAAGACCATTAGCAGCGGGAAGAATCTTCAAAATTTAAATACAACGTGCATGCTTAGACATTTAACCAGCGTGCACTTGCAAGCCTGGACTAACTACCAAACGTTCCGTACCATTGGTGCACCTGCTCAGAATGAAGGTAGTCAGCCACGCTACATTGCTTCCCTCACTGTAATCCCACTGGTTAGGACACCACCAGCAGCAAATGTGGAGGTATTGTCGCAAGGCCAAAGCAGTCAGTATGTAGTCCAACATTGATAATACCATCACCAACCCTCTATCAATCCGCCATGTCCACCACCACTACGACCGCTAGTTCCACCATATGCACCTCTCCTGTCCAGCTCACCCTACAAGAGACTCTCGTTAGGAAAAGAAAGTGCTCATCCTCTCATCTGTGTACACAGGGTTTGAACGCCCACATTGCTAGACTAATCTCGTTAGAAATGATGCTGGTTGGTTGAAAGCAAAGCTTTCAAAGCCCTGATGGCCTACGCAGTACCACGCTATGACCTACCCAGTCGACACCTCTTTGCGAGAAAAGCCATCCCAGCCCTCCTCCAGCATGTCAAAGACCACATTGTCCATGCACTGTGGCAATCAGTCAGTAGAAAGGTGCACCTCACAACAGATGCATGGACCAGTAGGCATGGCCAGGGACGTTACGTGTCCATCACGGCACGCTGGGTTAATGTGTAGATGCAGGGTCCACAGGGGACAGCCATAGTGGGACAGTTCTGCCTAGCCCACGGTCTAGGAAACAGTTCGCTGTAGGCGTTTGCCACCCCTCCTCCTCCTCCTCCTTCAGAAGCGAAAGCTCGTCCACAGAGCGCAGTCGCACAACCACTCCATCTGCAGCTGCAAGTGTTGCACACGAGGTGTCCCATTATCAAACAGCTAGTGGTAAGCATCAGCAGGCTGTGTTAGAAATGAAGTGTTTGGATGACAATAGACACACCGCGGAAGTACTGGCCGAGTACTTGCAGCAACAAACTCAGTCATGGCTGAGCAGTGTAAATCTTGAGGCAGGCAAGGTAGTCATTGATAACTGAAGGAAATTTATGGCTGCCACAGCCCTTTCAGAACTTAAACACATACCTTGCCTGGCTCACACCTTGAACATGGTGGTGCAGTGCTTCCTCAAAAATTATCCGGAGTTACCAGCCCTGCTCCTGAAGGTGCGAAGACTTTGTTCGCACATCCGCCGGTCGCCCGTACACTCCAGCCATATGCTGAAACATCAGCGATGGCTGAATCTTCCCCAGCACCGCCTAATAATCGACGTTGCAACAAGGTGGAACTCCACACTGCACATGGTTCAGAGGCTGTGTGAACAAAGGCGTGCTGTAATTAATTTGTGGGAGGATATACATACACGGGCAGGTAGATGGATGGCAGACATGGAGTTGTCTGGTGTGCAGTGGTCGAAGCTCCAAGACCTCTGTTAAGTCCTTCAGTCTTTTGAGGAATGCACACGGCTGGTAAGTGCAGACGACACTAACTGATGCAGTTTGACACACATTAAGGAGCTGGCGTCTGCAGATGGTGAGGAGGGAAGCCTTGATGACAGTCAGCGATTGTCTGCTCAGGGAACTCTCCTGGATGAGGTGGCGGACAAAGAGGAGGAGGAGGAGGATGATGGGATGAATATTTATGAGAGGAGGATGCTTCACAGGGGGCAATAGAAACTGGTGGCGTTGCAAGGTCAGGTACAGGGTTTTTGCAGGACACAAGTGATGTAGATTTGCAAGAAAGTGCTCCTCTACCCAGCACAAGCAGTGAATTGACACGTGGAACATTGGCCCACATGGCTGAGTATGCCTTGCGTATCCTAAAAAGGGACCCCCGCATTATCAAAATGATGACCGATGATGAATACTGGTTGGCCTGCCTCCTGGATCCACGATATAAAGGAAAATTACAAAATATCATGCCACATGAGAACCTTGAGCAAATATTGGCTACCAAACAAGCAACTCATGTAGACCGTTTGGTTCAGGCATTCCCAGCACACAGCAGTGGTGATGGTTCTCACACGAGCCGTAGGGGGCACCATGGCAGAGGTGTTAGAGGTGCACAAATCCAAAGTGGCGTTGGACAGAGGGGTTTTATGACCAGGTTGTGGAGTGATTTCGCAATGACTGCTGACACGATAGATACTGCTGCAGCGATTCAAAGTGACAGGAGACAGCATATGTCCAGTATGGTTATGAAATACTTTTCCTCCCTTATCGATATTCTCTCTCACAGGTCATTCCCCTTTGATTACTGGGCATGTAAAATAGACACCTGGCCTGAATTGGCAGAATATGCATTACAGGAGCTCGCTTGCGCTGCTTCTATTGTGCTATCAGAAAGAGTCTTCAGTGCTGCTCGTTCAATACTGACCGAAAAAAGGACACGTCTGGCTACCCAGACTTTTGATTATCTAACCTTCATTAAAATGAACCAATCATGGATTTCAAATTATTTTGCAGCACCTTCTCCTGCTGACACGTAGCTTGCCTGAAAAATGTCTTGCTTTTGGCCTCCTCTTGCTGACTTCTCCAATTTTGCCATTTGCAGCTGCTGAATGTCCACCATAGGCCATTTTTATACCTCTCTAAATGGTCTGACTCCCCCCACAGATCCGTGGTCAACACCTGGCACAAGAAACCGTGGAAGTGCCGTTTGCCTGGACAGGTGGGTGTGCCCACTATTGGGTGACGGCACTGGCACAGGGTCTCTCATAGTACAATGAAGTGTCTCTGATGGTGGTGGTGCACAACCAACGTCAGACACACCATCATATTATGAGTGGCGGTGTGCCAGTACCGCCGCCCACGAGAGTGTTCCCCCCAGCTCGAATAGTGCTCTACCACTTGCAATACTCTCCCTGCTCCACCACTGTGTAGTCTGGGCTGTTAAATCCTTCAATGGCACTGCTAATACAAATTTGTTGAAATGATAGATGATAGTTCAAATGGCCTGGCCTCCATTAAGACCAGTTAATACTTTGCGCCTACTACCACTGTCTGCTACTCAGCAGAGGAGACCACTCCAGTACCTAGCTTTGCCGCCTGTTTAGTCCTGTTACCGATTTTGAACTACTTTTAGCCTACTTTTGTATTTGGGCCTACTAACCGTGTCTGCACCACTCATTACAGTTGTCCTCCACTGAACAAAGCTAGGCTGCCTGTTTAGTCCTGTTACCAATTTTGAACTGCATTTAGCCAACTTTTTTATTTTGGTCCTGTCTAATTGTGACTGCGTCACTCATTACAGTTGTCCTCCACTGAACAAAGCAATGCCGCCTGTTTAGTCCTGTTACCAATTTTGAACTGCTTTTAGCCTACTTTTGTATTTGGGCCTAATAACCATGTCTGCGCCACTCATTACAGTTGTCCTCCACTGAACAAAGCTAAGCCGCCTGTTTAGTCCTGTTACCAATTTTGAACTGCATTTAGCAAACTTTTTTATTGTGGACATACAAACTGTGTCTGCGCCACTCATTACAGTTGCCCTCCACTGGTCAAAGCTATGCCGCCTGTTTAGTCCTGTTACCAATTTTCAACTGCATTTAGCCTACTTTTTTATTCTGGGCCTACTAACTGTGTCTGCGCCACTCATTACAGTTGTCCTCCACTGAACAAAGCTAAGCCGCCTGTTTAGTCCTGTTACCAATTTTGAACTGCATTTAGCAAACTTTTTTAGTTTGGGCCTACTAACTGTGTCTGCGCCACTCATTACAGTTGTCCTCCACTGAACAAAGCTCTTCCGTCTGTTTAGTCCTGTTACCAATTTTGAACTGCATTTAGCCTACTTTTTTATTGTGGGCCTACAAACTGTGTCTGCGCCACTCATTACAGTTGTCCTCCACTGGTCAAAGCTATGCCGCCTGTTTAGTCCTGTTACCAATTTTCAACTGCATTTAGCCTACTTTTTTATTCTGGGCCTACTAACTGTGTCTGCGCCACTCATTACAGTTGTCCTCCACTGAACAAAGCTAAGCCGCCTGTTTAGTCCTGTTACCAATTTTGAACTGCATTTAGCAAACTTTTTTATTTTGGGCCTACTAACTGTGTCTGCGCCACTCATTACAGTTGTCCTCCACTGAACAAAGCTCTGCCGTCTGTTTAGTCCTGTTACCAATTTTGAACTGCATTTAGCCTACTTTTTTATTGTGGGCCTACAAACTGTGTCTGCGCCACTCATTACAGTTGTCCTCCACTCAACAAAGCAATGCCGCCTGTTTAGTCCTGTTGCCAATTTTGAACTGCATTTAGCCTATTTTTGTATTTGGGCCTACAAACTGTGTCTGCACCACTCATTACAGTTGTCCTCCACTGAACAAAGCAATGCTGCCTGTTTAGTCCTGTAACCAATTTTGAACTTCCTTATCGCCTACTTTTTTATTGTGGGCCTGCAAACTGTGTCTGCGCCACTCATTACAGTTGTCCTCCACTGAACAAAGCTAGGCCGCCTGTTTAGTCCTGTTACCAATTTTGAACTGCATTTAGCAAACTTTAATATTTTGGGCCTACTAACTGTGTCTGCGCCAATCATTACAGTTGTCCTCCACTGAACAAAGTAATGCTGCCTGTTTAGTCCTGTTACCAATTTTGAAGTGCATTTAGCCTACTTCTTTATTCTGAGCCTACAAACTGTGTCTGCGCCACTCATTACAGTTGTCCTCCACTGAACAAAGCAATGCTGCCTGTTTAGTCCTGTTGCCAATTTTGAACTGCATTTAGCCTACTTTTGTATTTGGGCCTGCAAACTGTGTCTGCGCCACTCATTACAGTTGTCCTCCACTGAACAAAGCAATGCCGCCTGTTTAGTCCTGTTACCAATTTTGAACTGCATTTAGCCTACTTTTTATTTTGTGCCTACTAACTGTGTCTGCACCACTCATTACAGTTGTCCTCCACTGAACAAAGCAATGCCGCCTGTTTAGTCCTGTTACCAATTTTGAACTGCATTTAGCTTACTTTTTTATTGTGGGCCTACAAACTATGTCTGCGCCACTCATTAAAGTTGTCCTCCACTGAACAAAGCAATGCCGCCTGTTTAGTCCTATTACCAGTTTTGAACTACATTTAGCCTACTTTTTTATTGTGGGCCTACAATCTGTGTCTGCACCACTCATTACAGTTGTCCTCCTCTGAACAAAGCTATGCCGCCTGTTTAATCCTGTTACCAATTTTGAAATGCATTTAGCCAATTTTTTTATTTTGGGCCTACTAACTGTGTCTTTGCCACTCATTACAGTTGTACTGTACTGTTAGGGTTGAGCGACTTTTAGTTTTTTAGGGTCGAGTCGGGTTTCGCGAAACCCGACTATCTCAAAAGTCGAGTCGAGTGAAATCGTCCGATTATCGCAAAAAGTCGGGGATCGACCGAAACACGAAACCCAATGCAAGTCAATGGGGAAGCATAGTCGGCAGTGAGTGGAGGCCAGGAAAACACCTACAGTGCCCATTTTAATCGCCAAAACATCCATTTTTGGTACTGAAGCTTGTCAATCTTAATTTACCTTATAACAATAGTTAGGCATTGGACATTGGGGGTAATTTAGCAAAATTTGTGGGGGGTATGGCTGGGTCAAGTATTTAGTGGGCCCAGGAAACGTGGACCACGTCATGGCAGTGGAGCAGGGAGAGGTAAGTATTTCAACTTTGCAAGTGCTGCCGCCGTGCTCCCACCGGTCGCGACACTTTTGTGTACTATGAGGAGCCCTGTGCCAGTGGCAATGCGATTGAGTGGGCCCTCCACCTGATGAAGGAACCTGCACTTTCATCTGCACCTTCCTATTTGTCCCCGTGTAAGATGGTGTAGTATGCAGGATGGGGAACCTCACTTTCAGCAGGGTCAGAATTTGGCTGTGTAGCGTGCAAGGAGAATGTAGCGGTCTGGGTCAATGTACCAGCAGTGTCATCTAGCACTGGCTGGGCAATGGGCAGGATGAGGAGGAAACACAGATCTAGGCCCAAATAATAAAGTGGGCTAAATGCATTTCAAAATTGGTAACAGGACTAACCAGGTGGCATTGCTTTGTTCAGTGGAGGACAACTGTAAAGAGAGGCTGACACAGAGAGTAGGCCCAAATCAGTAAGTAGTCTAAATGCAGTTCAAAATTGGCAACAGTAGTAAACAGGCGGCACAGCTTTGTTCAGTGGAGGAGAACAGCAAGGTTCGGCAGACACCGTTAGTAGGCCCCAACCCAACTAGTAGGCCAAATGCAGTGTAACATTAACAACTACTTAACAAGAGCCTGAAAATGGAAGTTCAGGACAGGAAACCAGGAGAACAGCACGGAGCGGCATACACAGTTAGTAGGCCCCAACCACACTAATAGGCCAAATGCAGTGTAATATTAACAACTAGTTAACGAGAGCCTGAAGATCGAAGTTCAGGACAGGAAACCAGGAGAACACCTTGGAGTGGCAGACACTGTTAGTAGGCCCCAACCAAACTTGGAGCCCCACTGCATTTCTTCCATTTAACAACTATTTAACAAGAGCCTGAAGATAGAAGGTCAGGAAAGTTAACCTGGAGAACACCTTGGAGCAGCAGACACTGTTAGTAGGCCCCAACCAAACATGTAGCCCCAGTGCCCCACTGCAGTTTTAAAATTCCGAAAGGCTGAAAACCTGACAATTGCAGGTCCTTTTTTTAAAGAGGACAGCTGTATTGAGTGGCACAGACAGACACTGCTAGTAGGCCTTACACCACAAAGTTGGCTCGACGCAGGTTTAAAAAAGGTTACATGGGTATACGGTCTGCATTGGTGTGCTCAGTGGAGGACAATTGGAAGGAGGGACCGCAGAAAGACTTAGTAGGCCTAAAATTTTAAAAAATAGGCTCAAAGCAGTTTGAATTATCTTGCAGGGGTACACAGGCAGGATTGGTGTGGTCAGCGGAGGACAATTTGAAGGAGGGACCGCAGACAGACTTAGTAGGCCTAAAATAACAAAATAGGCACTATGCACTTTAAAATAGGTTCCAGGGGTACACAGGCAGCATTGGTGTGGTCAGTGGAGAACTATTGGAAGGAGGGACCACAAACAGACTTAGTAGGCCTAAAATAACAAAATAGGCTCTATGCAGCTTCGATTATGTGGCAACCTGGAGAACACCTTGGAGCGGGAGACACCATCTTTACAACCCAGACACAACTTTGGCCTAATGCAGTGTTGTTACAACAACTACTTAACAAGAGCTTCAAGATAGAAGCCAGGGAGAGGGAACCTGGAGAACACCTTGGAGCGGGAGACACCGTCTCTAGAACCAAGACCCAACTTGTGGGCCAAATGCAGTGTTGTTTCAACACCTACTTAACAAGAGCTACAAGATAAAAGCTATCGAGAGTCAACCTGGAGCGGAAGACTCAGTTTGTAAACCACAACGAAACTTGTGGCCCCAATGCAGTTTTATAATTCCGACAGGCTGAAAACCAGACAATTGTGTTTTTTTTTGTTTGTTTGTTTTTAGAGGAGGACAGATGTATTAAGTGGCACAGACAGACACTGCTAGTAGGCCTTACACCACAAAGTTGGCTCACTGCAGGTTGAAAAAAGGTTACATTGGTACACGGTCGGCATTGGTGTGCTCAGTGGAGGACAATTGGAAGGAGGGACCGCAGACAGACTTAGTAGGCCTAAAATTTTAAAAAATAGGCTCAAAGCAGTTTGAATTATCTTGCAGGGGTACACAGGCAGGATTGGTGTGGTCAGCGGAGGACAATTTGAAGGAGGGACCGCAGACAGACTTAGTAGGCCTAAAATTAAAAAAAAATAGGCTCAAAGCAGCTTCAATTATGTGGCAGGGGTACACAGGCAGCATTGGTGTGGTCAGCGGAGGACTATTGGAAGGAGTGTCTGACACAGTTAGTACTCCCAAAAAAGAAATAGATGTTAATGTCTCGCAAAACAACAAAACCAAAAAAAAAGGGTGGCATACTTAGGTACAGGGGTGGGCTCCTCTGCTGAGTTTCAGACGTAGTAATTTGGCGCTAATTATTTACTGGTGTCAATTTAGGACACTGACCCTGACTATTTTAACTAGCATCATACATGTCAACAAATTGGTATTGTCAGTGCCAATCATTGAAGGATGTCAGCGCATAGACTAAACATTGGTGGAGCTGTGAGAGATCATTTTGCAAGTGGTAGAGCACTGTTTGAGCTGGGGGGGAAACTCTCTTGTGGCCGGCGGTACAGGCCCAGGGCCCCTCATGTTACAATGGTGTGTCTGACATTGGGTGCGCGCCAACACCGCCAGAGACACTTTATTGTACTATGAGGGACCCAGTGGCAGTGCCGTCGACCAAAAGCGGGCACACCCACCTCTTCAGACAAACGGCACTCTCACGGGTGCTTGCGCCAAGTGGCGAGACCACGGCCCCGTGGGGGGAGTTAGCCCATTTAGGGAGGTTTAAACATGTCATATGCTGGACAAACAGCAGCTGCAAATTAAGAGATTGGGACAGTCAGTAAGACCAGTCCACAAGCAAAACCTTTTTATAGGAAAGCTAGAGGCAGAATTGCCAATCTTAATCTCCCACTATTTTTTTTTTCCTGGGAGAATTGTCAAAAAATCTGGCCCAGTGTTACACACTAGGTTTTATGTGGCACAAAATGAGAGACAGATGGCACACACAGGACTGGCACTGAGGCAGAAATGCCAATCTTAATCTCCCACTATTTTTTTCCTGGGAGAATTGTCAAAAAATCTGGCCCAGTATTACACACTAGGTTTTCTGTGGCACAAATTGAGAGACAGATGCCACACACAGCACTGGCACTGAGGCAGAATTGCCAATCTTAATCTCCCACTATTTTTTTTTATTTATGGTAGAATTGGCAAGAAATCAGGCCCACTGTTAGACTATATGTTTTCTGTGCCAGAAAATGAGACACAGATGCCACACACAGGACTGCCACTGATGCAGATTTGCCAATTTTAATCTGCACCCTTTTTTTTTTTCTTCAGGGAGACTAGTGAATAAATCTGGGCCACTGTATTAGAGTATATTTTCTGTGGCAGAAAGTGGCTTGAAGAGATATAACGAAAAAAAAAAAAAAGGGACTGTACTACAATTACTATCTCCCTGTAGTAATCTCAGCAAAGTATGGCAGTCAGCATTAAAAAATAGTGGACTGCTGCACAAAAAAGTCAAAAGTGTGGACAAAAAAACAAGACAGCTGTGCAGAAAGGAAGGAGCAACAGGATTTGTGCTTTGAAAAAAGCAGTTGGTTTGCACAGCGGCGTACAAACAGCAATGCATCTATCAGGGATCCTTCTAGGGCAGCCCAATGAGCTACAGCGCTGAGGAAAAAAAATGTAGTCTCCACTGTCCCTGCAAACAAAAGGTGGTGTTGGACAGTGGAAATCACTACAGCACAAGCGGTTTGAGGGTTAATGTACCCTGCCTAACGCTATCCCTGCTTCTGACGAAGCGGCAGCAACCTCTCCCTATGCTCAGATCAGCAGCAGTAAGATGGCGGTCAGCGGGAACGCCCCTTTATAGCCCCTGTGACGCCGCAGAAATCAAGCCAATCACTGCCATGCCCTTCTCTAAGATGGTGGGGACTAGGAACTATGTCATCATGCTGCCCACACTCTGTGTCCACCTTCATTGGCTTAGAAATGGCGCTGAACGCATCATTGAAACGTGACTTTGGCGCGAAGAACGCGTACCGCGTGGCCGACCCCACACAGGGATCGGGTCGGGTTTCATGAAACCCGACTTTGCCAAAAGTCAGCGGCTTATGAAAATGACCGATCCGTTTCGCTTAACCCTACTAACTGTGTCTGCACCACTCATTACAGTTGACCTCCACTAAACAAAGCAATGCCGCCTGTTTAGTCGTGTTACCAATTTTGAACTGCATTTAGCTTACATTTTTATTGTGGGCCTGCAAACTGTGTCTGCGCCACTCATTAAAGTTGTCCTCCACTGGACAAAGCAATGCCGCCTGTTTAGTCCCATTACCAATTTTGAACTATATTTAGCCTACTTTTTTATTGTGGGCCTACAATCTCTGTCTGCGCCACTCATTACAGTTGTCCTCCACTGAACAAAGCTATGCCGCCTGTTTAACCCTGTTACCAATTTTGAACAGCATTTAGCCTACTTTTGTATTTGGGCCTACTAACAGTGTCTGCGCTGTTGTGAATTCTGTTGTCGAGCTCCCTCCTGTGGTCATGAATGGTACTTCGGCTGGTTCTGTCCATGGGCTTCCTCTGGTGGTTGTGAGTGGGGCTGCGGCTTCTGAGTTTCCTTCCACAGGTGACGAGGTTAATTCGTTAGCTGGCTGCTCTATTTAACTCAGCTTAGATCATTGCTCCATGCCACCTGTCAATGTTCCAGTATTGGTCTAGTTCACTCCTGGATCGTTTTGGTGACCTGTCTTCTCCAGCAGAAGCTAAGTTCCTGCTTGTTTTTCTCTTGTTTGCTATTTTTCTGTCCAGCTTGCTATTTTGGATTTTGTCTTGCTTGCTGGAAGCTCTGGGATGCAGAGGGGCGCCTCCGCACCGTGAGTCAGTGCGGAGGGTCTTTTTTGCGCCCTCTGCGTGGTTTTTGTAGTTTTTGTGCTGACCGCAAAGTTACCTTTCCTATCCTCTGTCTGCTCAGTAAGTCGGGCCTCTCTTTGCTATAATCTATTTCATCTCTGTGTTTGTGATTTTCATCTTTACTCACAGTCATTATATGTGGGGGGCTGCCTTTTCCTTTGGGGAATTTCTCTGAGGCAAGGTAGGCTTTTTTTTCTATCTTTAGGGCTAGCTAGTTCCTTAGGCTGTGACGAGTTGCATAGGGAGCGTTAGGAGCAATCCACGGCTATTTCTAGTGTGTGTGATAGGATTAGGGATTGCGGTCAGCAGAGCTCCCACGTCCCAGAGCTTGTCCTGTAATATTAATAACTATCAGGTCTTTCCGTGTGCTCTTAACCACCAGGTCCATTATTGTCCTAACCACCAGGTCATAACAGTACAGGTGGCCAAAAGTATTAATGCATCTCAATAGAGGGATAAGAGAAGTTCTGAGACCATTTTTTTTTCTTTGCACTGTGTTTTGCCTTTCTTTTCCCCTAGACCTCTGGGTGGTTCAGGATACAGGTGTAGATATGGAAATTCAAGGTCTGTCCTCTTGGATGGATAATCTCACTGCAAGGGTACAAAACATTCAAGATTTTGTGGTTCAGAATCCGATGTCAGAGCCTAGGATTCCAATTCCTGATTTGTTTTTTGGGGATAGATCTAAGTTTCTGAATTTCAAAAATAATTGTGAATTGTTTCTTGCTTTGAAACCTCGTTCCTCAGGTGACCCTGTTCAACAAGTGAAAATCATTATTTCTTTGTTACGTGGCGACCCTCAAGACTGGGCATTTTCCCTTGCGCCAGGAGATCCGGCATTGCGTGATGTTGATGCGTTTTTTCTGGTGCTTGGATTGCTTTATGATGAACCAAATTCAGTGGATCAGGCAGAGAAAATCTTGCTGGCTCTGTGTCAGGGTCAGGATGAGGTAGAGATATATTGTCAGAAGTTTAGGAAGTGGTCTGTACTCACTCAGTGGAATGAATGTGCCCTGGCAGCAATTTTCAGAAAGGGTCTCTCTGCAGCCCTTAAGGATGTCATGGTGGGATTTCCCATGCCTGCTGGTCTGAATGAGTCTATGTCTTTGGCCATTCAGATCGATCGACGCTTGCGTGAGCGTAAAGCTGTGCACCATTTGGCGGTATTATCTGAGCATAGACCTGAGCCTATGCAATGTGATAGGACTTTGACCAGAGCTGAACGGCAAGAACATAGACGTCGGAATGGGCTGTGTTTTTACTGTGGTGATTCCACTCATGCTATCTCCGATTGTCCTAAGCGCACTAAGCGGTTCGCTAGGTCTGCCACCATTGGTACGGTACAGTCGAAATTTCTTTTGTCCGTTACTCTGATTTGCTCTTTGTCATCCTATTCTGTTATGGCATTTGTGGATTCAGGCGCTGCCCTGAATTTGATGGACTTGGAGTTTGCTAGGTGCTGTGGTTTTTTCTTGGAGCCCTTGCTGTATCCTATTCCATTGAGAGGAATTGATGCTACGCCTTTGGCCAAGAATAAGCCTCAGTACTGGACCCAATTGACCATGTGCATGGCTCCTGCACATCAGGAGGATATTCGCTTTTTGGTGTTGCATAATCTGCATGATGTGGTCATTTTGGGGTTGCCATGGCTACAGGTCCATAATCCAGTATTGGATTGGAAATCTATGTCTGTGTCCAGCTAGGGTTGTCAGGGGGTACATGGTGATGTTCCATTTTTGTCTGTTTCGTCATCCACCCCTTCTGAAGTCCCGGAGTTTTTGTCGGATTACCGGGATGTATTTGATGAGCCCAAATCCAGTGCCCTACCTCCTCATAGGGATTGCGATTGTGCTATTAATTTGATTCCTGGTAGTAAGTTACCTAAGGGCCGACTTCAATTTATCTGTGCCAGAACACGCCGCTATGCGGAGTTATATAAAGGAATCCTTGGAGAAAGGTCATATTTGCCCGTCGTCATCACCGTTAGGAGCAGGGTTCTTTTTTGTGGCCAAGAAGGATGGTTCTTTGAGACCTTGTATTGATTACCGCCTTCTTAATAAAATTACAGTCAGGTTTCAGTATCCTTTGCCGCTGCTGTCTGATTTGTTTGCTCATATTAAAGGGGCTAGTTGGTTCACCAAGATAGATCTTCGAGGGGTGTATAATCTTGTGCGTATTAAACGGGGCGATGAATGGAAAACAGCATTTAATACGCCCGAGGGCCATTTTGAATACCTGGTTATGCCATTCGGGCTTTCCAATGCTCCATCAGTATTTCAGTCCTTTATGCATGACATATTCCGAGAGTACCTGGATAAATTCCTGATTGTATATTTGGATGATATTTTGGACTTCTCGGATGATTGGGAGTCTCACGTGATGCAGGTTAGAATGGTGTTCCAGGTCCTTTGTGCGAATTCTTTGTTTGTGAAGGGGTCAAAGTGTCTCTTTGGAGTTCAGAAGGTTTCATTTTTGGGTTTCATTTTTTCCCCTTCTACTATCGAGATGGACCCTGTTAAAGTCCAGGCCATTTATGATTGGACTCAGCCGACATCTGTGAAGAGTCTGCAAAAGTTCCTGGGCTTTGCTAATTTTTATCGTCGCTTCATCAGTAATTTTTCTAGTGTTGCTAAACCGTTGACTGATTTGACCAAGAAGGGTGCTGATGTGGTCAATTGGTCTTCTGCGGCTGTGGAAGCTTTTCAGGAGTTGAAGCGTCGTTTTTCTTCTGCCCCTGTGTTGTGCCAGCCAGATGTTTCGCTCCCGTTTCAGGTCGAGGTTGATGCTTCTGAGATTGGAGCAGGGGCTGTTTTGTCGCAAAGAAGTTCTGATGGCTCGGTGATGAAACCATGTGCCTTCTTTTCTAGAAAGTTTTCGCCTGCTGAGCACAATTATGATGTTGGCAATTGAGAGTTGTTAGCCCTGAAGTGGGCATTCGAGGATTGGCGTCATTGGCTTGAAGGAGCCAAGCATTGCGTGGTGGTCTTGACGGATCACAAGAATTTGACTTATCTCGAGTCTGCCAAACGGTTGAATCCTAGACAGGCTCGTTGGTCGCTATTTTTCTCCATTTTGATTTTGTGGTTTCGTACCTTCCGGGCTCTAAGAATGTGAAGGCTGATGCCCTGTCAAGGAGTTTTGTGCCCGACTCTCCGGGTGTTCCTGAGCCGGCGGGTATTCTCAGAGAGGGGGTAATTTTGTCTGCCATCTCCCCTGATTTGCGGCGGGTGCTGCAAAAATTTCAGGCTGGTAGACCTGACCGTTGCCCAGCGGAGAAACTGTTTGTCCCTGATAAATGGACTAGTAGAGTTATCTCTGAGGTTCATTGTTCGGTGTTGGCTGGTCATCCTGGAATCTTTGGTACCAGGGATTTGGTGGCTAGATCCTTTTGGTGGCCGTCTTTGTCACGGGATGTGCGTTCTTTTGTGCAGTCCTGTGGGACTTGTGCTCAGGCTAAGCCCTGCTGTTCTCGTGCAGTGGGTTGCTTTTGCCCTTGCCAGTCCCGAAGAGGCCCTGGACGCATATTTCTATGGATTTTATTTCGGATCTCCCTGTTTCTCAAAAGATGTCGGTCATTTGGGTGGTCTGTGATTGCTTCTCTAAGATGGTCCATTTGGTACCCTTGTCTAAATTGCCTTCCTCCTCTGATTTGGTGCCATTGTTTTTCCAGCATGTGGTTCGTTTAGATGGCATTCCGGAGAACATCGTTTCGGACAGAGGTTTCGAGGTTTTGGCGATCCTTTTGTGCTAGGATGGGCATTGATTTGTCTTTTTCCTCGGCTTTCCATCCTCAGACAAATGGCCAAACCGAACGAACTAATCAGACTTTGGAAACGTATCTGAGATGCTTTGTTTCTGCTGATCAGGATGATTGGGTGTCCTTTTTGCCTTTGGCTGAGTTCGCCCTTAATAATCGGGCCAGCTCGGCTACTTTGGTTTATCCGTTTTTCTGCAATTCTGGTTTCCATCCTCGTTTTTCTTCAGGGCAGGTTGAGTCTTCGGACTGTCCTGGTGTAGATACTGTGGTGGATAGGTTGCAGCAGATTTGGACTCATGTGGTGGACAATTTGACATTGTCCCAGGAGAAGGCTTAACGTTTCGCTAACCGCCGGCGCTGTGTGGGTCCCCGACTTCGTGTTGAGGATTTGGTTTGGTTGTCGTCTCGTTATGTTCCTATGAAGGTTTCCTCTCCTAAGTTTAAGCCTCGTTTCATTGGTCCGTATAAGATTTCTGAGGTTCTCAATCCTGTGTCATTTCTTTGACCCTTCCAGCTTCTTTTGCCATCCATAATGTGTTCCATAGGTCGTTGTTGCGGAGATACGTGGCGCCTGTGGTTCCATCCGTTGATCCTCCTGCCCCGGTGTTGGTTGAGGGGGAGTTGGAGTATGTGGTGGATAAGATTTTGGATTCTCGTATTTTGAGACGGAAACTCCGGTACCTGGTCAAGTGGAAGGGTTATGGTCAGGAAGATAATTCCTGGGTCTTTGCCTCTGATATTCATGCTGCCGATCTGGTTCGTGCCTTTCATTTGGCTCGTCCTGGTCAGCCTGGGGGCTCTGGTGAGGGTTCGGTGACCCCTCCTGAAGTGGGGGTACTGTTGTGAATTCTGTTGTCGAGCTCCCTCCTGTGGTCATGAATGGTACTTCGGCTGGTTCTGTCCATGGGCTTCCTCTGGTGGTTGTGAGTGGGGCTGCGGCTTCTGAGTTTCCTTCCACAGGTGACGAGGTTAATTCGTTTGCTGGCTGCTCTATTTAACTCCACTTAGATCATTTCTCCATGCCACCTGTCAATGTTCCAGTATTGGTCTAGTTCACTCCTGGATCGTTTTGGTGACCTGTCTTCTCCAGCAGAAGCTAAGTTCCTGCTTGTTTTTCTCTTGTTTGCTATTTTTCTGTCCAGCTTGCTATTTTGTTTTTTGTCTTGCTTGCTGGAAGCTCTGGGATGCAGAGGGGCGCCTCCGCACCGTGAGTCGGTGCGGAGGGTCTTTTTTGCACCCTCTGCGTGGTTTTTGTAGTTTTTGTGCTGACCGCAAAGTTACATTTCCTATCCTCTGTCTGCTCAGTAAGTCGGGCCTCTCTTTGCTATAATCTATTTCATCTCTGTGTTTGTGATTTTCATCTTTACTCACAGTCATTATATGTGGGGGGCTGCCTTTTCCTTTGGGGAATTTCTCTGAGGCAAGGTAGGCTTTTTTTTTCTATCTTTAGGGCTAGCTAGTTCCTTAGGCTGTGACGAGTTGCATAGGGAGCGTTAGGAGCAATCCACGGCTATTTCTAGTATGTGTGATAGGATTAGGAATTGCGGTCAGCAGAGTTCCCACGTCCCAGAGCTTGTCCTGTAATATTAATAACTATCAGGTCTTTCCGTGTGCTCTTAACCACCAGGTCCATTATTGTCCTAACTACCATGTCATAACACTGCGCCACTCATTACAGTTGTCCTCCATTGAACAAAGCTAGGCCGCCTGTTTAGTCCTGTTACCAATTTTGAACTGCATTTAGCCAATTTTTTTATTTTGGGCCTACTAACTGTGTCTTCGCCACTCATTACAGTTGTCCTCCACTGAACAAAGCAATGCTGCCTGTTTAGTCCTGTTACCAATTTTGAACTTCCTTATCGCCTACTTTTTTATTGTGGGCCTACAAACTGTGTCTGCACCACTCATTACAGTTGTCCTCTTCTGAACAAAGCAATGCCGCCTGTTTAGTCCTGTTACCAATTTTGAACTGCATTTAGCCTACTTTATTTATTTTGGGCCTAATAACTGTGTCTGCGCCACTCATTACTATTGTCCTCTACTGAAAAAAGCTATCCTGCCTGTTTATTCCTGTTACCAATTTTGAACTGCATTTAGCCTACTTTTTTATTGTGGGTCTACAAAACTGTGTCTGTGCCACTCATTATAGTTGTTCTCCACTGAACAAAGCAATACAGCCTGTTTAGTCCTGTTACCAATTTTGAACTGCATTTAGCCTACTTTTTTATTGTGGGCCTCCAAACTGTGTCTGCGCCACTCATTACAGTTGTCCTCCACTGAACAAAGCGATGTCGCCTGTTTAGTCCTGTTACCAATTTTGAACTGCTTTTAGCCTACTTTTTTTATTTGGGGACTACTAACTGTGTCTGCGCCAGTCATTACAGTTGTCCACCATTGAACAAAGCAATGCCGCCTGTTTCGTCCTGTTACCAATTTTGAACTGCATTTAGCTTACTTTTTTATTGTGGGCCTACAAACTGTGTCTGCGCCACTCATTAAAATTGTCCTCCACTGAACAAAGCAATGCTGCCTGTTTAGTCCTATTACCAATTTTGAACAGCATTTAGCCTACTTTTGTATTTGGGCCTACTAACCATGTCTGCGCCACTCATTACAGTTGTCCTCCATTGAACAAAGCTAGGCCACCTGTTTAGTCCTGTTACCAATTTTGAACGGCATTTAGCCAATGTTTTTATTTTGGGCCTACTAACTGTGTCTTCGCCACTCATTACAGTTGTCCTTCACTGAACAAAGCAATGCTGCCTGTTTAGTCCTGTTACCAATTTTGAACTTCCTTATCGCCTACTTTTTTATTGTGGGCCTACAAACTGTGTCTGCACCACACATTACAGTTGTGCTCCTCTGAACAAAGCAATGCCGCCTGTTTGGTCCTGTTACCAATTTTAAACTGTTTTAGCCTACTTTTTTTATTTTGGGCCTACTAACTGTGTCTGCGCCACTTATTACAGTTGTCCTCCACTGAACAAAGCTATGCCGCCTGTTTAGTCCTGTTACCAATTTTTCAATGTTTCCTCCTCATCCTGCCCATTGCCCAGCCACTGTTAGATGAGTCTGCTGGTACATTGACCCAGACCATTACATTCCCCTTTCATTCTACACAGCCTGAATCTGACCCTGCTGAAAGTCAGGTTCCCCTTCCTGCATACTATACCACCTTACACGGGGACAAACAGGAAGCTGCAGATGAAAGTGCAGGTTCCTTCATCAGGTGGGGGGCATACTCATTGGAGACGTCACTGGCACAGGGCCCCTCATAGTACGCAAAAGTGTCTCTGGCAGTGGGAGGCGCCACCTGCCGTCAAACACACCGCCGTACTATGAGGCGCCCTGTGCCAGTGCCAACTAGTGGGTCCCCCTGCTTGCTCAGGATCACAGCACTTGCAAAGTTGAAATACTTACCTCTCCCTGCTCCATCGCCGTGAGGTATTCCGCGTTTCCTGGGCCCACAAAAATCTTGAGCCAGCCCTACACCCCCAAAACTTTAGCCAAATGACCCCCTGTTTTCAATGCCTAACTATTATGATAAAATAAATTAAGATTGACAAGCTTAAGAAATAAGAATTGATGTTTTGGGCATTAAAATGGGCACTGTAGGTGTTTTCCTGTCCTCCACTCACTGCCGACTTTGATTCCCCATTGACGTGCATTGGGTTTCGTGTTTCGGTCGCCCCCCGACTTTTCAAATTAATGGGCCGATTTCACCCGGCCCGACTTTTGACAAAGTCGGATTTCGCGAAACCCGACTCGATCCTAAAAAAGTAAAAGTCGCTCAACTCTAGTTACAACATCTGATCACAGTAAGTTCTTTGAGGTTAAACATATTTTTCCCTACAGAAACAAGCAGCTGTGATTTCATGTTGTCCTGTCTGCATTCTCTTATGCTTTCTCCCCTGCATAGGAGATGTGGTATGATCAGACCATGTTCCTGCACGGTCAGACATAGACATTACAGAGTACATAGCAGGAACACATTTAGAATTGTGGGACTTATTTTATTGCAGGATCTTTTATTAAAAATACTTTATTCGTGGGACAACCCATTTAAGGCTTTGCTATGATCAAGCTCTCACTTGGCCTCTGTCATGTTGGAATGGGTATAAAGGGTGGTCCATGTCACTCTAAGGCTTGATCTTACACTCATAAGATCACATATCTCCAACCAGTCCAAGAGCCCAAGACAATCAATGCTGCCACCACTTACCAAAAAAAGTAATACACAATGTACTTATGGCCAGCAATCTATACACCTGTCACATGTACAAGCTACTACTTAATCTTTATAAAGACACTTAGGCTGTTTATGGCAACAAATAAGCAAAAATAAAACAAAGTGATTAATCTAAAGGAAACAATGGAGAGACATGAAATGTGCAGAAACAGTTATAAAAATAGAACGTAGTTTTCCATCCCCAAACACATGGGCAAAATGTGTGCTCAAATCAAATTGGTTTGAGTCCTTTACTTCTGTTTTGGTAAAGTAAATAGTCCATACCTTTCAGCATTTGGGCTGGGTTGTACAATGATTGGTGATGAGCGCAAATGCTCGTTATTCAGTCTTACCTAGGGTGCTGAGGTTTGCACCGGTTTCTCGAGTGACATGTTCGGATTCCCGCAACTGCATGTATCATGGCTAATAGAAGGCCACAAAACCTGCAGGGATTTCCTGACAAACACAGGCAATCGCAGCATGTTTTCAGGCTGTTTAACAGGTGGGAAACATGAGGCCTCAGGGACTTGAACATGTCACTCAAGGACCAGCAATATTCGGTGCATACCTGAGCACCCTAGACAAATTCAGGTAACAAGCATTTGCGCTCATCACTAACAATAATCCTCTCCCTTTCTGGGTCATCACATGGAATTGGGGCTTGACTGCACATGCACAGCATCTACTACCCCCATCAACCTTCCATAAGATATTATATGGATGGATATCAGCTTTGCATGAAATATGTTATAGCCACAAGTTGTCGTTCATTTGGAATTAAGCCATTAGTTTCCACTAGATTGCAATCTAAATTATTGGGGAGGTAAGAATTATATTCAATACAAATGTCCAATCTTTCTTTTCTCAGAAGAATAAGCCTATGCTAGAGCTGTGCTGAGATTTATTGTGCATGGTGAAATTAGGTGAGATAGATATCTTCTGAAATACCATTCACTCAACAGATATAGCATGTGTGTCAGAATCTATAGACCTAAACTTATAGCCTGGGCTAAAATAATGAGGCATTTTAATCTCAAGCTTAACTTGAGCTGGCTTCTCCAGACAATATGTTGATTAAACTCCAATACCAGTTGTAAAAATTCCATTCCTGTATTCTATCATAAAAAAACACATGTAGGAATGTGCAGTACTCATGATCTGAGCCTAAGCATTTCAGATGTGTCCAGCTTATGTACAAGGTGGGCCATTTATATGGATAAATCTAAATAAAATGGGAATGGTTGGTGATATCAATTTCCTGTTTGAGGCACTTTAGTATATGGGATAGGGAAAACTTTTCAAGATGGGTGGTGACCATGGTGGCCATTTTGAAGTTGGCTCTTTTGGATCAAACTTTATTTTTTGCAATGGGAAGAGGGTCATGTGACACATCAAACTTATTGAAGATTCCACAAGAAAAACAATGGTGTGCTTGTTTTTTTATGTAACTTTTTTCTTTCATGAGTTATTTCCAAGTTTATGACCACTTATAGAATGTGTTCAAAGTGCTGCTCATTGTGTTGGATTGTCAATGCAACCCTCTTCTCCCACTCTTGAGACACTGATAGCATCACCGCAGAAGAAATGCTAGCACAGGCTTACGGTATCTGTTTTTTCAGATGCTACACATCTCGTATTATCAAAGCATAGGCAATTGCCTTCAGAAGACCCCAAAGATAAAAGTCTAAGGGGGTCAGATTAGGAGACCTTGGTGACCATTCAACTAGCCCACAGTGACCAATCCACTTTGCAGGAAACTGTTCATGTAGGAACTTTTAATATCCATATAAATGGCCCACCCTGTATTTTTAACTATGATTCATTAAAGGAATGGAAATTCGACACCAGGTGCTCGAATTTATTCAACTTTTAGGATTCATGAGCACTTCTCCATGGTCCAAGAGCTTCTTTGCACCTGATACTGGAATTATTACTCCAGACCCTCCAATACATAAGCTACTAGACTGGCGAGCTGTATCTCACTTTTTTTCTTCTTTATCTGGACAGTACCTTTTCTAAATGTGGAAATAATGGTGATCATTTGATGGCCATTTGTCCTGAAGCTGACCATATACTTTCACAGGTGTAGGAGAAATGTTATATTTTAAAGTAGGTATATAAATTTTCTTCTCTTTGCAATGACTCCCACTTTTGTAATAGGGGAAGTCAAATGTATATATGTAATGATTGTCCTAATATAACTATCCCTTTAAAAGCAATATGCTTTATACAAGGTGGGCCATTTATATGGATACACCTGGGTGGGCCATTTACAAAGTTGCATTAGAAAATGGCCGACTTCAAAATGGCCACCATGGTCACCACACATCTTGAAAAGTTTTCCCCCTCCCATATACTAATGTGCCACAAACAGGAAGTTGATATCACCAACCATTCCCATTTTATTTAGTTGTATCCATATAAATGGCCTACCCAGGTGCATCCATATAAATGGCCCACCCTGTATATTACTTTAACATTGCTACTCTGATCCAATTCTAGGTGCGCAGCTGTCTCCTTCTGTCTCTCCTGGGTCCTTATGCTGTTCTGTAAGTTGGTTTGCCTCGCTGACCAAATACAGACCATGTAGCCTGGCACAGGCTGTGTGATTCCTTGAAACATTTGTCATCATCAAGGATAATATTGTGCACTGCTTCTGTCATAGAACTTCTTTTCGAATTGAGCTCTGCCATATTATTGAATTTTACCATACTGCTGCTTCATCTCTGTTTTGGGATCTGTAACAAACTCCGTTTTACTATATTTTCGAGTCAACGCTATCAACCCATTGTGCCATCCCTGCATTGGACTCTGTTGCATACTTAGCTCTGCTGTTTTGCTGAACCCTTCTGTTTCTTCACTGTAGCAGTGAACCATTTGTGCTGAGTTACCTTGCTACTTTACTTGTCCAGTTCTTCCTGTGAATGTCTTGTGTAACTCAGCTGTACTTTACTGGCTCTTCTCTGCTCCCTTGTGTACTATAAGTCTGTTTGTCCCTGTTTCTGTAGATTCAACTCAACGTTATTGGATCCCATGCTTCCCGTTTGCTCCTACAGTTGTCATTTGCCTAACTTGCCTCCGCTTTACCACCTGTATCACCCTGCGGCACGAATACCATTTCTCCACACTCCATAATGGCTGCTCATCCAAGCCTAGGGGGGCTTCAGGAATCCTCCACACCAGGTGACACTTAACAAATACATTCAATATATTTTCTTTTTTAAAGATCACAGGTAGTGATAATAAAAATATTAATAATAACAATAATTAAAAATAATATGCTTCACTTCTGTACAATTACTAATATAACAAATATTGTCATCATCTTATTTCTTTCTAACAAGATAGAACAGAAATACTGGAAGGAGCCTGGGCATGAGCCCACTAGTAAAGAACCGTGCAACAGATGAACGTTAACAAGAAGCCATTCTGCTGTGAAAGTACAAGTGAGACAACATTATTTACCATGATGGACATTTTACTAGCAATGTAACAACTTTATCTGTCTGTTACAAGTCGTAAAAGTATTTTTTAAGTACAACTTAATCAATCCACTATGCTGCTCCCATTATTATAAAACAGTCATCACGCTCTGCTACAAAGTATTCAGTGTACCGCTTCATATATCAATATCAATTAAAAGAGATAAACAGCCATGCCATCTGCCTAAATTTTCCTGTGACGATAAATGATAGTTTTATACAATACAGAAGTTAGCTTAACAAATTATTTTGTCACTTCCAGTTGTATTTACAAAAGAAAATGCCTTTAACCTACTTAATTCTGTATCCTGTTTGCATTACTTGCCTACTGCTTTCATTGCTTTTTTTTTCTCCAGGGGGAGAAATGCCCTTCTCATCATAATCAGTTTGTTGACATGTAGTTGGACATTTGCCATTCAGATACTTGAGTAATTATTCACTGAGGGTTTAAGACTAAATGCTACTCCACTCTTTCTTGGAAACTAAACTGATCTTTGCAATGCGCAGTTTCATCTAGCTAATTGTGAATATGAGTCACCGAGGATTATTTTCCAGCTTAGAAAAGGAGTATGGATAATACAGATTAAAATGTAAAACCCATAATAAATTTGCTGAAACAAAGCGATAATGCAATGGATTGAAAAATATTATTCATAATGGTGGAAAAAAAGCTTGCAGCTCCATGTCGGAACATTATTTATATATGTTGACTGCATCTCATTCTTGTTTCTGTGTTCTTTTTTTACAATTTTACAATGCAATATTTTCACCTCGAGCACAGGTTATAAAGTTTTTCAAAAGTAAATGTGAACAGAGCCTGACTGTGAGTGGTAAGCCAATTTCTATGAGAACCACTGTTAGGGCTAGCGGAATGCACCAAATAATTAAATACATAGAATAAGGTGGGTTCGCAGCCCGGGGTCCACCGTGCAGAGATGGAACCTGCTGCTAAGTAATGACGGACTATATGGTGGTACAATGAGGATGCACACATGGGTTAACTTCACCCTGTATGAAGAAAGCAAACCCTGTTACATCACAGGGTCGTGGTACCGCACAGAGAGCGCAAGCAAGGAATCACAGAACTCTATCCCAGGACACAGGATTAGAGTTCGTGCAGACCTCTTGCGATCGACACCACAATTTGGGTATCAGAGTAACTAATATGCACAGAAGTGCGTGCTGTGCCACACTAGCGGATGCTACTAACCACCCAGACTTGGGTAAGGTAAGCGCTCTAATAGCGCACGGCGCTGCACTGGCGGTCACAGCAGTTAGACGCTGTTTACGTGTGGCTTTGTGCTGATAGCTTAGCCGGGCGCTAGATTGCAGCCATACACCTTTTGTGAGCAGTCATACACAAGGGAGGGGATGTTTAAAGAACGACTTGCACTCATCAACACACACACGTTTTCAAATGTATACTAGCGCATGGCTGTGCGGCCATGCAAACCTTTTATACCTGAAGCAAGTACAGGACCTTCCCAGAAGGACCAATGGGAGTCTGCCACAGAAGAAGAACACCTTCACGACTTTCCTAGAGGACCAATGGGATTTGCTGCAGTATCTAAGCATGTGACCCCCGATCTCCAATTGGAAGTCATCCTGTGGGCATGCTCAGAAAGGGAAAAGCTGGACTTAGTCCCAGAAAGACCTGCTCGCTGCTGAACATTGCTGCTACAAGGACAGAACCTAGAAGGGCAGTAGTAACCAGTCATCCAGTATGAGCCTGAGCTAGACGCTGGGACCGACGTCTATGCTGAGCAGACACCACTGTGGTTGGAGAAGAAAGGGAGACCACAGCGGAGATGGTTCGAGATTCCCCCTGTGCAGAGGAGGGAACTCAACACCTAATAACCCCAATGAGGAGGAAACATTTATTTTAACTCTTTCCTTGAAAAGTCAGTGATAAAATGACATTTTTACAACACTGTAGAGATTGCAACCTGTGGTATCCTGTTGCTAATTTCTATCTGGACGACCTACAGTTGTCATGATTCCACCACTGTCTGTGTCCTGGAAGCAGTGAGTGAAATCTCAGCTGCCCTATAAAATCATGGTCGTGCTGAGCTCTCAGAATTGTGAGTTACAGCACTGCCATCCAAACTGGGGCAGGGCCGTGCAGAGATGTCAGTTTTGTGAATGACAGCCCAGCCAACAAATAGGGCAGGGGTGTATTGGGTACAAAGGTAAAAGGGCAAATTAACCTTCATTATAGGTGAAATATTTACCAACTAAAATATTGTATGTATTGGACTATTCAATAAGCAATTTACAATTACTGAAATCTAAAAAACAATATCAGAAAAAAAGGCAGCCATATTTGCCAACACTGGTCAGAAATTGAATTCTCTTACATGATGTGTCATGTCCCATGACTTGTTCATCACACAGTACTGTATTGTCATTGTATTGTGGTTATACTGCTATGCAATCAGGTTTGCACCTGTTAGAAGCTTGTCCTGTCTCTCTCTCTCACTCTAGCCCAGCTCTCATAAATAATCTCTCCATCTTCCTACTGTGTCAATGCTTGTCATCCATCTTGCAAGGATCATCTTTATATATCTCTGGTTCAGAATTGTATTTTTACATACTTCAGCTGCTACTGCAATTGTGCATACTTCAAGTATTCAGGCTGAATATAAAACTTCTTGTGGAATATTCATACGTGCCAATACAGTCAAGTTAAGCTATCTGACTAGATCCTTTGTGTGAGCAATGGTTCATACAGACAGACATAGAAATGCTGTCTACAGGGCCCCAGGCTCGCAAACTAGTTATGAGGTCAGAATAGGATGCAGCATACCTGTTGTGAATTCCGCTCTTGGGCTCTCTCCGGTGGTTGTAAGTGGCACTTTTGTGAGTTCTGCTCTTGGGCTCCCTCTTGTGGTTTCTAGTGGTATGGCTGCTCCTTGGAGTTAGCTGTCATCAGCTGCCTCCACTTATCGTCCGCTATTTAAGTCTGGCTCTTTCTTCAGCCTGTGCCACTTGTCAATGTTTCCTGGCTGGATTCACATCTCTGCTTGGATTCTCCTGGTTTCCTTACCAGTTCTGCAAAGATAAGCTCTGGCTTTGCTCATTTCAGTCCACATGTTGTGGACTTATTGTTCTGTGCATTCCATTCTATATTTGTCCAGCTTGTCAGTATGGATTTTTTCTGTTAGCTGGAAGCTCTGGGAAGCAGATTTACCCTCCACACCTTTAGTCAGGTGTGGAGATTTTGTAAACTCTGTGTGGATTGTTTTGTAGTTTTTATACTGACCGCACAGTATCCTTTCCTGTCCTATCTATCAAGCTAGACTGGCCTCATATGCTAAAATCTGATTTCATTTCTGCATATGTTATTTTCCCCTCCTCTCACCGTCAATATTTGTGGGGGGCTATCTTTCCTTTGGGGATTTTCTCTGAGGCAAGATAGGTTTCCTGTTTCCATCTTTAGGGGAAGTTAGATCTTAGGCTGTGCCGAAGGGTCTAGGGAGCGTCAGGTACCCCCCACGGCTATTTTTAGTTGCGCTGCTAGGTTCAGGGTTTGCGGTCAGTACAGATACCACCTCCTTCAGAGCTTGTCTCATGTTGTTCCTAAACCACCAGATCATAACAGTACAAGTGGCCAAAAATGAATTAAATGTATCTCAAAAGAAGGAAAAGAAAGTTCTGAACCATTTTTTTTTCTGTGCTTTGGTTTGTCTTTTTTTTTTCTCCTCTTGATATCTGGGTGGTTCAGGATATATGTTTTGGCATGGATGTTCAGGGTTTCTTTTCTCGTGTGGATCAACTTGCTGCAAGAGTACAGAGTATCCAGGACTATGTTGTCCAGACTCCGGTTTTAGAGCCCAGAATTCCTACTCCTGATTTGTTTTTTAGGGACAGATCCAAGTTTTTGAACTTTAAAAATAACTGCAAATTGTTTTTTGCTTTGAAACCCCGTTCTTCTGGTGATCCCATTCAGCAGGTGAAAATCATCATATCCTTGCTGCGTGGTGACCCTCAAGACTGGGCTTTTTCTCTTGAAACAGGGGATCCGGCATTATTGAATGTAGATGCATTTTTTCAAGCGCTCGGATTATTGTATGACGAACCTAATTCTGTGGATCATGCAGAAAAAACCCTGTTGGCCTTGTGTCAAGGTCAGGAAGAGGCAGAGTTACACTGCCAGAAATTTAGAAAATGGTCTGTGCTCACTAAATGGAATGAAGAGGCTCTGGCTGCTATTTTCAGAAAAGGTCTGTTAAGGACTGGCGGAACGCACCAAGTATAGATGATATGAAACTAGGTGCGTTCGCAGTCCGAGGTCCACCGTGCAGGTAAATCCCTGCTGCTAGTAAGACGGACTATATGGCGGTACTATAAGTATACACGCACGGGTTAACTTCACCCTGCGTGAAGGAAGCGATCCTGTTGTGTCACAGGACCGCGGTACCGCACATAGAGCGCGAGCAAGAAGTCAGCGAACACAACCCCAACACAGGATTGAAGTCCGATTAGACCACTTGCTGGCACAACACCGCAACTGGGTGGGTAAGGAAACTATTAAAATAGTATATAAAGGCACGAGAGTGCATGCAGTGCCGCACTGACGGACGCCACTAACCACCCAGGCTTGGGTAAGGAAAGAGCAGAGGAAGCGCACGGCGCCGTACAGGCGGTCACAGCAACTAGACGCTGTTATGTGTGTAACGTGCTGTTGGATAAGTCGGGCGCTAGATAGCAAACATACACCTTACGCGAACAGTCGTCCAATAAAGAGGGTATTTTAAAGAGCGACTTTCACTCACAACACACACACATATTATCAAAACAATACTAGCGCATGGCCGTGCGGTCATGCGCAGTTTATATAGTTGCAGCACAGGAAGCTGCTACTGAAGTTTTGCCCTTCCAGGACCTTCCTGGAGGACCAATGGAATGTGCTGCAGTACTTGAGCATGTGACCCTCGATCTCCAACGGGAGATCTTGCCCTGGGCATGCTCAGTGTGTGCAGACAAGGACTTCGTCCCAGAGAAGCCCGCTTGCCGCAGATCAGTGCAGGGTACAACAGGAGAGCCAGAAAAGGCAACAGTAACCCTTTGCACAGAATCAGTCCCAGCAAGATGCTGGGAGCGACGCCTCCGCTGAGCAGGCCCCACTGCGGCCGGTACAGAATGGGAGACCGCAGCAGACAGGGATCGAGATTCCCCCTCTGCAGCAGAGGAAACTCGACTCCTAACATTACCCCCCCTCCTAGGGCCCCCCCTCCTTGGGCCTCGCTACGCTCAAAGGCAGCAATGAGCTGCGCAGCCCGAATGTGCTCAGCAGGCTCCCAGGATCTGTCCTCAGGACCATAACCCTTCCAGTCCACCCAAAAAAAATTTTTGCCACGTACCACCTTGCACCCCAAAATAGCATTCACCTCATAATCATCCGAAGATGAACCCGATGTCCCTGCAGATGACTCGGAAAACCGGGACATGTACACGGGTTTCAGGAGGGACACATGAAAGGTGTCGGTGATACCCAGGCGTGGCGGAAGAGCCAGGCGATAAACCACAGGATTAACCTGTTCGAGCACTTTGAAGGGACCCAAGTAGCGAGGAGCAAACTTAGTGGACTCAACTCGCAGCCTGATGTTACGGGCGGAGAGCCACACCAAGTCGCCAGGAGCAAAGGTCGGAGCGGGGCGCCGATGAGCATCGGCGGAGGACCTCATTCTCTCCTTAGAGGCCCGAATGGCATCCTGAGTGCGGTCCCAAATATCCCGTGCCTCCACAGCCCAGTCTGCCACCCTGGAGTCTGCGGAAGACATGGGCATAGGCACAGGTACCCGTGGATGCTGACAATAGTTGAGGAGGAATGGGGTTTGTCCAGTGGAGTTGGCTACGGCGTTGTTCAGCGCAAACTCTGCCCATGATAGCAAGGATGCCCAGTCATCCTGCCTGGCTGAAACAAAATGTCGCAGGTATGTGACCAAGGTCTGGTTGGCCCTCTCTACCAACCCATTCGTCTCGGGATGATAAGCGGAAGAGAGATTCAACTCAATACTGAGAAGACGACAAAGCTCTCTCCAGAACCGAGACGCAAACTGGGGACCCCGGTCACTGACAATTTTGTCAGGCATACCATGTAGGCGGAAGATGTGTTTAATGAACAACGCTGCCAAGGCCCGTGCAGAAGGTAACCGTGGTAGCGGCACCAAATGCACCATTTTTGAGAAATGATCGGTGATGACCCAAATGATGGTACAGCCGCGAGATTTGGGTAAACCCACGACAAAGTCCATCCCGACCATCTCCCAGGGCCTATCTGCCACCGGCAAGGGATAAAGCAACCCAGCTGGCCTTTGACGCGGAGATTTATTTTTGGCGCAGGAGACACACGCCAGAATATAATCGCTGACATCCCGGGCCATATGCGGCCACCAGTACGTCCTCGCCAGTAGCTCAGATGTCCTCTTTGTCCCAAAGTGTCCACCCACCCTGGACGAATGAGCCCAAGAGAGAACCTCCGGTCGCAAATTAATGGGCACAAAAGTCTTGCCCGGAGGCACAGACTCCAGCGAAACCTGCGCTACGGTTCTCAGACTCTCGGAAGGGACAATAAGCCGAGGCTCCTCTTCCTCCTCTTCAGTTGACATAAGGGAGCGAGAGAGAGCGTCAGCACAAATATTCTTCTCCCCGGCGAGAAAATGAAGGGAAAAGTGGAACCGGGAAAAGAACAAGGACCATCTGGCCTGACGAGAATTTAGCCGCTGGGCTGTTTGCAAATAGACCAAATTTTTGTGGTCCGTGTAAACTTGGAAGGGAAAGCGTGCACCTTCAAGAAGATGTCTCCATTCAGAAAAGGCCAATTTCATTGCTAGCAGCTCCCTATCCCCGATGGAGTAGTTTCTCTCCGCTGGCGTGAAGGTCTTAGAGAAGAAGAAGCATGGATGCTTCTGACCTTGAGCATCCTTTTGATAGAGGACTGCTCCAGCACCAACGGATGAGGCATCCACCCCCATTAGGAATGGCTTATCCACATCGGGACGATGTAAGATGGGAGCGCTAGCAAAGTGGGACTTAATAGAAGTGAAGGCCTTGGAGACCTCTTCCGACCACAATTTGGGATTCGCTCCCTTCTTGGTGAGGGCTACCAAGGGAGCTACCAGAGTTGAGAAGTGGGGAATGAACTGGCGGTAATAGTCAATGAACCCCATAAAGCGCTGCACCGCTTTAAGAGAATGGGGCTCCTGACAGTCCATCACAGCCTGTAGTTTGGCAGGATCCATAGCCAATCCCTGGGCGGAGATGATATAGCCCAGGAAAGGTAAGGACTCCTGCTCAAACATACACTTCTCCAACTTAGCATAAAGAGAGTTTGCCCGTAGGAGGTCGAAGACTCTGCCAACATCTCTCCGGTGGGAGTCAATATCTGGAGAAAAGATGAGAATATCATCCAGATAGACTACAACTGAGGTGGAAAGCATATCCCGGAAGATGTCGTTGACAAAGTCTTGGAAAACGGCTGGGGCATTACAGAGCCTGAAGGGCATCACCAGATACTCATAGTGCCCATCTCTGGTGTTAAACGCCGTTTTCCATTCGTCCCCCTCACGGATGCGAATCAGGTTATAAGCACCCCGCAGATCTAATTTAGTAAACACTCTAGCTCCCCGAAGCCTATCGAAGAGCTCGGATATCAAGGGCAAAGGATACTTGTTCTTAACGGTGATAGCGTTAAGACCCCTGTAGTCTATGCATGGACGTAATTCCCAATTCTTCTTCTGCACGAAGAAGAACCCTGCCCCAGCAGGTGACACTGACTTCCTGATGAACCCTCTTGCCAGATTCTCTTGAATGTACTGAGACATGGCCTCCGTCTCCGGGAGAGATAATGGATAAACTCGACCCCGGGGAGGCTCCGCACCTGGCAAGAGATCGATAGGACAGTCATAGGGGCGATGGAGCGGAAGGGTCTCCGCCGCCTTTTTGGAGAACATGTCTTCATAAGACCAATATTGCTTGGGAAGAGAGGAAAGATCTGCGGGTACCTCTGTAGTAGCAACCTGAACGCACTCTCGGTGACACCTACCCCCACATGATTCACCCCATCCCAGAATTCTGCCTGAGGACCACTCGATGTGAGGAGAGTGGTACCGTAACCAAGGTATCCCCAACAGGACCTCATCAATCCCCTCAGGAATGATGAGCAGGGATATAATCTCCTGATGGGATGGTGACATGGACAGAGTAAAAGGGATGGTCTGATGTGTTATCTGTGCGGGGAGTGTTGACCCATTCACCACTCGTACCGTTACTGGTTGAGATAGCATAACCAGGGGTATTGCGTGACGTTGGGCGAAGGCAGAAGACATAAAATTGCCCTCCGCTCCAGAATCCACGCAGAGCTCCACCGAGTGGGAGGATGAGCCAAAAGTTATTGTCCCCTTAAAGGACAATTTGGAGGCAAACGTCACCGTGTCTAGTGCACCTCCACCTACTACCACTAGACGCTGACGTTTCTTCGACCGCTGGTGACATCTGGTGGCTAGATGTCCTGACTGTTGGCAAATATGGCAAACCTGGAGTGCACGAGCGGTCCGGGACTAAGATCCCGCTCGTGACACTACCTTAGGTTCATGAGACTCAGGAGCCTGGGCTGGAGATTCCAAAGGTTTGGCGAAGGTGGGAGCCAGCCGAAACCTCTGCCTACACTGGGCTCGCTCTAACCTCCGCTCGTGAAAACGGAGGTCAATACGAGTAGATACTGTTATTAATTCTTCCAGTGTGGCGGGAATCTCCCTAGTGGCCAGGGCGTCCTTAACGTGGTCAGCCAGCCCCCTTCAAAATATGGGAATAAGGGCTTTATCCGACCACTCCAGCTCAGATGCTAGAGTGCAGAAGTGGACGGCAAAATGGCTGACCAAGGACGAGCCCTGAGTCAATGCCAACAGTTGGAGCGCCGTATCATGGGTGACACGAGGTCCTAAAAAGACCTGTTTCAGAGTGCTCAGGAATAACGGAGCACTCTGCACCACATGATCACCACGCTCCCACAGCGGCGTAGCCCACTGCAAAGCCCTGTCCGACAATAAAGATATAATAAAGCCCACCTTAGCCCGCTCTGTAGGGAAACGAGAGGCCAGAAGCTCGAGATGTATTGAGCACTGACTCACGAAACCCCTACAGGACTTACTGTCACCAGAAAATTTCTCTGGTAGCGGGAGGTGAGATAGCGTCGGTACAGGAGCGGCAGTGGACAAGGTAGCTGCAGCCACACTTGCAGCCTGAACAGTGACAGCAGTAACATCCACAGCTGAGGTTGAACGCTCAGGAGCCGCCAACCTTCCCTCCAGCGTCCGTCATTACTAGCCAGACCTTGGCACTAGTATTATGTTAAGGACTGGCGGAACGCACCAAGTATAGATTATTATTATTATTATTATTATACATTTTTATAGCGCCATTTATTCCATGGCGCTTTACATGTGAATACGGGGCAAATATAGACAAATACATTAAACATGAGCAGATAACAAGGCACACGAGTACATAAGGAGGGAGGACCCTGCCCTCGAGGGCTCACAGTCTGCAGGGGGTGGGTGAGGATACACTAGGAGAGGGAAGAGCTGGCTGTACGGCTGTTCAGTAGGTTGAGGATCACTGCAGGCTGTAGGCTTGTCGGAAGAGATGAGTCTTCAGGTTCTTTTTGAAGGTTTCTATGGTAGGCGCAAGTCTGAGGTGTTGGGGTAGAGAGTTCCAGAGTATGGGGGAAGCACGGGAGAAGTCTTGGATGCGGTTATGGGAAGAAGAGATGAGAGGGGAGTAGAGAAGGAGGTCTTGGGAGGATCGGAGGTCGCGTGTAGGTAGGTACCGGGAGACCATGTCACAGATATATGGAGGAGACAGGTTGTGGATGGCTTTGTATGTCAGTGTGAGGGTTTTGAACTGGAGTCTCTGGGCGATAGGAAGCCAGTGAAGGGCTTGACACAGGGGAGAGGCTGGGGAATAGCGGGGGGACAGGTGGATTAGTCGGGCAGCAGAGTGTAGGATGGATTGGAGTGGTGCCAGAGTGCTAGAGGGGAGTCCAGAGAGTAGGAGGTTGCAGTAGTCGAGGCGGGAGATGTTAAGGGCATGCACTAGCGTTTTTGCAGTGTTGCGGTCAAGATGATAGATGATATGAAACTAGGTGCGTTCGCAGTCCGAGGTCCACCGTGCAGGTAAAAACCCTGCTGCTAGTAAGACGGACTATATGGCGGTACTATAAGTATACAAGCACGGGTTAACTTCACCCTGCGTGAAGGAAGCGATCCTGTTGTGTCACAGGACCGCGGTACCGCACATAGAGCGCGAGCAAGAAGTCAGCGAACACAACCCCAACACAGGATTGAAGTCCGATTAGACCACTTGCTGGCACAACACCGCAACTGGGTGGGTAAGGAAACTATTAAAATAGTATATAAAGGCACGAGAGTGCATGCAGTGCCGCACTGACAGACGCCACTAACCACCCAGGCTTGAGTAAGGAAAGAGCAGAGGAAGCGCACGGCGCCGTACAGGCGGTCACAGCAACTAGACGCTGTTATGTGTGTAACGTGCTGTTTGATAAGTCGGGCGCTAGATAGCAAACATACACCTTCCGCGAACAGTCATCCAATAGGGAGGGTATTTTAAAGAGCGACTTTCACTCACAACACACACACATATTATCAAGACAATACTAGCGCATGGCCGTGCGGTCATGCGCAGTTTATATAGTTGCAGCACAGGAAGCTGCTACTGAAGTTTTGCCCTTTCAGGACCTTCCTGGAGGACCAATGGAATGTGCTGCAGTACCTGAGCATGTGACCCTCGATCTCCAACGGGAGATCTTGCCCTGGGCATGCTCAGTGTGTGCAAATAAGGACTTCGTCCCAGAGAAGCCCGCTCACTGCAGATCAGTGCAGGGTACAACAGGAGAGCCAGAAAAGGCAACAGTAACCCTTTGCAGAGAATCAGTCCCAGCAAGACGCTGGGAGCGACGCCTCCGCTGAGCAGGCCCCACTGCGGCCGGTACAGAATGGGAGACCGCAGCAGACAGGGATCGAGATTCCCCCTGTGCAGCAGAGGAAACTCGATTCCTAACAAGGTCTTTCTGAAACCCTTAAAGATGTTATGGTGGGCTTTCCTACGCCTGCCGGTTTGAGCGAATCTATGTCTCTAGCCATTCAGATTGATCGGCGTCTGCGTGAGCGCAAAGCTGTGCACCATATGGCAGTATCCTCTGAGTATAGTCCTGAACCTATGCAATGTGATAGGATTTTGACTAGAATAGAACGGCAGGAATTCAGACGTCAGAATAGGCTGTGCTTTTACTGTGGTGATTCGGCTCATGTTATCTCTGATTGCCCTACGCGTACTAAGAGAGTCGCTAGGTCTGTTACCATTAGTACTATACAGCCTAAATTTCTCTTATCTGTGACCCTGATTTGCTCATTGTCGTCCTTTTCTGTCATGGCATTTGTGGATTCAGGCGCTGCCCTGAACTTAATGGACTTAGAATTCACCAGGTGCTGTGGTTTTTCCTTGCAGCCTTTGCAGAGCCCTATTCCTTTGAGGGGCATTGATGCTACACCCTTGGCCAAGGATAAACCTCAGTACTGGACACAGATGACTATGTACATGGCTCCTGCACATCAGGAAGATTGCCGTTTTCTGGTGTTGCATAACCTGCATGATGTTGTTGTGCTGGGATTTCCATGGTTACAGGAACATAATCCGGTGCTGGATTGGAAAACTATGTCGGTGACTAGTTGGGGTTGTTGAGGAGTACATAGTGACGTTCATTTGATGTCAATTTCCTCTTCCCCCTCTTCTGAGGTCCCTGAGTTTTTGTCGGATTTCCAGGATGTATTTGTTGAGCCCAAGTCCAGTTCCCTTCCTCCACATAGGGACTGTGATTGTGCTATTAACTTGATTCCTGGTTGTAAGTTCCCTAAGGGCCGACTTTTCAATCGGTCTGTGCCAGAGCATGCCGCCATGCGGAGCTATGTTAAGGAATCTTTGGAGAAAGGGCATATTCGGCCCTCTTCGTCACCATTGGGAGCGGGTTTCTTTTTTGTTGCTAAGAAGGATGGCTCCTTGAGACCCTGTATTGATTATCGTCTTCTTAATAAGATCACGGTTAAATTCAAATACCCCTTGCCTCTGCCTACTGATTTGTTTGCTCAGATTAAGGGGGCTAGTTGGTTTACTAAGATTGACCTCCGAGGGGCATATAATCTTGTTCGTATTAAACAGGGTGACGAATGGAAAACTGCATTTAATACGCCCGAAGGCCATTTTGAATACCTTGTGATGCCATTTGGTCTCTCTAATGCTCCATCTGTGTTCCAGTCTTTCATGCATGATATTTTCCGCAATTATCTTGATAAATTCATGGTCGTATATTTGGATGATATTTTGATTTTTTCCAATGATTGGGAGTCTCATGTGAAGCAGGTCAGGATGGTGTTCCAGATCCTTCGTGATAATGCTTTATTTGTGAAGGGGTCTAAGTGCCTATTCGGAGTTCAGAAGGTCTCTTTTTTGGGTTTTATTTTTCCTCCCTCGTCTATAGAAATGGATACTGTTAAGGTCCAAGCTATTCATGACTGGATCCAGCCCACATCTGTGAAGGGACTTCAAAAATTTTGGGGCTTTGCTAATTTCTATCGCCGTTTCATTGCCAACTTTTCCAGTGTGGTTAAGCCCTTACTGATTTGGCGAAGAAAGGCGCTGATGTGAAGAATTGGTCCTCTGAGGCTGTTGAGGCCTTTCAGGAGCTTAAATGCTGATTTACTTCTGCCCCTGTGTTGCGTCAACTGGATGTTTCTTTTCCTTTTCAGGTTGAGGTCGACGCTTCTGAGATTGGGGCAGGGGCCGTTTTGTCTCAGAGGGAGTCTGATGGTTCTTTGATGAAACCGTGTGCTTTTTTTTTCCAGAAAGTTTTCGCCTGAGGAACGCAATTATGATGTCAGCAATCGGGAGTTGTTGGCTATGAAGTGGGCGTTTGAGGAGTGCCGACATTGGCTTGAGGGAGCTAAACACCGTGTTGTGGTCCTGACCGATCATAAGAATCTGATTTACCTCGAGTCGGCCAAGCGGCTGAATCCTAGACAGGCTCGATGGTCCCTGTTTTTCTCCCGTTTTGATTTTGTGGTCTCGTATCTTCCAGGATCTAAGAATGTTAAGGCTGATGCCCTCTCTAGGAGTTTTTCGCCTGATTCTCCTGGAGTCCTGGAGCCGGTTGGCATTCTTAAGGAGAGGGTGATTCTTTCTGCTATCTCCCCTGATTTGCGGCGGGTGCTTCGGGAATTTCAGGCTGATAGGCCTGACCGCTGTCCAGTGGGGAAGCTGTTTGTTCCTGATAGATGGACAAGTAAGGTAATTTCTGAGGTTCATTGTTCAGTGTTGGCTGGTCATCCTGGGATTTTTGGTACCAGAGATTTGGTTGCTAGGTCCTTTTGGTGGCCTTTCTTGTCTCGCGATGTGCATGCTTTTGTACAGTCCTGTGGGACTTGCGCCCGGGCCAAGCCTTGCTGTTCCCGCGCTAGTGGGGTGCTTTTGCCTTTGCCAGTCCCTGAGACGCCCTGGACGCATATTTCCATGGATTTTATTTCGGATCTTCCTGTTTCCCAGAAGATGTCTGTTATCTGGGTTGTTTGTGACCGGTTCTCTAAAATGGTCCATCTGTTACCTTTGCCTAAGTTGCCTTCCTCCTCAGATCTGGTTCCATTGTTTTTTCAGCATGTGGTTCGTTTGCATGGCATTCCGGAGAATATTGTGTCTGACAGAGGTTCTCAGTTTGTCTCTAGATTTTGGCGGGCCTTTTGTGCTAGGATGGGCATTGATTTATCTTTTTCTTCGGCGTTTCATCCTCAGACTAATGGCCAAACTGAGCGAACTAATCAGACCTTGGAGACCTATTTGAGATGCTTTGTGTCTGCTGATCAGGATGAATGGGTGTCTTTCTTGCCGTTGGCCGAGTTTGCCCTTAATAATCGGGCTAGTTCGGCTACTTTGGTTTCACCTTTCTTTTGTAATTTTGGTTTTCATCCTCGTTTTTCTTCTGGGCAGGTTGAGCCTTCTGATTGTCCTGGTGTTAATTCTGTGGTGGACAGGCTACAGCAGATTTGGACTCATGTGGTGGACAATTTGACGTTGTCTCAGGAAAGGGCTCAACGTTTTGCTAACCGCCGTCGGCGTGTTGGTCCCCGGCTTCGTGTGGGGGATTTGGTTTGGTTGTCTTCTCGTCATGTTCCTTTGAAGGTTTCTTCTCCTAAGTTTAAGCCTCGGTTTATTGGTCCTTATAAAATTTCTGAAATTATTAATCCGGTGTCTTTTCGTTTAGCTCTTCCTGCCTCTTTTGCCATTCATGATGTTTTCCATAGATCTTTGTTGCGGAGGTATGTGGTGCCCGTTGTTCCCTCGGTTGACCCTCCTGCCCCGGTGTTGGTTGAGGGAGAGTTGGAATATGAGGTTGAGAAGATTTTGGATTCTCGTTTTTCGAGCTGTCATCAGCTGCTTCCACTTATCGTCCATTATTTAAGTCTGGCTCTTTCTTCAGCCTGTGCCAATGTTTCCTGGCTGGATTCACATCTCTGCTTGGATTCTCCTGGTTTCCTGACCAGTTCTGCAAAGATAAGTTCTGGCTTTGCTCATTTCAGTCCACATGTTGTGGACTTATTGTTCTGTGCATTCTATATTTGTCCAGCTTGTCAGTATGGATTTTTTCTGTTAGCTGGAAGCTCTGGGAAGCAGATTTACCCTCCACACCTTTAGTCAGGTGTGGAGATTTTGTAAACTCTGTGTGGATTGTTTTGTAGTTTTTATACTGACCGCACAGTATCCTTTCCTGTCCTATCTATCAAGCTAGACTGGCCTCCTATGCTAAAATCTGATTTCATTTCTGCGTATGTTATTTTCCCCTCCTCTCCCCGTCAATATTTGTGGGGGGCTATCTTTCCTTTGCGGATTTTCTCTGAGGAAAGATAGGTTTCCTGTTTCCATCTTTAGGGGAAGTTAGATCTTAGGCTGTGCCGAGGGGGCTAGGGAGCGTCAGGTACCCCCCACGGCTATTTTTAGTTGCGCTGCTAGGTTCAGGGTTTGCAGTCAGTACACATACCACCTCCTTCAGAGCTTTTCTCATGTTGTTCCTAAACCATCAGATCATAACACATACCCCCATGAAAATGGCAGAAGTAGCACAAATTAGTGATGAAGCAACCACTCAAAAACCTAACAATTTATGCAGGGAGCGGTCACCTAGTTTTTAAGTTACACATGGATAAGGCTTGTCTGGGGCATTATTCCCACATACAGTATGTAGTGCACAATGTTAGTTTTACAGCTGAGTAGTGACTCTCATACTATTATATTAAGATTGCACAAGATGCCCAGCACTGTATAAGTGTACCCCACAAGAACAGGCATCCAAGTTTTCAAGGCCAAAATTGATGACTGAATCCTGTAGGGAGATTTTACAAAATGTCCACTAAATTGTATTTAATATGCATGAGATATTGGTCAATATTTTGGTCAAAATACGCAAGCTCGCAACCCATGTGAAGCATCCTGATTGTCTTGTGAGTCCCTGCACTAGAATCAAATCAAAATCAAAGCAAAAGGACACAAAAAATAAAAAATCTAGCAGAAAAAAGGCTGCAGTATGTACCAACAAAGGTAAAAAAATTAATGGACTTACAGGATGCTGAGATTTTAGTTGATAAAGGCGAAGGCAACATAGGTATAAAATACTGATGCATCAACCAATCAACCGCTTTTTTTTTTTCTTTTTTCCCATTTTCTATGGCAGTAATGCAGTTTCAATGTTCTAGAGTAATCATTCTTGATAATTCATGGTGCAACCTTTTATAGTTATCAAGTTATACACTTTTTTGGTTGACACCTGTTCCCACTAGCTTGAATGCGCTTGTCTTTTTCTTTATTTGTTTGAAACAAGCCCTCAGCCGAATGTTATTTTATGAAGGAGGCAGTTGCCTAAGTATTAAAACCGCACATGGATAAGGTTTGTGTAGGGTGATAGTTAAAGATGGGCAAACCAAACAGTAAAATTTGGGGTCTGTACTGGACACCTACTGTTTGGGCATGGACTTGAAACATGGACTTCTTCAGGAGGTTCTTGTTACTGTTTGGGTTCTGCCCCCCAAACATTGGCTGTTTCCCGCACTATCTGCATGACATGTCAGCTTTATCATGTTTGGTTATCAAGAATGGAGGGGTCCCCAAGCTGTTTTTTTAATTATTTAAATAAATAATTTAAAAAATGGCATGGATCCCCCAATTTTTGACAACCAGCCAAGTTAAAGCATACAGCTAGGGGCTGTTATTATCAAGATGGTAAGGGACCTTGAATGTTGGCGGCGCTCAGCCTAAAAGTAGCAGCCCACAGCTGCGCTAGAAAAGGTGCATCTATTAGATGCGCCAATTCTGGTGCTTTGTCTGGCTCTTCCCACTTGCTCTGTGATGGTGGCAAGTGGAGTTAATATTTGTGGTGGTGATGTCAGCTGTTTTATGGCTGCTGACATCAAGCCCGCAAGTTAGTACTGGAGAGGTGTCTATAAGACACCTATCGATTGCTAACCCTATAGTCAGATTGTAAATAAGCATACAGATAAAATAAAGTCCTTTGTTTGAAATAAAAATACACACTATCTTTCTTTTCTATTTAAAAAATAAAAAGCAAAGTTATACTCACCTTATGCCAAGTTTATTGAAACTATTGTCCTCTGTAAAAAAAAAACAGAAAATAATAAACAACAATAATACTCACCTAACACCCAAATCATTGAAGCCCTGGTCTGCTGGGAAAAAGCAAAAATGAAAAACAAGCATATCCCTCACCTGTATGACATACTGTCCTACACCATAATCCATGTCTGCGATAAGAGGTTCTCAACCTGGATAGTGCCAAGATGCAACCGTCCATGCTGAAAACCACAGGAAAATGAGCTGCTGCAAGCGAAGCTTCAGTGACTAGCAGTGTCATCATGAAGGTTACTGCTGTGAGCCAGGCTAATTGACTGCAGTGACCTCAGCGAGATCACCGCTAGCACCATGTGAAAACATCTCATGGTGCAATGCTGAGCTCAGTGAGTTCACCGCAGTTTACTGGATATGTGCTTATTTACAATCTGACTATGGGTTTATTAATGGAGAGGCATCTTTTTAGGCTAGGGATAAATCCATGGCCCCCTACCAGCCTAAGATTACCAGCCTCCAGCTGTCTGCTTTAGCTTGGCTGGATGTCAAAAATGGGGATCCACAATTTTTTTATTATTATTTATGTAAATAATTGACAATAAGGCATGGGTACCTCATTATTATTAATAACAAGCCATAAAACTGATAGCTGAGGGTTGCAGATCACAGCTGTTAGGTTTGCTATGCTGCTTATCAAAAATAGAGGGAAACCCACACTTTAAAAAAAATATAGTGCAGGCATTGGTTGATGAATACTCCTAGCCGCTGACACCTGTGACCGGAGGTACATTTTTTACCTTCGGTCACAGCCACAGGCTCACACTGGCATATGACAGCATGGGAGCCATAGCTCTCATACTGGCAGTAAGGATTTTACTGCTGAACAGTGTTTGCTGTACTGTCATGCAGATCACCGAGATGCAAACAATGGATGCTTTGGGAATTGTTCTGGTACTCGAACCAAACTTTTTAAATTGTTTGTCCAAACTTGCTGGACCCGAATATCCACAGGTTAGCCCATCACAAGTGCTAGTCACACAGATGTAGTGCACATTGTCTTGCTTACAGCCTATTAGAGATGCATTTACTATTTTATTAGGTGGGCTACATTGATTACACAGTTTACATTTCCAACATTGATGGGTCTTATTGCATCCTTCATGAAAAAGAAATGTTATCTTTCTTTCATAGAATCTCAATGTTTCTTGGAACTGTTTTTTGTCTTTGAGAAGTGAAATCATGTCCAATTGTAGCATTGGGTTTGCATACTTCTTTTTTTGCCAAGTGATCTAACATGGAGCTCAAATTTTACCTTGTACACTTTTTGAATCAGTATATTGGCAGCCCTGGTTATGTTTTGCACTGTGTTTCCATCTGTAAAGCATGTGGTGTGGGGCAGATAAGAATTAATTTGCCAAGTGAAGTAGGTTAAGGGCCAACCTCGAAGAAAACATCACCATCCCTACCTAAGTTATATTTAAAATTTAATTTTTTTTCAATATCTCAGTTCATCAGACCACAACTTGGAAATCTGCCTTTTCTTCTCTAAATGGCCAATTGTTGTGAAAAATGGCAGTTGTTTCTCACTATCAGCATTGTTTTTATCAGCTTATTGACTTATGCCACATGAATTGATTGCTTCATAAAATTGGCATATTCTAAATTAAACAAAAATTCTGTTACTGTAACCTATTTAAACATGTATTGCAATGTCTACATTACCAGGATCAGGCTTAGGTTGTTTTATTCTATTTGAAAAAAATTTAGTTAATTTTTATTTAATTTTTTATTTAATTTTGTTCACTCAATAGATAGTTAGAATTATAGAGATATTTAAAATGTATCAGTTTGATGATATCATAATCACCAATATTGTCTGCTTGATATTAATCACAGGTAGTGAATTAGCAAAAGACTGACTAGTAGTTTGTAGAATGGCTATAAGACACATCTCTAGATTTACATTATTTCTTTACATTCTGTACATTGTGTTTATGATTGACTAGATGGTGGCCCGATTCTAATGCATTCGGATTCGGCTGGCCGGGTGAAACCAATTATCGAAGCGTGGTTCACATTCCATGCCAATTCGTGGCTGGACTGCGCCGGTCGCTGATTGTTCGCAGCTGGCTGGTCGTGACCAATCAGTGAAGCCAGGGCCAGCACCAGGTTTTTTAGGGCCCCGGGCGAAAGAGTCTCAGTGGGCCCCCCTTTAACACATATCACGATTCATGATGCACAGATACAGCAGAGAAATATACCACAGCCAAGTAGCATATAGCACAGCCCACGAAGCATATAACACAGCCCATGTAGCATATAGCACAGCCATGTAGCATATAGCACAGGCCACGTAGTATATAGCACAGGCCACGTAGTATATAACACAGCCCACGTAGCATACAGCACAGCCACATAGCATATAACACAGCCATGTAGTATATAGCACAGCCACGTAGTATATAGCACAGCCCACGTAGTAAATAGAACAGCCCATGCAGTATATAGCACAGCCCACACAGTGTATAACACAGCCCACATGGTATATAGCACAGCTCACGCAGTGTATAACACAGCCTAAGTAGTATATAGCACAGCCCACGTAGTATATTACACAGCCCATGCAGTGTAAAACAGCCCATGTAGTATATAGCACAGCCCACGCAGTGTATAACACAGCCCAAGTAGTATATAGCACAGCCCAAATAGTATATAACACAGGCCACGTAGTACATAACACAGCCCACGTAGTATATAACACAGCCACATGGTATATAGCACAGCCACGTAGTATTTTTCCCAGCCATGTATATTGCACAGCTACGTAGTATATAGCACAGCCCACGTAGTATATAAGACGGCCACGTAATAGATAGCACAGCTCCCGTAGTATATAGCACAGCTCGCGCAGTGTGTAACACAGCCAAGTAATATATTGCCCAGCTACGTAATATATTGATATTGCACAGCTACGTAGTACTGTATATAGCACAGCTCACATACTATATATATAGCACAACTTATGCAGTATATAGCACAGCTCACACAGTTTTATAAACACAGCCACGTAGTATATTGCCCAGCCACGTAATATACGGCACAGCCGATATAGTATATAGCACAGAGATGCATTATACAACACAGCCCACATAGTATATAACACAGCCCATGTAGTATATAGCAATGTGGGCACAGTATTCAATACAAATTCTAACAGTCTATTCAGTAGGACTATCAGCTGTGTATCCACCAGACTTCTGCACAACACAACTGATGGTCCCACTCCCATTTATAAGGCAAGAAATCCCACTTACTAAACCTGATAGGGCACACCCGTGAAGTGAAAACCATTCCCGGTGACTACCTCTTGAAGCTCATCAAGAGAATGTCAAGATTGTGCAAAGCAGACGAAAAAGCAAAAGGTTGCTACTTTGAAGAACCTAGAATATAAGACATAATTTCAGTTGTTTCACACTTTTTTGCTAAGTATATAATTCCACATGTGTTAATTCATAGTTTTGAGGCCTTCAGTGTGAATGTACAATTTTCATAGTTATGAAAATACAGAAAAATCTTTAACCCGTTCCCGACCTTTGACGCCACGTAGGCGTCATGAAAGTCGGTGCCAATCCGACCCATGACGCCTATGTGGCGTCATGGAAAGATCGCGTCCCTGCAGGCCGGGTGAAAGGGTTAACTCCCATTTCACCCGATCTGCAGGGACAGGGGGAGTGGTAGTTTAGCCCAGGGGGGGTGGCTTCACCCCCTCGTGGCTACGATCGCTCTGATTGGCTGTTAAAAGTGAAACTGCCAATCAGAGCGATTTGTAATATTTCACCTATTATAACGGGTGAAATATTACAATCCAGCCATGGCCGATGCTGCAATGTCATCGGCCATGGCTGGAAATACTAATGTGCCCCCACCCCACCGATCGCCCCCCCAGCCCCCCGATCTGTCCGGTACACTGCTCCGGCTCCCCTCTGTCCTGTGCTCCGCTCCCCCCATGCTCTTGTCCGCTCCCCCCGTGCTTCAATCACCCCCCCGTGCTCCGATCACCCCCCCTGCACTCCGATCCACCCCCCTCCGTGCTCCGTTCCACCCCCCGTGCTCCGTTCCTCCCCCCGTGCTCCGTTCCACCCCCCGTGCTTCGTTCCACCCCTCCCGCGCTCCGATTCACCCCCCCATGCTCCGATCCCCCCCCCATGCTCCGATCCCCCCCCCCGTGCTCCCCCCCCACTCTATCATACTTACCGATCCTGCCGGGGTCCGTCCGTCTTCTCCCCGGGCGCCGCCATCTTCCAAAATGGCGGGCACATGCGCAGTGCGCCCGCCGAATCTGCCGGCCGGCAGATTCGTTCCAAAGTGCATTTTGATCACTGAGATATAATCTATCTCAGTGATCAAAATAAAAAAAATAATAAATGACCCCCCACTTTGTCACCCCCATAGGTAGGGACAATAAAAAAAATAAAGAATTTTTTTTTTCCACTAATGTTAGAATAGGGTTAGGGGTAGGGGTAGGGTTAGGGCTAGGGTTAGGGGTAGGGTTAGGGTTAGGGGTAGGGTTAGGGTTAGGGGTAGGGTTAGGGGTAGGGTTAGGGGTAGGGTTAGGGCTAGGGTTAGGGCTAGGGTTAGGGGTAGGGTTAGGGCTAGAGTTAGGGCTAGAGTTAGGGTTAGGGGTAGGGTTAGGGCTAGGGTTAGGGTTAGGGCTAGGGCTTCGGTATGTGCACACGTATTCTGGTCCTCTGCGGATTTTTCCGCTGCGGATTTGATAAATCCGCAGTGCTAAACCGCTGCGGATTTATGGCGGATTTACCGCGTTTTTTCTGCGCATTTCACTGCGGTATTACAACTGCGATTTTCTATTTGAGCACAAAGAAGTGACATGATGCGGAATGTAAACCGCTGCGTTTCCGTGCAGTTTTTCCGCAGCGTGTGTACAGCGATTTTTGTTTCCCATAGGTTTACATTGAACTGTAAACTCATGGGAAACTGCTGCGGATTCGCAGCGTTTTCCGCAGCGTGTGCACATACCTTTAGAATTAGGCCATGTGCACACGGTGCGGATTTGGCTGCGGATCCGCAGCTGTGTTCCATCAGGTGTACAGTACCATGTAAACATATGGAAACCAAATCCGCTGTGCCCATGGTGCGGATAATACTGCGCGGGAATGCTGCGTTGTATTTTCCGCAGCATGTCAATTCTTTGTGCGGATTCCGCAGCGTTTTACACCTGTTCCTCAATAGGAATCCGCAGGTGAAATCCGCACAAAAAACACTGGAAATCCGCGGAAAATCCGCAGGTAAAACGCAGTGCCTTTTACCCGCGGATTTTTCAAAAATGCTGAAAAATCTCACACGAATCCGCAACGTGGGCACATAGCCTTAGGGTTAGGGTTGGAATCAGGGTTGTGGTTAGGGGTGTGTTGTGGTTAGGGTTGTGATTAGGGTTATGGCTACAGTTGGGATTAGGGTTAGGGGTGTTTTGGGGTTAGGGTTAGGGCTGTGATTAGGGTTATGGCTACAGTTGGGATTAGGGTTAGGGATGTGTTGGGGTTAGGGTTAGGGTTAGGGCTGTGATTAGGGTTATGGCTACAGTTGGAATTAGGGTTGTGGTTAGGGTTAGGGGTGTGTTGGGGTTAGGGTTGTGGTTAGGGGTGTGTTGGGGTTAGGGTTGTGATTAGGGTTATGGCTACAGTTGGGATTAGGGTTAGGGGTGTGTTGGGGTTAGTGTTGGAGGTAGAATTGAGGGATTACCACTGTTTAGGCACATCAGGGGTCTCCAAACGCAATATGGCGCCACCATTGATTCCAGCCAATCTCGTATTCAAAAAGTCACATGATGCTCCCTCAATTCCGAGCCCTGACGTGTGCCCATACAGTGGTTTACCCCCACATATGGGGTACCAGCATACTCAGGATAAACTGCGCAACAATTACTGGGGTCCAATTTCTCCTGTTACCCTTGTGAAAATAAAAAAATGCTTGCTAAAACATCATTTTTGAGGAAAGAAAAATGATTTATTATTTTCACGGCTCTACGTTGTAAACGTCTGTGAAGCACTTGGGGGTTCAAAGTGCTCACCACAGATCTAGATAAGTTCCTTGGGGGGTCTAGTTTCTAAAATGGGGTCACTTGTGGGGGGTTTCTACTGTTTAGGCACACCAGGGGCTCTGCAAACGCAACGTGACGCCCGCAGACCATTCCATCAAAGTCTGCATTTCAAAAGTCACTACTTCACTTCCGAGCCCCGGCATGTGCCCAAACAGTAGTTTACCCCCACACATGGGATATCAGCGTACTCAGGAGAAACTGAACAACAACTTTTGGGGTCCAATTTCTCCTGTAACCCTTGGGAAAATAAAAAATTCTGGGCTAAATAATTATTTTTGAGGAAATAAAACGTATTTATTATTTTCACGGCTCTGCATTATATACTTCTATGAAGCACTTGGGGGTTCAAAGTGCTCACCACACATCTAGATAAGTTCCTTTCGGGGTCTAGTTTCCAAAATGGGGTCACTTGTGGGGGGTTTCTACTGTTTAGCCACATCAGGGGCTCTGCAAATGCAACGTGACGCCCGCAGAGCATTCCATCAAAGTCTGCATTTCAAAACGTCACTACTTCAATTCCGAGCCCCGGCATGTGCCCAAACAGTAGTTTACCCCCACATATGGGGTATCACCGTACTCAGGAGAAACTGGACAACAAATATTGGGGTCAAATTTCTCCTGTTACCCTTGGGAAAATTAAAAAATTCTGGGCTAAATAATTATTTTTGAGGAAAGAAAACGTATTTATTATTTTCACGGCTCTGCATTATAAACTTCTGTGAAGCACTTGGGGGTTCAAAGTGCTCACCACACATCTAGATAAGTTCCTTTCGGGGTCTAGTTTCCAAAATGGGGTCACTTGTGGGGGGTTTCTACTGTTAAGCCACATCAGGGGCTCTGCAAACGCAACGTGACGCCCACAGAGCATTCCATCAAAGTCTGCATTTCAAAACGTCACTACTTCACTTCCGAGCCCCGGCATGTGCCCAAACAGTGGTTTACCCCCACATATGGGGTATCAGCATACTCAGGAGAAACTGGACAACAACTTTTGGGGTCAAATTTCTCCTGATACCCTTGGGAAAATAAAAAATTGCAGGCTAAAAGATCATTTTTGAGAAAATATTTTTTTTTTTTTTTTTCATGGCTCTGCGTTATAAACTTCTGTGAAGCACTTGGGGGTTCAAAGTCCTCACCACACATCTAGATTAGTTCCTTTGGTGGACTAGTTTCCAAAATGGGGTCATTTCTGGGGGATCTCCAATGTTTAGGCACACAGGGGCTCTCCAAACGTGACATGGTGTCCGCTAATGATTGGAGCTAATTTTCCATTTAAAAAGCCAAATGGCGTGCCTTCCCTTCCGAGCCCTGCCGTGCGCCCAAACAGTGGTTTACCCCCACATATGGGGTATCAGCGTACTCAGGACAAACTGGACAACAACATTTGGGGTTCAATTTCTCCTATTACCCTTGGCAAAATAGGAAATTCCAGCCTAAAATATCATTTTTGAGGAAAGAAAAATTATTTTTTATTTTCATGGCTCTGCGTTATAAACTTCTGTGAAGCACCTGGGGGTTTAAAGTGCTCAATATGCATCTAGATAAGTTCCTTGGGGGGTCTAGTTTCCAAAATGGGGTCACTTGTGGGGGAGCTCCAATGTTTAGGCACACAGGGGCTCTCCAAACGCGACATGATGTCCGCTAACAATTGGAGCTAATTTTCCATTCAAAAAGTCAAATGGCGCGCCTTCCCTTCCGAGCCCTGCCGAGTGCCCAAACAGTGGTTTACCCCCACATATGAGGTATCGGTGTACTCAGGAGAAATTGCCCAACAAATTTTATGATCCATTTTATCCTATTGCCCATGTGATAATGAAAAAATTGAGGCGAAAAGAATTTTTTTGTGAAAAAAAAGTACTTTTTCATTTTTACAGATCAATTTGTGAAGCACCTGAGGGTTTAAAGTGCTCACTAGGCATCTAAATAAGTTCCTTGGGGGGTCTAGTTTCCAAAATGGGGTCACTTGTGGGGGAGCGCCAATGTTTAGGCACACAGGAGCTTTCCAAACGCGACATGGTGTCCGCTAACGATGGAGATAATTTTTCATTCAAAAAGTCAAATGGCGCTCCTTCCCTTCCGAGCCTTACCATGTGCCCAAACAGTGGTTTACACCCACATATAAGGTATCAGTGTACTCAGGAGAAATTGCTCAACAAATTTTAGGATCCATTTTATCCTGTTGCCCATGTGAAAATGAAAAAATTGAGGCTAAAAGAATTTTTTTGTGAAAAAAAAGTACTTTTTCATTTTTACGGATCAATTTGTGAAGCACCTGGGGGTTGAAAGTGCTCACTATGCATCTAGATAAGTTCCCTGGGGCGTCTAGTTTCCAAAATGGGGTCAGTTGTGGGGGAGCTCCAATTTTTAGGCACACGGGGGCTCTCCAAACGTGACATGGTGTCCGCTAAAGAGTGGAGCCAATTTTTGATTCAAAAAGTCAAATGGCGCTCCTTCCCTTCCAAGCCCTGCCGTGCGCCCAAACAGTGGTTTACCCCCACATATGAGGTATCAGCGTACTCAGGACAAATTGGACAACAACTTACGTGGTTCAGTTTCTCCTTTTACCATTGGGAAAATAAAAAAATTGTTGCTAAAAATAATTTTTGTGACTAAAAAGTTAAATGTTCATTTTTTCCTTCCATGTTGCTTCTGCTGCTGTGAAGCACCTGAAGGGTTAATAAACTTCTGGAATGTGGTTTTGAGTACCTTGAGGGGTGCAGTTTTTAGAATGGTGTCACTTTTGGGTGTTTTCAGCCATATAGACCCCTCAAACTGACTTCAAATGTGAGGTGGTCCCTAAAAAAATGGTTTTGTAAATTTCGTTGTAAAAATGAGAAATCGCTGATCAAATTTTAACCCTTATAACTTCCTAGCAAAAAAAAATTTTGTTTCCAAAATTGTGCTGATGTAAAGTAAACATGTGGGAAATGTTATTTATTAACTATTTTGTGTCACATAACTCTCTGGTTTAACAGAATAAAAATTCAAAATGTGAAAATTGCGAAATTTTCAAAGTTTTCGCCAAATTTCCATTTTTATCACAAATAAACGCATAATTTATTGACCTAAATTTACCACGATCATGAAGCCCAATATGTCACAAAAAAACATTCTCAGAACCGCTAGGATCCGTTGAAGCGTTCCTGAGTTATTACCTCATAAAGGGACACTGGTCAGAATTGCAAAAAACGGCAAGGTCTTTAAGGTCAAAATAGGCTGGGTCATGAAGGGGTTAAATGAGAAGGTGTGTCCAAACTTTTGGTCTGTACTGTATACTAGGGTTGAGCGACCTTGACCTTTTTAGAGTCGAGTCGTGTTTCGCGAAACCCGACTATCTTAGAAGTCGAGTCGAGTGGAATCGGCCGATTATGGCGAAAAGTCGGGTATCGCCCGAAACACGAAACCCAATGCAAGTCAATGGGGGAGCATAGTCGGCAGTGAGTGGAGGCCAGGAAAACAGCTACACTGCCCATTTTAATGGCAAAAACATCAATTCTAGTTACAGAAGCTTGTCAATCGTAATTTAGCTTATAATAATTGGAAGGCATTTTAAATTGGGGGTCATTTGGCTAAAGTTGTGGGGGGTAGGGCTGGTTCAAGTAATTAGTGGGCCCAGTAAATCTGGACCACGTCACGGCAGTGGAGCAGGGAGAGGTAAGTATTTCAACTTTGCAAGTGCTGTGATCCTGAGCAAGCAGGGGGGGCCCACTCGTTGGCATTGGCACTGGCACAGGGCCCCTCAAAGTACAGCGGTGTGTTTGCACGGCGGGGGCGCCTCCCACCGGCAGCAACACTTTTGCGTACTATGAGAGGCCCTGTGCCAGTGACGTCGCCAACTAGTATTCCTCCCCCCACCTGATGAAGGAACCTGCACTTTCATCTGCACCTTTCTCTTTGTCCCCGTGTAAGGTGGTATGGTATGCGGGAAGAGGAACCTGACTTTCAGCAGGGTCACAATCTTGCTGTGTAGCGTGCACGGGGAATTTTGCGTTATGGGTCAATGTACCAGCAGACTCATCTATCACTGGCTGGGCAATGGGCAGGATGAGGAGGAAACACAGATATAGGCCCAAAGAATACAGTTGGCTAAATGCAGTTCAAAATTGGTAACACAGGACTAACCAGGGGGCATTGCAGTGGAGGACAACTGGAATGAGAGGCTGACACAGAGAGTAGGCCCAAATCAGTAAGTAGTCGAAATGCAGTTCAAAATTGGCAACCGTAGAAAACAGGCGGCACAGCTTTGTTCAGTGGAGGAGAACAGCAAGGAGTGGCAGACACCGATAGTAGGCCCCAACCCAACTAGTAGGCCAAATGCAGTCTAACATTAACAACTACTTAACGAGAGCCTGAAAATGGAATTTCAGGACAGGAAACCAGGAGAACAGCAAGGAGTGGCAGACACCGATAGTAGGACCCAAACCAACTAGTACGCCAAATGCAGTTTTTCCATTTAACAACAATTTAATGAGAGCCTGAAGATAGAAGTTCAGGAAAGGCAACCTGGAGAACACCTTGGAGTGTAACACACCATCTCTCTACACCCCATACCCAATTTGTAGGCCTAATGCAGCGTAGTTTCCAACAACTACTAAACTAGAGCCGGAAGATCGAAGCTCAGGAAAGGCAACCTGGAGAACACCTTGGAGTGGAACACACCATCTCTCTACACCCCATACCCAATTTGTAGGCCTAATGCAGTGTAGTTTCCAAGAACGACTAAACGAGAGCCGGAAGATCGAAGCTCAGGAAAGGCAACCTGGAGAACACATTGGAGTGGAACACACCATCTCTCTACACCCCATACCCAATTTATAGGCCTAATGCAGTGTAGTTTCCAAGAACTACTTAACGAGAGCCGGAAGATCGAAGCTCAGGAAAGGCAACCTGGAGAACACCTTGGAGTGGAACACACCATCTCTCTACACCCCATACCCAATTTGTAGGCCTAATGCAGTGTAGTTTCCAAGAACTACTAAACGAGAGCCAGAAGATCGAAGCTCAGGAAAGGCAACCTGGAGAACACCTTGGAGTGGAACACACCATCTCTCTACACCCCATACCCAATTTGTAGGCCTAATGCAGTGTAGGTTCCAAAAACAACTACTAAACGAGAGCCGGAAGATCGAAGCTCAGGAAAGGCAACCTGGAGAACACCTTGGAGTGGAACACACCATCTCTCTACACCCCATACCCAATTTGTAGGCCTAATGCAGTGTAGTTTCCAACCACTACTAAACGAGAGCATGAAGATCGAAGCAATGGAGAGGAAACCTGGGGAACACCTTGGAGTGGAACACACCATCTCTCTACACCCCATACCCAATTTGTAGGCCTAATGCAGTGTAGTTTCCAAGAACTACTAAACGAGAGCCGGAAGATCGAAGCTCAGGAAAGGCAACCTGGAGAACACCTTGGAGTGGAACACACCAACTCTCTACACCCCATACCCAATTTGTAGGCCTAATGCAGTGCAGTTTCCAACAACTACTAAACGAGAGCAGGAAGATCGAAGCTCAGGAAAGGCAACCTGGAGAACACCTTGGAGTGGAACACACCATCTCTCTACACCCCATACCCAATTTGTAGGCCTAATGCAGTGTAGTTTCCAACAACTACTAAACGAGAGCATGAAGATCGAAGCAATGGAGAGGAAACCTGGGGAACACCTTGGAGTGGAACACACCATCTCTCTACACCCCATACCCAATTTGTAGGCCTAATGCAGTGTAGTTTCCAAGAACTACTAAACGAGAGCCGGAAGATTGAAGCTCAGGAAAGGCAACCTGGAGAACACCTTGGAGTGGAACACACCATCTCTCTACACCCCATATCCAATTTGTAGGCCTAATGCAGTGTAGTTTCCAAGAACTACTAAACGAGAGCCGGAAGATCGAAGCTCAGGAAAGGCAACCTGGAGAACACCTTGGAGTGGAACACACCATCTCTCTACACCCCATACCCAATTTGTAGGCCTAATACAGTGTAGTTTCCAAGAACTACTAAACGAGAGCCGGAAGATCGAAGCTCAGGAAAGGCAACCTGGAGAACACCTTGGAGTGGAACACACCATCTCTCTACACCCCATACCCAATTTGTAGGCCTAATGCAGTGTAGTTTCCAAGAACTACTAAACGAGAGCCAGAAGAACGAAGCTCAGGAAAGGCAACCTGGAGAACACCTTGGAGTGGAACACACCATCTCTCTACACCCCATACCCAATTTGTAGGCCTAATGCAGTGTAGGTTCCAAAAACAACTACTAAACGAGAGCCGGAAGATCGAAGCTCAGGAAAGGCAACCTGGAGAACACCTTGGAGTGGAACACACCATCTCTCTACACCCCATACCCAATTTGTAGGCCTAATGCAGTGTAGTTTCCAACAACTACTAAACGAGAGCATGAAGATCGAAGCAATGGAGAGGAAACCTGGGGAACACCTTGGAGTGGAACACACCATCTCTCTACACCCCATACCCAATTTGTAGGCCTAATGCAGTGTAGTTTCCAAGAACTACTTAACGAGAGCCGGAAGATCGAAGCTCAGGAAAGGCAACCTGGAGAACACCTTGGAGTGGAACACACCATCTCTCTACACCCCATACCCAATTTGTAGGCCTAATGCAGTGTAGTTTCCAACAACTACTAAACGAGAGCAGGAAGATCGAAGCTCAGGAAAGGCAACCTGGAGAACACCTTGGAGTGGAACACACCATCTCTCTACACCCCATACCCAATTTGCAGGCCTAATGCAGTGTAGTTTCCAACAACTACTAAACGAGAGCATGAAGATCGAAGCAATGGAGAGGAAACCTGTGGAACACCTTGGAGTGGAACACACCATCTCTCTACACCCCATACCCAATTTGTAGGCCTAATGCAGTGTAGTTTCCGAGAACTACTAAACGAGAGCCGGAAGATTGAAGCTCAGGAAAGGCAACCTGGAGAACACCTTGGAGTGGAACACACCATCTCTCTACACCCCATACCCAATTTGTAGGCCTAATGCAGTGTAGTTTCCAAGAACTACTAAACGAGAGCCGGAAGATCGAAGCTCAGGAAAGGCAACCTGGGGAACACCTTGGAGTGGAACACACCATCTCTCTACACCCCATACCCAATTTGTAGGCCTAATGCAGTGTAGTTTCCAACAACTACTAAACGAGAGCCGGAAGATCGGAGCTCAGGAAAGGTAACCTGGAGAACACCTTGGAGTGGAACACACCATCTCTCTACACCCCATACCCAATTTGTAGGCCTAATGCAGTGTAGTTTCCAACAACTACTAAACGAGAGCATGAAGATCGAAGCAATGGAGAGGAAACCTGGGGAACACCTTGGAGTGGAACACACCATCTCTCTACACCCCATACCCAATTTGCAGGCCTAATGCAGTGTAGTTTCCATCAACTACTAAACGAGAGCAGGAAGATCGAAGCAATGGAGAGGATACCTGGGGAACACCTTGGAGTGGAACACACCATCTCTCTACACCCCATACCCAATTTGTAGGCCTAATGCAGTGTAGTTTCCAAGAACTACTTAACGAGAGCCGGAAGATCGAAGCTCAGGAAAGGCAACCTGGAGAACACCTTGGAGTGGAACACACCATCTCTCTACACCCCATACCCAATTTGTAGGCCTAATGCAGTGTAGGTTCCAAAAACAACTACTAAACGAGAGCCGGAAGATCGAAGCTCAGGAAAGGCAAACTGGAGAACACCTTGGAGTGGAACACACCATCTCTCTACACCCCATACCCAATTTATAGGCCTAATGCAGTGTAGTTTCCAAGAACTACTAAACGAGAGCATGAAGATCGAAGCAATGGAGAGGAAACCTGGGGAACACCTTGGAGTGGAACACACCATCTCTCTACACCCCATACCCAATTTGTAGGCCTAATGCAGTGTAGTTTCCAAGAACTACTAAACGAGAGGCGGAAGATCGAAGCTCAGGAAAGGCAACCTGGAGAACACCTTGGAGTGGAACACACCATCTCTCTACACCCCATACCCAATTTGTAGGCCTAATGCAGTGCAGTTTCCAACAACTACTAAACGAGAGCAGGAAGATCGAAGCTCAGGAAAGGCAACCTGGAGAACACCTTGGAGTGGAACACACCATCTCTCTACACCCCAAACCCAATTTGTAGGCCTAATGCAGTGTAGTTTCCAACAACTACTAAACGAGAGCATGAAGATCGAAGCAATGGAGAGGAAACCTGGGGAACACCTTGGAGTGGAACACACCATCTCTCTACACCCCATACCCAATTTGTAGGCCTAATGCAGTGTAGTTTCCAAGAACTACTAAACGAGAGCCGGAAGATTGAAGCTCAGGAAAGGCAACCTGGAGAACACCTTGGAGTGGAACACACCATCTCTCTACACCCCATACCCAATTTGTAGGCCTAATGCAGTGTAGTTTCCAAGAACTACTAAACGAGAGCTGGAAGATCGAAGCTCAGGAAAGGCAACCTGGAGAACACCTTGGAGTGGAACACACCATCTCTCTACACCCCATACCCAATTTGTAGGCCTAATGCAGTGTAGTTTCCAAGAACTACTAAACGAGAGCCGGAAGATCGAAGCTCAGGAAAGGCAACCTGGAGAACACCTTGGAGTGGAACACACCATCTCTCCACACCCCATACCCAATTTGTAGGCCTAATGCAGTGTAGTTTCCAAGAACTACTAAACGAGAGCCAGAAGATCGAAGCTCAGGAAAGGCAACCTGGAGAACACCTTGGAGTGGAACACACCATCTCTCTACACCCCATACCCAATTTGTAGGCCTAATGCAGTGTAGTTTCCAACAACTACTAAACGAGAGCAGGAAGATCGAAGCTCAGGAAAGGCAACCTGGAGAACACCTTGGAGTGGAACACACCATCTCTCTACACCCCATACCCAATTTGTAGGCCTAATGCAGTGTAGTTTCCAACAACTACTAAACGAGAGCATGAAGATCGAAGCAATGGAGAGGAAACCTGGGGAACACCTTGGAGTGGAACACACCATCTCTCTACACCCCATACCCAATTTGTAGGCCTAATGCAGTGTAGTTTCCAAGAACTACTAAACGAGAGCCGGAAGATTGAAGCTCAGGAAAGGCAACCTGGAGAACACCTTGGAGTGGAACACACCATCTCTCTACACCCCATACCCAATTTGTAGGCCTAATGCAGTGTAGTTTCCAAGAACTACTAAACGAGAGCCGGAAGATCGAAGCTCAGGAAAGGCAACCTGGAGAACACCTTGGAGTGGAACACACCATCTCTCTACACCCCATACCCAATTTGTAGGCCTAATGCAGTGTAGTTTCCAAGAACTACTAAACGAGAGCCGGAAGATCGGAGCTCAGGAAAGGTAACCTGGAGAACACCTTGGAGTGGAACACACCATCTCTCTACACCCCATTCCCAATTTGTAGGCCTAATGCAGTGTAGTTTCCAACAACTACTAAACGAGAGCATGAAGATCGAAGCAATGGAGAGGAAACCTGGGGAACACCTTGGAGTGGAACACACCATCTCTCTACACCCCATACCCAATTTGCAGGCCTAATGCAGTGTAGTTTCCATCAACTACTAAACGAGAGCAGGAAGATCGAAGCTCAGGAAAGGCAACCTGGAGAACACCTTGGAGTGGAACACACCATCTCTCTACACCCCATACCCAATTTGTAGGCCTAATGCAGTGTAGTTTCCAAGAACTACTGAACGAGAGCCAGAAGATCGAAGCTCAGGAAAGGCAACCTGGAGAACACCTTGGAGTGGAACACACCATCTCTCTACACCCCATACCCAATTTGTAGGCCTAATGCAGTGTAGTTTCCAACCACTACTAAACGAGAGCATGAAGATCGAAGCAATGGAGAGGAAACCTGGGGAACACCTTGGAGTGGAACACACCATCTCTCTACACCCCATACCCAATTTGCAGGCCTAATGCAGTGTAGTTTCCATCAACTACTAAACGAGAGCAGGAAGATCGAAGCTCAGGAAAGGCAACCTGGAGAACACCTTGGAGTGGAACACCCCATCTCTCTACACCCCATACCCAATTTGTAGGCCTAATGCAGTGTAGGTTCCAAAAACAACTACTAAACGAGAGCCGGAAGATCGAAGCTCAGGAAAGGCAACCTGGAGAACACCTTGGAGTGGAACACACCATCTCTCTACACCCCATACCCAATTTGTAGGCCTAATGCAGTGTAGTTTCCAACCACTACTAAACGAGAGCATGAAGATCGAAGCAATGGAGAGGAAACCTGGGGAACACCTTGGAGTGGAACACACCATCTCTCTACACCCCATACCCAATTTGTAGGCCTAATGCAGTGTAGTTTCCAAGAACTACTAAACGAGAGCCAGAAGATCGAAGCTCAGGAAAGGCAACCTGGAGAACACCTTGGAGTGGAACACCCCATCTCTCTACACCCCATACCCAATTTGTAGGCCTAATGCAGTGTAGGTTCCAAAAACAACTACTAAACGAGAGCCGGAAGATCGAAGCTCAGGAAAGGCAACCTGGAGAACACCTTGGAGTGGAACACACCATCTCTCTACACCCCATACCCAATTTGTAGGCCTAATGCAGTGTAGTTTCCAACAACTACTAAACGAGAGCAGGAAGATCGAAGCAATGGAGAGGAAACCTGGGGAACACCTTGGAGTGGAACACACCATCTCTCTACACCCCATACCCAATTTGTAGGCCTAATGCAGTGTAGTTTCCAAGAACTACTAAACGAGAGCCGGAAGATTGAAGCTCAGGAAAGGCAACCTGGAGAACACCTTGGAGTGGAACACACCATCTCTCTACACCCCATACCCAGTTTGTAGGCCTAATGCAGTGTAGTTTCCAAGAACTACTAAACGAGAGCCGGAAGATCGAAGCTCAGGAAAGGCAACCTGGAGAACACCTTGGAGTGGAACACACCATCTCTCTACACCCCATACCCAATTTGTAGGCCTAATGCAGTGTAGTTTCCAAGAACTACTAAACGAGAGCCGGAAGATCGAAGCTCAGGAAAGGCAACCTGGAGAACACCTTGGAGTGGAACACACCATCTCTCTACACCCCATACCCAATTTGTAGGCCTAATGCAGTGTAGTTTCCAAGAACTACTAAACGAGAGCCGGAAGATCGAAGCTCAGGAAAGGCAACCTGGAGAACACCTTGGAGTGGAACACACCATCTCTCTACACCCCATACCCAATTTGTAGGCCTAATGCAGTGTAGTTTCCAAGAACTACTAAACGAGAGCCAGAAGATCGAAGCTCAGGAAAGGCAACCTGGAGAACACCTTGGAGTGGAACACACCATCTCTCTACACCCCACACCCAATTTGTAGGCCTAATGCAGTGTAGTTTCCAAGAACTACTTAACGAGAGCCGGAAGATCGAAGCTCAGGAAAGGCAACCTGGAGAACACCTTGGAGTGGAACACACCATCTCTCTACACCCCATACCCAATTTGTAGGCCTAATGCAGTGTAGTTTCCATCAACTACTAAACGAGAGCAGGAAGATCGAAGCTCAGGAAAGGCAACCTGGAGAACACCTTGGAGTGGAACACACCATCTCTCTACACCCCATACCCAATTTGTAGGCCTAATGCAGTGTAGTTTCCAACAACTACTAAATGAGAGCATGAAGATCGAAGCAATGGAGAGGAAACCTGGGGAACACCTTGGAGTGGAACACACCATCTCTCTACACCCCATACCCAATTTGTAGGCCTAATGCAGTGTAGTTTCCAAGAACTACTAAACGAGAGCCGGAAGATTGAAGCTCAGGAAAGGCAACCTGGAGAACACCTTGGAGTGGAACACACCATCTCTCTACACCCCATACCCAATTTGTAGGCCTAATGCAGTGTAGTTTCCAAGAACTACTAAACGAGAGCCGGAAGATCGAAGCTCAGGAAAGGCAACCTGGAGAACACCTTGGAGTGGAACACACCATCTCTCTACACCCCATACCCAATTTGTAGGCCTAATGCAGTGTAGTTTCCAAGAACTACTAAACGAGAGCCGGAAGATCGGAGCTCAGGAAAGGTAACCTGGAGAACACCTTGGAGTGGAACACACCATCTCTCTACACCCCATACCCAATTTGTAGGCCTAATGCAGTGTAGTTTCCAACAACTACTAAATGAGAGCATGAAGATTGAAGCAATGTAGAGGAAAGCTGGGGAACACCTTGGAGTGGAACACACCATCTCTCTACACCCCATACCCAATTTGCAGGCCTAATGCAGTGTAGTTTCCATCAACTACTAAACGAGAGCAGGAAGATCGAAGCTCAGGAAAGGCAACCTGGAGAACACCTTGGAGTGGAACACACCATCTCTCTACACCCCATACCCAATTTGTAGGCCTAATGCAGTGTAGTTTCCAACAACTACTAAACGAGAGCATGAAGATCGAAGCAATGGAGAGGAAACCTGGGGAACACCTTGGAGTGGAACACACCATCTCTCTACACCCCATACCCAATTTGTAGGCCTAATGCAGTGTAGTTTCCAACAACTACTAAACGAGAGCATTAAGATCGAAGCAATGGCGAGGAAACCTGGGGCACACCTTGGGGAGGCAGACATCGTTAGTAGGCCCTACCAAAGTTGTACCCCCAATGCAGTTTTAAAATTCCTAGAGGCTGAAAACAAGACTATTGACGCTCAGCTTTTTTCAAAGGAACACAGCTGAATTGAGTGGCGCAGACAGACACAGGTAGTAGGACTTAAACCAAAAATGTGGCTCACTGCAGCTTAAAAAAGTTACAGGGGTACACAAGAAGCAGTGCTCTGGGCAGTGGAGGACAATTTCAATAGTGGACCGCAGACAGACTTTGTACGCCTACTATTAAAAAAAGGATGCTCTATGCAATTAAAAATAGGTTCCAGGGGTCCACGGGCAGCAGTGGTGTGGTCAGTGGACGAGTATTGGAAAGAGGGACCGCAGACAGGCGTAGTAGGCCTAACATAACAAAATTAGGCTGTAGACACTGTAAAATTGGTTCCAGGGGTACACGGGCAGCAGTGGTGTGGTCAGCGGAGGAAAATTGGAATTAGGGACTGCAGACAGACTTTGTAGGCTGTCTCTTGTGGACCATGCATCCAACACATTAACCCAGTGCACCGTAATGGACACGTAACTTTTTGTGGACATGCCTACTGGTCCATGCGTCTCTTGTCAGGTGCACCTTTCTACTGTTTGATTGCCTGAGTGCTATGACAATGCAGACTTTTTCATGCCGGTGGAGGGCTGGGATGGCTTTTCTCGCAAAAGAAATGTAGACTGGGTAGCTTGAACCGTTGCACAGCGTAGTTCATCTGGGCTTTCTAAATATAAAACAAAGAAGAAAAGGAGGCTACATGCACTTTCAGTTGGGTTCCAGGGGTACACGGCCAGCATTGGTCTGGTCAGTGGAGAACTATTGGAAGGAAGGACCGCAGACACGCTTCGAAGGCCTAACATAATAACAGATGGCTGTAGGCAATTTTAAATTGGTTCCGTGGGTACACGGGCAGCAGTGGTGTGGTCAGTGGAGGCCTAGTGGAAGGAGTGACCGCAGACAGGCATCGAAGGCCTAACATAATAACACATGGCTGTAGGCAATTTAAAATTGGTTCCGTGGGTACACGGGCAGCAGTGGTGTGGTCAGTGGAGGCCTAGTGGAAGGAGTGACCGCAAACAGGCATCGAAGGCCTAACATAATAACACATTGCTGTTGGCAATTTTAAATTGGTTCCAGGGGAACACGGGCAGCAGTGGCCTGGTCAGTGTAGTAGTAGTAGAAAGAACGGACCGCAGACAGGCATCGAAGGCCTAAAATAAAAAAATTGGGCTGGCTGTAGGCAATTTTAAATTGGTTCCAGGGGTACACGGGCAGCAGTGGTGTGGTCAGTGGAGGCCTAGTGGAAGGAGTGACCGCAGACAGGCATCGAAGGCCTAACATAATAACACATTGCTGTTGGCAATTTTAAATTGGTTCCAGGGGAACACGGGCAGCAGTGGCCTGGTCAGTGTAGTAGTAGTAGAAAGAACGGACCGCAGACAGGCATCGAAGGCCTAAAATAAAAAAATTGGGCTGGCTGTAGGCAATTTTAAATTGGTTCCGGGGGTACACGGGCAGCAGTGGTGTGGTCAGTGGAGGCCTAGTTGAAGGAGGGAGCGCAGACAGGCTTCGAAGGCCTAACATAAAAAAATAGGGCTGATGGCAATTTAAAATTGGTTCCAGGGGTACACGGGCAGCAGTGGTCTGGTCAGTGTAGTAGTAGTAGAAAGAAGGGACTGCAGACAGGCTTCGAAGGCCTAACATAACAAAATTGGGCTGTTGGCAATTTAAAATTGGTTCCAGGGGTACACGGGCAGCAGTACAATGGTCAGTGGAGGCCTAGTGGAAGGAGTGACCGCAGACAGGCATCGAAGGCCTAACATAATAACACATGGCTGTAGGCAATTTTAAATTGGTTCCGTGGGTACACGGGCAGCAGTGGTGTGGTCAGTGGAGGCCTAGTGGAAGGAGGGACCGCAGACAGGCTTCGAAGGCCTAACATAAAAAAATAGGGCTGTTGGCAATTTAAAATTGGTTCCAGTGGTACAAGGGCAGCAGTACAATGGTCAGTGGAGGCCTAGTGGAAGGAGGGACCGCAGACAGGCTTCGAAGGCCTAACATAACAAAAATGTCAATACAATGGTATTGTCAGTGCCAGGCATTGAAGGATGTCAGCGCATAGACTAAACATTGGTGGAGCTGTGAGAGATAATTTTGCAAGTGTTAGAGCACTATTTGAGCTGGGGGGGACTGTCTTGTGGCCGGCGGTACAGGCCCAGGGCCCCTCATATTACAACGGTGTGTCTGACGTTGGGTGCGCACCACCACCGCCAGAGACACTTTATTGTACTATGAGGGACCCAGTGGCAGTGCCGTCGACCAAAAGCGGGCACACCCACCTCTTCAGAAAAAAAACAGCACTCTCACGGGTGCTGGCGCCAAGTGGCGATACCACGGCCCCGTGTGGGGAGTTTGGCCATTTAGGGAGGTGTAAACATGTCGTATGCTGGACAATCAGGTGCAGCAAATTACGATATTGGAAAAGTCATTCATAATAGTCCACAGGCAAGACCTTTTCATAGGAAAGCTAGGTGTCAGCCGGGCAAGGTGGGGCAAAAGATTTCGAAATCCAGTTGTGGTTCATTTTAATGAAGGTTAGATCATCTACATTTTGGGTAGCCAGACGAGTCCTTTTTTCTGTTAGTATTGAACCTGCAGCACTGAATACTCTTTCTGATAGGACACTAGCTGCCGGGCAAGCAAGCTCCTGCAATGCATATTCTGCCAATTCTGGCCAGGTGTCTAATTTGGATGCCCAGTAATCAAATGGGAATGACGGTTGAGGGAGAACGTCGATAAGGGATGAAAAATAGTTTGTAACCATACTGGACAAATGTTGTCTCCTGTCACTTTGAATTGATGCTGCAGTACCTGTCCTGTCTGCGGTCATAGCAAAATCACTCCACAATCTGGTCAGAGTCAGAAAACCCCTCTGGCCAACGCCACTTCTGATTTCTGCCCCTCTAACACCTCTGGTCTGCTGGCCCCTGCAGCTTGTGTGAGAACGATCACGGGCGCTGTGTGCAGGGAATGCCAGAAGCAAACGGTCAACAAGAGTTGATTGTTTGGTTGCTAATATTATTTCCAAGTTCTCATGTGGCATTATATTTTGCAATTTGCTTTTATAGCGAGGATCAAGGAGGCAGGCCAACCAGTAATCGTCATCGTTCATCATTTTAGTAATGCGTGTGTCCCTTTTGAGGATACGTAAGGCATAATCCGCCATGTGGGCCAAAGTTCCAGTTCTCAAATCTGCGGTTGTGCTTGGTTGAGGGGCAGTTTCAGGCAAATCCACGTCACTTGTGTCCCTCCAAAAACCAGAACCCGGCCTTTCCTCGCCAACAATTTCCAGTGGCCCCGGAAAAGCTTCCTCATTAAAAATATAATCATCCCCATCATCCTCCTCGTCCTCCTCCTCCTCTTCGCCCGCTACCTCGTCCTGTACACTGCCCTGTCCAGACAATGGCTGACTGTCATCAAGGCTTTCCTCTTCCTCAGCTGCAGACGCCTGATCCTTTATGTGCGTCAAACTTTGCATCAGCAGACGCATTAGGGGGATGCTCATGCTTATTATGGCGTTGTCTGCACTAACCAGCCGTGTGCATTCCTCAAAACACTGAAGGACTTGACACATGTCTTGAATCTTCGACCACTGCACACCTGACAACTCCATGTCTGCCATTCTACTGCCTGCCCGTGTATGTGTATCCTCCCACAAAAACATAACAGCCCACCTCTGTTCGCACAGTCTCTGAAGCATGTGCAGTGTTGAGTTCCACCTTGTTGCAACGTCTATGATTAGGCGATGCTGGGGAAGGTTCAAAGAACGCTGATAGGTCTGCATACGGCTGGAGTGTACGGGCGAACGGCGGATATGTGAGCAAAGTCCACGCACTTTGAGGAGCAGGTCGGATAACCCCGGATAACTTTTCAGGAAGCACTGCACCACCAGGTTTAAGGTGTGAGCCAGGCAAGGAATGTGTTTCAATTGGGAAAGGGAGATGGCAGCCATGAAATTCCTTCCGTTATCACTCACTACCTTGCCTGCCTCAAGATCTACAGTGCCCAGCCACGACTGCGTTTCTTTCTGCAAGAACTCGGACAGAACTTCCGCGGTGTGTCTGTTGTCGCCCAAACACTTCATAGTCAATACAGCCTGCTGACGTTTGCCAGTAGCTGCCCCATAATGGGAGACCTGGTGTGCAACAGTGGTAGCTGCGGATGGAGTGGTTGTGCGACTGCGGTCTGTGGACGAGCTCTCGCTTCTGCAGGAGGAGGAGGAGGAGGAGGAGGAGGTGCGAACGGCTACAGCCAACTGTTTCCTAGACCGTGGGCTAGGCAGAACTGTCCCAAAATTGCTGTCCCCTGTGGACCCTGCATCCACAACATTCACCCAGTGTGCCGTGATGGACACGTAACGTCCCTGGCCATGCCTACTGGTCCATGCATCTGTTGTCAGGTGCACCTTTGTGCTCACAGATTGCCTGAGTGCATGGACGATGCGCTCTTTAACATGCTGGTGGAGGGCTGGGATGGCTTTTCTGGAAAAAAAGTGTCGACTGGGTAGCTCGTAGCGTGGTACAGCGTAGTCCATCAGGGCTTTGAAAGCTTCGCTTTCAACTAACCGGTAGGGCATCATCTCTAACGAGATTAGTCTAGCTATGTGGGCGTTCAAACCCTGTGTACGTGGATGCGAGGCTAAGTAATTCCTTTTTCTAACCATAGTCTCATGTAGGGTGAGCTGGACTGGAGAGCTGGAGATCGTGGAACTAGCGGGGGTGCTGGTGGACATGGCAGACTGAGAGACGGTGGGAGATGGTATTGTTGCCGCCGGTGCCCTAGATGCAGTGTTTCCTACTACGAAACTGGTGATTCCCTGACCCTGACTGCTTTGGCCTGGCAAAGAAACCTGCACAGATACTGCAGGTGGTGCGGAAAATGGTGGCCCTACACTGCCGGAAGGGATGTTGCGTTGATGACTAGCTTCATTGGCCGAGGGTGCTACAACCTTAAGGGACGTTTGGTAGTTAGTCCAAGCTTGCAAATGCATGGTGGTTAAATGTCTATGCATGCAACTTGTATTGAGACTTTTCAGATTCTGACCTCTGCTTAAGGTAGTTGAACATTTTTGACAGATGACTTTGCGCTGATCAATTGGATGTTGTTTAAAAAAATGCCAGACTGCACTCTTTCTAGCATCGGATACCTTTTCAGGCATTGCAGACTGAGCTTTAACCGGATGGCCACGCTGTCCTCCAACAGGTTTTGGCTTTGCCACGCGTTTTGGGCAAGATACGGGCCCGGCAGATGGAACCTGTTGCGATGTTGATGCCTGCTGCGGCCCCTCCTCCTCCGCTTCAGAACTGCTGCCGCCTGCACCCTGTTCCCCCAATGGCTGCCAATCGGGGTCAAGAACTGGGTCATCTATTACCTCTTCTTGTAGCTCGTGTGCAACTTCGTCTGTGTCACCGTGTCGGTCGGTGGTATAGCGTTCGTGATGGGGCAACATAGTCTCATCAGGGTCTGATTCTTGATCATTACCCTGCAAGGGCAATGTTGTGGTCTGAGTCAAAGGACCAGCATAGTAGTCTGGCTGTGGCTGTGCATCAGTGCACTCCATGTCAGATTCAACTTGTAATGGGCATGGACTGTTAACTGCTTCACTTTCTAAGCCAGGGACGGTATGTGTAAAGAGCTCCATGGAGTAACCCATTGTGTCGCCTGCTGCATTCTTCTCTGTTGTTTTTGCTGAAGAGGACAAGGAAGCGACTTGTCCCTGACCGTGAACATCCACTAACGACGCGCTGCTTTTACATTTACCAGTTTCACGAGAGGAGGCAAAAGAGCTAGAGGCTGAGTCAGCAAGATAAGCCAAAACTTGCTCTTGCTGCTCCGGCTTTAAAAGCGGTTTTCCTACTCCCAGAAAAGGGAGCATTCGAGGCCTTGTGTAGCCAGACGACGAACCTGGCTCCACAGCTCCAGAATTAGGTGCAATATTTTTTTTCCCACGACCACCTGATGCTCCACCAATACCACTACCCTCATTACCAGCTGACAATGAACGCCCCCGGCCACGACCTCTTCCACCAGACTTCCTCATTGTTTTAAAAATGTAACCAAACTAACGGTATTTGTTGCTGTCACACAACTTACACGGTGAGCTATAACTTCAGTATGATTTAGCTACCCCTTTACAGGTGGGTGAGACCGCAAGGAAAATCAGGCACAATGTTACACACTCTGTTTTTGGTGGCAACAAATGAGAGAGATGCCACACACGCAGGACTGTCACTGAAGCACAAATGTAAATATTAATCTCCCACTGATTTTTTTTTTTTTTTTTTTTTTTCAGGGAGACTTTAGAAAAAAAAATAATAGAATAAAATGATTTTTTAAGGAAGAATTTAGAAACCAAATAAAATAAAATGATTTCTTCAGGGAGAATTTAGAAAACAAATAAAACAAAAAATAGGCTTTCTATGGCCCACTGAGTGAGAGATGACGCACACAGGAGTCAGGAGTGGCACACAAGCCCAGAGGCCAATATTGTTCTCCCAATGATTGATGTAGTGATTTTTTCAGGTAGATTTTGGAACCCAAATCAAGCTAAAAAAATAATAGGCTTTCTATGGCCCACAATTGGAGAGAGAGAGATGGCACACCCAGGAGTCAAGACTGGCACACAAGCAGAAAGGGCAATATTAATCTCCCACTGATTTGATTTTTTTTTTTTTTCAGGGAGACTTTAGAAAAAAAAAAATAATAAAAAAAAATGATTTTTTCAGGAAGAATTTAGAAACCAAATAAAATAAAACGATTTTTTCAGGGAGAATTTAGAAAACAAATAAAACAAAAAATAGGCTTTCTATGTGAGTGAGAGATGACGCACACAGGAGTCAGGAGTGGCACACAAGCCCAGAGGCCAATATTGTTCTCCCAATGATTGATGTAGTGATTTTTTCAGGTAGATTTTGGAACCCAAATCAAGCTAAAAAAAATAATAGGCTTTCTATGGCCCACAATTGGAGAGAGAGAGAGAGAGAGAGAGAGAGAGATGGCACACCCAGGAGTCAAGACTGGCACACAAGCAGAAAGGGCAATATTAATCTCCCACTGATTTGATTTTTTTTTTTTTTCAGGGAGACTTTAGAAAAAAAAAATAATAAAAAAAATGATTTTTTCAGGAAGAATTTAGAAACCAAATAAAATAAAACTATTTTTTCAGGGAGAATTTAGAAAACAAAACAAAAAATAGGCTTTCTATGGCCCACTGAGTGAGAGATGACGCACACAGGAGTCAGGAGTGGCACACAAGCCCAGAGGCCAATATTTATCTCCCAATGATTGATGTAGTGATTTTTTCAGGTAGATTTTGGAACCCAAATCAAGCAAAAAAAATAATAGGCTTTCTATGGCCCACAATTGGAGAGAGAGAGAGAGAGATGGCACACCCAGGAGTCAAGACTGGCACACAAGCAGAAAGGGCAATATTAATCTCCCACTGATTTTTTATTTTTTTTTTTTTTCAGGGAGACTTTAGAAAAAAAAAATAATAAAAAAAATGATTTTTTCAGGAAGAATTTAGAAACCAAATAAAATAAAATGATTTTTTCAGGGAGAATTTAGAAAACAAATAAAACAAAAAATAGGCTTTCTATGGCCCACTGAGTGAGAGATGACGCACACAGGAGTCAGGAGTGGCACACAAGCCCAGAGGCCAATATTTATCTCCCACTGATTGATTGATTGATTTTTTCAGGTAGAATTTAGAACCCAAATCAACCAAAAAAATAAATAGGCTTTCTATGGCCCACTATTTGTGAGAGAGATGGCACGCTCAGGACTGGCACACAAGCCCAGAGGCCAATATTAATCTCCCACTTTTTTTTTTTTCAGGGAAAATTCATAAACCCAATAAAATAAATAATAAATAGGCTTTCTATGGCCCACTATCTGAGAGAGAGAGATGGCATGCTTAGGACTGGCACACAAGCCCAAAGGCCAATATTAATCTCCCTTTTTTTTTTCAGGGAGAATTTATAAAACCAAAAAAAATAAATAAATAGGCTTTCTATGGCCCACTATTTGTGAGAGAGATGGCACGCTCAGGACTGGCACACAAGCCCAGAGGCCAATATTAATCTCCCACTTTTTTTTTTTTTTTTCAGGGAAAAGTTATAAACCCAATAAAAAAAATAAATAGGCTTTCTATGGCCCACTATCTGAGAGAGAGAGATGGCACGCTTAGGACTGGCACACAAGCCCAAAGGCCAATATTAATCTCCCACTGATTGATTTATTGATTTTTTCAGGTAGAATTTAGAACCCAAATAAAGCAAAAAAAAAAAAAAATAGGCTTTCTATGGCCCACTGAGTGAGTGATGATGCACACAGGAGTCAGGAGTGGCACACAAGCCCTGAGGCCAATATTTTTCTCCCACTGATTGATGTAGTGATTTTTTCAGGTAGATTTTGGAACCCAAATCAAGCAAAAAAATAAATAGGCTTTCTATGGCCCACTGACTGAGAGATGGCACACACAGGAGTCAGGAGTGGCACACAAACCCTGAGGCCAATATTTTTCTCCCACTGATTGATGTAGTGATTTTTTCAGGTAGATTTTAGAACCCAAATCAAGGAAATAAAATAAATAGGCTTTCTATGGCCCACTGAGTGAGAGATGGCACAGACAGGGATGGCACTCTAGCAGAAATGCCAATCTTAATCTCCCACAAAAAAAAAAAAAAAACAGGGACTGTCCTACAATTACTATCTCCCTGCAGTAATCTCAGCCAGGTATGGCAGGCAGCAATAAGGAGTGGACTGATGCACAAATTAAATAAAAAGTGTGGACAAACAAACAAGATAGCTGTGCAGAAAGGAAGGAACAAGAGGATTTGTGCTTTGAAAAAAGCAGTTGGTTTGCACAGCGGCGTACACACAGCAATGCAGCTATCAGGGAGCCTTCTAGGGCAGTCCAATGAGCTACAGCGCTGAGGAAAAAAAAATGTAGCTTCCACTGTCCCTGCACACCGAAGGTGGTGTTGGACAGTGGAAATCGCTACAGCACAAGTGGTTTGGTGGTTAATGGACCCTGCCTAACGCTATCCCTGCTTCTGACGAAGCGGCAGAAACCTCTCCCTAAGCTCAGATCAGCAGCAGTAACATGGCGGTCGGCGGGAATGCCCCTTTATAGCCCCTGTGACGCCGCAGACAGCAAGCCAATCACTGCAATGCCCTTCTCTAGGATGGTGGGGACCAGGACCTATGTCATCACGCTGCCCACACTCTGCGTTTACCTTCATTGGCTGAGAAATGGCGCTTTTCGCGTCATTGAAATGCGACTTTGGCGCGAAAGTCGCGTACCGCATGGCCGACCCCGCACAGGGGTCGGATCGGGTTTCATGAAACCCGACTTTGCAAAAAGTCGGCGACTTTTGAAAATGAACGACCCGTTTCGCTCAACCCTACTGTATACATCATGGTACAAATGGCAGCCTTGCATAGTGTGGAGCTGGACAAGTACCAATCACCTTCAAGGAACTGCCTTCAATGAATGTATACAAATAACTTATAATAATATACAAAACAAGTTCCAAAATACCTCATTATACATCTAAATGTCATAAAACGTCAATATTTACAAACACATATAGGATATTGTATATAGAAAAGTCAGAACAATAAGACAGGACCCGTCCCTTATATACATAAGTCCCTATCCACGTAAAGCTTTGTGATAGTCATAATAACCCTCCACCAACCAACATACTCTACTTAAATCAGCCATGTAAACAATGTCAGTCACCAATCAGTATATCATATCATGTTGGCACTTGATTTCAAACTAACCTATCACTGATACTCATGTATCCCAGGAGTGTGTATGCTGCATAAATCCCCCATCAACTCATCGGCACCAATGCACGCACGCGAATCAGCCACATCCGCCGAGCGATCACGCACCACATGATCGCATCCCTGGGTCCAGCACAGTGCACACATGCACCCAGCACTTACCTATAGGCTGAAGAACCCAAGCCAGCCAACCATGAGCTCCAGAGTGCGCATGAGCCTATGTTCAGCCCAAGAGGTGATCACGTGACCACTCATGTGACCACACCCCCAAACTGCCCACAGTATGCCCCTGCATCCAGCATTCCCATTGAGGCTAGGGACTGCTCACCTGACCATCTCCATGGCAACAGGAAAGCTATGGGATAGCAGCAAACTCCCTGTATACACCCCTAACATATTACACACATTACAACTAACTAGATACAAATAATTACATAACCTATTTAGATTTGACAGCAAGGAAAGAACAGAGGTCATGGAGGATCAAAATAGTGTTGATGTCTGTGAACGCAGTACCTGGGTCATTACAGCAGATTTCAATGCAATACAACCTACCAGACCACCCATCTCCCATGCTACAGTTAGCAAACTGTTTGCCAAATTTCGTGAAACAGGTTCAGTGTTGGGTTTGCCACAATGTGGACACAAGAAAACTGTCATTAGTGAAGAAATATCAGTGGCTGAAGATGCACTGAAGATGGCATGTTTCCTGAAGATGGCACGTTCCCTGAGATTTTACTGCAAGATGGTGCACCACCACATTATGGGTGCCGGGTACAAGCATTCCTACATGAACAGTTTCCTGGAAAGTGGATTGGTCATCATGGGCCATTTGAATGACCACCAAGGTCTGCCAATCTGACCCCCTTAGACTTTTATCTTTGGGGTCATCTGAAAGCAATTGTCTGTGCTGTGAAGATTCCAGATGTGCAGCATCTTAAACAACTGATACTGGAAGCCTGTGCTAGCATTTCTTCTGTAGTGTTGCTATCAGTGTGTCATGAGTGGGAGAAGAGGGTTGCATTGACAATCCAACACAATGGGCAGCACTTTGAGCACATTTTATAAGTGGTCATAAACTTTTAAACAACTCATTAAAGTATAAAGTTATGTTAAAACCAAGAATACCATTGTTTTTCTTGTGAAATTCTCAATAAGTTTGTGTCACATGACCCTTTTCCCATTGGAAAAAATAAAGTTGGATCCAAAATGGCCAACTTCAAAATGGCCGCCATGGCCACCAACCATCTTGAAAAATGTTCCCCCTCTCATAGACTCATGTGCCACAAACAGGAAGTTGACATCACCAACCATTCCCATTAAGTGTATCCATATAAATGGCTCATCCTTTGTATATATCTAATATACAGGTCCTTCTCAAAAAATTAGCATATAGTGTTAAATTTCATTATTTACCATAATGTAATGATTACAATTAAACTTTCATATATTATAGATTCATTATCCACCAACTGAAATTTGTCAGGTCTTTTGTTGTTTTAATACTGATGATTTTGGCATACAACTCCTGATAACCCAAAAAACATGTCTCAATAAATTAGCATATCAAGAAAAGGTTCTCTAAACGACCTATTACCCTAATCTTCTGAATCAACTAATTAACTCTAAACACATGCAAAAGATACCTGAGGCTTTTATAAACTCCCTGCCTGGTTCATTACTCAAAACCCCCATCATGGGTAAGACTAGCGACCTGACAGATGTCAAGAAGGCCATCATTGACACCCTCAAGCAAGAGGGTAAGACCCAGAAAGAAATTTCTCAACAAATAGGCTGTTCCCAGAGTGCTGTATCAAGGCACCTCAATGGTAAGTCTGTTGGAAGGAAACAATGTGGCAGAAAACGCTGTACAACGAGAAGAGGAGACCGGACCCTGAGGAAGATTGTGGAGAAGGACCGATTCCAGACCTTGGGGAACCTGAGGAAGCAGTGGACTGAGTCTGGTGTGGAAACATCCAGAGCCACTGTGCACAGGCGTGTGCAGGAAATGGGCTACAGGTGCCGCATTCCCCAGGTAAAGCCACTTTTGAGCTACAGAGAAGCAGCACTGGACTGTTGCTAAGTGGTCCCAAGTACTTTTTTCTGATGAAAGCAAATTTTGCATGTCATTCGGAAATCAAGGTGCCAGAGTCTGGAGGAAGACTGGGGAGAAGGAAATGCCAAAATGCCTGAAGTCCAGTGTCAAGTAGCCACAGTCAGTGATGGTGTGGGGTGCCATGTCAGCTGCTGGTGTTGGTCCACTGTGTTTCATCAAGGGCAGGGTCAATGCAGCTAGCTATCAGGAGATTTTGGAGCACTTCATGCTTCCATCGGCTGAAATGCTTTATGGAGATGAAGATTTCATTTTTCAGCACGACCTGGCACCTGCTCACAGTGCCAAAACCACTGGTAAATGGTTTACTGACCATGGTATTACTGTGCTCAATTGGCCTGCCAACTCTCCTGACCTGAACCCCATAGAGAATCTGTGGGATATTGTGAAGAGAAAGTTGAGAGACGCAAGACCCAACACTCTGGATGAGCTTAAGGCCGCTATTGAAGCATCCTGGGCCTCCATAACATCTCAGCAGTGTCACAGGCTGATTGCCTCCATGCCACGCCGCATTGAAGCAGTCATTTCTGCCAAAGGATTCCCGACCAAGTATTGAGTGCATAACTGAACATTATTATTTGTTGTTTTTTTTGTTTGTTATTAAAAAACACTTTTATTTGATTGGATGGGTGAAATATGCTAATTTATTGAGACAGGTTTTTTGGGTTATCAGGAGTTGTATGCCAAAATCATCAGTATTAAAACAATAAAAGACCTGACAAATTTCAGTTGGTGGATAATGAATCTTTAATATATGAAAGTTTAATTGTAATCATTACATTATGGTAAATAATGAAATTTAACACTATATGCTAATTTTTTGAGAAGGACCTGTATAAAGCTGAATGTGTGTATGTGTGTATGTGTGTATGTGTGTATGTGTGTATGTATGTTCGGGATTGGCATCTGCACCGTCGCAGCTACAGCCACAAAATTTTGCACAGTCACACGTCTGGACCCTGAGAGCGTCATAGGCTACGTTGTGAGGTGAAATTTTAACCCCGCGCTTTCCAATTCACCAAACTATTTTGCCCCTATCTACCTAATGGGGAAAAAGTTAAAGGTAAAGTGTTGGAGGCGTCGCAGCTACAGAAACAAAATTTTGCACAGTCACACGTCCGGACCCTGAGAGCGTCATAGGCTATGTTGTGAGGTGAAATTTTAACCCCGCGCTTTCCAATTCACCAAACTATTTTGCCCCTATCTACATAATGGGGAAAAAGTGAAAGGAAAAGTGTTGGAGGCGTCGCAGCTACAGAAACAAAATTTTGCACAGTCACACGTCCGGACCCTGAGAGCGTCATAGGCTATGTTGTGAGGTGAAATTTTAACCCCGTGCTTTCCAATTCACCAAACAATTTTGCCCCTATCTACATAATGGGAAAAAATGAAAGGAAAAGTGTTGGAGGCAAATTGACAGCTGCCAGATGTGAACAAGGGGGACGTAAAGAGTGAGAGCGATGGCGCCAAAGAGTATATACCATACAGTTGCTAAGGTGGGGCCCCGACATGGGATACTCACCACACACGGGGATATGAACACACACACAAAATGTGCCACACACTACCACGTGCTTGAACACATATCACCCTCAGCACACATTTCCACACACATTCTCCAACCTCGCCACATAAAAGTCGAAACACAAAAGTCGCCGCTCAAAACTCGCCACGCGCAGAACTCGCCACATGCAAAAACTAGGCTCTTGCAAAACTCGCCACAAGTGCAAAACTCACCTCATGGAAAACTCGCCACACGCAAAACTTGCACACGCGGAAAAATTGCCACATGCAAAATTTGCCTCACACAAAACTTGCACATACTCAAAAGGCACCACACAAAACTCGCCACGCGCAAAACTCGCCATGCGCAAAACTTGCTGCACACAAGTTGCTACATTAACCTGTCACATGCAACTCGACACACAAAAAGTTGCTACACGCATGTTGCCACACAAAACTCATCTCACAAAAGTGGCTACATGCATGTCGCCACACGCAACTCAACACACACAACTTGACAAACGAAACTCGCCCTAAAACACACACAAGTCTGGTCTTATCCTTCAAAAATAAAAATCTGATTAATAAGCAGACAAACTACAACAAATGTACCATATAGGAAATACGGCAGCTGTCAGTCACATGACCTGTCTATTATCTGTATGTGTGAGCTAATATATACTGCCAGGGGGAGGGCTTCCTGTTGGCTGGGGATTTATCAGGCTGCCAATTTAGCTTACAAATACTGAGGTAAAAATACTGAGCAAATAACGTGTGAACGAGGTCTAATACAGGAGGAGATGACACACAGGTATATACTATATACAGGAGGAGATGACACACAGATATATACTATATACAGGAGAGATGACACACAGGTATATACTATATAGAGGAGGAGATGACATACAGGTACATACTATATACAGGAGGAGATGACACACAGGTATATACTATATACAGGAGGAGATGACACACAGGTATATACTATATACAGGAGCAGATGACCTACAGGTATATACTATATACAGGAGGAGATGACGTACAGGTATATACTATATACAGGGGAGATGACACACAGGTATATACTATATAGAGGAGGAGATGACATACAGGTACATACTATATACAGGAGGAGATGACACACAGGTATATACTATATACAGGAGGAGATGACACACAGGTATATACTATATACAGGAGCAGATGACCTACAGGTATATACTATATACAGGAGGAGATGACCTACAGGTATATACTATATACAGGGGAGATGACACACAGGTATATACTATATAGAGGAGGAGATGACATACAGGTACATACTATATACAGGAGGAGATGACACACAGGTATATACTATATACAGGAGGAGATGACCTACAGGTATATACTATATACAGGAGCAGATGACCTACAGGTATATACTATATACAGGAGCAGATGACCTACAGGTATATACTATATACAGGAGGAGATGACATACAGGTATATGCTATATATAGAAGATGACATGCAGGTATATACTATATACAGGAGAAGATGACACAGATATATACTATATACAGGGGAGATGTCACACAGGTATATACAATATACAGGAGGAGATGACATTCAGGTATATACTATATATAGGGGAGATGACACACAGCAGGTATATAATATATACAGGGGAGATGACATACAGGTATATACTATATACAGGAGATGACATACAGATGTATACTATATATAAGGGAGATGACAAACATGTATATACTGAGGTGATGAGGTGAAAATGAGAGGTGTGAGGTGAAAATGAAAATGTGTGAGTGCAAAATGAGAGGAGTGAGGAAAAATAATGGAGTGATCAGAAAATGACAAATGTGAGGTTGAAATGACAAGTGTTAGGGGGGAATGAGAGGAGTGAGGGGGAAAATGAGAGATGTGAGGGAGAAAATGAGAGATGTGAGGGGGAAAATGAAAGATGTGATTGGGAAAATGAGAGGCGTGATGGGAAAATAAGAGAAGTGAGGTGCTATAACTAACCACAGATATTTACTATGCCCAGGCAACGCCGGGCTCTTCAGCTAGTCTAATATATAAAGCTGAATGTGTGTGTATGGGTGTGTGTGTGTGTATGTCCGGGATTGGCATCTGAACCGTCGCAACTACAGCCACAAAATTTTGCACAGTCACACGTCTGGACCCCGAGAGCGTCATAGGCTATGTTGTGAGGTGACATTTTAACCCCGCGCTTTCCAATTCACCAAACAATTTTGCCCCTATCTACATAATGGGGAAAAAGTGAAAGGAAAAGTGTTGGAAGCAAATTGACAACTGCCAGATGTGAACAAGGGGGACCTAAAGAATGAGAGTGATGGCGCCAAAGAGTATATATCATACAGTTGCTAAGGTGGGGCCCCGACATGGGATACTCACCACACACGGGGGATATGAACATGCACACAAAATGCTCCACACACTACCACGTGCTTGAACACATATACCACCCTCAGCACACATTTTACCACACATACACCAAGCTCGCCACATAAAAGTCGAAACACAAAAGTCGCCGCTCAAAACTCACCACGCGTAATACTCACCACATGCAAAACTAGGCTCGCGCAAAACTCGCCACACGTGCAAAACTCACCTCATGGGAAAACTCGCCACATGCAAAACTTGCACCTGCGGAAAAATTGCCACATGCACAAAAGTTGCAACACATGCAAAAGTTGCCTCACACAAAACTTGCACATACTCAAAAGGCACCACACATAAAACTCGCCACGCTCAAAACTCGCCATGCACAAAACTTGCTGCACACAACTTGCTACACTAACCTGTCACATGCAACTCGACACACAAAAAGTTGCTACACGCATGTTGCCACACAAAACTCATCTGACAAAAGTCGCTACATGCATGTCACCACACGCAACTCAACACACACAACTTGACACACGAAACTCGCCCTAAAACACACACAAGTCTGGTATTATCCTTCAAAAATAAAAATCTGATTAGTAAGCAGACAAACTACAAGAGCAACAAATGTACCATATAGGAAATACGCCAGCTGTCAGTCACATGACCTGTCTATTATGTGTATGTGTGAGCTAATATATACTGCCAGGGGGAGGGCTTCCTGTTGGCTGGGGATTTATCAGGCTGCCAATTTAGCTTACAAATACTGAGGTAAAAATACTGACCAAATAACATGTGAACGAGGTCTAATACAGGAGGAGATGACATACAGATATATACTATGTACAGGCGAGATAACACACAGGTATATACTATATAGAGGAGGAGATGACATACAGGTACATACTATATACAGGAGGAGATGACATACAGGTATATACTATATACAGGAGGAGATGACACACAGATATATACTATATACAGGGGAGATGACACACAGGTATATACTATATACAGGAGGAGATGACATACAGGTATATACTATATATAGGAGGAGATGACATACAGGTATATACTATATACAGGGGAGATGACACACAGCAGGTATATACTATATACAGGGGAGATGACATACAGGTATATACTATATACAGGAGATGACATACAGATGTATACTATATATAAGGGAGATGACAAACATGTATATACTGAGGTGAAAATGAGAGGTGTGAGGTGAAAATGAAAAGGTGTGAGTGCTAAATGAGAGGAGGGAGGGAAAATAGTGGAGTGATCGGAAAATGACAGATGTGAGGTCGAAATGAGAAGTGTTAGGGGGGAATGAGAGGAGTGAGGGGGAAAATAAGAGGAGTGAGGGGAAAATGAGAGGTGTGAGGGAGAAAATGAGAGATGCGAGAGGGAAAATGAAAGATGTGATGGGGAAAATGAGAGGCGTGATGGGAAAATAAGAGAAGTGAGGTTCTATAACTAACCACAGATATTTACTATGCCCAGGCAACGCCGGGCTCTTCAGCTAGTATATATATATATATATATATAATTGTTTAAGGGGTACTTCCGTCTGTCTGTCTTTCTGTTTCTCGGCAACTTCCATCACGGAAATCCCGCGTCGCTGATTGGTCTCGCCAGCTGCCTGTCATGGCTGCCACAAACAATCAGCGACGGGCACAGTCCAATTAGTCCCTCCCTACTCCCCTGCAGTCAGTGCCCGGCGCCTGTATAGTCCCCTCCACTCACCGCTCACACAGGGTTAATGCCAGCAGTAACGGGCCACGGGTACCACACTCCGTAACCGCTGCTATTAACCCTGTGTGACCAAGTTTTTACTATTGATGCTGCCTGCATCATTAGTAAAAAGATCTAATGTTAAAAATAATAATAAAAAAAAAAAACCTGCTATGCTCATCTTCTGTAGTCCGACGATGCGCTCGCGGCTGCTGCCATCTTCCATTCCCAGAGATGCTTTGCGAAATTACCCAGAAGACTTAGCGGTCTCGCGAGACCAGTAAGTCATCTGGGTAATTTTGCAATACATCCTGGGAACGGAAGATGGCGGTAGCCGCGCGCATATGGACAGCTTCGCTGGATCCCGGCGGGTGAGTATATAACTATTTTTTATTTTAATTATCTTTTTTTAACATGGATATGTGCCCACACTGCTATATACTATGTGGGCCGTGTTACACAGTGCGTGGGCTGCGTTATATACAGCATGGTTGCTATATACTACGTTGCCAGTGTTATATACTGCATGGGCAGAGTCATATACTGCGTGGGCTGCGTTATATACCACGTGGCTGCTATATACTACGTGGCCAGTGTTATATACTACGTGGGCAGTGTTATATACCACATGGGCTGCGTTATATACTATGTGGCCAGTGTTATAGACTATGTGGGCAGTGTTATATACCACGTGGGCAGTGTTATATACCGCGTGGGCTGCATTATATACAGCGTGGCTGCTATATACTACATGTCCAGTGTTATATACTACATGGGCAATGTTATATACCACGTGGGCTGTGTTATTTACTGTGTGGCTGCTATATACTGCGTGGCTGTGCTATATACTATGTGGCCAGTGTTAGATACTATGTGGGCTGTGTTATGTACTACGTAGTCTGTGCTATATATTACATGACCACTGTTATATACTGCATGGCCTCTGTTATATACTATATCGCCTGTGTTATATACTGTGTGGCTGCTATATACTGCGTGGGCCTGTATTAACGCAATGGGTATTCCACAATATGTATGTATGTATGTATATAGCAGCCACATAGTATATAGCACAGGCCACATAGTATTTGTCTGCTATATTCTACATGGCTCCTATATACTACGTGGCCTGTGCTATATACTATGTGGCTGCTATATACATACATACATATTCTAGAATACCCGATGCATTAGAATCGGCACACCATCTATTATATATATATATATATATATATATATATATATACAGTACAGACCAAAAGTTTGGACACACCTTCTCATTTAAAGATTTTTCTGTATTTGTATTCATGACTATGAAAATTGTAAATTCACACTGAAGGCATCAAAACTATGAATTAACACATGTTGAATTATATACTTAACAAAAAAGTGTGCAACAACTAAAAGTATGTCTTATATTGTAGGTTCTTCAAAGTAGCCACCTTTTGCTTTGATGACTGCTTTGCACACTCTTGGCATTCTCTTGATGAGCTTCAAGAAGTAGTCACTGGGAATGGTTTTCACTTCACAGGTGTGTCCTGTCACGTTTAACAAGTGGGATTTCTTGCCTTATTAATGGGGTTGGGACCATCAGTTGTGTTGTGCAGAAGTCTGGTGGATACACAGCTGATAGTCCTACTGAATAGACTGTTAGAATTTATATTATAGCAAGAAAAAAGCAGCTAAGTAAAGAAAAACGAGTGGCCATCATTACTTTAAAAAATTAAAGTCAGTCAGTCTGAAAAAGTTTGAAAGTGTCCCCAAGTGCAGTTGCAAAAACCATAAAGTGCTACAAAGAAACTGGCTCACATGAGGACAGCCCCAGGAAAGGAAGATCAAGAGTCACCACTGCTTCTCAGGATAAGTTTATCCGAGTCACCAGCCTCAGAAATCGCAGGTTAACAGCAGCTCAGATTAGAGACCAGGTCAATGCCACACAGAGGTCTAGCAGCAGACACATCTCTACAACAATTGTTAAGAGGAGACTTTGTGCAGCAGGCCTTCATGGTAAAATAGCTGCTAGGAAACCACTGCTAAGGACAGGCAACAAGCAGAAGAGACTTGTTTGAGCTAAAGAACACAAGGAATGGACATTAGACCAGTGGAAATCTGTGCTTTGGTTAGATGAGTCCAAATTTGAGATCTTTGGTTCCAACCACCGTGTCTTTGTGCGACGCAGAAAAGGTTAACGGATGGACTCTACATGCCTGGTTCCCACCGTGAAGCATGGATGAGGAGGTATGATGGTGTGGGGGTGCTTTGCTGGTGACACTGTTGGGAATTTATTCAAAATTGAAGGCATACTGAAACAGCATGGCTACCACAGCATCTTGCAGCGGCATGCTACTCCATCCAGTTTGCGTTTAGTTGGACCATCATTTATTTTTCAACAGGACAATGACCCCAAACACACATCCAGGCTGTGTAAGGGTTATTTGAGCAAGAAGGAGAGTGATGGGGTGCTACTCCAGATGACCTGGCCTCCACAGTCACCAGGGGTGAGCTGGACCGCAAAGTGAAGGCAAAAGGGCCAACAAGTGCTAAGCATCTCTGGGAACTCCTTCAAGATTGTTGGAAGACCATTTCTGGTGACTACCTCTTGAAGCTCATCAAGAGAAGGCCCAGAGTGTGCAAAGCAGTCATCAAAGCAAAAGGTGGCTACTTTGAAGAACCTAGAATATAAGACATATTTTCAGTTGTTTCACACTTTTTTGTTAAATATATAATTCCACATGTGTTAATTTATAGTTTTGATGCCTTCAGTATGAATTTACAATTTTCATAGTCATGAAAATACAGAAAAATCTTTAAATGAGGTGTGTCCAAACTTTTGGTCTGTACTGTATATATATATATATATATATATATATATATATATATATCGTTTTTGTACTTGTTTTACCTCCTTTTCCAACTTTTTATACACATAACAATATGAGAGCTTGTTTTTTGCATTTTGCATGTGCTGTTGTACTTTTTAATGATTTCATTCCCTTTATCATGTAATATCCTGAAAAACATGAAAAAAATTGCAAATTGGAGAGACATAAAGAAAAAGTACAATTTTGATATTTTTTTATTGTTTGTTTGCTTAAATGGCTTTCACGATGTTGTTTAAATGATCTGCAATTTATTCTTACAGGTATGTATGATTACGACAACACCAAATGTATAGATTTTTTATCAGACTACTGCTTTAAAAAAAACTCAATTCAAAAAAAGTTACTTTTATTGCCATAACTTTTTTTTTACATTTTTCTGTCAATGATACTGTGTAAAGGCTTCTTTTATTTTATTTTATGTATTTTAAGGGTGAGATATAGTAATAGATAACATTTTGGAGCCTATGTAACTTTGATCCATTTTTATTACATACTTCATAAAATATGCGCTGACCAAGAATGGACATTCCTGTGTTTTTCTTTCTATGGCATTTACTGTATTAAGCAATATTATATTTTGAAATATCTGATTTTTATAGATGCAGTAATAAGAAGCATTATTTTCTTTTGTCCACAATGTAAAAATTGAGTGATAAAGTTTTTTGTGCATTTAATACTTTAACTATTTTGAACATTTTTTTACAGTCTTCCTTGAGGACTTGAGTCTGCGAATGAAAGAAACCCAACCAGGTTTTAACCACATACTTACCACTGTCAAGAGTATTTGTAATTAGTGTTGAGCGATACCGTCCGATACTTGAAAGTATCGTTATCGGATAGTATCGGCCAATACCCGAAAAGTATCGGATATCGCCGATACTGATACCCGATACCAATACAAATCAATGGGACACCAAGTATCGGAAGGTATCCTGATGGTTCCCAGGGTCTGAAGGAGAGGAAACTCTCCTTCAGGCCCTGGGATCCATATTAATGTGTAAAATAAAGAATTAAAATAAAAAATATTGATATAATTACCTCTCCGGAGGCCCCTGGACATCACCGCTGGTAACCGGCAGGCTTCTTTGTTTAAAATGAGCGCGTTTAGGACCTGAGAATGACATCGCGGCATCTGATTGGTCGCGTGCCGCTCATGTGACCGCCACGCGACCAATCAGAAGTCGCGACGTCATTCGCAGGTCCTAAATTCCTAGAATGAGGAGTTTAGGGCCTGAGAATGATGTCGCGGCTTCTGATTGGTCGCGTGCCGCTCATGTGACCGCCACGCGACCAATCAGAAGCTGCGACGTCATTCTCAGGTCCTAAACTCCTCATTCTAGGAATTTAGGACCTGAGAATGACGTCGCGGCTTCTGATTGGTCGCATGGCGGTCACATGAGCGGCACGCGACCAATCAGAAGCCGTGACGTCATGGAAGTCCCTAAACGCGCTCATTTTAAACAAAGAAGGCTGCCGGTTACCAGCGGTGATGTCCAGGGGCCTCCGGAGAGGTGAGTATATCAATATTTTTTATCTTAATTCTTTATTTTACACATTAATATGGATCCGATACCGATTCCTGATATCGCAAAAATATCGGAACTCGGTATCGGAATTCCGATACCGCAAGTATCGACCAATACCCGATACTTGCGGTATCGGAATGCTCAACACTATTTGTAATCTATGCATTTATAATGGCATGTTCTAAAAGAGCCTGTTGTTGAAAGCACAGTTGTCCTAATAGATTTATCCATGTAGTGTATATTGTCCGTATTTAATGAGTATTTTGCCTAACTTTTACTTTATGAAACTCTATATTTGTTTTCCAGAGAAATCAGTCAGCATTAATCCCAAATGTAGGCATATGCACCTAGGGTAGAATGTATTGCGGAGCATTTTAGACCAGTGTAGAAATGTTTATTTTTCATCTGCTCATGTAATTTATCTGTTAAAGTTACCAAGCTGTTTTATTTCTTGTAGACTTATGAACATTACGTTGTTTTTCTGCAGTTTAATTACATTATAGGTTTCAAAAGCATGACTGTGCATATTTTATCCTGCCTTATCTTTCACTTTTCAAACCCTTCTTTTCAGTAGGTAAGCAAAAACTCAAGCTCGAAGAACAGAAAACAATGTTGATTGCTAACAACATAAGAAGTTTAATCAATATATTTGTTCTAAGAAATTTTCTTGCTTTGGACAGGCCTTTTTCATTGGTTTTATTTATTATTGTCCAATTGCTATTCCAAGCACAACCTGCTCCATTTATTTGTAGATATCTACTCCAGAAAAATGTTTATGCCGATATTCATTTAATTCTCGGTATTTGTAGCAGAATTGGTTGTTTTTGCTTTTACAAAACACTAAAGTTAAAAACTCTCTTTCACAGCACGGTAAAGCTTTGTTCGCACTGGTGTCACCATTTCCATTTTTACAGGAACTATGATTCACATTCTTGCTTCATTGTCTTATAATAGGTCAGTTAAGATTATGCTAGATGTCAGCTATTTTCCTGGCTACTATGCTGCAGCATGCTTTATTACTCACAAAATCAATTGAAAGCTTGGTAAAAAAAAACCCTGCAAAAGGCGTCTAGAGAAGTGTAAAATAATATTAGATGGAGCACGTAATATTTTTTTTCTTTTTTGCTTTTCTCACTTGCGTACAGTAAGAAAAGTAAGAAATGTTAAATGTTATATCACAAAGAATGCTGAATAATATTCCATAGAATGCTGTAATTTAGGATAGCCTGTCAAGGTGATGTATCATGAAGAAAAAAAATCATTATGATGATAATTTGATATCATTAACCCCTTAAGCCCCAAGAGTGGTTTGCATGTTAATGACCGGGCCAATTTTTACAATTCTGACCACTGTCCCTTTATGAGATTATAACTCTGGAACACTTCAACGGATCTTGGCGATTCTGACAATGTTTTCTCGTGACATATTGTACTTCATGATAGATGTAAAATTTCTTCGATATAACTTGCATTTATTTGTGAAAAAATGAAAATTTGGCAAAAATGTTGAAAATTTTGCAATTTTCCAACTTTGAATTTTTATGCCCTTAAATCACAGAGATATGTCATGTAAAATAATTAATAAGTAACAATTCCCACATGTCTACTTTTTACATCAGCACAATTTTGGAACCAAAAATTTTTTTGTTAGGGAGTTATAAGGGTTAAAATTGACCAGCAATTTCTCATTTTTACAACACCAATATTTTTTAGGGACCACATCACATTTGAAGTCATTTTAGGGGTCTATATGATAGAAAATAACCAAGTGTGACCCCATTCTAAAAACTGAACCCCTCAAGGTGCTCAAAACCACATTCAAGAAGTTTATTAACCCTTCAGGTGTTTTGCAGGAATTATTGGAATGTTTAAAAAAAATTAACTTTTCACTTTTTTTCACAAAAAATGTAATTCACTTCCAATTTGTTTTATTTTCCCAAGGGTAAGAGAAGATATTGGACCCCAAAACTTGTTGAGCTATTTGTTCTGAGTACGCCGATACCCCACATGTGGGGGTAAACCACTGTTTAGGCGCATGGCAGAGCTCGGAAGGGAAGGAGCGCCATTTGACTTTTCAATGCAAAATTGACTGGAATTGAGATGGGACGCCATGTTGCGTTTGGCGAGCCCCTGATGTGCCTAAACATTGAAACCCCCCACAAGTAACACCATTTTGGAAAGTAGACCCCCTTAGGAACTTATCTAGATGTGTTTTGACAGCTTTTAACCCCCCAGTGTGTCACTACAGTTTATAACGCAGAGTCGCAAAAATCAAAATTAATTTTTTTCCCACCAAAATGTTTTTTAGACCCACAAATGTTTATTTTCCAAAGGGTAACAAGAGAAATTGGACCCCAATAGTTGTTGTCCAATTTGTCCTGAGTATGCCGACACCCCATATGTTGGGGTAAACCCCTGTTTGGGTGCACAGGAGAGCTCGGAAGGGAAGGACCACTGTTTTACTTTTTCAATGCAGAATTGGCTGGAATTGAGATCGGACGCCATGTCGCGTTTGGAGAGCCCTGATGTGCCTAAACAGTGGAAATCCCCAATTCTAACTGAAACCCTAACCCCAATACACACCTAACCCAAATGCCAACCATAACCCTAACCACACCCCTAACCCTGACACACCCCTAACCCTAATCCCAACCGTAAATGTAACCCTAACCCTAACTTTAGCCCCAACCCTAACTTTAGCCTCAACCCTAACTTTAGCCCCAACCCTAACCCTAACTTTAGCCCCAACCCTAACCCTAACTTTAGCCCCAACCCTAACTCTAACTTTAGCCCCAACCCTATTTTTAGCCCCAACCCTAGCCCCAGGGCTAGGGTTAGGGTTGGGGTTGGGGCTAGGGTTGGGGCTAGGGTTGGGGCTAAAAATAGGGTTGGGGCTTAATATAGGGCATTCATATAGGGATACCACATTTTGAGACCTATAATTTTTCCATATTTTGGTCCACAGAGTCATGTGATGTCTTGTTTTTTGCGGGACGACTTGTCGTTTTTATTGGTAACATTTTCAGACATGTGAATGACATTTTTTGATCGCTTTTTATTCTGATTTTTGTGAGGCAGAATAACCAAAAACCAGCTATTCATGAATTTCTTTTGGGGGGGACGTTTATACCGTTCCGCGTTTGGTAAAATGGATAAAGCAGTTTTATTCTTCGGGTCAGTACATTTACAGCAATACCTCATTTATATCATTTTTTTATGTTTTGGCGCTTTTTATACGATAAAAACTATTTTATAGAAAAAATAATTTTTTTTGCATCCCTTTATTCTGAGGACTGTAACTTTTTTATTTTTTCGCTGATGATGCTGTATGGCAGCTCGTTTTTTGCGGCACAAGATGACATTTTCAGCGGTACCACCATGGTAACCATTATTTATATCCGTCTTTTTGATTGCGTGTTATTCCACTTTTTTTTGCATCGTTTTTATGTTTTGTTTTTTTACGGTGTTCACTGAAGTGGTAACTAGTGGGACAGTTTTATAGGTCGGGTCGTTACGGATGCGGCGATACTAAATATGTGTACTTTTATTGTTTTTTTATTATTTAGATAAAGAAATGTATTTATGGGAACAATATTTTTTTTTTCTTTATTTAGGATTTTTTTTTTTTTTTACACATCTAAAATTTTTTTTTTTTACTTTTTTACTTTGTTCCAGGGGGGACATCACTGTATAGTAACAGATCGCTGATCTGACACTTTGAAGAGCACTGTGTCAGATCAGCGATCTGATGTGCCCTGCTGCTACGTACCATAGCCTGCTCTGGTCCCGGAAGTACTCCCTGCTGGACCCGGAAGTAGCCCCACGGCCATTTTAGATCCGGGGCCTGCAGGGAGGAGACGCTCGGTACAAGGTGAGTACATCGCCTTGTACTGGGGGTCTCAGGGAAGCCCGCAGGGAGCCCCCTCCCTGTGCGATGCTTCTCTATACCGCCGGCACACCACGATCATGTTTGATCGCGGTGCGCCGGGGGTTAATGTGCCGGGAGCGCTCCTTGCACATAGTGCCGGATGTCAGCTGCGATAGTCAGCTGACAACCAGCCGCGATCGGCCACGCTCCCCCCGTGAGCGCGGCCGATCCACTATAACGTACTATCCCATCACTGGGAATTAAGCCCCAGGTCACCTTGACGGGATAGTACGTCATATGGGATTAAGGGGTTAACATATGATATCATATTACACATCATTTTGTTAATTATCTTCTACATGTGTGGGCGAATTTTCATTTTACCTTGTTATTTTTGTGTTCACTTTTTTCCAAGGGCAGCACGGTAAAGAAAAAAATGGGGGAGACAAGCACACATAGAGTGATATTCTAAGGTACAGATGAGAAGAGAATAAGGCCGGGATCACACTAGCGTAGAATAAGGACAAGTGCTATGCGGAAAACATCACACAGCACTCGGACCAGAGTTAATTTATGGGACAGATCACATCTGCAATTATTCTCTCATGCCGAATCAGCATGCGAGAACAATCGATAAGTCTATTGGTGTGAGAGACACAAATGTACATCATTCAGATATCTTCCGAGTGCGATCCGATATACGCCGATGCCGGCAGTTGAAGAGATGCCTTCTCCGCAGCTGTGCGCCGATTCTCTCAGTAGCATGACACTCGGCTCCCGCTCACAGCAGAGCAGGAGCCAAGGGTCATTAAAACATTGCATCCGATGATCTCACATTGGATACCATACGCTAGTGTCACCCCAGCCTTATTGAGTTGCTCACATGAAAGGGTTGTGATAGTCAAAACTCCAATAATAGCCCATTTTACAGCTGCTTCAGTCACGCCAGCAAACAGAGGTAAAACCTCCTTTGTATATTGATAATTAGAAAATGGAGATTGATGCTTCAGAGTAGACCTCACTTTTGTTTGAAAAAAAGCAATTCCATAGTGGAATAGCAATTTTGTAATTTCTATTTTTATGGTTTTCATACTTGCACAGAGCCATTTTTCAAAAACAACATCAGTGTGCTATATAACTTGTTTTTGAGCTTGGTGCGGGTACGAAATGAGTAAAAATAAAAACTACAAAATTGCTATCCACTCTGAAACTGCTTCCTACATGCAGCAGCGTGTTCTAATCTACTCTGAAAGTTCAGTCTCCTTATTCTTCTAAAAGGCAGCACGGTCTATTATTGGTTAGCACTGTGATTTTTGAAGCACTGCTGTCCAGGGTTCAAATCCCCCCAAGGACAACAGGTGCAAGGAGTTTATATGTTCTCCCCGTGTGACTCTTCGGGTGTCCTCCAAGTATTTTTTAGTGCTCGGAGATATAGTTTTCATCGCTGCAGCTGAATGATTTACATCTCTTAGCCAGCTTGATTACATGTGGGGATTCCCTAGCAACCAGGCAACCCCCACATGTACTTATGCTGGCTAAGAGATGTAAATCATTCAGCTGCGGCAATGAAAACTAAATCTCTGAGCACTAACAAATACTTGGAGGACACCCGAGCGTGCTCGGGAAATCTCGAGTAATGAGTATATTCACTAATCACTAAAAGCGACCAATAAATATATTTAAAAAGGAGGACACAGCTCAGGGGAGACTAACAAAGCTCCCGCCAAACTTTTTTCTCTGCATATTTCTACATACTGTAGGTTCTGCCCTTTTTCAGTCTCTTTGACCTGACATACATACAGCTATGATAGAAATGGATGCACAGCATACAATAAAAGTTGTGCTATGTTTTTTCTACTCATTAATTTTTTTCCAAGGTAGTTAGACAGTTACCTTACTTTATTCCTATTTATTTGATCATCATAAAATTTTAATTACAGCAAAATATTTATTTTATGTTTTCTTTTGTCTTAACCTTGTTATGTCTTATAGTCACTTCTAAGTCTAGGGTCATTCGAACAAGAAAACTGATCTGATTATTCTAATCACACTGTCTAAGCAAATTATAATAATAAGAGTCATAACTTTTTTTTAATTTTTCAGTTGACATAGCCATATCATTACCATTTTGGTTGATTGAATAGCTTCGGATAAGTGCTTACCCGAATAGCTATAGCGCTTACCAAATAGATGCCTCGGAAACCCGGATACCTGGAGAGCTCCCGATAACCAGTTGTTCGGCTCTGCAACTGCATGTGTCGTGGCTGTGCGACAGTCACAACACATGCATGGAGAGCCCAACAAACATTTAATGTCTACATCATATTTTAAATGGAGCCCATAAATGTGTTGTGAGCAGACACTTAAAGGGCTGATATAGTTCTATGTAAATTACACATAATATATATTCTACTCATTACAATTGCAATATCATACAAAGACAACAACAAATATATACAGTTTACATACTAATTTACACACAAATATACATATATACAGATACACATCCATAGACCGATTTGCACACTACCTCACATATACATTAATATCTGAACCTCCCATGTTTCATCTGCCAGAGAGACTGTTTCCTCAATTGGCAGATCTTTCATGCCACAAATATCAGGATAATTGTGTAGGAAGTCAGGAACACAAATTATAAAGCGACCAATAAATATATTTAAAAAGGTGGACACAGCTCAGGCGGGCCTAACAATGTTCCTGCCATACTTTTTTCTCTGCATATTTCCTCATACTGTAGGTTCTGCCCTTTTTCAATCTCTCTGACCCGACACACATCCAGCTATGAAAGAAATGGATGCACAGCATACAATTAAAGTTGTGCTATGTTTTTTCTACTCATGATTTTTTTCACAGACAGAAGCAGCGGCATGGGTGAGATCATACAGCAGTACTGTGTAGTGTAGATGTGAAACTATCTCTGGGTGGAAGTAATAACAGACTCGTTAGGAAGCACAGCACATTTCTTCTGCTTCCTTCCTCTCTCCTCATTACTCCTCCCCCATCCCTTTCCACAAGTTGTAGTAGGAGGTGTAAGATGACACTTCATCTTGTCTTGAGCAAGACAGGTTTATGTTGTTTTTCAGAGTGGATTGTAAGTTCAAGAGGCAAATGAATGGAAAGAAGTCCTGTATTTTTAGAACTATAAGGCTACATTCCAATGCTGAACTTTTTGTGAATTTTTAATGTTGCAGAATTTTTGCCCCATTTCTGCACTATTAAGAAAATTAGGTTACTTGTGCGTTTCACTGCATTTTTCAGTGCTTTTTTATCACATGCATTTTATTGTGTTTTTTACACTGCAGTTCTTGTCTCTTGTTGATGTCATGCTTTAAATAATGTTGCTTTGTTTTTGATACCTCCTGGAATTTTGCCTTTGACAAAACTTTATTGAAGTAATGTAGTTATATGTGAATCACATGTATTTTTGATGCATTTCTACCCCAGAAATAAACTAAAAACACATGTGCAGATTATCTGCATATAATGCAAGTTTATGGGAAAAATCTGCACATAAAACTTAGTACCTGCAAGAAAAATTGGCATGTTTCAGATTTAAAACCGCAGAATAGTTTATGCTGAGTAAAAAAAAAAAACACAGTGGGCATAAGATTTCTAACAATGCAATCCATTTTTCTTAAACTGTAATGACAATGTGTTTTTTGAGGCAGCGAAAATACTCAGAATCAAAACTAACCAAAGCTCATTGTGGGTACTCAGCCAATGGCACACTTTTTAGCAAGAAAAACAGTAGATGAAAAGAGCCTGCATCTTCTAATTTGGTGGCAGTTTTCCCTGTTCCCCTCTGCAGTGCTAAAGCAAACTGTTATGTAGTTGTATTACTTATTAACATATAACTAGTCTGCTCTATGCCGTAAGCTCTAGGTAGTATAGGATTTAATGATTCAGCTCTGTTGCATTTAGTTAGTGCATCCTGATTCAGCTGTTGCTGTGATTTATTTCTCAAGTCATTTTGCATCAATGAAAGACGTATCCAAATCTTCATGTTATGTCACTAGTGATGAGCGGGAGTACTTGGATAAGGTAATATCTGCACACAGTCATGTCCTAAGTATTTTTGGGGCGTGAAAAAAAATGCTTGAGTCACCATGACAGTATGTCTCACAGCTGTTCGACAGCCGCAACGCATGCAGGGATTGCCTGTTTGTTAGGCTGTCAAACAGCCGAGAGACATGCAAATGCTGCAACTCGAGCATCTTTTTCGAGCACACCAAAAATACTCGATTAGGACATAAATGTGCAAGGATAACACCTTATCCAAGCATGCTCACTCATCACTAGGCTGGTGTCCCACTTGCAACTGCAATGCGAGAAACTCTCACGAGTCTCACGCCTCAATTCCCGACACTGCCACCGGCACTCGGGACCAGAGTATGTGGCTGCATGTATTTCTATGCAGCTGAACACTCCAGTCTGAATCGCCGGCGGCAGTGCCGGATATTAATATGAGAGACTTGCGCGAGTTTCTCGCATTGCAGTTCAAGTGGGGCACTGGCCTTAGATGTCAGCTAACCACCTACACATACGGCTGTACAGGAGACTAATTAATGATTTTCTAGTTACATTAACTCCTAAACTTCCTTTTTAAACCTTCATTCATGCTGTGCAATTTGAAATGTAAAACTGTCTTTCTAATATTATTTATGGCTTGTTCACATGATACATTTTTGCCATGCTTTTACCTCAGAAAAAACGGAGCCCTTAACAGTACCAGAAAAGTGAATGAGATTTCTGAAATCTCGTGTACATGCCGCTTATTTTTTCTTTACAGATTTGAACCATCAAAACATTTTTTTTTGTTTTTTTATTTCTGCAGCTTATCAATTCTTTTTAACAGCATTTTTGTCCAATTTCAAATGAATGGAGGAAAAATGCATGTAAAAATGAAAGTATTTACATAGCGCTTTTCCTGCCAAAATTCTGGTATCTTGCACAGAAAAAAACTGCTGTAAATACTCGAAATGTGCCTATACCTTAAGTGTTACCTCACTTTATTCCTACTTATTTGATCACCATGGAATTTTAATTACAACAAAATATTTATTTTATGTTTTCATTTGTTTTAACCTTGTTATGTCTTATAGACGCTTCTAAAGTCTAGGGTCATTCGACCAAGAAAACCGGTCTTATTATTCTAATCACACTCTGATTAGAATTTAATGAGAGTTTAATCAAAGTGTGATCCGATATTCTGGGAGGTGAAGGAAAAATTAAAGCTTCTCTTCCTTCTCCATCCTTCTTCCATCTGTCTGTGAAAATCGGACCTCTCTTAGATGTCATCCAATGTTTTCCATAAACCTATAGACTTGAATAGCTGAGTGCTATCTGAATATCGGATACAAATTGTCCATGCTGGTATTTTATACCTTGAAGCATTTGGTCTAAGGAAAAAATTGGACATGTGCACGGCCCCATAAAATAAAATGAGGATGAGTCTTTCCGCCAAAATGATTTTTGGGGGGCTCTTGTCCATGAGCCCTTATAGTATGAAAAACATGGCAGCCTATAAGTGAAGAAAAAAAAGAGAAATCTCTGATAAATTATAATCCAAAGTTTCTTACATTTGCCTGTATGATTGATTGATATAATGTTTTTAAAAGTAAACTTCCTTTTTGTTTACAAATGTTCAATCTTTGCACTAATCTGGCGATTTATTTTTATTTCTATTTTGTTTTTACATTAGTGTAATATTTTAGTTATTAATTAGTAATGACCTACAGCCGGTAAAGATTCCATGTGTCTTAAAGCAAAATGTGAATTTTAAATTAGATTTTCTAAAATTATGATGCATTTTCACAAAAATAACAATGCTACTTTTTTTAATTCCAAATGTCTGCTGTAATTTTGCTTCAGTCTAGTAAAAAAAAAAAAAAAAAAAATTCAATGCCTGGCAATGAAGCGATTTTATTATACTACTTAAATAACAGTTAATGGTTTTATCAGAGTCCATAGTGAAGGTCTGGAAGAGGTATTGCCTATTAAAACTAATGGTTTCAATTTTGCGCTTCCTAAAACTACAGCCCCAAAAGCTGGTAATTAGAGTGAAACTATTAAAAAGGCCATCCAGCTGAATTAAAGGGTTGAATTTCATAAAAATGTTACTACCTTTAGTAAGACCTGTGCGTGTGACCTTTGGATTGTGACTTCGACTTTAACATCTATTTTCATCATTTGCATGAAAAATAGCTTTTAAACGTGCTGTAGTTAAAAGAGGTTCTGTGTTCAGTTTTAGTATTGTCAATTATTTTACTTTATAATTGAGAAGACTGATTTACAGAAATACTTAAGGTAAAAGTACTTAAGCTCATCTAAATAAAATTAGGAAGGCTGGAAATGATTAGTTCTTGAAATACTGTATAATCCTGGAAAATGTATGAAATGATAATTTTCAAATCTGCTTATTGCTATAGCACAATATATAGGTGTCTATTTTATGCTACTACTGTTAAGGAACAAGTAAAATAATTGATGTCGAGAGATCTTTTTCTCCTAAGTAGTGACTCAACAAGACTCAAGGTCATTTGTAGGTGATACTTGATTTCAAAACATTTATATATCCATATACGTGCATCTCCTGAAAATTCAAGAGGTAACAGGTAGCCCAAACGTCACTACGCTATTTAATGTAATAACTTTTGTGATTTTTTTTTCCATTTTTTTAAGATTATTTATTTGTATTCCTTGGAAAATAGTTATGGAGAAAGTCACAACAGAGCAAAGAGTAAAAATAATAGAATTTTATCTACAAAATCAAGAATCAATTGTGCTTCCATTAGTCATTTTTAACATCAAGCTGAAAGCAATCCAAGCATATGTAGCATATATGGGCATATTCTGAAGCTCACTTCAGAGGATTCGATTTAGGAATGCTGAATTTATTCCCTTATAAAATAAAGGTTGTGCAGTAAATGAAGCCAGAAGATCATCGATGGGTGGTATTTAGTGTTGAGCATTCCGATACCGCAAGTATCGGGTATTGGCCGATACTTGCGGTATCGGAATTCCGATACCGAGATCCGATATTTTTGTGATATCGGGTATCGGTATCGAATCAATAGGGATGTGTAAAATAAAGAATTAAAATAAAAAATATTGATATGCTCACCTCTCCGGCTAGCCCCTGGACTTCACACTGCTAACCGGGAGGCTTCTTTGTTTGAAAAGCGCGCCTTTCGGACCTGTGAAAGACGTCCCGGCTTCTGATTGGTCGCGTGCCGCCCATGTGACCTACACGCGACCAATCAGAGGCCGCGACGTCATTCGCAGGTCCTCAATTCCTAGAATTAGCAGTTTTGTGAATGAGAATGACGTCGCGGCTTCTGATTGGCCGCGTGCCAGTCACATGGGCGGCACGCGGCCAATAAGAAGCCGCGACGTCATTCTCATTCACAAAACTGCTAATTCTAGGAATTGAGGACCTGCGAATGACGTCGCGGCCTCTGATTGGTCGCGTGCCGGTCACATGGGCGGCACGCGACCAATCAGAAGCCGGGACGTCATTCACAGGTCCGAAAGGCGCGCTTTTTAAACAAAGAAGCCTCCCGGTTAGCAGCGTGAAGTCCAGGGGCCGCCGGAGAGGTGAGCATATCAATATTTTTTATTTTAATTCTTTATTTTACACATCCCTATGGATCCCAGGGCCTGAAGGAGAGTTTCCTCTCCTTCAGACCCTGGGAACCATGAGAATACCTTCCGATACTTGATGTCCCATTGACTTGTATTGGTATCGGATATCGGTATCGGCAATATCCGATATTTTTCGGGTATCGGCCGATACTATCCGATACCGATACTTTCAAGTATCGGACGGTATCGCTCAACACTAGTGGTATTCACAATTAGTGGATGCTGCCCGGAACCAAGATTTTGCAAGATTATACTAAAACACTGTACCTTGCTGGTATTCTGTATTTAGAGATCCAAGGAGTATACATGTTTTAGTGATGCCAGACACAGTTCTGCATTGGCTGATTGACTCTCCTTATTGGGTATTTTACACTGAAGCAAAACGCATATCAGGCTTGCCTTTTATAGATTACTGTAATATCATCAGTATGGTACAGGATTACAGAATTTGCATACACAATTGTCTCCTGATCTACATGGGCATTTCAGGCCCTCCAAGTTAAAGTTGACACCAGAGAGGTTTGGTTCACTTGGTCGAAACCAGTTTTATTGGTTCATTACATCATCAAAAGAAAATAAAAAATAAATCCTAGACTGGTTGGCCACTAACTAAACAGATCAAAGTCCTGACTACCCAAACCTGGTCTACTGCACAGCAATCAAACAAATTGTTTTGCTCACAGTAGTTATCCCAAGTTGCATAAAGGCAGCCATTAGCTTGTGAATTATCTGCCCTTTTATACCATACCTGATGTGAATACTCTTCTGCCCAATGATGACAAAAGTATTCTCAGAGTGATACCTTTATTGACTGACCAAAAAATAATATATGTTTGCAAGCTTTCAGAGCACAGAGGCTTCTTCTTCATGCTGGATCTACTATATAAAGCTGAATGTGTGTGTGTGTGTGTGTGTATGTGTGTATGTCCGGGATTGGCATCTGCACCGTCGCAGCTACAGCCACAAAATTTTGCACAGTCACACGTCTGGACCCCGAGAGCGTCATAGGCTATATTGTGAAGTGAAATTTTAACCCCGCGCGTTCCAATTCACCAAACAATTTTGCCCCTATCTACATAATGGGGAAAAAAGTGAAAGGAAAAGTGTTGGAGGCGTCGCAGCTACAGAAACAAAATTTTGCACAGTCACACGTCTGGACCCTGAGAGCGTCATAGGCTACGTTGTGAGGTGAAATTTTAACCCCGCGCGTTCCAATTCACCAAACAATTTTGCCCCTATCTACATAATGGGGAAAAAGTGAAAGGAAAAGTGTTGGAGGAGTCGCAGCTACAGCCACAAAATTTTGCACAGTCACACGTCTGGACCCCGAGAGCGTCATAGGATATATTGTGAGGTGAAATTTTAACCCCGCGCGTTCCAATTCACCAAACATTTTTGCCCCTATCTACATAATGGGGAAAAAAGTGAAAGGAAAAGTGTTGGAAGCGTCGCAGCTACAGCAACAAAATTTTGCACAGTCACACGTCTGGACCCCGAGAGCGTCATAGGCTATGTTGTGAGGTGAAATAATAACCCCGCGCTTTCCAATTCACCAAACAATTTTGCCCCTATCTACATAATGGGAAAAAATGAAAGGAAAAGTGTAGGAGGCAAATTGACAGCTGCCAGATGTGAACAAGGGGGACTTAAAGGGAACCTGTCACCTGAATTTGGCGGGACCAGTTTTGGGTCATATGGGCGGAGTTTTCAGGTGTTTGATTCACCCTTTCCTTACCCGCTGGCTGCATGCTGGCCGCAATATTGGATTGAAGTTCATTCTCTGTCCTCCGTAGTACACGCCTGTGCAAGGTAATCTTGCTTTGCACAGGCGTGTACTACGGAGGACAGAGAATGAACTTCAATCCAATATTGCGGCCAGCATGCAGCCAGCGGGTAAGGAAAGGGTGAATCAAACACCTGAAAACTCCGCCCATATGACCCAAAACTGGTCCAGCCAAATTCAGGTGACAGGTTCCCTTTAAAGAATGAGAGCGATGGCGCCAAAAAGTATATACCGTACAGTTGCTAAGGTGGGGCCTCGACATGGGATATTCACCACACACGGGGATATGAACACACACAAAATGCGCCACACACTACCACGTGCTTGAACACATATTACCCTCAGCACACATTTCACCACAAATACACCAACCTCGCCACATAAAAGTCAAAACACAAAAGTCGCCACTCAAAACTCGCCATGCGCAGAACTCGCCACATGCAAAAACTAGGCTCTTGCAAAACTCGCCACAAGTGCAAAATTCTCCTCATGAAAAACTCTCCACAAGCAAAACTTGCACACGCGGAAAAATTGCCACATGCACAAAAGTTGCAACACATGCAAAAGTTGCCTCACACAAAACTTGCACATACTCAAAAGGCACAACACATAATACTCGCAACGCGCAAAACTCGCCATGCGCAAAACTTGCTGCACACAACTTGCTACACTAACCTGTCACATGCAACTCGACACACAAAAAGTTGCTACACGCATGTTGCTACACAAAACTCATCTCACAAAAGTTGCTACATGCATGTCGCCACACGCAACTCAACACACACAACTTGACAAACGAAACTCGACCTAAAACACACACAAGTCTGGTATTATCCTTCAAAAATAATAATCTGATTAATAAGCAGACAAACTACAACAATTGCACCATATAGGAAATACGGCAGCTGTCAGTCACATGACCTGTCTATTATGTGTATGTGTGAGCTAATATATACTGCCAGGGGGAGGGCTTCCTGTTGGCTGGGGATTTATCAGGCTGCCAATTTAACTTACAAATACTGAGGTAAAAATACTGAGCAAATAACGTGTGAACGAGGTCTAATACAGGAGGAGATGACACACAGGTATATACTATATACAGGGGAGATGACACACAGATATATACTATATACAGGAGAGATGACACACAGGTATATACTATATAGAGGAGGAGATGACATATAGGTACATATATACAGGAGGAGATGACATACAGGTATATACTATATACAGGAGGAGATGACATACAGGTATATGCTATATATAGAAGATGACATGCAGGTATATACTATATGCAGGAGGAGATGACACTCAGATATACTGTATACAGGGGAGATGACACACAGGTATATACTATATACAGGAGGAGATGACATATAGGTATATGCTATATATAGAAGATGACATGCAGGTATATACTATATGCAGGAGGAGATGACACTCAGATATATACTATATACAGGGGAGATGACACACAGGTATATACTATATACAGGAGGAGATGACATACAGGTATATACTATATATAGAAGGAGATGACATTCAGGTATATACTATATATAGGGGAGATGACACACAGCAGGTATATACTATATACAGGGGAGATGACATACAGGTATATACTATATACAGGAGATGACATACAGATGTATACTATATATAAGGGAGATGACAAACATGTATATACTGAGGTGATGAGGTGAAAATGAGAGGTGTGAGGTGAAAATGAAAAGGTGTGAGTGCAAAATGAGAGAAGTGAGGAAAAATAGAGGAGTGATCAGAAAATGACAGATGTGAGGTTGAAATGACAAGTGTTAGGGGGGAATGAGAGGAGTGAGGGAGAAAATGAGAGGTGTGAGGGAGAAAATGAGAGATGTGAGGGGGAAAATGAAAGATGTGATTGGGAAAATGAGAGGCGTGATGGGAAAATAAGAGAAGTGAGGTGCTATAACTAACCACAGATATTTACTATGCCCAGGCAACGCCGGGCTCTTCAGCTAGTTACAAATAAATTTCATATGTGCCATGGATGCAATGGTGGCATATAAGAAGTTTTACATAGGGAGGACGCTCCGTCTGTTTTATTATCAAATTGTTTGCGATTGCTCCCTGCAATGATCTCAGGATCTGCCCATGACCAGAGCATGATAGGCTGTCAGTAGAGCATTAGCAGTCTGAATAATGCTCCATGTTACTTGATTAGGCAAGAGATTTCCCAAAATAAGTAGGAAACATAGACGGTCCAAACTCAAAAATCAGTATAAACACAAAAGACCCCAATCAGCATAATTAAATCAACAGAGGATGAAAGAGTATATTCAACCATAAGATAAATTTTATTATCATTAATTATCACATTAATAACAAGTATGAACAGAGTATCACTACCAAAGCAGGAATAATTAAGAGATCAGTAATGGTAAGTATAGCCAGAGTGCCATTATGTAAGTCAAGTAAGTTTGTTCAAAGTGTGAAGCTTTGTTTGTTATATTGCAAATAGATTTTAATAAAAAATTAAGTAAATTGTCATCAGGAACTTAATCAATGTCCATAAACAGGGAAGCAGTAATGAGCTAATGTGAACGCAGCGTCAAAGTTAGGTTTGGCACCCACTAATAAAACCCAAGCACAGGGTAATTTCCTCATGTGAAGGGTGGATGTCAGAGCACAGTCAATTGCATTGTGTCATGATAATGTAAAGTGAGTACTATGTAGAACAATGAAGTTCTAAAGTACATATGTTAGACTAGTACTTACAAGGTAATAGAGTGACAAAATCCCCACCTGTCACCTCTACGTGTGTTTAGCCATGTCTACGTGAGGCTTAAATTGCCTTACATATTGGCACACTGGCTATGCGAGTGACACAGCTTTATAGCAGAGCATCTATTCTGTTTCTATGTGTGAGTGACACAACTTTGTGTGATGTTCACTTAGTGCGAGCTAGCAATCGTTCGCTGTGTGCTCCACCCTTATTCACAATAGCTGAAATTTTACATCTCTGCATAGTGCAATCTGCCAACCCTAACATCTTCAGAAATCTCCCATGCATCAGTTGGTTTCCTGTCCTTGATGGGAACCCTTTCCTTATACCTGTAGAAGGTCAACGGATCTCAAGCCCAGCTGGTCGGTTCAGACAGCGGTGTCCCCTGCCTTGGCCAGTGCAAGGTCCCTGGAAGTGCCACGGTGGGTCCAGGGTGAACCGCACGACAGTGAGCGGGCAGGTGGAGCCGTGTCCAGAGGATTACCAGCTCCAGAATGTCAGCACCGGAAGAAGGAGGTAATGAAAGCATCATATAATCCTACTATATCCCTTACGAACGCTATGTCCCTGTTGGGATCACTAACCTCTTGTGTCCCAGCAGTCCGGTGGGTGTAGTTTCATCACACAAGAGCATTACAGTGGGACATTTTGATAGAACACTTATGGGATACCTGCAGTGACAAATGACCTTGTCCCCTTCTTCTATACATTCCCTGAGGTGGTGGTTAGACCTGGATAATATGTCCAGGGGGGTTCCCTGGGAAAATCAGATAACTCGGGTGGTCATCATGGACTCTAGCCCTACAGGATGGGGGCACACATGGAGGAGGTCATAGTCCAGGGATTATGGTGGAACAATTAGATAGTTCTTTTAACCTAAAGGAGCTGATGGCAGTGGAGCTGGCTGTAAGAAGGCTCCTTATATCCCTACAGGGTCATCATGTCAGGAACCTCTCCTACAATCAGGCTGTGGTGGTCTACATCAACCATCAAGGTGGAACTTGGTCCAGACACCTAATGAATGTGGCAGAATGGCTATTACAAGTTGCAGAGGAACATTTTCTGTCTTTCACAGCTCTGCACATAAGAGGAAAGGACAACATCAGAGCAGACTTTTTAAGCTGCAACCTACTCAGTCAGAGAGAATGGACACTGAAAAGTGCTATCTTCCACCAAATTGTGCGGATGTGGAGTCATCCAGATGTAGGCCTCTTCACCACCAGAGAGGAAAGGAAAGTGAGGCAGTTCTGTTCTCTGAACCCCAGAGAAAAACTACTGGTGGTAGATGCCTTTTTAATAAGGCGGGACTTCAACCTGAGTTATGCTTTTCTCCCCTTAGCCCTTTTATGTCTAGTGGTGAGGAAGATCAGGGAGGACAGGGCAAGGATTATAGTGATTGCCCCCTTTTGGACCAGGAGGGTATGGTTCTCATGGCTACGGACCATGTCGGTCTCTAAACGTGGGTACTACCGGAGCTTCCGGATCTCCTCTCCCAGGGACCAGTCTACCATCCATGAGTGGAGAGGCTTCACCTGTTGGCATGGAATTTCAGAGGCCATTACTGAGGGATAAGGGATTTTCCCCCAATTTGATAGCCACTCTCCTAATGAGTAGGAAGATATTCAAGACCAAGATCTACGCCAGAACCTGAAAGAAATTTCTAGCTACCTCAGAATTTAGTGTTGGGGAGGGGGTCCTGATACGACAAATATTGGAGTTCCTTCAAAAAGGTATGGAGATGAGTCTTTCCACGAGTCCGCTTAAGGTCCAAGTTTCAGTCCTCGGGGCCTTGTTTAGCTGTGATATCGCTGGTAATTACTGGGTCACTAGATTTATTAGAGCGTCAAGCACCGTATTTTTTGGAAAAAAAATTCCCACGCTAGAGTTCATATGAGTTTTTACCAGCAGGGGAGCAGCACCGCAAGTCTAGGTAGCTACGTTCCTTTGCATTCCATTCATTCCCCACTTTTTACAGGCAGGAGCACAGCTGCATTACCAAGCTTCTGCTTTTAAAATTATTTAACCCCTTCTGATGGATTTACATCATGGGACTTGACTGTAATGCCGGAGAGGTATGGGATATTGTTGTTTTTTATTTTAACTTTGCTTCAGGTGACAAGGGTCTTCAATTGGATTGAGCATTTAATAAACTATTACAACACCCTGTGTCTTTATTTCATTAAATACTTATGTCTTATTGACACCTCTCCATTATTAACCTGGCCTAAAGTCACCTTACAATAGCAAGGTGACATTAACCCCGTATTACTCCATATCCCACCGCTACAGGGGAGTGGGAAGAGAGAGGCTAAATACCAAAATAGGCGCATCTTACAGATGTGTCTTTTCTGGGGTGGCTGGGAGCAGATGTTTTTTAGCCGGGGGGCAACATTTATGGTCCCTTAATAGGCAATTAATATCTGCCCTCAGTCACTGGCTTTCCCACTCTGGCGGAGAAAACTGCGCGGGAGCCCACGCCAGTTTTTTTTCCGTAATTTAGCCGTATATTTTAACAGCTAGAGCCCCCAAATTTTGCACACAGACACTACTAACATTATTAGTGAGGAATATGTAAAAAATAAGGGATATGAAATGGTTTACTGTATGTAAACCATGTCTCATATCCTGTCGGGTTTGGGAAGGAAATAGACAAAGCCGGCAATTGAATTACCGGCTTTTCTGCTATCTAGCGTTATATGAAATATAAATATATGTATATGTATCTGTCTCACTACATATATATATATATATATATATATATATATATATATATATATATATATATATATGGACTGTATATATGTTTTTATGAATATTTGAGGCCATGGATCCATTCTATGTCCATTTTGCAAACCGGCGAGAAAATCGTACGGATGCCATACGGATGACACACGGGTAATTTTTGGAGAAAACATCGCGTCCTGGCATTGAATACGGATCATTGTTCAGGAAATTTTATGCGTATCTCGGCCATCAAAAACGGACCGTATTTTTATATGTTGTGTGTGACTCCGGCCTAAATCTCCAAGTTATGTGATTAAGATGAAACCCCTGAAAGATCATTTCACTATAATGAGGCAACAGAGTTTCCTCTTTTCAGTGATGTTCTTTTTTTCAGAAGTGCACAAAACTGTGGCAGACCACGCTTTTATGTACATGTGTAAAGACAGACAATGACAAAATCACATACCAGACTATGTCCATAATGTCACCATCGGTCTCATTATAGGGAATCTTCGCCCTTGGTTCCACCTGAATCACTGATTTCAGAGATTTACACAGAAACCCCAGTGTAAGCGCTCAGTGCAGAATAGAGACTTACTGTGATATTTGAAATGCAGAATGAACAAATCTACAGCAGGAGAAGAATTGGTATTATTTATTTTTTACGCCATTACTCATGTGGTATTAGGCTGGTTTCACACTTGCGTTTTAAAACGCATGCGTTTAAAAAAAACGCATGGTGAAAAAACGCATGTAAATGCGTGCAAACGCTGCGTTTTTTAGACGCATGCATTTTTGCATGTGGTGAAAAATACACGGCGTTTTGACGCGTTTACATGCGTTTTTCATGCGTTTGCGTTTTTTAAACGCATGATGAGAAGTGTGTGACAGCTGCCAATCATCAAAATCAAGTAAAAAACCCACTATAAACAGAAATAGCTAAGGTTAGGTTTAGGGGTAGGGATCCTAACCCTAACCCTACCCCTAACCCTACCCCTAACCCTAACCCTAACCCTAACCCTAGGGATCCTAACCCTAACCCTAACCCTACCCCCAACCCTAACCCTAACCCTATCCCTAAAGGGATCCTAACCCTAACCCTGGTATTTGTAGCCGGGGGGATCCGGCGGGAAAAAATGATCCGGTGGAAAAAATCGGATCCGGCAGGGGAAAAAACGATCCAGCGGAAAAAACAGATCCGGCGGGAAAAAACGGATCCGGCAGGAAAAAAAGGATCCGGTGGAAAAGAAACGATCTGGCGGAAAAAAATGGATCCTGCAATTGTGCTTGCAGAATGCGTTTTTTACCCATAGACTTGTATTAGCGACGGATCGCGACGGATGGCCACACGTCGCGTCCGTCGTGCAACGGATCTGTTGTGTTTTGGTGGACCGTCGGCACGAAAAAACATTCAAGTGAACTTTTTTTGGCCATCGCGTCCGCCATCTTCTACCGCGCATGCGCGGCAGAAACTCCGCCCCCTCCTCCCCGCACTTCAGAATGTGCAGCGGATGCGTTGAAAAACTGCATCCGCTGCCCACGTCTTGCACAAATTTCACAACGTGCGTCAGTACGTCAGCCGGACGCATAGCGACGGACCGGTACCGACGCAAGTGTGAAAGAGGCGTTAATGAGTGTTGAATTTGAAAAAAAATGAAAGCGGAAAAAAACGGTGTGGGCTCCCACGCAATATTCTGTGCCAGAGGGGAAAAGCTGACGGCTGGGGGCCAATATTTGTAGACTGCTATGAATATCAGCCCGCAGCTGTCTGCGTAGCCTTTACTGTCTATTAAAATAGGGGGACCCAAAAAAAATGACGTGGGTCCCCCTATATTTTATAGCCAGAAAGGCTACGCAGACAGCTGCGGGCTGATATTCATAGCCTACAGAGGGGCCATGGATATTGGCCCCCCACCGGCTACAAATACCAGTGCGCAGCCGCCTCAGAAATGGCGCATCTGTAAGATGCGCCAATTCCAGCACTTAGCCCCTCTCTTCACACTCCCATGTAGCGGTGGGATATGGGGTAATAAGGGGTTAATGTCACCTTGCTATTGTAAGGTGACATTAAGCCGGGTTAATAATTGAGAGGCGTCAATAAGACGCCTATCCATTATTAATCCAATAGTAAGAAAGGGTTAATAAAACATGTATGCATTCGGAAAAAAGTATTTTAATATTCTTCATTTAACCATACTTACCTGTTATGTCTGCTAATGAAAGGTGTAATGAAGGCAATCCAGAGACACAGTGTGCCTAGCGATCCGAGCGCACACAGTGATCTGACAAATACCAAAAAACAAAAGAACGAGCTCTGAGACGTGGAAACTCTGTAGACTGCACACCTGATCCTATCCTAAACACAACTAATAGCGGCTGTGGATTGCGCCTAGCAACTACCTATGCAACTCGGCACAGCCTAAGAAACTAGCTAGCCTGAAGATAGAAAAATAGGCCTGACTTGCCCCCAGAGAAATACCCCAAAGGAAAAGGCAGCCCCCCACATATAATGACTGTGAGTAAGATGAAAAGACAAAACGTAGGGATGAAATAGATTCAGCAATGTGGGGCCCGATAATCTTAGACAGAGCGAGGATAGTAAAGCAAACTTTGCAGTCTACAAAAAACCCTAAAGCAAAAACCACGCAAAGGGGGCAAAAAAGACCCACCGTGCCGAACTAACGGCACGGCGGTACACCCTTTGCTTCTCAGAGCTACCAGCAAAACAAAAGACAAGCTGGACAGAAAAAAAGCAACAAAATAGCAAAAAAGCACTTAGCTATACAGAGCAGCAGGTCACAGGAACAATCAGGAGAAGCTCAGATCCAACACTGGAACATTGACAAGGAGCAGGGATAGCAGCATCAGGCGGAGTTAAGTAACGAAGCAGTTAACGAGCTCACCAGAACACCTGAGGAAGGAAGCTCAGAAGCTGCAGTACCACTTGTGACCACAGGAGTGAATTCAGCCACAGAATTCACAACAGTACCCCCCCCCTTGAGGAGGGGTCACCGAACCCTCACCAGAGCCCCCAGGCCGACCAGGATGAGCCGCATGAAAGGCACGAACAAGATCGGGAGCATGAACATCAGAGGCAAAAACCCAGGAATTATCTTCCTGAGCATAACCCTTCCATTTAACCAGATACTGGAGTTTCCGTCTAGAAACACGAGAATCCAAAATCTTCTCCACAATATATTCCAATTCCCCCTCCACCAAAACCGGGGCAGGAGGCTCAACAGATGGAACCATAGGTGCCACGTATCTCCGCAACAACGACCTATGGAATACATTATGTATGGAAAAGGAGTCTGGGAGGGTCAAACGAAAAGACACAGGATTGAGAACCTCAGAAATCCTATACGGACCAATAAAACGAGGTTTAAATTTAGGAGAGGAAACCTTCATAGGAATATGACGAGAAGATAACCAAACCAGATCCCCAACACGAAGTCGGGGACCCACACGGCGTCTGCGATTAGCGAAAAGTTGAGCCTTTTCCTGGGACAAGGTCAAATTGTCCACTACCTGAGTCCAGATCTGCTGCAACCTGTCCACCACAGAATCCACACCAGGACAGTCCGAAGACTCAACCTGTCCTGAAGAGAAACGAGGATGGAACCCAGAATTGCAAAAAAATGGAGAAACCAAGGTAGCCGAGCTGGCCCGATTATTAAGGGCGAACTCAGCCAACGGCAAAAAGGACACCCAATCATCCTGGTCAGCAGAAACAAAACATCTCAGATATGTTTCCAAGGTCTGATTGGTTCGTTCGGTCTGGCCATTAGTCTGAGGATGGAAAGCCGAGGAAAAGGATAGGTCAATGCCCATCCTACCACAAAAGGCTCGCCAAAACCTTGAAACAAACTGGGAACCTCTGTCAGAAACAATATTCTCAGGAATGCCATGCAACCGAACCACATGCTGAAAGAACAAAGGCACCAAATCAGAGGAGGAAGGCAATTTAGCCAAGGGCACCAGATGGACCATTTTAGAAAAGCGATCACAGACCACCCAAATGACTGACATCTTTTGAGAAACGGGAAGGTCAGAAATGAAATCCATCGAAATATGTGTCCAAGGCCTCTTTGGGACCGGCAAGGGCAAAAGCAACCCACTGGCACGAGAACAGCAGGGCTTAGCCCTAGCACAAATCCCACAGGACTGCACAAAAGTACGTACATCCCGTGACAGAGATGGCCACCAGAAGGATCTAGCCACTAACTCTCTGGTACCAAAGATTCCAGGATGACCAGCCAACACCGAACAATGAAGTTCAGAGATAAGTTTATTAGTCCACCTATCAGGGACGAACAGTTTCTCCGCTGGACAACGATCAGGTTTATTCGCCTGAAATTTTTGCAGCACCCGCCGCAAATCAGGGGAGATGGCAGACACAATGACTCCTTCCTTGAGGATACCCGCTGGCTCAGATAAACCCGGAGAGTCGGGCACAAAACTCCTAGACAGAGCATCCGCCTTCACATTTTTAGAGCCCGGAAGGTACGAAATCACAAAGTCGAAGCGGGCAAAAAATAACGACCAACGGGCCTGTCTAGGATTCAAGCGCTTGGCAGACTCGAGATAAGTCAAGTTCTTATGATCAGTCAATACCACCACGCGATGCTTGGCTCCTTCAAGCCAATGGCGCCATTCCTCGAATGCCCACTTCATGGCCAGCAACTCTCGGTTGCCCACATCATAATTACGCTCAGCGGGCGAAAACTTCCTGGAAAAGAAAGCACATGGTTTCATCACTGAGCAATCAGAACCTCTCTGTGACAAAACCGCCCCTGCTCCAATCTCAGAAGCATCAACCTCTACCTGGAACGGAAGAGAAACATCTGGCTGACACAACACAGGGGCAGAACAAAAACGACGCTTCAACTCCTGAAAAGCTTCCACAGCAGCAGAAGACCAATTAACCAAATCAGCACCCTTCTTGGTCAAATCGGTCAATAGTTTGGCAATGCTAGAAAAAATACAGATGAAGCGACGATAAAAATTAGCAAAGCCCAGGAACTTTTGCAGACTTTTCAGAGATGTCGGCTGAATCCAATCCTGGATGGCTTGGACCTTAACTGGATGCATCTCGATAGTAGAAGGGGTAAAGATGAACCCCAAAAATGAAACTTTCTGCACACCGAAGAGACACTTTGATCCCTTCACAAACAAAGAATTAGCACGCAGGACCTGAAAAACCATTCTGACCTGCTTCACATGAGACTCCCAATCATCTGAGAAGATCAAAATGTCATCCAAGTAAACAATCAGGAATTTATCCAGATACTCACGAAAGATGTCATGCATAAAAGACTGAAACACAGATGGAGCATTGGCAAGTCCGAACGGCATCACTAGATACTCAAAATGACCCTCGGGCGTATTGAATGCAGTTTTCCATTCATCTCCTTGCCTGATTCTCACCAGATTATACGCACCACGAAGATCTATCTTAGTGAACCAACTAGCCCCCTTAATCCGAGCAAACAAGTCAGATAACAATGGCAAGGGATACTGAAATTTAACAGTGATCTTATTAAGAAGGCGGTAATCAATACACGGTCTCAGCGAACCATCCTTCTTGGCTACAAAGAAGAACCCTGCTCCCAGTGGTGATGATGATGGGCGAATATGTCCCTTCTCCAGGGATTCCTTCACATAACTGCGCATAGCGGCGTGTTCGGGCACGGATAAATTAAATAATCGACCTTTAGGGAATTTACTACCAGGAATCAAATTGATAGCACAATCACAATCCTTATGCGGAGGTAGGGCATCGGACTTGGGCTCTTCAAATACATCCTGATAATCAGACAAGAACTCTGGGACCTCAGAAGGGGTGGATGACGAAATCGACAAAAATGGAACATCACCATGTACCCCCTGACAACCCCAGCTGGACACCGACATGGAATTCCAATCCAATACTGGATTATGGGTTTGTAGCCATGGCAACCCCAACACGACCACATCATGCAGATTATGCAACACCAGAAAGCGAATAACTTCCTGATGTGCAGGAGCCATGCACATGGTCAGCTGGGCCCAGTACTGAGGTTTATTCTTGGCCAAAGGTGTAGCATCAATTCCTCTCAATGGAATAGGACACTGCAAAGGCTCCAAGAAAAACCCACAACGTTTAGCATAATCCAAATCCATCAGATTCAGGGCAGCGCCTGAATCCACAAACGCCATGACAGAAAACGACGACAAAGAGCATATCAGGGTAATGGACAGAAGGAATTTGGACTGTACAGTACCAATGACGGCAGACCTAGCGGACCGCTTAGTGCGCTTAGGACAATCAGAAATAGCATGAGTGGAATCACCACAGTAGAAACACAGCCCATTCAGACGTCTGTATTCTTGCCGTTCAACTCTGGTTATAGTCCTATTGCACTGCATAGGCTCAGGTTTAACCTCAGGCAATACCGCCAAATGGTGCACAGATTTACGCTCGCGCAAGCGTCGACCGATCTGAATGGCCAAAGACAAAGACTCATTCAAACCAGCAGGCATAGGAAATCCCACCATGACATCCTTAAGAGCCTCAGAGAGACCCTTTCTGAACAAAGCTGCCAGCGCAGATTCATTCCACTGAGTGAGTACTGACCATTTCCTAAATTTCTGACAATATACTTCTATATCATCCTGACCCTGGCACAAAGCCAGCAAATTTTTCTCAGCCTGATCCACTGAATTAGGCTCATCGTACAGTAATCCGAGCGCCAGGAAAAACGCATCGACACTACTCAATGCAGGGTCTCCTGGCGCAAGAGAAAATGCCCAGTCTTGAGGGTCGCCGCGCAAAAAAGAAATAATAATCAAAACCTGTTGAATAGGATTACCAGAAGAATGAGGTTTCAAGGCCAGAAATAGTTTACAATTATTTTTGAAACTTAGAAACTTAGTTCTATCTCCAAAAAACAAATCAGGAATAGGAATTCTTGGTTCTAACATAGATTTCTGATCAATAGTATCTTGAATCTTTTGTACATTTATAACGAGATTATCCATTGAAGAGCACAGACTCTGAATATCCATGTCCACACCTGTGTCCAGAATCACCCAAATGTCTAGGGGAAAAAAAAAAAAGTGAACACAGAGCAGAGAAAAAAAAAATGGTGTCAGAACTTTTTCTTTCCCTCTATTGAGAATCATTAGACGGCTCCTTGTACTGTTATGTCTGCTAATGAAAGGTGTAATGAAGGCAATCCAGAGACACAGTGTGCCTAGCGATCCGAGCGCACACAGTGATCTGACAAATACCAAAAAACAAAAGAACGAGCTCTGAGACGTGGAAACTCTGTAGACTGCACACCTGATCCTATCCTAAACACAACTAATAGCGGCTGTGGATTGCGCCTAGCAACTACCTATGCAACTCGGCACAGCCTAAGAAACTAGCTAGCCTGAAGATAGAAAAATAGGCCTGACTTGCCCCCAGAGAAATACCCCAAAGGAAAAGGCAGCCCCCCACATATAATGACTGTGAGTAAGATGAAAAGACAAAACGTAGGGATGAAATAGATTCAGCAAAGTGGGGCCCGATAATCTTAGACAGAGCGAGGATAGTAAAGCAAACTTTGCAGTCTACAAAAAACCCTAAAGCAAAAACCACGCAAAGGGGGCAAAAAAGACCCACCGTGCCGAACTAACGGCACGGCGGTACACCCTTTGCTTCTCAGAGCTACCAGCAAAACAAAAGACAAGCTGGACAGAAAAAAAGCAACAAAATAGCAAAAAAGCACTTAGCTATACAGAGCAGCAGGTCACAGGAACAATCAGGAGAAGCTCAGATCCAACACTGGAACATTGACAAGGAGCAGGGATAGCAGCATCAGGCGGAGTTAAGTAACGAAGCAGTTAACGAGCTCACCAGAACACCTGAGGAAGGAAGCTCAGAAGCTGCAGTACCACTTGTGACCACAGGAGTGAATTCAGCCACAGAATTCACAACACTTACCATACTTCAGCGCCTGCAAAAAAAGTAAAATAATAAACCGTATACTACCTGTCCGCCATAGTCCAATTAATAACAAGTGTCCCACGACAATCTCCCCTATAGAACAGTGACATCGGGTGATGTCACTGCTCTATAGGACCCTCAGTGACACACTGACAGGAGGCAATGGCTCCTGCAGTGCATCACTGAGGTTACTATAGTTCAAAGTCTCACTTTACGGCAATTGCTGTGTGGGAAAATTTCTCACCCAGCAATGCCATAAGTGAGGCTAGGGACTATTTTTTTACAGCGGCAGAGGAATCCCTTCCTTCCGTCATTGTGTTTCTGGGGCATCTGGAGAGAGGTCGCAACAGCTGTTGCTGCCGTTCTCCACGGGAGATGGTCGTGGGACACTCATGGATTTCTGCGGAAACGGAGTATATTGGTTGTTTGTTTTTTTCATCTTTTTTTACAGATGACACTGGCTTCGGGGATCAAAATGACAAGTAATGGTGAGTATGAACTCTATGTTTAATGTACTGTATGTCTATATGTATGTCATGTATGTAATGTATGAATGTATTGTATGGAGTATGTATGGAGTATGTATGGAGTATGTATGGAGTATGTATAGAGTATGTATGGAGTATTTTTTTTTTCATTCAACACATTAGTCGGATGATGGGACTACTACTGGCCCATCATTGGCTAATGTGTCAATCACTGTCAGTGTGGCAGGCTTCGTCCAATGGGACTTGTAGTCCCATCAGACGATGCCCGCACTGAGACACCCCGCATGCCACAGAGACCCCGCACAGAGACACCCAGCACACCGCAGAGACCCCGCACAGAGACACCCCGCCCGCTGCACAGAGACACCCCACCCACTGCACAGAGACTCCCTGCTCGCCGCACAGAGACACCCCGCCTGCCGCACAGACCCCAGAGAGCCCCGGTAGGCCCACACAGAGCCCCTGCGGGCAGGTACACATCCATGGCAGGCCCGCACAGACCCCACCCTCACACACAGACACTTACAGTGTCCATCCACGCACTGCCCACACTCTTCCCCACTCCGTAACAGGATGAATAAGGACAGAAAGGGCTTATTTACATTCCGATATTTGTGTCCCATTGACTTGCATTGGTATCGGGAATCGGGATTGGCAATGCCCAATATTTTTGGGATATCGGCCGATCCAATCCGATACCGATACTTATGGGTATCGGAAACTATCGCTCAACACTAATAAGTACCCAACACTGCTATAACACCAATCATAAAATATTGTAATTTATCATCAACCATTTGAAGAAGGGCTTTCCTGAATGCAATGGCTGTACACCTACGTCAATAATATTGACAGCTGTTATACATTAGGGGACATTAGCAACAAAAGTAAGTTTTGGATGGCATGCAAAGAGATATACAAAGCCTGGAAGAGAAACAAAAAATAGTATGACAATAATATTACATTTGCCAGACACTTATGGCAATAGCCACCAAAAATATCTACATTGGCAAATAAGATTCAGAGGATAAAATACAAGTTATTTTTGTTTATTTTAATTTAAATTTTGTTTAATTTCATTTCATATGTGATGCCCCAGGGTCCTGGTTGTCACAGTGCATTGCTTTCCTTACGGGGAGAGTGATGTCATGCTTGGAAGTGACGAAAGACCTCTTTTATCAGATAATCACATATGCACAACATGTTCATACTCCCGGCTAGAAGGGGCAGCTCTAAACCCAGATTAATAGGAACTTCCCTAATATATTCTGGCTGGAGGGGAAGTTAGTAGGCAGTTTGTCAGGGGACAGAGACGAGAGCAGTCGGACAGTGAGTGTCAGAAAGACTGAAGGGGCCTTGCAGCCAGAGTCACTACGGATCCTGGAGAAAGAGAACTGAGAAGGAAAGGACAGTTTGTGGAATGTGTGCAGGAGAGCAGAGCACGTGAGATACCAGGGGAGTTTAGCAGCAATTTGGCTACCTCCCTGCCTGAGCACTGATTCCGGTAGCTGGAAGACCGAGGCCATGTTGGACTACAAGAGGCATAGTAGAAACCGGCAGGACAGCTGGACTTTAAGTTACCTGTCCGCCTTTACACCCAGGAGGCACAGTGACACATAGAGACTGGGTCATGATAGAGACCCTATAAAAAAGGCTTGGATCACCTGTCATATAGGATTGTGTACTAACATATATGGGGACAGAGAGGAACTGTGAGGACCTTATTAGAAGTGATAGGCAGTAAGGGACTACAACACCACCGCGTTTTGAGGAAGGCTTTCATCTCCACCTGGTAAAGGAGACACTGGATTCACTTCCAAGCTGGCTGGATCCTGCCTATACCTGTAATCTGGTGCCCTGGACTACAGTTGCCTGAAGCTTCAGTATATCAGGTAAGGAGACTGCAAACCTGTGTCCTCCGATTCTTACTGCACTACTCACCATCTTCACCTATACACCGGGAGCCCTGGGGACCTACTTCACCTGTGTGAAGTTATACCATCTAGCTGCCATAACATCACCCCAGAGCACCCCTTTAAGCAGTATCGGTCACCACTGACGAAATACCACAGGCGGCGTCACGAACACAAACTTTATTCACCAATCCCCTTAAAGATCTTTCCCACTTTATTTGGGAGCCCAGGGCCACAGACTGGGTCACAGCCACTGTGACATCCCTTTTAGTTACCGGACCCGGTACCGAGTACCCCACAGCCCTGAGGGGTGACTCACATAGTTAACTGTCTTTTGGTTGCACCTAGGGACTATCTCATGATGGTATTCTCCATTTGGTGGTGATCTCTGGAAATCTCCGGGAGGTTGTCAAATGTCTCCTTAAAAGGGTTTTCTGAAGAGCAAAGCACATTTTTAATCAACAGATCTTGGAATAAAAGTAAGCTCAATAATTGGATGTGTTGTTTTTTTTAATATTCCTGTGCTGAGGTAATCTTATAAATGTGCCCTTGTTATGTACTGACTAATGGCTGTGTCTGACCATACAGGGACATGGCCTGATCATACCACAGCTACCAAGCAAGGGATGACCTAAAGAGTATACAGACAGGACAGCATGGGTTTGTATCTGTTTCTCTCTGTGATGTAAAGCTTTTGATGCCTGTTTTAAAACATGCTTCTTTTCTCATATCAAGTGGCAGCTGTAATCATATGATGTATTGTCTGTTTTGTATTTTTTGCTTCTTCCTCTGGCCAGTTAGTGTAGTATGATTAGGCCATGCTCCTGTATGGTAAGACACAGCCATTACAAAGTACACAGGCACATTTATAAATTATATCAGAACATGAACATACATTTAACGCATTCAATTCTGGAACTTATTTTTATTTCAAGAATAATTAACATTTACTTTATTCATTGGACAACACTTTAAGCATCTGACACAATTTCTCAGAATATCTGAAAAAAGGCAAATGTAATTACCTGTTTGTATTTAACCATAGACTTTAACAATACTTTTAGAAAATGACTTGTTTTTAAAAAGTTAGTAACTAGAGATGAGCGGATCTGTCAAAATATAAATTCAGCATATCACATGAGTTTTAAAAGGAAATTTGTTTCACAGTGTAGTTATTGTACGTGAATTTAATGTTCCTCATTATGCTCTGTGGTCTCTCCCCAGAGTGTAATAAATGTAGGATATAAATAAAAAATTAACCTCTCCACTCACCTTTCCTGCTGTCTCTGTGGCCTACTGTTGGGTCATCTGAGACTCTTCTATTCCCCTTTGCTTGGGTCCTCTTTGGCTCCTTAATTCCTTGACAGTACTCCAAATACAACTAGACCTCCAACCTTAAAGCACATCATATCATTACTTGTGTAATAATCTTGAATGACAAGCATAGTTATCATAGACCAAGTCATACCAGTTGTTTTGGCCTGGAGCTAAGAGAATAAAGAGGATAAGCACAAAGAGATAAGCGGAAAACAAGAGGAGTTGAGGACCAAATGGCAGGCTGCTGGGCTTGTGGAACAGGTCAAAGTTGAGTTGAGTATTTTTTTATTCAGTCCTTTTCCTGGCCTTCTATCATTCAATAAAATGGTGGTTGCAACTGGCTGCCATTTTGATGAATTTACATGGAGATTTCAGTTCCACATTTGCAAATTTGCTTATTTCTAATGTTGACCTTCGAAACTCAACATATAGTTAAGTGATGTGCTATCTTTCTTTCTTTAATGCCATAATTAGATAAAATAAATGTTGGAAATACTGGCATGATCCTGATAAATAAGTTGGTGAAATCCATTGCAAGCTCAATAATTATACTGTATACAAAAACAGAGAATACCATTTTTGAAAAATGTAATAATTTAGAGTCCATGCCTGACATTTTTTTTGTCAATGAGGACTATTTACAATGATCTTTAATAGGTTATGCATTTAAAATATGTGCAGTTTGATTTTTTCGGTGGATTTTATTGAAATCTGATTTTGAATAATGATCATTCTCGAGCTGTAATCATACTTAAAATATATAGCCAAAGAAAATAAAAGGTAAATATTAACCCAGATTGGCCCACTGTCAAGACCAATTCAGCCCTGTTTGCAGCCAAGCAAGGAAACAGTAGAGCCAACAGTGGTGTAATTGCATCATGTTACAGATCCAGAAAAATAATAAAATCAGGTATGGAAGGGTATATAAATTAACTAGATGGTGGCCCGATTCTAACGCATCGGGTATTCTAGAATATGCATGTCCACGTAGTATATTGCCCAACCACATAGTATATTGCCCAGTCATGTAGCATATTGCCCAGTCACGTAGTATATTGCCCAGTCACGTAGTATATTGCCCAGCCACATAGTATATTGCCCATTCACGTAGTATATTGCCCAGCGACGTAATATTCAGCACAGAGCCGCGTAGTATATTGCCCAGTCACGTAGTATATTGCCCAGCGATGTAGTATTCAGCACAGAGCCACATAGTATATTGCCCAGTCACATATTATATTGCCCAGTCACATAGTATATTGCCTAGCGACGTAGTATATTGCACAGCCACGTAGTATATTGCCCAGTCATGTAGTATATTGCCCAGTCACGTAGTATATTGCCCAGCCACATAGTATATTGCCCAGTCACGTTGTATATTGCCCAGCGACGTAGTATATTGCACAGCCACGTAGTATATTGCCCAGTCATGTAGTATATTGCCCAGTCACGTAGTATATTGCCCCGTCACATAGTATATTGCCCAGCCACATAGTATATTGCCCAGTCACGTAGTATATTGCCCAGTCACGTAGTATATTGCCCAGTCACGTAGTATATTGCACAGCCACGTAGTATATTGCACAGCCACGTAGTATATTGCCAAGTCACATTGTATATTGCCCAGTCACGTAGTATATTGCTCAGCGACATAGTATATTGCCCAGTCACGTAGCATATTGCCCAGCAACGTAGTATATTGCCGAGTCACGTAGTATATTGCCCAGCGACGTAGTATTCAGCACAGAGCCATGTAATATATTGCTCAGTCCCATAGTATATTGCCCAGCCACGTAGTATATTTCCCAGTCACGTAGTATATTGCACAGTAACGTAGTATATTGCCCAGTCAGTAGTATATTGCCCAGTCATGTAGTATATTGCCCAGTGACGTAGTATATTGCCCATTGACGTAGTATATTGCCCAGCGACATTGTAAATTGCCCAGCGACGTAGTATATTGCCCAGTCACATATTATATTGCCCAGTCACGTAGTATATTGGCCAGTCACGTAGTGTATTGCCCAGACACTTAGGTATATAACACTGCCCATGCAGTATTTAGCAGTGTGTGCACCATATCCCTGTTAAAAAAAATAATTAAAATAAAAAATAGTTATGCACTCACCCCTGGGATCCAGCGAAGCTGTGCGATGTGGCCACCATCTTCCATTCCCAGGATGCATTGCGAAATTACCCAGATGACTTAGCGGTATCACGAGACCGCTAAGTCTTCTGGGTAAGTTCGCAATGCATCTCTGGGAACGGAAGATGGCGGCTGGCGCGAGCGCATCATCCGACGATGGAAGGTGAGAATAGCAGGTTTTTTGTTTTTTATTGTTTTTAACATTACATCTTTTTACTATTGATGCTGCATAGGCAGCATCAATAGTAAAAACTTGTTCACACAGGGTTAATAGCAGCAGTAACGGAGTGTGTTACCCACAGCATAACGCGGTCCGTTACCGCTGGCATTAACCCTGTGTGAGCGGTGACCGGAGGGGAGTATGGAGCGAGCGCTGACTGTGGGGAGTATGGAGCGGGGAGTGTGGAGGGGGCGCCGGGGACACTGACTGTGCTGTGGGGAGTATGGAGCTGGGAGTATGGAGCAGGCATCGGGGACACTGCACCGCAGGGAGTATGGAGCGGGGAGTATGGAGCAGGTGCCGGGGACACTGACTGCGGGGAGTATGGAGCGGCCATTTTCTTCTGGTCTGTGCCCGTCGCTGATTGGTCATGGCTGTTTTGCCGTGACCAATCAGTGACTTGGATTCCATGACAGACAGAGGCCATGACCAATGAATATCTGTGACAGAAAGACAGACAGAAAGACGGAAGTGACCCTTAGACAATTATATAATAGATTTACCTAGCTCTTTTGCCTGGAATTACAGACCTGTAATTTGCTACCATCTTTTCAGTTAGCCATTAAAAGGTATCAACCACTGAGGACACTGAATTCTAAATATTTTTCTATCTACTGGCTAATACGGTACAAAGATATATATCAGACCAGTAAAGGCAAATCTAACTTCTTTAAAGGATGAAAATAATATGAAATTACCTTACGAATGGAATTAGCCATTAAAAAGGCATTTGGTAACATGTTTGTCAAGGATAAAGTTAAGTCCAAAATATAAATTATAAATTAATTGTGATTAACTTAAACATTACTTAAATTATACAGTTTGACTTGCAAGTTTAAAATAAATTGTCACAGTCTGAAATGTTGATCGATTTTTTATTATTTTTAAAATCACTTTTCACCTGCCAGGTGATGGCTGAAAGATTTCCATTTTCTACATTTGACATTTAAACAATAATTAATCATTTTAAACTATGTTGCAGCCTCTGAAAAATTGTAACGATCAATTATTTTACATTATTTCTGGTAATTCTCAATTTAAAACTTAATTGTTATGGAATGCAGAGATGTTATTGCTCAGCAAGTTTTAATTATATATTTGAATTTATTCAATGCCTTAAATTTTCCCACAAATTTAATCGTCAATCATACATTTAAATGGCTTTACGTCTTAAGTAGTGATGATGGCGTACTGTTATTTTATGTTTTTAACTATTGCCTGATGGGACATGACTTTCTGTTATCAGAGTAAAGAAACCAACTAAACTGCAACATTTAACCCCTTTCTGACCTCGGAAGGGATAGTACGTCCGAGGTCAGAACAACCCCGGCTTTGATGCATGCTCCGGCGGTGAGCCCACATCAAAGCCAGGACATGGCAGCTGTTTTGTACAGCTGACATGTGCCCGCAATAGTGGTAGGTGGAATCGCGATCCACCCGCCGCTATTAACTGTGGACGGCACTCATAGAAATGCAGCAATTCTACTACACAGGGGTGATCTGAGCGTCGCTCCTGTGTAGCAGGGCCAATCAGGCTATGCCAGCTTCTAGCCTCCTATGAAGGCTATTGAATCATGGCAAAGTAAAAAAAAATGTTTTTAGAAATGTGAAAAAAATAAAAAAAATGTAAGTTTAAATCACTCCCCTTTTGCCCCATTCAAAATAAAACAATAAAAAAATCTAATATATACATATTTGGTATTGCCGCATTCAGAATCACCATATCTATCAATAAAAAAAAGATTAACCTGATCGCTAAATGGCGTAGCAAGAAAAAAATTTGAGACACCAGAATTACATTTTTTTAAATGCAATAACGGGAGATGAAAACAATGTATTGCACCAAAATGGTATTAATAAATTCATCAGCTCGGCATGCAAAAAATAAGCCCTCATCCAACCCAAGATCACGAAAAATGGAGACGCTACAGGTATCGGAAAATAGCACAATTTTTTTTTCTAGCAAAGTTTGGAATTTTTTTTACCACCTAGATAAAAAAATAACCTTGACATGTTTGGTGTCTATAAACTCGTAATGACCTGGAGAATCGAAATAGCAGATAAGTTTTAGTATTTAGTGAGGTAAGAAAAGAAAAAACTGAATTGCACTGAGAAAAACATTTATACTCACTGGTGGAGAAGGTAATTTCTGAATCAGCGTCACCTTGCCCGGTGAATCCACGGTAGTGGGTGTGCTTGCTTGGAGACACATATGCAAAGATCCAAAGAAAAGAAAGAAAAGCCGCACCACTCCAACTTTCCGTATAGTTAAAAAACATTTGTCCTTTATTTCTTTCAATGTGGTATGGACATGGTTTCAGAGGGCAGTACGTTTGCAGAAAATGCTGGTACAAGAAGAGGAGAGTTTTAGTATTAAGTGAACCAAGCAAAAAAAGCCAAACAAAAAACAAGTGTGGGATTGCACTTTTTTTTGCAATTTCACCAAACTTGGAATTACTTTCCCATTTTCTAATACATGACCTGCTAAAACCAATTTTGTTGTTCAAAGGTACAACTTGTCCCGCAAAAAATAAGCCCTCACATGTCCATATTGATGGAAAAATAAAAAAGTTATGGCTCTGGGAAGAAGGGGAGTGAAAAACGAAATTGCAAAACCGAGAAAAGCTGGGGTCATAAAGGGGTTAATATATTGCACCTCACTATTCCATAACTTTGACTAAGAATTAAATTCTCATTGCCTCTAGTGGGTCAAATGGTTAGCTTTCTGCATTCTGCATAACAAAAACATAAAAAGGTAGAATTACACTTCAAGGGGAAAATGATAACTGCAATTGGTATAAGTAATTGCTAGAGATGAGCAAATAAATTTGAGTGGAATTAAATTCCTCTCAAATTTCAAGCAAAATCTGCTGGTCATTATTTTTCTGAACATTAAAAAGCCAATAAAATGTGAAAACATTTTAAATGTCTCTATACCTTACCACTCACCTCCCAGGCCCCTTCGCTCCTCAACACTATTAGTATTATCCTTGTTGCATCTTCAGATCCCCATTTGCTGTGCTGAAGTCCCCTAGTCGCTCTCTCCTTTCTCGACATTGGCATTTTCTGTGACCCTTGCGTGCACAAGCGCAAGACCCTCCCTGGTCTATCAAGCCCAAAAGCCCAGGCCAACAAAAGAGGCTTGGGGATTTCAAAGTTAATGCCAATCTAAAGATGCCACGAAGACTGGATTGATTGCCTTGAGGATCTCAAAGAGGCGATATGAAAACAATGATTTTTTAATATTTTTTTTTTTACATATTATGTTTATTATGCTCTGTACTCTGGAGAGGACAAGTAAGGCCTCTTTCATACATAAATTTTTTTAAATTAGTTACAATCCATCAAAGTTTTGAATAGACGGATCCTGTGCTGATTGTAAAAAACTGATGCACTGGATCCATTTTTTTATGGATCTGTCGAAGCAGGTATTGCTTGAATTTAAAGGAACAGAATTCGAGAGAGAGAGAGAGAGAGACAGAGAGAGCGTTTTTTTTCCCTGAATGGAAGAATCCTTTCAGGCATGCTCAGTTTCAAAAAGCAGAATCCGTCTCTGGATTCCATCTTTTGACGGTTAGCGATGGAACCTGCGTCCATTGGCTTCCATTATAGCCAACGACGGACAGTGCAGGATCCGTTGCTGGGCGATTTTTCAAAGTACACAAAAAACACTTCTATGTGCATTGTCTCCATCCATCGGACACATAATTTACGGTGGATCCATCAAACGACGGATGAAACGCAAGGCCATCCATCACAATTGTTAGGACTGGCGGAACGCACCAAGTTTAAGATGAAACAGTATTATGTGCGTTCGCAGTCCGAGGTACACCGTGCGGGTGAAAACCTGCTGCTAGTAATGACGGACGATATGGCGGTACAATGTGAATACACACACGGGTTAACCTCACCTTGTGTGAAGGAAGCGAACCCTGTTGCATCACAGGGCCGCGGTACCGCACCAAGAGCGCAAGCAAGGAGTCTCAGAACTCAATCCCAAGACACAGGATTTGAGTTCATAAAAACCTCATGCGCTCGACACCGCTACTGGGGTGTCAGAGTGACAGAGATAATTATATTTTAGATGCACGAGAGTGCCAAGCTTGGGTCAGGAAAGCTCTGAGAAAGAGCACGGCGCCGCACTGGCAGTCACAGCAATTTGACGCTGTATTGTGTGTTACGTGCTGATGGCTTAGTCGGGCACTAGATAGCTTCCATCAGTTGCGGACAGTCATCAACACAAAGAATGGGAATGATTTAGGAGCTTTTATCCATCGACATACATCCATCTACACACACACATTATCAAGTCAATACTAGCGCATGGTCGTGCGGTCATGCGAAGCTTATATAGTTGCAGCACGTTCAGGACCTTCCAATAAAGGACCAATGGGAAGCTGCCACCGAAGTTTAGCACTTACAGGACCTTCCTGGAGGACCAATGGGATGTGCTGCAGTATCTGAGCAGGTGACCCTCGATCTCCAACGGGAGATCTTGCCCTGGGCATACTCAGAAGGAGAAAAGCAGGACTTAGTCCCAAAAGCATCTGCTCGCCGCTGCCCAACACTGACTTCAATGGCAGAAGCAGGAAAAGCAGCAGTAACTCTTTGTATAGAGTGGGACTGAGCAAGACGCTGGGACCGACGTCTCCGCTGAGCAGACTCCACTGCGGCAGGAGAAGAATTGGAGACCGCAGCGGAGATGGCCTGAGATTCCCCCTGTGCAGAGGCGGGAACTCGACCCCTAACAACTATCTGTCGCCAATGCAAGTCTATAAGTAAAAACAGATCAAACAGCAACATTTGCTGGATCGTTTTTTTCACAAAATGACAGATTTTTACGGAAACAAAAAGACCGAAGTGTGAAAGAAGCCTTAAAGATTTGTTTGAAGACTCAATTTTCTCATGATACAAATTCAACAAAAATGCTAAATTGTGACATTTGAAGCCTTTTATGGCTTATATTGACATCACAACAACTAGGTGACTATACATAGTTTCATACATATCATGATAAATTATCCCGAAATCTGGTTTTATAATTTACCTTTCTCACTCCACTCATCTAAAAATATGTTGAGACAAGAGAAAATATGAAGATGAACACACACACAGACATATGTGGTGGGGACAGGTTGTCTACTTCCATGTATGTCAAGATTAGTATTTGGAAATGTGTTTTCTGAACATGAGTAGACAGTGAATTATTGACAGAGATATTGATTCTAGGGCAAAGATGAATTAATCTAGCTGATTAACTTGAAAATGGATTTGAAGAAGTTCATAACAAAAACCAGAGTACTTTGCTAGATACATCATAAAATGCAACAGTATATCACCAAGTGGGCACCATTAACTTTAAATTGGCTCATCAGTCCTTCTTTGATTCACCTTGCGATCAGATGAGATAAAAACACTGTGCAAATCCAAGTTTTTGCTATGTAAGCCAAGAGCATCATAATATAGAGACATAAACTTTCATTCCAATGATGTGTCACCTACTAGTCTGCTTGGTGCAGTTTTGATAAAGTCATTTTTACACACTTCAGTTCTCTAAATGCTAAGCTTTGTATAACCCCGCTCACACTACTAAATGGCAGGTTTCGGTGTGCACTGTACATTTGCAGAAATGTATTAATCATTGGTGGTGGAATGGTCACATAGAGCAAGAGGACTACATGGCACAACGCATCTAGTCCTCTAGAGATAATCCCATGTAGAAAAAACAGTGATTTAATTGAAACTACAAATAGCCTAGTAAGTGACACTTCACTGTAATCAGCATTTCTGCCACTACATAGTGTTGCTATTAGATGAAATAGAAAAAACTTGATCACGGATTCCCTTCAATATGTCAACATGTTCTAAGTGGATGCCACAAAGCAGTATGCTGCAGTAATTTAGGCAAAATATGATTAGTACAAGCGAGTTTGAGAAATGTTTTTCAGCTTGAAATTGTAAGGCATTGTATATGTGGTCTTCATTAGGGTTGAGCGACCTTGAACTTTTTAGAGTCGAGTCGGGTTTCGCGAAACCCGACTATCTCAAAAGTCGAGTCGAGTGGAATCGGCCGATTATTGCGAAAAGTCGGGGATCGACCGAAGCACGAAACCCAATGCAAGTCAATGGGGGAGCATAGTCGGCAGTGAGTAGAGGCCAGGAAAACATGTACAGAGCCCATTTTAATGGCAAAAACATCCATTCTTGTTACTGAAGCTTGTCAATCTTAATTTAGCTTATAATAATTGTAAGGCATTTGAAATTGGGGGTCATTTGGCTAAAGTTGTGGGGGGTAGGGCTGGTTCAAGTAATTAGTGGGCCCAGTAAATCTGGACCACGTCACGGCAGTGGAGCAGGGAAAGATAAGTATTTCAACTTTGCAAGTGCTGTGATCCTGAGCAAGCAGGGGGGCCCCCTCGTTGGCATTGGCACTGGCACAGGGCCCCTCAAAGTACAGCGGTGTGTTTGCACGGCAGGGGCGCCTCCCACTGGCAGCAACACTTTTGTGTACTATGAGGGGCCCTGTGCCAGTGACGTCACCAACGAGTATTCCTCCCCCCACCTGATGAAGGAACCTGCACCTTCATCTGCACCTTCCTCTTTGTCCCCGTGTAAGGTGGTATGGTATGCGGGAAGGGGGACCTGACTTTCAGCAGGGTCACAATCTTGCAGTGTAGCCTGCACGGGGAATGTTGCGTTATGGGTCAATGTACCAGCAGACTCATCTATCACTGGCTGGGCAATGGGCAGGATGAGGAGGAAACACAGATATAGGCCCAAAGAATAAAGTGGGCTAAATGCAGTTCAAAAATGGTTACAGGACTAACCAGGGGGCATTGTTTTGTTCAGTGGAGGACAACTGGAATGAGAGGCTGACTGTTATGATAAGGTAATTCAGTACCACAATGGACATAGAGGTCAGAGCACATACAGTGACCTGACAATAACCCAAAAACATAGAACGAGCTCTGAGACGTGGGATCTCTGCTGACCGCAATCCCTAATCCTCTCCAACCACACTAGAGGCAGCCGTGGATTGCGCCTAACGCTCCCTATGCAACTCGGCACAGCCTGAGAAACTAGCTAGCCTGAAGATAGAAAAAAATGCCTACCTTGCCTCAGAGAAATACCCCAAAGGAAAAGGCAGCCCCCACATATAATGACTGTGAGTTAAGATGAAAAGACAAACGTAAAGATCAAATAGATTTAGCAAAGTGAGGCCCGACTTTCTGAACAGAGCGAGGATAGGAAAGGTAACTTTGCGGTCAACACAAAACCCTACAAAAACCACGCAAAGGGGGCAAAAAGACCCTCCGTACCGAACTAACGGCACGGAGGTACACCCTCTGCGTCCCAGAGCTTCCAGCAAGCAGGAAAAAACAAATAGACAAGCTGGACAGAAAAAACAGCAAACAAAATAGCAAAGCAGAACTTAGCTATGCAGAGCAGCAGGCCACAGGAACGATCCAGGAGGAAACAGGTCCAATACTAGAACATTGACTGGAGGCCAGGATCAAAGCACTAGGTGGAGTTAAATAGAGCAGCACCTAACGACTTCACCACATCACCTGAGGAAGGAAACTCAGAAGCCACAGTACCACTTTCCTCCACCAACGTAAGCTCACAGAGAGAATCAGCCGAAGTACCACTTGTGACCACAGGAGGGAGCTCTGCCACAGAATTCACAACAGCTGACACAGAGAGTAGGCCCAAATCAGTAAGTAGTCTAAATGCAGTTCAAAATTGGCAAGAGTAGTAAACAGGCGGCACAGCTTTGTTCACTGTAGGAGAACAGCAAGGAGCGGCAGACACAGATAGAAGGCCCCAACCCAACTAGTAGGCCCACTGCAGTTTTAAAATTCCGATAGGCTGAAAACCAGATAATTGTAGGTCATTTTTTGTAAAGAGGACAGCTGTATTGAGTGGCGCAGCCAGACACTACAAGTAGGCCTTAAACCACAAAGTTGGCTCGACGCTGGTTTAAAAAAGGTTACATTGGTACACGTTCTGCATTGTTGTGCTCAGTGGAGGACAATTGGAAGGAGGGACCGCAGAAAGACTTTGTAGGCGTAAAATTACAAAATAGGCTCTATGCAGCTTCGATTATGTGGCAACCTGGAGAACACCTTGGAGCGGCAGACACCGTCTCTACACCCCAGACCCAACTTGTAGGCCGAATGCAGTGTTGTTTTCAACAACTACTAAACGAGAGCCAGAAGATTGAAGCAATGGAGAGGCAAGCTGGGGAACACCTTGGAGTGGAACACACCGTCTCTACACCCCAGACCCAACTTGTAGGCCGAATGCAGTGTTGTTTTCAACAACTACTAAACAAGAGCTTTAAGATTGAAGCAATGGAGAGGCAACCTGGGGAACACATTGGAGTGGAACACACCGTCTCTAAACCACAGACCCAACTTGTAGGCGGAATGCAGTGTTGTTTTCAACAACTACTAAACAAGAGCTTTAAGATTGAAGCAATGGAGAGGCAACCTGGGGAACACCTTGGAGTGGAACACCCGTCTCTACACCCCAGACCCAACTTGTAGGCCGAATGCAGAGTTGTTTTCAACAACTACTAAACGAGAGCTTTAAGATTGAAGCAATGGAGAGGAAACCTGGAGAACACCTTGGATGGGAACACACCATCTCTACACCACAGACCCAACTTGTAGGCCGAATGCAGTGTTGCTTTCAACAACTACTAAACGAGAGCTTTAAGATTGAAGCAATGGAGAGGAAACCTGGAGAACACCTTGGAGCGGAAGACACCGTCTCTACAACCCAGACCCAACTTGTAGGCCTAATGCAGTGTTGTTTTCAACAACTACTAAATGAGAGCTTTAAGATTGAAGCAATGGAGAGGAAACCTGGAGAACACCTTGGAGCGGAAGACACCGTCTCTACAACCCAGACCCAACTTGTAGGCCTAATGCAGTGTTGTTTTCAACAACTACTAAACGAGAACTTTAAGATTGAAGCAATGGAGAGGAAACCTGGAGAACACCTTGGAGCGGAAGACACCGTCTCTACAACCCAGACCCAACTTGTAGGCCTAATGCAGTGCTGTTTTCAACAACTACTAAACGAGAGCTAGAAGCTCGAAGCTATGGAGAGGCAACCTGGGGAACACCTTGGAGCGGCAGACACCGTTAGTAGGCCCTACCGAAGTAGTAGTAGTAGCCCCAATGCAGTTTTCAAATTCCTATAGGCTGAAAACCAGACTATTGACGCTCAGCTTTTTTAAAAGGAGGACAGCTGTATTGAGTGGCGCAGACAGACACAGGTAGTAGGCCTTAAACACAAAATTTGTCTCAATGCAGTTTAAAAAAGGTTACAGGGGTACACATGCAGCATTGGTCTGTTCAGTGGAGGACAATTTCAATTATGGACCACAGACAGAGTTTGTATGCCTACTATTAAAAAAAGGATGCTCTATGCAATTTAAAATAGGTTCCAGGGGTACACGGGCAGCAGTAGACAGGTCACTGGAGGACTAGTGGAAGGAGGGACCGCAGACAGGCGTAGTAGGTCTAACATAAGAAAATTTGGCTGTAGGCACTTTAAAATTGGTTCCAGGGGTATACGGGCAGCAGTAAACAGGTCACTGGAGGACTAGTGGAAGGAGGGACCGCAGACAGGCCTGGTTGGCCTAACATAAGAAAATTTGGCTGTAGGCACTGGTTCCAGGGGTATACGGGCAGCAGTGGTCAGGTCAGTGGAGGACTAGTGGAAGGAGGGACCGCAGACAGGCGTAGTAGGCCTAACATTACAAAATTTGGCTGTAGGCACTTTTAAATTGGTTCCAGGGGTACACGGGCAGCAGTGGTCAGGTCACTGAAGGACTAGTGGAAGGAGGGACCGCAGACAGGCGTAGTAGGCCTAACATAACAAAATTTGGCTGTAGGCACTTTTAAATTGGTTCCAGGGGTACACGGAGAGCAGTGGTCAGGTCACTGAAGGACTAGTGGAAGGAGGGACCGCAGACAGGCGTAGTAGGCCTAACATAACAAAATTTGTCTGTAGGCACTTTAAAATTGGTTCCAGGGGTACACGGGCAGCAGTAGACAGGTCACTGGAGGACTAGTGGAAGGAGGGACCGCAGACAGGCGTAGTAGGCCTAACATAACAAATTTTGGCTGTAGGCACTTTAAAATTGGTTCCAGGGGTACGCGGGCAGCAGTGGTCAGGTCAGTGGAGGACTAGTGGAAGGAGGGACCGCAGACAGGAGTAGTAGGCCTAACATTACAAAATTTGGCTGTAGGCACTTTAAAATTGGTTCCAGGGGTACACGGGCAGCAGTGGTCAGGTCAGTGGAGGACTAGTGGAAGGAGGGACCGCAGACAGGCGTAGTAGGCCTAATATAACAAAATTTGGCTGTAGGCACTTGCAATTCTCTTGCAGGGGTACACAGGCAGCATTGGTGTTGTCAGCGGAGGCCGATTGTAATGAGTGTCTGCCAGTTAGTACTCCAAAAAAATAAATAGATGTTAATGTCTCGCATTACAACAAAACCAAAACACAAAAGGATGGAATACTTAGGTACAGGGGTGGGCTCTTCTACTGAGTTTTAGACCTAGTAATTTGGCGCTAATTATATACTGGTGTAAATATAGGACACTGCCCCTGACTATGTTAAGTACAATCATACATGTCAACACAATGGTATTGTCAGTGCCAGGCATTGAATGATGTCAGCGCATAGACTAAACATTGGTGGAACTGTGAGAGATAATTGTGCAAGTGGTAGAGCAATGTTTGAGCTGGGGGGAAAACTCTCTTGTGGCCAGCGGTACAGGCCCAGGGCCCCTCATGTTACAACAGTGTGTCTGACGTTGGGTGCGCACCACCACCGCCAGAGACAATTTATTGTGCTATGAGGGACCCAGTGGCAGTGCCGTCGACCAAAAGCGGGCACACCCACCTCTTCAGACAAACGGCACTCTCACGGATGCTTGCGCCAAGTGGCGAGACCACGGCCCTGTGGGGGGAGTTTGGCCATTTAGGGAGGTGTAAACATGTCGTATGCTGGACAATCAGCTGCTGCAAATTACGAGATTGGAAAAGTCAGTCAGAGTAGTCCACAAGCAAGACCTTTTCATAGGAAAGCTAGGTGTCAGCCGGGCAAGGTGGGGCAAAAGAATTCGAAATCCAGTTGTGGTTCATTTTAATGAAGGTTAGATAATCAACATTTTGGGTAGCCAGACGAGTCCTTTTTTCGGTTAATATTGAACCTGCAGCACTGAATACTCTTTCTGATAGGACACTAGCTGCCGGGCAAGCAAGCTCCTGCAATGCATATTCTGCCAATTCTGGCCAGGTGTCTAATTTGGATGCCCAGTAATCAAATGGGAATGACGGTTGAGGGAGAACATCGATAAGGGATGAAAAATAGTTTGTAACCATACTGGACAAATGTTGTCTCCTGTCACTTTGAATTGATGCTGCAGTACCTGTCCTGTCTGCGGTCATAGCAAAATCACTCCACAACCTGGTCAGAAAACCCCTCTGTCCAACACCACTTCTGATTTGTGCACCTCTTTCACCTCTGGTCTGCTGCCCCCTGCAGCTCGTGTGAGAACGATCACGGGCGCTGTGTGCTGGGAATGCCTGAAGCAAACAGTCAACAAGAGTTGATTGTTTGGCTGCTAATATTAGTTCCAAGTTCTCATGTGGCATAATATTTTGCAATTTGCCTTTATAGCGAGGATCAAGGAGGCAGGCCAACCAGTAATCGTCATCGTTCATCATTTTAGTAATGCGTGTGCCCCTTTTGAGGATACGCAAGGCATAATCCGCCGTGTGGGCCAAAGTTCCAGTTGTCAAATCTGCGGTTGTGCTGGGTTGAGGGGCAGTGTCAGGCAAATCTACGTCACTTGTGTCCCTCAAAAAACCAGAACCCGGCCTTGCCACGCCACCAATTTCCAGTGGCCCCGGAAAAGCTTCCTCATTAAAAAAATACTCATCCCCATCATCCTCCTTGTCCTCCTCCTCCTGTTCACCCACTACCTCGTCCTGTACACTGCCCTGACCAGACAATGGCTGACTGTCATCAAGGCTTTCCGCTTCCTCTGCTGCAGACGCCTTCTCCTTTATGTGCGTCAAACTTTGCATCAGCAGACGCATTAGGGGGATGCTCATGCTTATTATGGCATTGTCTGCACTAACCAGCCGTGTGCATTCCTCAAAACACTGAAGGACTTGACACATGTCTTGTATCTTCGACCACTGCACACCTGACAACTCCATGTCTGCCATACTACTGCCTGCCCGTGTATGTGTATCCTCCCACAAATACATAACAGCACGCCTCTGTTCGCACAGTCTCTGAAGCATGTGCAGTGTTGAGTTCCACCTTGTTGCAACGTCTATGATTAGGCGATGCTGGGGAAGGTTCAAAGACCGCTGATAGGTCTGCATACGGCTGGAGTGTACGGGCGAACGGCGGATATGCGAGCAAAGTCTGCGCACTTTGAGGAGCAGGTCGGATAACCCCGGATAACTTTTCAGGAAGCACTGCACCACCAGGTTTAAGGTGTGAGCCAGGCAAGGAATGTGTTTCAGTTGGGAAAGGGAGATGGCAGCCATGAAATTCCTTCCGTTATCACTCACTACCTTGCCTGCCTCAAGATCTACAGTGCCCAGCCACGACTGCGTTTCTTTCTGCAAGAACTCGGACAGAACTTCCGCGGTGTGTCTGTTGTCGCCCAAACACTTCTTAGCCAATACAGCCTGCTGACGCGTGCCAGTAGCTGCCCCATAATGGGACAACTGGTGTGTAAAAGTGGCAGCTGCGGATGGAGTGGTTGGGCGACTGCAGTCTGTGGACGAGCTCTCGCTTCTGCAGGAGGACGAGGAGGAGGAGGAGCGGGTGCAAACGGCTACAGCCAACTGTTTCCTAGACCGTGGGCTAGGCAGAACTGTCCCAAAATTGCTGTCCCCTGTGGACCCTGCATCCACCACATTCACCCAGTGTACCGTGATGGACACGTACCGTCCCTGCCCATGCCTACTGGTCCATGCATCTGTTGTCAGGTGCACCTTTGTACTCACAGATTGCCTGAGTGCATGAACGATGCGCTCTTTAACATGCTGGTGGAGGGCTGGGATGGCTTTTCTCGAAAAGAAGTGTCGACTGGGTAGCTCGTAGCGTGGTACAGCGTAGTCCATCAGGGCTTTGAAAGCTTCGCTTTCAACTAACCGGTAGGGCATCATCTCTAACAAGATTAGTCTAGCTATGTGGGCGTTCAAACCCTGTGTGCGCGGATGCGAGGCTAAGTACTTCCTTTTTCTAATGAGAGTCTCATGTAGGGTGAGCTGGACTGGAGAGCTGGGGATCGTGGAACTAGCGGGGGTGCCGGTGGACATGGCAGACTGAGAGACTCTTGGAGACGGTATTGTTTCTGCCGGTGCCCTAGATGCAGTGTTTTTTACTACGAAACTGGTGATTTCCTGACCCTGACTGCTTTGGCCTGGCAAAGAAACCTGCACAGATACTGCAGGTGGTGCGGAAAATGGTGGCCTTACAGTGACGGAAGGGATGTAGCGTTGCTGACTAGCTTCATTGGCCGAGGGTGCTACAACCTTAAGGGACGTTTGGTAGTTAGTCCAGGCTTGCAAATGCATGGTGGTTAAATGTCTATGCATGCAACTTGTATTTAGACTTTTCAGATTCTGACCTCTGCTTAAGGTAGTTGAACATTTTTGACAGATGACTTTGCGCTGATCAATTGGATGTTGTTTAAAAAATGCCAGACTGCACTCTTTCTAGCATCGGATCCCTTTTCAGGCATTGCAGACTGAGCTTTAACCAGATGGCCACGCTGTCCTCCAACAGGTTTTGGCTTTGCCACGCGTTTTGGGCCAGATACGGGCCCGGCAGATGGAACCTTTTGCGATGTTGATGTTGCCCCTCCTCCGCTTCAGAACTACTGCCGCCTGCACCCTGTTCCCCCAATGGCTGCCAATCGGGGTCAACAACTGGGTCATCTATAACCTCCTCTTCTATCTCGTGTGCAACTTTGTCTGTGTTACCGTGTAAGTCGGTGGTATAGCGTTCGTGACGGGGCAACATAGTCTCATCAGGGTCTGATTCTGGATCAGTACCCTGCGAGGGCAATGTTGTGGTCTGAGTCAAAGGACCAGCATAGTAGTCTGGCTGTGGCTGTGCATCAGTGCACTACATGTCAGATTCAACTTGTAATGGGCATGGTCTGTTAACTGCTTCACTTTCTAAGCCAGGGACGGTATGTGTAAAGAGCTCCATGGAGTAACCCGTTGTGTCGCCTGCTGCATCCTTCTCTGTTGTTGTTTTTGCTGAAGAGGACAAGGAAGCGACTTGTCCCTGTCCCTGACCGTGAACATCCACTAACAACGCGCTGCTTTTACATTTACCAGTTTCAGAAGAGGAGGCAAAAGAGCTAGAGGCTGAGTCAGCAAGGTAAGCCAAAACTTGCTCTTTCTGCTCCGGCTTTAAAAGCGGTTTTCCTACTCCCAGAAAAGGGAGCGTTCGAGGCCTTGTGTAGCCAGACGACGAACCTGGCTCCACAGCTCGAGACTTAGGTGCTGTATTGTTTTTCTCACGGCCACCTGATGCTCCACTACCACTACCATCATTACCAGCTGGCAATGAATGCCCACGGCCACGACCTCTTCCACCAGACTTCCTCATTGTTTTAAAAACGTCACCAAAGTATCCCTTTATAGGTGGGTGAGACCGCAAGGAAAATCAGGCACGATGTTACACACTCTGTTTTCTTTGGCACCAAATGAGAGAGATGCCACACACGCAGGACTGTCACTCAAGCACAAATGTCAATATTAAGCTCCCACTGTTTCTTTTTTTTTCAGGGAGAATTTAATAACCAAAAACAGGCACTAGGCTTTCTGTGGTCCACTAATTCTGAGAGATGGCACACACGACTGGCACAAAAGCACAAAGGCCAATATTAATCTCCCACTGTTTTTTTTTTGTCAGGGAGAATTTATAAACCCAATAAAAAATAAACACTAGGCTTTCTATGACCCACTATTTGAGAGAGATGGCACACTCAGGACTGGCACACAAGCACAAAGGCCAATATTAATCTCCCACTGTTTCTTTTATTTTTTCAGGGAGAGTTTAGAAACCAAATTTTAAAATAAAAAACAATAGGCTTTCTATGGCCCACTATTTGAGAGAGATGGCACACTCAGGAATGGCACACGAGCACAAAGGCCAATATTAATCTCCCACTGTTCTTTTTGGTCAGGGAGAATTTATAAACCCAATAAAAAAAATAAAAAAAATTAGGGTTTCTATGGCCCGCTATTTGAGAGAGATGGCACACTCAGGACTGGCACACAAGCAGAAAGGCCAATATTAATCTCCCACTGTTTTGTTTTTTTCAGGGAGAATTTAGAAACCAAATTTAAAAAAAAACACTAGGCTTTCTATGGCCCACTATTTGAGAGAGATGGCACACTCAGGACTGGCACACAAGCAGAAAGGCCAATATTAATCTCCCACTGTTTTTTTTATTTTTTCAGGGAGAATTTAGAAACCAAATTTTATAAAAAACACTAGGCTTTCTACGGCCCACTATTTGAGAGAGATGGCACACTCAGGACTGGCACACAAGCATAAAGGCCAATATTAATCTCCCACTGTTTTATTTGGTCAGGGAGAATTTATAAACCCAATAAAAAAAATTTAAAAAAATAGGCTTTCTATGGCCCACTATTTGAGAGAAATGGCACACACAGGGATGGCACTCTAGCAGAAATGCCAATCTTAATCTCCCACAACTTATTTTTTTAGGGAGAATTAACAAAAAAAAAAAGGGGACTGTCCTACAATTGCTATCTCCCTGCAGTAATCTCAGCCAGGTATGGCAGGCAGCAATAAGAAGGAGTGGACTGCTGCACAAATTAAATCAAAAGTGTGGACAAACAAACAAGATAGCTGTGCAGAAAGGAAGGAACAACAGGATTTGTGCTTTGAAAAAAGCAGTTGGTTTGCACAGCGGTGCAAACACAGCAATGCAGCTATCAGGGAGCTTTCTAGAGCAGCCCAATGAGCTACAGCACTGAGGGAAAAAAAATGTAGCTTCCACTGTCCCTGCAAACAAAAGGTGGTGTTGGACAGTGGAAATCACTACAGCACAAGCGGTTTGGTGGTTAATGGACCCTGCCTAACGCTATCCCTGCTTCTGACGAAGCAGCAGCAACCTCTCCCTATGCTCAGATCAGCAGCAGTAAGATGGCGATCGGCGGGAACGCCTCTTTATAGCCCCTGTGACGCCGCAGACAGCAAGCCAATCACTGCAATGCCCTTCTCTAAGATGGTGGGGACCAGGACCTATGTCATCACGCTGCCCACACTCTGCGTCCACCTTCATTGGCTGAGAAATGGCGCTTTTAGCGTCATTGAAACGCGACTTTGGCGCGAAAGTCGCGTACCTCATGGCCGACCCCACACAGGGGTCGAGTCGGGTTTCGTGAAACCCGACTGTGCCAAAAGTCTGCGACTTTTGAAAATGAACGATCAGTTTCGCTCAACCCTAGTCTTCATCATTGGTCTGAAGAGGCGTATTAGATTTGTGACCGGTGATCATTGAGTTACGTACTTTACACTGGACTTTAAATTTGGCGCCCATAAAGTAACATGCATACTACCTGTTGGTTTTGTAGAGTCTTCAAGTACTTGTAAATTATTTTTATCTCTTGTAAAGTTTTTGAATGAAGCTCAGTCTAAAGTAATATTCACACGTTTAGTATTTGGTCAGTATTTTACATCAGCATTTGTAAGCCAAAATCAGGAGGGGAACAGTGAGAGGAAAAGTAAAATAGAAACACGTCACCACTTCTGCATTTTTCACTCACTCCTCATTTTGGCTTACAAATACTGATATGAAATATTGACCAAATGCTGAAAGTGTGAACGTGACCTAAGTCTATAGACCATTCAAAAGTACGGTATAGAAAGAATTAAAGAGATATAAGGCAGAAGTTTCAAATGGAAGAGTTGGTATTACACTTAAACTGAATAAGGAAATCTATTGGAATTGTTCTTCATTTGCCAGTGAATGTAAGTTAAGGTCTCCAAATGAGATCACTTTAATGATCCAATTGCCTCTCTAACCACCCCATATATCAAACAAAAAGACCTCCGGATGGAAATCTTTAAAAGAAACTAGAAATAAGTTCACTTCGATATTCTGAGTAACTTCTTTAAAGCTGTTCAGTTCAAACAAAAACGAGAAATGTACTTTGACAAGCAATTTCTAATTATAACTTGTGCATCACTTAATTTATCAAACTTTGACACAGGCGACAAAATATAGTTACAGTAGGACTTTTAACGTGTTTTCATATGTTGATCTGATGAGACACAGGATGAAATATTCAATGCTTGCTCTATTTTTTCTTTACATCACACACATATCTTGATGAAGTAAAACCGTGCATATTTTAATACCATCTAAATATTGAAGAGCATATTAGAATATTACACCGAATCTGCAAAGTGAACATGGTGTGCAGTGTGGTGACTAATTAATCAAAAAAAATGTGAACTGACTTAAATATTGTAGTGTATGAAGATATATCATATGATTCTTAAAGGGTTTCTTTAGCTTTAATTGACTTTCCACTTTAAGACTGAAAAGTGACTATACATTTCTCTTATATAGCCATACTACATGGTGTTGTGTCCTCTCTTTGGCTTTCACTGCCTAATTTTCCATATCGGCATTCCATTTTAACTGTTTCCAAGGTGACAGCCTCGTCAGCTTCATCATTTAATAAATACTATATGTTAAAATAACTTACCTTTAGCTGAAAAGAAATATTCAAATGCTGATCCATAGCATTTCTGTGTGAACAAGGTCGTATTTTCTTTGGTAACAGACTGCAAGCAAAACCTGTATAACTTTTGATCATTCCTGCTCAGGTATCATCTCCCAACACAAATTATCCTCCTTACCAAGATATCTACTCACCTGCATTTGTTCCAAGAATCATGTACCTTCCCTACATTTAACCTTTTCTTAGGCCTCATTTTTCCGTTCACCGCCAAGTATCATATCCCTAAGTGTCATTTTCTCGCCTCATCAGATATATCCCCCCATGTATCACCTCACTTCTTGACTAGTCCAAGTTTGATTTTCATCATCACTCATATTTATTCAATACCACTAAAACTGTATAATCTTATCTCTAGTGATGAGCGAATATACTCGTTACTCGAGATTTCCCGAGCATGCTCGGGTGTCCTCTGAGTATTTGTAAATGCTCGGATATTTAGTTTTCCTTGCAGAAGCTGAATGATTTACATCAGTCAGCTTGAATACATGTGGGGATTCCCTAGCAACCAGGCAACCCCCCACATGTACTTATGCTGGCTAGTAGCTGTAAATCATTCAGCTGCGGTGATGAAAACTAAATCTCTGTGCACTAAAAAATACTCGGAGGACACCCGAGCGTGCTCGGGAAATCTCGAGTAACGAGTATATTCGCTCATCACTAATTATCTCTCTAAAATTATTCTTAAATTAGTATAATTTCTCTCTCCAGTAGTATAATTTTTGCGTCAAGGTATAATATATTATTCTTTTACTCAAATATCACTGCCAGTATCATCTCACTACCTTAGCTTTCTTAAACCCTCAAGGTCACTTCTTCCTCACACTATCACTCTCTCCCCATATTATCTCTTTTCCCCAGTTACCATTTTTGTACCCCAGTATTGTCCTATCTGCATCAGAAACTGTCAACAGCTTTTTACCAGAGCTGTGTGAATTTCCCAAGATATTATTTTGGCTTCTTCAGTCAATTGAGGGATACAATTTGATATACATAATTTTTTTTTATGCCAATTGAATCTTATTCTCACCTTCCTTCAGCCCTCCTTATACGTGCCTCCTCGCCACCAACCATCCTACTGCATCTCCTATGTTTTCCTCTATCTTACTTTGGGTGTGGTCCTTCATTCAGTAGTCCCAAAATTGTCATATGAGGAGCAATCATTTAATTTACTGGTGAGGAGAGACCTGATGCTAGATGGGTGATAAATGTTGTATACCAAGTGACAGCATGGGGCTTACTGAATGGAAGTCAAGGGCCAAAAAGGAATATATGATGTAGAAGTCCATATCTGGGCTGCAAGTATGGGTCTCTTAAGAAACTTTCTATGAATGTCTGTATTCAACCAGATCTCACACCAAGAACTTTGTGAGACAGTGTCAACTTAGCTCAAAATTGTTTGAATAGGAGCGATAATCTGTGTGTTTCAAAGTTGGAATAATTTCTTCATCAGGAGAACCTGGTTAGTTAGTTTAACTTTGAAACACGTTAAGAATAGATCACATTTTTATACAATTCACCTCATGTCTGTTGGATACTATTAGAATTATTCAGCAAGCACAGATAATCACTATCATCTTCTAATCAATCAATCAATCATCTACCTGACAGTCTTCTTTGTTCAGGGGGGTAATGCAGCAGCTGATTGTCACCTAGATTCTTCTGTTGTGGGTATATCACAACCCCAAAAGAAGAGGAAAAGGGCAAACCTATAATTCTCAAGTTGTGGAATCTGACAATATAGAAGGTGGGATATAGAAGATAGAAGACAGAAGAGCTGACTAGAGAACCAATGGAGGGACAGAAGGAAGGAAAGTCAACAAGAGGTGAAAATTAGATTTAGTTTTAAGTCATTACCATAACTCTATAATCCAGAAAAATGTTTTTTTTTTCCAGTTGATTAATACAAGTGAAGTAAATCTTAAAAGTATCCAGAATCTAGTGAATTAGAAATTTTGTACAATTTTAGGTGAATTTGAATTGCTCTTCTCTACTTTTTATTTATGACCCTCACAGCTCTTGTGCTTTGTAATCCGAAATATGCTTTGTAAGAGAAAATCTGTCTCCATTCATATGTTACAATGCACAAGAGCTGTAAGAACCATGGAAAGAATCTCCTGACAACTCTTGCTGCAAAAATAATTCTATGGTTGATGTGTAAAAATGACATAGTTCCAACAAGTGAGCAAATTGGAGAGTAGTGATGATGTTGTGTGAATGTGTTTTTCTGTTGGATCAATAATTTTCACTCTACTGGGGAGGGAAGTGGGCATGTTGCAGCAATACAGATGACATACACCTAAGGCCGGCTAGGGTCACAATTTTCTTATTTGAATGCACACTCATTCTTGGATTAGATTTAAATGCTACAAAAACATTTCAAAAATAACCTTCCTCAAGTTTGTTACATTAGATCTCATGCTGTTAAAAAAAATTAAATAGAAAACTAGTATTATGAATGCAACAGAAAATATATAAAACAAATTAGTACATTTTAAGTGTAAATATATTATCAGAAACTAAATAATGATATACCGTAAATTTCTGATTATTGATGGCGCCATTTATGTACCTTTAAATTAAGGACTAATGACTGAAAAGTATAGAGTATATCCATTCAGTCAATGGACAGATGGTAGGCTGTAAATTTATTGGCGGCTTTCCTTTTTTAATGAGGAAATTCACAGGGTGATATTATTGGTAAGTGTGGGCTGCATCATTTGTGTGTGATGATTTACAAGGTTACATATTCCGTTGCCTTTTCTTGGGACTGATTTGCATTCGGAAGACTGTTTTTCATTTTAGCCTTTGTTTAGAACAGTTTAATTGTTGTCGCCATAAAATATCTCCATTTATAGCTAATATCTTTTACGTTACTCAGTGATTTCTTTTTACTTTCCCAAATTGTTATCTATTAAGGGATTTCTCTTTTGTTCCATGCTGCAAGGCATAGCTATTAATGAGGCTGCCAGAATCACCTTCTTTCCAAGATTTATTCATTGTACCGAACACAAAGTCAAGAAGCAAAGTTATTGCAGCTTTTACTATGATAGACCCAGAGACACAAATGCATCAATATTTTGGTGGGGAACACAACATGTCATGAGAGCAGATCTTTAACGGTACAGCTCTCACTGTTTCCCTGAATTATGCCCTATGCATCTGTCAAACAAACTACAAACTCTATTTTGTCTCAGTGACCATATAGTCTAGTCTACTAACAGATATAATTATAAAACATTATGAAATAAGAGAGCTGGAATCCAGTGATTGCTGTTTACAATAGTGACATGCAAAGATGAAAGAATCAGGCCACAGAGGATTAAATTTAATGAAATTTGAACAATTTATGCTTTGATTCCTGAGAATCACAAAAATAACATACTTGGCACCATTTTACATGCTGCTGAAACAATAGACAGCTGGCTAAAGATGTTTTGTGTGGCTGCAAGGACTTCTCCATAATGTTCTGCAGCTGTGACATCACAATGAATTTGCAAAAATTTCTACATTTCTGTTTTTTTCAGTCAAGATGGGAAGCAGAGTGTGCATTAATGTGAAAAAATGAACTTTTTTGAATTTACCAAATGACTGCAATGAAACAAAGAGTGAAACATTTAAAGGGGTCTGAATACTTTCTGTACCCACTGTATGTTAGGACTGGCAGAACGCACCAAGTATAAGATGGAATAATATTAGGTGCGTTCGCAGTCCGGGGTCCGCCGTGCAGGTGAAAGCCTGCTGCTAGTAAATGGCAGCACTATATGGCGGTGGAAGCGAACCCTGTTAAGCCACAGGACCACAATACCGCACTAGAGTGCAAGTTCAGCGTCAGCGAACTCAGTCCCAAGACTCGGGGTTGAAGTCCGTACAGACTAATTGCGCACAACACCGCAACTGGGTGTATTAGGTAACTAATAGAAATAGTTTTAGAGCACAGAAGTGCGAACTGTGCCGTGCTGGCAGACATCACCAAGCACAAGGACGTGGGTTAGGAAGTGCACTACTGGCACGTGGCGCCGCACTGGCGGTCACAGGAATGGACGCTGATTCGTGTGTAACACGTTGCGAGGATAGTCGGTCGCTAGATAGCAGCCATACACCTTACGCGAGCAGTCATTCAATAGGGAGAGTTATTTAAAGGATGACTTGCACTCATCAACATACACACATATACAATTGTACACTAGCGCATGGCCGTGCGGTCATGCGAAGCTTATATAGCTGCAGTACGTATAGGACCTTCCAAAAAAGGACCAATAGGAAGCTGCCACAGAAGTTTAGCACCTTCAGGACCTTCCAGGAGGACCAATGGGAACCGCTGCAGCATCTGAGCATGTGACCCTCGATCTCCAACGGGAGATCTCACCCTGGGCATGCTCAGAAGGGAAAAAGCAGGACTTAGTCCCAAAAACGTCCGCTCACCGCTGCCCAGCACTGGCTTTAATGGCAAAAGCTGGAAAAGCAACAGCAAGCCTAAGCACAGAGTGAGACTGAGCCAGACGCAAGGACTGATGTCTCTGCTGAGCAGGTTCCACTGCGGCAGGTGAAGAATGGGAGACCGCAGCAGAAATGGCCCGAGGCCCCCTGTGCAGAAGCGGGAACTCGACCCCTAACACTGTATATTATAAAGTGTGTGCTGGTCCCTGCACCAAAGTATTACCCCACAACAATTTTGATTATGAAATGAGTACTTTGCCTACATAAGACTACTAGGCCACAACAATTTTGATTATGAAATGAGTACTGGTGCCTACATAAGACTACTAGGCCACAACAATTTTGATTATGAAATGAGGCCTGGTGCCTGCATCAGAGTACAAGGCCAAATTATTTTGATTATGAAGTGAAGATTGGTGCCTGCACTAGATTATTATCCAAAACAATCTTGATTAGGAAAATGTTTTCTGGTGCCTGCATCACAGTACTAACACTAAGTATTTATATTATGAAATGTGGGCTGGTGCCTGCACCAGAGTATTATGTCAAATTATTTGGATTATGTAATGAAGCCTGGTGTTAGGTTTGGCGGAACGCACCGAATATATTTATTAGATGGGATTGGTGCGCTCGCAACCCGGGATCCACCGTGCAGGAAAGAAACTGCTGCTAAATAAATGGCGGCACTGTATGGCGGTAAGAACCAGCTCTGTTAGCTTCACAGAGCAGCCAAGAAAGCAAAACTCTGTGCCCTGTTAAACTTTCACAGAGGCACAGGCTAACTACCCAAACGAGAGCAGTCAGTGGTCATGCATGCACGCAAAACTCCTCACCGGAGATGCCAGCATTCTAGGGGCTTATTTCAGCCAGGTCCCTGAATACACACACAAACAGAATCTCCTCGCCGGAGGTGCCAGCATTCTAGGGGCTTATTTCAGCCAGGTCCCTGAACACATACAAACACATGACCACTCTGGCGCAAAGCACATAACATAGAAAGATACTAGCGCATGGCCGTGCGGCCATGCAAGCCTTAAATAGTTGCAGCACGTATAGGACCTTCCTAGAAGGACCAATGGAAGTTGCTGCAGTACTGAGCATGTGACCCTGGATCTCCACTGAGAGATCTTGCCCTGGGCATGCTGAGTGTGTGCAAAGCAGGACTTAGTCCTAGCACCTACAGGACCTTCAAAGAAGGACCAATGGAAGTTGCTGCAGTACCTGAGCATGTGACCCTTGATCTCCACTGAGACATCTTACCCTGGGCATGCTCAGTGTGTGCAAAGCAGGACTTAGTCCCAGAGAAGCCTGCTTGCCGCAGATCAGTGCAGGGTACAATAGCAGAGCCCGGAGAGGCAGCAGTAACCCTTTGCACAGTATCAGCCCCAGCGAGACGCTGGGACTGTCGTCTCCGCTGAGCAGGCTCCACTGCAGCCGATGCAGAATGGGAGACCACAGCAGACACAGATCGAGATTCCCCCTGTGCAGCAGAGGAAACTCGACTCCTAACATTACCCCCTCTCCTTGAGCCTCGTTACGCTCAAAAGCTGCAATGAGCAGCGGAGCCCGAATGTGCTCCACTGGCTCCCAGGTTCTATCCTCTGGACCGAGACCCTTCCAGTCCACCAGATAAAATTTCTTGCCACATACCACCTTGCACCCCACAATAGCATTCACCTCAAACTCATCCGTGGATGAACCCGATGTCCCGGCAGATGACTCAGAAAACCGGGACAAATGAACGGGCTTTAAGAGGGAAACATGAAAAGTATTGGTGATACCAAGGTGTGGAGGAATAGCCAAATGGTAGACCGCATCATTGACCTCTTCCAGAACCTTGAATGGGCCAATGTAGCGAGGAGCAAACTTAGTGGACTCAACTCGCAGCCTGATGTTATAGGCGGAGAGCCACACTAAGTCGCCAGGAGCGGGGCACCGGTGTGTATCAGCCGAAACCCTCATTCTCTCCTTGGAGGCCCGGATGGCATCCTGTGTGCGGTCCCAGATGTCACGTGCCTCCACCGCCCAGTCTGCCACCCTAGAATCGGTGGATGATACGGGCATGAGCAAAGGGACATGCGGATGCTGGCCATAATTAAGGAGAAAAGGAGTCTGACCAGTGGAATCGGCTATGGCGTTGTTCAAGGCAAATTCCGCCCAAGGTAGCAAAGATGCCCAGTCATCCTGCCTAGCAGAGACAAAATGTCGCAAGTATGTCACCAGAGTCTGGTTGGTCCTCTCCACCAACCCATTTGTCTCGGGATGGTATGCAGAGGAGAGATTCAATTCTATGCTGAGTAAACGGCAGAGCTCTCTCCAAAACCGAGACGTGAACTGGGGACCCCGATCGCTGACAACCCAGCAGGCAATTGCCAAGGAGACAGATTCTGGGCGCAGGAATATAGTCCCCGACATCACGGGCCATATGCGGCCACCAATACATTCTCGCCAAAAGCTCGGATGTCCTTTTGGTCACAAAATGCCCACCCATTCTGGACGAGTGAGCCCAAGAGAGAACCTCTGGTCGTAAATTCGCTGGCACGAAAGTCTTGCCCGGGGGCACAGACTCTAGCGAAACTGGAGCTACAGTTCTCAGGCTCACAGAAGGGACAATAAGCCGAGGTTCCTCCTCCTCCTCCTCAGGTGACACTACGGAGCAGGAGAGAGCGTCGGCGCAAATGTTCTTCTCCCTGGAGAGAAAATTAAGAGTAAAATGAAACCAGGAGAAGAACAGGGACCATCTAGCCTGGCGAGAATTCAGCTGCTGGGCCATCTGTAAATATACCAAGTTTTTGTGGTCAGTGAAAACCTAGAAGGGAAAGTGAGATCCCTCCAAGAGATGTCTCCATTCTGAAAAAGCCACCTTCATGGCTAGCAACTCCCTGTCCCCGATGGAATAATTCCTCTCCGCCGGTGTGAAGGTCTTAGAGAAGAAGAAGCAAGGATGCTTCCGACCTTGAGCATCCTTTTGGAAAAGGACTGCTCCAGCACCAACGGTTGAGGCATCCACCTCCATGATAAATGGCTTATCTACATCGGGGCGATGTAGAATGGGAGCGCTAGCAAAGTGTGATTTAACCGAAAGGAAGGCCTTGGAGACATCCTCTGACCACAACTTTGGATTTGCTCCCTTCTTGATGAGGGCAACCAAGGGAGCTACCAAAGTTGAGAAGTGTGGAATGAACTGACGATAGTAGTTAATGAACCCTATCAAGCGCTGCACCACTTTAAGTGAATGGGTTTTTTGCCAGTCCATCACAGCCTGTAGCTTGGCAGGATCCATAGCCAAACCCTGGGCAGAGATGATATAACCAAGGAAAGGCAAGTCCTGGGTTTAAATCCCACCAAGGACAACATCTGCAAGGAGTCTGTATGTTCTCCTGTTGTTTGTGTGGTTTCCTCCAGGTTCTCTGGTTTCCTCCCACATTCCATGGCTATAAGAGCGAAGCATAATAAATAAATAAAATAAATACAAGTTGCTGAGGCATGATTACTATAAAGCAAAAAGGTGACTGTTGTACAGGCATACTTTAAAGTGATCACTTTGAAAACAAAATGGCAGAATGTTTTAGAACTTCTGAAAGAGTCAATATTGGTGCTTTATCTTGATAGATAGTGTTCTCAGCTCAGTGAAACTTCTGCCGAGTGGATGACTGGTGAATGCACAGCTGAGAAGAAGACCCATCTCCATACTCTGCACCATCAATAATCCTCCACCTGTGCCAGACTCAGAAGAGAGGACACCTAATATGTGGTCATAAATAAGGTTAAAACAAAGCAAAATCATGCACGTAAAAACACTTTATTTAGCAAAAAGTTGCTTACATGGTGGCACTGTAGAAGACAAGAGCCCACACCGTAATAAAAATGAATATAATAAATGCACATTATATTAGACAATGATATGAATAATTACAACACTGGACCACAGGAAGGAAGGATGCATCTGAAGGGAAAGAGGTAACACAGAGCCCAAAGCAGAGAATATATAAATACATATATACAACATTCGATTTGTATCCAAGAAGATGACAGATGACACTGAGCACTAGTTCGCTGTTGGGATAGACCAGTAACAGTATGAATACAAAAAAAAAATAGTGCTATTGGCTGATGTACTGGAAACAAAAATACTATAGAACTCTACAAGTGGAAATCAAGTGCCAAAATGTAGTGAGTCATTCAACCCTTTAACTGTATAAACCAAATGAAAGAAACAAATCAAACACGTGACCCTTCAGGTTTTTGATGATTAGTGCAAAAGCGATAATAAAGTAGGAACATGAGGAAATTTTAACTTAGTAGTTTCCTCTTGCCTTTGCTACCTAACAGTGGAACAAATATTATCACCTTTTTAGCTGTAAATTTGTTTAAAACCAACTGATAAGACAAATGTAACTGATTTTACCAATGGCGAAAAAGAAAAACATAACTGTCATTTTAGGTAAAAAAAACTAGGTGGTTAATGTGATACATTTAGCGCATGATGAATAGACACAAAAAACCCACAGAATTTGCTGAAAAAAGTGGAGAAAAAGCAATAGTCAGTGATCCCTGGTGTCATGTATCTATACACCCTCTCTTGTATTAAGAATCATGAGAATGGTTTAAAAATGGGTTTGTAATGTAAAACTATCTTTAAGCCAATCATGTACATGTACAGGAATAAAGCAAATAATCCAAAGTTGTAATAATAATTTGCAAAAAAACAGTCTTAGCTTTCATTTATTATATTTTAGGCCAGGTATGTTTCCCATAGTTGACAAACTTTACATTTACCATTACTGTTTCTGTGGAATAATTTTCATACAATTTGTACTGAAGATGAAATTAAAATACATTTCTTACTGCTTTTCGGAAACTGTAATAAACATGAAATGAATGACATTTCCAGAGTTAGCCACTTATAAAAAGTCAATTTAATGTTACAACACTAAGTCAGCAGCAACATTTATTGCAATTTGCATAATTATATACTGATTTTACATCCATATAGCTCAGTTTATACATCCCATGAAATATATTAAGCAAGAAAATATTTGATTTTTAAAACATATTCATTCTTTGATACATTAAAGTAGATGAGAAATGTTACTATTTTCCTTAGTATAGAAAAAATAGGAGACAAAAAAGCGCAAATAGGGTCTTATCCCCAGGATTGCTTCTAATCAGTTATGAGAGAACTGCTCACCTGGTGGTACACAGTACAGGCGTGTAGTTTGTCAGCTGCTGCAGATCCACAGGTCAGCGCTGCGACCACTTAGAACCGATAAAATAGATGAAATGTGGATTAAATCCGCGCTGCTGCAACAAATAATGGATCCAAATATAATTGTAAGGTGTTTGGGTGGTTTATTCAACTATTTTCCTTGAATTTCTATCAAAATTACAAACACAGTGTAAATAAATTCACATTTTCTTCTTTTTCATTCCTTTCTCACATTTTTTTGCATTGTTAGTCAATGTAATTTTTTTCTTTGATATTGTATGATAAATTGCCTTTTCCTCTTTTTTCTTTAATGTAAATAACAATAAAATGTCCAGCCTAAAAACAATATAATTTAATGTCATTTCAATGTGATTCAGTTTCTAATTAATGTTTTAGTGCTTAATTTTTTATGTATTACATCACATCTGGTTTATGTTCACCTATTTTCAGGTGTCTTATTATTATAATTCCAAATAATTGCATCTACCAATATTCATGCCAAGCATTGTTTTATATTGTGAAATACTCTAAATAATCCCCCATAAAAGATGGGCTCATGACACAATGAACATACCTTCCTTGAAAACAACAATCTGGTATGTCTGTCTTCTTGTTTAGTCTTCAATAAGATTGTGTACTTAGGTCTATCAATTCTACCTGAGAGAGAACATCTTATCTCCTTGGAGGCCCCAGTGAGATCCTTATTTTCCTCTTTGAGTTTGATCCTGGATTGAATGACTAACTGCCCTTCATCTCTAACAAAAAAAGAAAATCCCTGGGGTAAATGAGCCTTTGACACTCAAATCTTTTCTCTCTGAGAGAGGAGCCTTTCTTGGCTTAAGGTACCGTCACACTAAACGATATCGCTAGCGATCCGTGACGTTGCAGCGTCCTGGCTAGCAATATCATTCAGTTTGACAGGCAGCAGCGATCAGAATCCTGCTGTGATGTCATTGGTCGCTGCAGAAAGTCCAGCACTTAATTTCATCGCTGGACTTCCTGCTGATATCGCTGAATCGCCGTGTGTGACGCCGATTCAGCGATGTCTTCGCTGGTAACCAGGGTAAACATCGGGTTACTAAGCGCAGGGCCGCACTTAGTAACCAGATGTTTACCCTGGTTACCAGCGTAAAAGTAAAAAAAAAAAAACACTACATACTTACCTTCCGCTGTCTGTCCCTCGGCGCTCTGCTTCTCTGCCCTGTGTAAGCACAGCGGCCGGAAAGCAGAGCGGTGACGTCACCGCTGTGCTTTCCGGCCACTGTGCTTGCACAGGGCAAAGAAGCAGAGTGCCGAGGGACAGACAGCGGAAGGTAAGTATGTAGTGTTTGCTTTTTACTTTTACACTGGTAACCAGGGTAAACATCGGGTTACTAAGCGCGGCCCTGCGCTTAGTAACCCGATGTTTACCCTGGTAACCGGCATAGTTGGTCGCTGGAGGGCTGTCTGTGTGACAGCTCTCCAGCGACCAAACAGCGACGCTGCAGCGATCCGGATCGTTGTCGGTATCGCCTCAGCGTCGCTTAGTGTGTCGGTACCTTTAGTCTTGCAGGAAGTAAAAGGGGAAAACCTCAGAAAAAAGATATATCTGTTATCTGTTTGTTTGCTGCTAATAATTGTTCTATTTGTCTGTCATTGTTTGCTAATTGTTGTTTATGCTATTTATTGATTTTCCATTCAGTTTTCTGTTGTTTTTGGTGTTGTGATATTGCTTTTGTTGCAAATATATTGTTTTGTAGTGTCAATGATGTATAACAGCTAAATACCTTGTGCTCAATGTATAGATAGTACTGTGCTTTGCTGTGACTAACGGGAGTTAATTTTTAAGAATGCTTCAACTCTCATGAGAATTACAGGGTGCGAAGGTCGGGGTCTGGCAATACAGAGCGAGGAGCTTTAAGGGTGATTTATGTGTGGGTGTATAGCTATTTCACAGTACCACCAAGAATTGATGAACATTCTCTGGAAGATATAGTGAATCAAATGATATCTTCCACAAATGGAAATTATATGCTAATATGTGCTAAGGCATTGAAGTGTTTTAGGGTACAGTTGTGCAGTGTATATGTATGAGTGTAATTAAGAAGGTGTCAAGGTTAATGATTAAAATGTATTCCATATGTGTGAAAATTGTGTCTGTTCTGTTACCCTGGTTAAGAAAAATAGAGCGACAGGGGAGCTGCTGGAAATAATCAATCTGACACATGTAATTCCACATCAGTTTAAGAGGGGTGTCAGTAGTATAGGGGGTCTTCTTGTCATATTGTCCCACACCCACATTCATTAGGGGAAATCTGGGAGGGTACTAAATGGTATATGCCACAGTGCAAGAATCATATTGTGCATAATTTTTGTTTTACTGATTCTGTTATACATTCTGGCATATGTATTGTTTATATTGATCAACCAGATGGTGAGGACTCAGATTTAGATGTATGAAGAATACGTACCAATTGTTTTGGGAGCTATTTTGTTTATAGTAGTGTAGATCTACTGTATTTGCTCAATCTCATTTGATCAATCTCATTTCGATCAATCTCAGTCTGTGTTTAATCTAGAACTCCCCTCAACTTCATCTCCACCCTCCCCCGTGTACAGATTCACAAGTTAAGTTACTCAGTCTACAGAAAAGAGAGGGAACTTTGAGAGTTAAATTTGCAGCATCAGAGCCAGAAGATGTAGCAAAGTCCCTTTTTCGCTCACAAAAATGGATTGGTGATAACTAGGGTTGAGCGAAACGGGTCGGCCAGATTCAGAAGTCGCCGACTTTTGGCAAAGTCGGGTTTCATGAATCCCGACCCGACCCCTGTGTGGGGTCGGCCATGAGGTCGGCGATCTTCTGATCTGGAATCGGAATTCCGATACCGAGTTCCGATATGTTTAAGATATCGGGAATCAGTATCAGAATTCATATTTAAGTGTAAAATAAAGAATAAAAATAAAAAAAATTGATATACTCACCCTCGGACGCGCCCTGGTTCTCAGCGGTAGCCTTCCTTCCTAAGAATGAGCGCCTGAAGGGCCTTCGATGACGTCGCGGCTTGTGATTGGTCGCGTGAGCGGTCACATGAGTGGTCACGCAACCAATCACAAGCCGCGACGTCATCTAAGGTCCTTCAGGTGCTAATTCTTAGGAAGGAAGCATCCGAGGGCGCGTCCGAGGGTGAGTATATTCCTAATAGGTATATACTCACCCTCGGACGTGCCCTGGTTCTAACCCGCAGCCTTCCTTCCTAAGAATCAGCGCCTGAAGGACCTTAGATGACGTCGCGGCTTGTGATTGGTCACATGACGCCCATGTGATCGCTCACGCGACCAATCACAAGCCGCGACGTCATCGAAGGTCATTCAGGCGCTCATTCTTAGGAAGGAAGGCTGCCGGTGAGAACCAGGGCGCGTCTGAGGGTAAGTATATCAATATTTTATATTTTGATTCTTTATTTTACACTTAAATATGGATCCCAGGGCCTGAAGAAGAGTTTCCTCTCCTTCAGACCCTGGGAACCATTAGAAACCCAATGCACTGCATTGGGTTTCGTGTTTCGGCCGACCCCGACTTTTCTATAGGATCGGCCGATTTCACTCTACCCGACTTTTAAAAAAGTCGGGTTTCGTGAAACCTGACCCGATCCTATAAAAAGAAAAGTCGCTCAACCCTAGTGATAACGGTTATCAGTAGGGTTGAGCGACTTTTGTTTTTATAGGATCGGGTCGGATTTCACGAAACCCGACTTTTTCAAATGTCGGGTCGAGTGAAATCGGCCGATCCTATAGAAAAGTCGGGGTCGGGGTCGTCCGAAACACGAAACCCAATGCAGTGCATTGGATTTCTAATGGTTCCCAGGGTCTGAAGGAGAGGAAACTCTCCTTCAGGCCCTGCGATCCATATTAATGTGTAAAAGAAAGAATAAAAATAAAAAATATTGCTATACTCACCCTCGGACGCGCCCTGGTTGTAACCGGGAGCCTTCCTTCCTAAGAATCAGCGCTTGTAGGACCTTTCGATGACGTTGCGGCTTGTGATTGGTCGCGTGAGCGGTCACATGGGCGTCACGCGACCAATCAGAAGCCGTGACGTCATCGAAAGGTCCTTCAAGCGCTGATTCTTAGGAAGGAAGGCTGCGGGTTACAACCAGGGCACGTCCTAGGGTGAGTATATACCTATTAGGAATATACTCACCCTCGGACGCGCCCTGGTTGTAACCCGCAGCCTTCCTTCCTAAGAATCAGCGCTTGAAGGACCTTTCGATGACGTCACGGCTTCTGATTGGTCGCGTGAGCGGTCACATGGGCGTCACGCGACCAATCAGAAGCCGTGACGTCATCGAAAGGTCCTTCAAGCGCTGATTCTTAGTAAGGAAGGCTCCCGGTTACAAACAGGGCACGTCCGAGGGTGAGTATAGCAATATTTTTTATTTTTATTCTTTATTTTACACTTAAATCTGAATTCCGATACCAATTCCCGATATCTTAAACATATCGGGAATCGGTATCGGAATTCCGATTCCAGATTCAGAAGATCGCCGACTGTTGTGAATTCTGTGGCTGAGTTCACTTCTGTGGTCACAAGTGGTATTGCAGTCTCTGGGCTTCCTCCCTCAGGTGTTTTGGTGAGCTCGTTGGCTGCCTTGCTATTTAGCTCCACCTGAGTCTGTCTTCCTTGCTCCTTGTCAATGTTCCAGTGTTGGATCTGAGCTACTGCATCTTTCCTTGGGCCTGCTGCTCTGCTAGATAAGTGCTTCTAGTTTGTTTTCTGTTTTTTCTGTCCAGCTTGTTATTATCTTTTGCTGGAAGCTCTGAGAAGCAAAGGGGTGCACCGCCGTGCTGTTAGTTCGGCACGGTGGGTCTTTTTGCCCCTTTGCGTGGTTTTCGTTTTAGGGTTTTTTGTAGACTGCATAGTTCTCTTTGCTATCCTCGCTCTGTCTAGAATATCGGGCCTCACTTTGCTGAATCTATTTCATTCCTACGTTTGTCTTTTCATCTTGCTAACAGTCATTATATGTGGGGGCTGCCTATTCCTTTGGGGTATTTCTCTGAGGTAAGTCAGGCTTGTATTTCTATCTTCAGGCTAGTCAGCTCCTCAGGCAGTGCCGAGTTGCATAGGTAGTTGATAGGCGCAATCCACTGCTGCTTCCAGTTGTGTGAGGATAGATCAGGTACTGCAGTCTACAGAGATTCCACGTCTCAGAGCTCGTCCTATTGTTTTGGGTTTTTGCCAGATCTCTGTATGTGCGCTGATTACTGCACGCTGTGTTGCCTGATTGCCAGCCATAACAGCCGACTTCATGGCCGACCCCACACACGGGTCGGGTCGGGTTTCATGAAACCCGACTTTGCCAAAAGTCATCGACTTCTGAAAATGGCCAACCCGTTTTGCTCAACCCTAGTTATCAGTCAGAGGGTAAGAAAAAAACCCTATGTGAAAGTTGCCTTTTTTAACAAGCGAGTAATAACATCCACAGAACAGGCTGTCAATTTTCCAGTAATACAAATAACAAAAGACTAACAGTCACTTCCAAACAGAAAACAGTTGTGTACAGGTGCAAACTAAGACCAACAAATAAAGGTTGCACATTAGCATAAAAGCATGAAAATACAGTTGTACTTAAACACTAAATCATGAAATATGGGAAGTTTAAATCGCTTTACTGCTCTAGAAAATAGGAAAAAATCCTTAGTGCATAAATTGGCCAATTCCAGCAGCCGTGATAAGGTAATTTTCTTTGATTTCCCAGTAATGATACAGAACACTAATAGTGCTGGTGAGGAGGAGGATGCAAAAACCGATATTATTATGTGTTATAAGCCATGGAGTCAATCGAACAATTAACCATGGATAACACACTTTCAGATGCGTAAAAAATCCCATATGACATTATTTAGCACTGAGCGTAATACTAGAAAATTATGTTGCAACATGGAGTGATCTGTTGCCTCTATGCAGCATTTGTGCAGGAGTTCTATTTGTTGCAAAAATAAGAGAAGTTCCAACATGGGACAAGATTACAGAGATAACCCAGAACCCAAGAACTATGGAAACTGGACAGCAGTTCATGCCTCGATTTAACATATTAACCCATTATCTACCAATGTCCTCTTTTTGGGACGCCTAATCTTTAGCTTCTAGCAACTAAGATTTTATAATTTTTATAATTAGGTCCAATTTTTTGTGTTGTGTTTGTAAAATGAATGTTTTCAAAATAGGAAATCATGTCATTGTCATTTTTAATTGACTATTGGGACGCCCTTTTCTGCAAAATCCGTACTTGAAAAAATTTTACAAATTATTTTTCTGATTCAATAGAACCCAAATCATTAAAAATCTGTCATTAAAAAAAAATGAAAATTACTAATTTGGCAAGTATTGGGTTAACAAAGATATTTACAGAAGAATTGTCCTCTGAGCTACCAGAAGTCTTCCAGGAAGCAAAAGAAACCGTAGACTTGTTCTATGCTAGATGTGCCAGTGTATTCAGTGTATACAGACCATGAGTATAATATACAAAATCCAAGAGAAGCCTGATTATTATAAAATCAATTTACTACTTGGTTTAGGGAAGACCTAAGAATAGAAGTAATGAGAGTGCACCCAATGTGTACAGTGGGGAAAATAAGTTACTGTATTGATACACTTCCGATTTTCCAAGTTTTCTCACCTACAAAGAATGGAGAGGTCTGTGATTTTTATCGTTGGTACATTTCAACTGTGAGAGACAAAGTCTAAAAATAAAAAACAGAAAAATGACATTATACAATTTTTAAATAATTATAATTAAATTGTAGTTTATTGCATGAAATAAGTATTTGATCACCTACCAACCAGAAAGAATTCTGACTCTCACAGACCTGTTAGTTTAATTTAGGAAACCCTCATACTCTTCACTCATTACTTGTATTAATTGCTCCATGTAAGATTTTTTCTCATTGGGTAAGAATGATTCTGAGAAAGGTCAGGAATCAGCCCAGAACTACAATATGTTAAAACACAGACACACCCAAAATCACTGCCAATAAAATATACAGTTATATGAAAATGTTTGGGCACCCCTATTAATCTTAATCTTAATGTTTTATAAAAAAAAAATTTTTTTGCAACAGCTATTTCAGTTTCATATATCTAATAACTGTTGGACACAGTAATGTTTCTGCCTTGAAATGAGGTTTATTGTACTAACAGAAAATGTGCAATCTGCATTCAAACAAAATTTGACAGGTGCATAAGTATGGGCACCCCACCAGAAAAGTGACATTAATATTTAGTAGATCCTCCTTTTGTAAAAATAACAGCCTCTAGTCGCTTCCTGTAGCTTTTAATGAGTTCCTGGATCCTGGATGAAGGTATTTTTGACCATTCCTCTTTACGAAACAATTCCAGTTCAGTTACGTTTGATGGTCGCCGAGCATGGACAGCCCTCTTCAAATGATCCCACAGATGTTCAATGATATTCAGGTCTGGGGACTGGGATGGCCATTCCAGAACAGTTTTATTGTTCCTCTGCATGAATGCCTGAGTAGATTTGGAGCAGTGTTTTGGATCATTGTCTCGCTGAAAGATCCATCCCCTGCGTAACTTCAACTTTGTCACTGATTCATGAACATTATTGTCAAGAATCTGCTGATACTGAGCGGAATCCATGCGTCCCTCAACTTTAACAAGATTCCCGGTGCCGGCATTGGCCACACAGCCCCAAAGCATGATGGAACCTCCACCAAATTTTTCTGTGGGTAGCAAGTGTTTTTTCTTGGAATGCTGTGTTTGTTGTCCGCCATGCATAACGCCTTTTTGTATGACCAAACAACTCAATCTTGGTTTCATCAGTCCACAGTACCTTCTTCTAAAAATAAATTGGCTTCTCCAAATGTGCTTTTGAATACCTCAGCCGACTCTGTTTGTGGCGTGCTTGCAGAAACGGCTTCTTTTGCATCACTCCCATACAGCTTATCCTTGTGCAAAGTGCGTTGTATAGTGGACCGACGCACAGTGACACCATCTGCAGCAAGTTGATGCAGCAGCTCTCTGGAGGTGGTCTGAGAATTGTCCTTGACCATTCTTCTTCTCTGCCTTTATGATGTTTTCTTGGCCTGCCACTTCTGGCCATTAGACAGTTGCTTTGAGGAGCCCATGATGCCACTCTTCAGAGGAGATTCAAACAGGAGAACAACTTGCAAGTGACCACTTTAAGTAGCTTTTCTTATGATTGCATACACCTGGCTTTGAAGTTCAAAGCTCAAAGATGTTAGAAAACCAAAAAAAGTGCTTTAGTAAGTCAGTAAAAAGTAGGTAGGAGTATTTAAAACAAGAAAATGATAAGGGTGCCCATAATTATGCACCTGTCAAATTTTGTTTGAATGCAGATTGCACATTTTCTGTTAGTACAACAAACCTCATTTCAAGGCAGAAACATTACTGTGTCCAACAGTTATTAGATATATGAAACTGAAATAGCTGTTGCAAAAAAAACAATTTTTATAAAACATTAAGCTTAAGATTAATAGGGGTGCCCAAACTTTTTCATATAACTGTATATGATATAAAATATGCATAGAAAAATAGCACCGTGAATAGAGGACATGGTCAAAGACCTGAAGAGAGCTAGGACCACAGTCCCAATCATTACTGTTATTAACACACTGTGCCCTCATGGATTAAAATCCAGCATGGCACGCCAGGTCCACCTGCTCACACCAGCACATGACCAAGCCCATTTGAAGCTCACCAATGACTATCTCGATTATCCAGAGGAGGCATAGGAGAAGGTCATATGGTCATATAAAACCAAAATAGAACTTTTTGGTATCAACTCCACTCACTGTGTTTGGAGAAAGAAGAAGAATGAGTACAACTCTAAGAACACCATCCCAACCATGAAGTATTGTGGGGGAAAGATACGTTAGCGGCGCTTTTCTACAATGAGAACAGCTGCACCATATTGAAGGGTGGATAAATGGGGTCATGTATCATGAGAATTTGGTGAACAACCTCCTTCCCTAAGTAAACATTGAAGATGGGTCGTGGCTGGGTCTTTCAGCATGACAATGACCTTAAACACATAGCCAGGGCAACTAAAGAGTGGCTCCGTAAGAAGAATTTTAAGGTTCTGGGGTGGCCTAGTCAGTCTCCAGACCTGAACCCAATAAAAAGTATTTGAAGGGAGAATAAATTCAATGTTGCCCAGTGACAGCCTCAAAACCTGAAAAATATGAAGAAGATCCATATAGATGAATGGCCCAGAATCCTTGCTGCAATTTGTGCAAACTTGGTCAAGATGTACAGGAAATGTCTGACCTCAGTAATTGCAAACAAAGCTTTTTGTACCAGAAAGAAGGTTTAGTTTTTCCATTTTTTCAAATACTTAGTTCATGCAATAAAATGTAAATTAATTATCTAAAGATAGCAATGGATCTTTTTAAGATTCTATCTCTCACAGTTGAAGTGTACCTAAAATAAATATTACAGACCTCTCCATTCTTTGTAGGTGGGAAAACTTGCAAAATTGCAGAGTTGCAAATACTTATTTTCCCCACTGTATGTATTCTTCATTGGAAGGGCCTGTAATGAGGGGAAGAAAAGAAAGATTTAAAACACTCCAGGAACCAGTCGCCATTATGGTAAACATCCCTCCTCAATCTTTGAGTAAAGCAATCTGCAAATCTGGGAGGAGGGGGAATAAGAACAAGGGTGGAGTAATTGATTAAGAAGAATGTAAAAAGAAAAGGCTTTGTTTTGGATGCAGAGGAAAGGGACACATAAAAAAAACTGTTCCCACAGGGGGAAAAACAGAGTAAACACACTGTTAGGACTGGCGGAACGCACCGAGTAAATAATGAGATGTTATTAGGTGCGTTCGCAGTCCAGGGTCCACCTGGCAAATGGCGGCACTATTTGGCGGTGGAAACAAACTCTGTTACGTCACAGAGCTGTAGTGCCGCACCAAGAGCACAAGCAAGAGGTCACAGAACTCAATTCCAAGACTCGGGATTGGGTTCTTCTAGACCACTTGCGCTCAACACCGCAACTGGGTGTCAGACTAAAGAAAAGTAATTTGAAGCACAAGAGTGCAAGCAGTGCCACACTGGCGGATGCCACTAACCACCCACACTAGGGGTGGAAAGCACTTTAATAACGCACAGCACCGCACTGGCAGTCACAGAAATAGACACTGTAACGTATACTTAGTGCTGAGATGTTGTAACGATTGCTTAATGCTGATAGCTCAGCCGGGCGCAAGATAGCATACATCCACCTTTTGCGAACAGTCATACAAAAGGGAGGGAATGTTTAAAGAATGACTTGCACTCATCAACACACACACGTTTTCAAATATACACAAGAAGATGGCCGTGCGGCCATGCAAACCATTTATAGCTGCATAAAGTACAGGACCTTCCCAGAGGAACCAATGGGAGGCTGCCACAGAAATTGAGCACCTTTAGGACCTTCCTAGAAGACCAATGGGATTTGCTGCAGTAACTAATCATCTGACCCTTGATCTCCAATGGGAGATCTTGCCCTGGGCATACTCAGAAGGGAAAAAGCAGGACTTAGTCCCCAAAACGTCTGCTCACCGCTGCCCAGTACTGGCTACAATGACAGACTAAGCAAGACGTAGGGTCTGATGTCTCCGCTGAGCAGCCTCCACTGCGGCAGGAGAAGAATGGGAGACCGCAGCGGAGATGGACCAAGATTCCCCCTGTGCAGAGGTGGGAACTCGACCCCAACACACACTTAACAGTAGTAGCAGTGAGGAAGACTCAGAGAATAGCTCAGATTAGAAAACTGGCAGCCCCCAGCAACATTATGTAGTTGTAATTCCCTCACATGATGGTCCTGTAGCTTTAAACACAATTATAATTTCATACTGGGAAACAGATAGATTGTTTGAAATGGGGGCGAGCCATATTATAATAAGGAAAAAGGATGCACCATAGCAATTCATTACCGGGAAAGCAATAATGGGGTTGGAGGCAGATAGAACACTTGATCCCTTGAAGGAAGTAGAACCAATAAATGTGAGAATAGCACACACCACTCACTTATGTATTCAAATGCTTGTTTCCAACAATTGTCCTGTAACCTTAAAAGGTGCCGATATGCTAAATGCTGTGCATGCAGTTATTAGTTGTGGAGAAGAAAAGAATTGCTGTTACAGGACTGTTATCTGAGTCAACACTTACTACTTTGATGTCTTTAGTTCAGCTGGATGAGGAAACTGAATACTCATCTTGATGGCAGCAAACAGAAAATGTTTCAGGAAATGTCAACTACATTATGGGTGAAGGATAAAACAGATGTAGTTTGTTAAACGTAACCTAGGTCGATCAATTCTACCTCAGAGAGAACATTTTGTCTCTGACACTTATAACAGAGACTCTAACAGTTTGAGCCAGTGTTCTGCAAAGAGTGGTCTACCTGATAAAAATGGATAAAAGGGATAATTTTTAGACTACATTTTTAGTTTTAAATATTTTCAATAGATCAAAAATCTTTCAGTGCAATGTGCTATCAAATTGGAGTTTGATTACTAATTTATTATCATTTGTTTATGTGTTGAGGTCACTTTGACATTCTCAAAGCTGTGTTTTTTTAAAGAGTTTGAAAGCATTTAAATACACGACTAGGAGGCCTTATGGTGCTATACACATATTTTAAAGGAAATCTGTCAGCAGGTTTTTACTATTTAATCCAAGACCAGCTTGATTCAGAGGCACTTGCTGGACTAAATAATATAGTTTAAATAAAATCAGTATTTTTGCAGCAGGAGATAATCTCTACATGACTGCTTTATGCCATGTAGTCATTCTATTTTATATATCACTGTCAGCCTTCTGCCAATGCATAGTGTACACGGAAACCTGCCAGTCAGTTGTATGTGTAGGGTTATAAAGCGCTTAGTATTCAGAGAACTGCTGGATTTGCAACAGAAAAATGTGATTTTATTAACCCCTTCCTGACCTGTGACACAGCGTATGCGTCATGAAAGTCGGTGCCAATCCGACCTGTGACGCATATGCTGTGTCACAGAATGATCGCGTCCCTGCAGATCCGGTGAAAGGGTTAACTCCCATTTCACCCGATCTGCAGGGACAGGGGGAGTGGTAGTTTAGCCCAGGGGGGGTGGCTTCACCCCCCCCCCCCCCCCCCCGTGGCTACGATCGCTCTGATTGGCTGTTGAAAGTGAAACTGCCAATCAGAGCGATTTGTAATATTTCACCTATTATAACTGGTGAAATATTACAATCCAGCCATGGCCGATGCTGCAATATCATCGGCCATGGCTGGAAACACTGATGTGCCCCCACCCCACCGATCACCCCCCCAGCCCTCCGATCTGTCCTTTACACTGCTCCGCTCCCCTCCGTCCTCCTGTCCGCTCTCCCCGGTGCTCTCGTCCGTTCACCCCCATGCTGCAATCACCCCCCCATGCTCCAACCACCCCCCCTGCACTCCGATCCACCCCCCCTGCAGTCCGATCCACCCCCCGATGCTCCAATGCACCCACCCGTGCTCCGATCCACCCCCCATGCTCCGATCCACCCCCCCGTGCTCCGATTTACCCCCCCATGCTCTGATCTACCCCCCCATGCTCCCCCCTCACCCCATCATACTTACCGAGCCTCCCGTGGTCCGTCCGTCTTCTTTCCTGGGCGCCGCCATCTTCCAAAATGGCGGGCGCATGCGCAGTGCGCCCGCCGAATCTGCCAGCCAGCAGATTCCTTTCAAGTGCATTTTGATCACTGCGATAAAACCTATCGCAGTGATCAAAATAAATAAAATACTGAATGACCCCCCCCCCCCCTTTGTCACCCCCATAGGTAGGGACAATAATAAAATAAAGATTTTTTTTTTCTTCCACTAAGGTTGGGGTAAGAACTAGGGTTAGGGGTAGGGTTAGGGGTAGGGGTAGGATTAGGGGTAGGGTTAGGGGTAGGGTTTCGGTATGTGCACAGGTGTTCTGGTCCTCTGCGGATTTTTCCGCTGCGGATTTAATAAATCCGCAGTGCTAAACCACTGCGGATTTATGACAGATTTACCGCGGTTTTTCTGCGCATTTCACTGCAGTTTTACAACTGCGATTTTCTATTGGAGCAGTTGTAAAACCGCTGTGGAACCCGCAGAAAGAAGCGACATGCTGCGGAATGTAAACCGCTGCGTTTCCGTGCAGTTTTTCTGCAGCATGTGTACAGCGATTTTTGTTTTCCATAGGTTTACATTGAACTGTAAACTCATGGGAAACTGCTGCGGATCCGCAGCGTTTTCCGCAGCGTGTGCACATACCTTTAGAATTAGGCTATGTGCACATGGTGAATACAAAACTCCCAAATACATACTGTGAGCGCACGGGGTCTGGCAGTTAATACGCCAAAAGACCCCGACCTCACCAAATCAGCTCAAAACAAACCATGCCAAAAGGAGAGCAATTCAGAGCAATGATTTATAAAACAAACTTTAATTGTCATAAATAATACAAAAACATATATCAAAATATTACACTATCTAATGACTAGAGCACAGGATGAATGTCCCAGGAATGCTGGAAAAGCGCCCATCCCCCCGCTCCCCCAGATGTAAATACCCTTGTAATGGTATGCATAAGAAAAAGCACCTACACTATCCAACCAAAGTCACCCCAAAGCAGTGGGACTCTATAGTAATGCCATTAAGTATGGTGGTGGAAAAAGGGTGCTAGCACTTACCACTACACAGAGGTAGGGGGGGGCGGTCAGGCGATGGTCCCCAACGCACGTTTCGTGGCCACCAGTGCCACTTCCTCAGGGGGATAACCATGTACTGCCTAACAGGACCTTAAAATAGCCCTTGGCCCCGGTCACATGGTACACAGCAGCCAATCACAGTGGCGCCATCGGCACATGTGCATTGTGTCCGGCAAGTCCCAGCAGTGGAAATCAGCGTCAGACCAGGTGCGCACGCCCAGGACAAAGAAAAAAAAAAAAAAAAAAGTCCGGAGCGCACACACCGAGCCCTAAGACGCCGGTCCACACAGGGACAGGACGAATCACAGCGCAATGCGCACGGCCACTGGTGAGGGAAAATACTAAAAGTGCACAATATAAGTATAAAAGCTACTCCCTCCACATCCACTACTCATAGCTGCTACCAATACAGGACAATTGGGGACCCATCAAAAATACAGCTCACAATAAAAACCGGTAAATGAACAAGTATACAAAGTGGAACTAAATCGTTTTCTATACATCGGCATCACATTATAGTGGAAAAAGTGCATCGCTTCAGTTTAACAGTCTTCATAGTAAGAATATTTGTCCCATTCTCTCTGAAGCAGATGTCTTGATGAGTCCACTTTGCCCCGGTTTGGATGGTATCCACGCTGGTTACTTAAATGGAGCCAAGGACATATTCAAAAGGCATACCTTAAGGCCACGGATCAATTATTATCACTAATAATGTAAATAAACCAGAGGTTAAAATCACAAACACAAACATAAAAACAAATGCTAAAACCAAAAAATCCCGAACCATACAGGGGTTAAGGACGCCCAGGGCTGGAAGGGTCATATATTTAAATACAAAAGGAGGCAGAGGATGACACCTTGGCACACACACAAATAAGGAATAAATAATAAGGAGTACAAAGGGTACCAGGGATTCCCAGCCAGTCTCCCATGCTGGTCCCTGCCTAGCCTAAAGCTGCTTAGCATTCTGACGAGGGCAGGCACATTCTGCTTAGTGTGGCCGTTAAGTACTCATAAGTAGGGAGCAAAGCTCAGAGCCTCATTCAGACCCGCTGGTGACATAGTACCAAGTCTAACTATCCACCTAGTTTCCTTTTGTGCTAGAAGTTTTTTATTGTCCCCACCCCGAATACCCAAGTGCAAGGCATCAATACCCCTCACCTTTAATAGATTTGCATTGCACTTATGGTGCCGCAAAAAATGTCGTGGAATGGGTTTCAGATCTGACGTGTCGGTCACTGTCTTGGCAGCACCAATGTCCCGGACATGCTCACGGACACGGACTCTCAGCTCCCGTGTGGTAAGACCTATGTAAATCATGGGACACGGGCATGTCGCATAGTAGATTATATTGGTTGTGCCGCATGAAATCCGTTCCCTGATGTCAAATTCTCTCGTTCCATCAGTAGAAGTGAAACTAGAGCATCGTAGGACATTGGTGCAGGCAAGACAGTGACCGCAGGGGAAACACCCCAAAGTGGGGCCCCTCGAACCAAATGGGTTACTCGGACTGGGGACATAGTGGCTACGCACCAGCAGGTCATTCAAATTTTTGCATCTCCTAGAGGTCATCTGAGGGTATGGGCCAAGGGAGGCCGCCAGAGAGGGCTCAGCCCCAAGAACTGACCAGTGCTTGGCAAGGATGGAGCGCATCCCATTCCACTCATGATTGTACGTAGAAATAAAGTGAATGGTGCCAGCCCCATCCCTGCCAATCTGCCGGTCACGTGGATGCAGTAGAGTCTCACGTGGGGTCTTTCTGGCACGATCATAACCATGTTTTATGGATCGCCGGCTATACCCCCGACTTTCTGGACGTCCGTCTTGAGATCGACAACCATCGTCGCATCCAGGCGGATGTCTTCAGGAAGTCGACCTCTGTTAACGCACTGTTGCATGCCTCATCGGCACATCATCCGTCCACGGTTAGGGCCGTCCCGATCGGACAATTCCTGAGGATGCGGCGAATCTGTTCCTCTGAGTCAAAGTTTGAGGCACAGGCCTCTGATCTCAGGGACCGATTTTTGGCTCGGGGGTATAGCCGGCGATCCATAAAACATGGTTATGATCGTGCCAGAAAGACCCCACGTGAGACTCTACTGCATCCACGTGACCGGCAGATTGGCAGGGATGGGGCTGGCACCATTCGCTTTATTTCTACGTACAATCATGAGTGGAATGGGATGCGCTCCATCCTTGCCAAGCACTGGTCAGTTCTTGGGGCTGAGCCCTCTCTGGCGGCCTCCCTTGGCCCATACCCTCAGATGACCTCTAGGAGATGCAAAAATTTGAATGACCTGCTGGTGCGTAGCCACTATGTCCCCAGTCCGAGTAACCCATTTGGTTCGAGGGGCCCCACTTTGGGGTGTTTCCCCTGCGGTCACTGTCTTGCCTGCACCAATGTCCTACGATGCTCTAGTTTCACTTCTACTGATGGAACGAGAGAATTTGACATCAGGGAACGGATTTCATGCGGCACAACCAATATAATCTACTATGCGACATGCCCGTGTCCCATGATTTACATAGGTCTTACCACACGGGAGCTGAGAGTCCGTGTCCGTGAGCATGTCCGGGACATTGGTGCTGCCAAGACAGTGACCGACACGTCAGATCTGAAACCCATTCCACGACATTTTTTGCGGCACCATAAGTGCAATGCAAATCTATTAAAGGTGAGGGGTATTGATGCCTTGCACTTGGGTATTCGGGGTGGGGACAATAAAAAACTTCTAGCACAAAAGGAAACTAGGTGGATAGTTAGACTTGGTACTATGTCACCAGCGGGTCTGAATGAGGCTCTGAGCTTTGCTCCCTACTTATGAGTACTTAACGGCCACACTAAGCAGAATGTGCCTGCCCTCGTCAGAATGCTAAGCAGCTTTAGGCTAGGCAGGGACCAGCATGGGAGACTGGCTGGGAATCCCTGGTACCCTTTGTACTCCTTATTATTTATTCCTTATTTTTGTGTGTGCCAAGGTGTCATCCTCTGCCTCCTTTTGTATTTAAATATATGACCCTTCCAGCCCTGGGCGTCCTTAACCCCTGTATGGTTCGGGATTTTTTGGTTTTAGCATTTGTTTTTATGTTTGTGTTTGTGATTTTAACCTCTGGTTTATTTACATTATTAGTGATAATAATTGATCCGTGGCCTTAAGGTATGCCTTTTGAATATGTCCTTGGCTCCATTTAAGTAACCAGCGTGGATACCATCCAAACCGGGGCAAAGTGGACTCATCAAGACATCTGCTTCAGAGAGAATGGGACAAATATTCTTACTATGAAGACTGTTAAACTGAAGCGATGCACTTTTTCCACTATAATGTGATGCCGATGTATAGAAAACGGTTTAGTTCCACTTTGTATACTTGTTCATTTACCGGTTTTTATTGTGAGCTGTATTTTTGATGGGTCCCCAATTGTCCTGTATTGGTAGCAGCTATGAGTAGTGGATGTGGAGGGAGTAGCTTTTATACTTATATTGTGCACTTTTAGTATTTTCCCTCACCAGTGGCCGTGCGCATTGCGCTGTGATTCGTCCTGTCCCTGTGTGGACCGGCGTCTTAGGGCTCGGTGTGTGCGCTCCGGACTTTTTTTTTTTTTTTTTTTTCTTTGTCCTGGGCGTGCGCACCTGGTCTGACGCTGATTTCCACTGCTGGGACTTGCCGGACACAATGCACATGTGCCGATGGCGCCACTGTGATTGGCTGCTGTGTACCATGTGACCGGGGCCAAGGGCTATTTTAAGGTCCTGTTAGGCAGTACATGGTTATCCCCCTGAGGAAGTGGCACTGGTGGCCACGAAACGTGCGTTGGGGACCATCGCCTGACCGCCCCCCCCACCTCTGTGTAGTGGTAAGTGCTAGCACCCTTTTTCCACCACCATACTTAATGGCATTACTATAGAGTCCCACTGCTTTGGGGTGACTTTGGTTGGATAGTGTAGGTGCTTTTTCTTATGCATACCATTACAAGGGTATTTACATCTGGGGGAGCGGGGGGATGGGCGCTTTTCCAGCATTCCTGGGACATTCATCCTGTGCTCTAGTCATTAGATAGTGTAATATTTTGATATATGTTTTTGTATTATTTATGACAATTAAAGTTTGTTTTATAAATCATTGCTCTGAATTGCTCTCCTTTTGGCATATGTGCACATGGTGCGGATTTGGCTGCGGATCCGCAGCAGTGTTCAATCAGGTTTACAGTACCAAGTATACCTATGGAAAACCAAATCCGCTGTGCCCATGGTGCGGAAAATACCGCGCGGAAACGCTGCGTTGTATTTTCCGCAGCATGTCAATTCTTTGTGCGGATTCCGCAGCGCTTTACACCTGTTCCTCAATAGGAATCCGCAGGTGAAATCCGCACAAAAAACACTGGAAATCCACGGTAAATCCGCAGGTAAAACGCAGTGCCTTTTACCCGCGGATTTTTCAAAAATGATGCTGAAAAATCTCACACGAATCCGCAATGTGGGCACATAGCCTTAGGGTTAGGGTTGGAATTAGGGTTAGGGGTGTGTTGGGGTTAGGGTTGTGGTTAGGGTTGTGATTAGAATTATGGCTACAGTTGGGATTAGGGTTAGGGGTGTGGGGCTTTTAGTGTTGGAGGTAGAATTGAGGGGTTTCCACTGTTTAGGCACATCAGGGGTCTCCAAACGCAACATGGCGCCACCATTGATTCCAGCCAATCTTGTATTCAAAAAGTAAAATGGTGCTCCCTCACTTCCGAGCCCCGACGTGTGCCCAAACAGTGGTTTACCCCCACATATGGGGTACCAGCATACTCAGGACAAACTGCGCAACAATTACTGGGGTCCAATTTCTCCTGTTACCCTTGTGAAAATAAAAAAATGCTTGCTAAAACATCATTTTTGAGGAAAGAAAAATGATTTTTTATTTTCACGGCTCTGCGTTGTAAACGTCTGTGAAGCACTTGGGGGTTCAAAGTGCTCACCACATATCTAGATAAGTTCCTTGGGGGGTCTAGTTTCTAAAATGGAGTCACTTGTGGGGGGTTTCTCCTGTTTAGGCAAACCAGGGGCTCTGCAAACGCAACGTGACACCCGCAGACCATTCCATCAAAGTCTGCATTTCAAAATGTCACTACTTCACTTCCGAGCCCCGGCATGTGCCCAAACAGTAGTTTACCCCCACATATGGGGTATCACCGTACTCAGGAGAAACTGGACAACAAATATTGGGGTCAAATTTCTCCTGTTACCCTTGGGAAAATTAAAAAATTCTGGGCTAAATATTTATTTTTGAGGAAAGAAAACATATTTATTATTTTCACGGCTCTGCGTTATAAACTTCTGTGAAGCACTTGGGGGTTCAAAGTGCTCACCACACATCTGGATAAGTTCCTTTCGGGGTCTAGTTTCCAAAATGGGGTCACTTGTGGGGGGTTTCTACTGTTTAGCCACATCAAGGGCTCTGCAAACGCAACGTGACGCCCGCAGAGCATTCCATCAAAGTCTGCATTTCAAAACGTCACTACTTCACTTCCGAGCCCCGGCATGTGCCCAAACAGTAGTTTACCCCCACATATGGGGTATAACCGTACTCGGGAGAAACTGGTCAACAACTTTTGGGGTCAAATTTCTCCTGTTACCCTTGGGAAAATAAAAAATTGCAGGCTAAAAGATCATTTTTGAGAAAATAATTTTTTATTTTATTTTCATGGCTCTGCGTTATAAACTTCTGTGAAGCAGCTGGGGGTTTAAAGTGCTCAATATGCATCTAGATAAGTTCCTTGGGGGGTCTAGTTTCCAAAATGGGGTCACTTGTGGGGGAGCTCCAATGTTTAGGCACACAGGGGCTCTCCAAACGCGACATGGTGTCCGCTAACAATTGGAGCTAATTTTCCATTCAAAAAGTCAAATGGCGCGCCTTCCCTTCCGAGCCCTGCCGTGTGCCCAAACAGTGGTTTACCCCCACATATGAGGTATCAGCGTACTCGGGAGAAATTGCCCAACAAATTTTAGGATCCATTTTATCCTTTTGCCCATGTGAAAATGAAAAAATTGAGGTGAAAAGAAATTTTTTGTGAAAAAAAGTACTTTTTCATTTTTACAGATCAATTTGTGAAGCACCTGAGGGTTTAAAGTGCTCACTAGGCATCTAGATAAGTTCCTTGGGGGGTCTAGTTTCCAAAATGGGGTCACTTGTGAGGGAGCTCCAATATTTAGGCACACAGGGGCTCTCCAAACGCGACATGGTGTCCGCTAATGATGGAGCTAATTTTCCATTCAAAAAGTCAAATGGCGCTCCTTCCCTTCCGAGCCTTACCATGTGCCCAAACAGTGGTTTACCCCCACATGTGAGGTATCGGTGTACTCAGGAGAAATTGCCCAACAAATTTTCGGATCCTTTTTATCCTGTTGCCCATGTGAAAATGAAAAAAATGAGGCTAAAAGAATTTTTTTGTGAAAAAAAAGACTTTTTCATTTTACGGATCAATTTGTGAAGCACCTGGGGGTTCAAAGTGCTCACTGTGCATCTATATAAGTTCCTTGGGGCGTCTAGTTTCCAAAATGGGGTCACTTGTGGGGGAGCTCCAATTTTTAGGCACACGGGGGCTCTCCAAACGTGACATGGTGTCCGCTAAAGAGTGGAGCCAATTTTTCATTCAAAAAGTCAAATGGCCCTCCTTCCCTTCCTAGCCCTGCCGTGCGCCCAAACAGTGGTTTACCCCTACATATGAGGTATCAGCGTACTCAGGACAAATTGGACAACAACTTTCGGGGTTCAGTTTCTCCTTCTACCATTGTGAAATCAAAAAAATTGTTGCTAAAAGATAATTTTTGTGACTAAAAAGTTAAATGTTCATTTTTTCCTTCCATGTTGCTTCTGCTGCTGTGAAGCACCTGAAGGGTTAATAAACTTCTTGAATGTGGTTTTGTGCACCTTGAGGGGTGCAGTATTTAGAATGGTGTCACTTTTGGGTATTTTCAGCCATATAGACCCCGTAAACTGACTTCAAATGTGAGGTGGTCCCTAAAAAAATGGTTTTGTAAATTTCGTTGTAAAAATGAGAAATCGCTGGTCAAATTTTAACCCTTATAACTTCCTAGCAAAAAAAAAATTTGTTTCCAAAATTGTGCTGATGTAAAGTAGACATGTGGGAAATGTTATTTATTAACTATTTTGTGTCACATAACTCTCTGGTTTAACAGAATAAAAATTCAAATTGTGAAAATTGCGAAATTTTCAAAATTTTCGCCAAATTTCCGTTTTTATCACAAATAAACGCATAATTTATTGACCTAAATTTACCACTAACATGAAGCCCAATATGTCACGAAAAAACATTCTCAGAACCGCTAGGATCCGTTGAAGCGTTCCTGAGTTATTACCTCATAAAGGGACACTGGTCAGAATTGCAAAAAACGGCCAGGTCATTAAGGTTAAAATAGGCTGGGCCATGAAGGGGTTAAATTTACAGGAAACCCTGTAAATAACATTGCTGGAATCTGGGTCTCTGCCTTTACATTATACTCTTCTCAAATTACATTACAAAACCTTGGTGACAGATTGCCTTTAAGGCAATTGGAAACCTTTTTGTAAATCTACAGAAAACAAGATTTTTGGAAAAATTAATTAAATCTGATTTTGAATCTTAATTAATTTTGATTGTCATTAGTACTAACTGCTGTATACCAATAACACACTACAAGACCCGCTCTATTAGAGATGTTTTGACCCTTGCCCCTCAAATCACAATTTGGTACCTGTGATCCCCTACATTTGCCATTTTTGCTGCTTTCAACACATTCAATTCAGGAATTGTTATCTTGCTATTTAATATATCTCACCCCTTGACTTTTACCTGTATCACTAGACTATCAGCATGTTTCACTAATGTGAACTGGTATACATCGAAATGAAACTTTTTGCTGTAACCGTTATATAAATTTATAATTTTATGAATTGTTCAATTGTAGAGATGAGTGAACCCGAACTGCAAAGCTTGGGGTCCGTACATGACTCTTAGTGTCTTGTGCTGAACTCCGAACATGGGCTTCTCCTGGAAGTCTGGTTTATAGTACGGGAGTTTGCGGAGCTTCAAAGTTCAGGTGACAATTTATTTTTAAGGGGCTCAAGTTGAAGTTCCACAAGTCTGCTCATCCCTTGTAACTTAGCATATTTTCAAAGTGTACAGTATTTTTAGGATAACACACATACATATTATGCAAATTGCCTCTTCTGAGAAAAAGAGGACTTAAACTCTATAGCGCCACCTGTTGGAAGTAGCGATCATACAAGTCACAATCAACCCTTTAACGAGTCGTGCAATATGACTTAGGATAAAAGCCAAATCAATATCTCAATTCGCAGACACGGTGTTTCGGGCTGTTGGCCCTCGTCAGTGCGAAGCGTGAGAACTGATTTGGCTAGGTGAGAGGCTCTGGACTGGGGTCTAAGGGGTATCGTTTCTCCTTATGGAGAGTGACATACCATCTTGGCATACATTATCTTGAGAGATCACATATGAATCAGTTATTAGGCAGGGGTCAAACTTGCTCAAAGTTATTCTTAAAGAGTAGATGATATCATTAGGGTTGAGCGAAACGGGTCGAAAATATTCAAGTCGCCGACTTTTGGCAAGGTCGGGTTTCATGAAACCCGACCCCTGTGTGGGGTCGGCCATGAAGTCGGCGATCTTTTGAATCTAGAATCGGAATTCCGATACCGATTCCCGATATGTTTAAGATATCGGGAATTGGTATCGGAATTCAGATTTAAGTGTAAAATAAAGAATTAAAATAAAAAATATCGCAATACTTACCCTCTGACGCGCCCTGGTACTAACCGGGAACCTTCCTTCCTTAGAATCAGCCTTCCAGGACCTTGCGGTGACGTCGCGGCTTGTGATTGGCAGCGCGGCCGCCCATGTGACCGCTCGCGCGACCAATCACAAGCCGCGATGTCACCGCAACGTCACCGAAGGTCCTGGAAGGGCTGATTGTTAGGAAGGAAGGCTGCTGGAAAGAAGCAGGGTGCGTCCGAGGGTGAGTATATACCTAATAGGGTGAGGGTGAGTATATACCTAATAGGAATATACTCACCCTCGGACGCGCCCTGCTTCTTTCCGGCAGCCTTCCTTCCTAAGAATCAGCCCTTCCAGGACCTTCGGTGACGTCGCAGTGACGTCGCGGCTTGTGATTGGTCGCGTGAGCGGTCACATGGGCGGCCGCGCGGCCAATCACAAGCCGCGACGTCACCGCGACGTCACCGCAAGGTCCTGGAAGGCTGATTCTAAGGAAGGAAGGTTCCTGGTTAGTACCAGGGCGCGTCAGAGGGTAAGTATTGCGATATTTTTTATTTTAATTCTTTATTTTACACTAAAATATGGATCGCAGGGCCTGATGGAGAGTTTCCGCTCCTTCAGACCCTGGGAACCATGGAAACCCAATGCACTGCATTGGGTTTCAGGTTTCGGCCGACCCTGACCCCGACTTTTTTATAGGATCGGCCGATTTCACTCGACCCGACTTTTGAAAAAGTCGGGTTTCGTGAAACCCGACCCGATCCTATAAAAGTAAAGGTCGCTCAACCCTAGATATCATAGAACAAGGTATCATGTACATAAAACTGATAAGACTTTTTATCATAGCATAAAATTATTATTGAAATATAACATTCGATACAAATAACTTTGTGACAAAATAATAATATGGGAAACATTAATTCTTGCATACGGAATCTATTTTACTATCCTTGTTTTTAGCTCTAGTCTTTGCTGATATCGCTCACTGTAAACCTTAAATGTCATTTAGGTCAAAGTAGCACAGGACACAATGCTTTGGAAATTCTTGTAACTGATAAAATATTGCATGCCTCTTAAGCATTGCAGGTATTCTATGGTTCCCACATCCCTCAGTATTTGCTAGCATCGAGATAAATCCATTTTAAGCTCTGTCTGGGATGAAAGCCAGAATGTTGCATGCTGAACATAATCAGCTGAACTCCCTGATCAGAAGTCACTCATTCTTTAGCTGAGGATGAAAACGTGCTAGTTCTGCATCAGAGCAATATGTTGTGTAATCTAGTGAGATTTGCACTAATGATGGTATATATAGACTCAAATAGTGAGTGATGTTAGCAAATGATGCAACAATGTTATTGAACTGTATTTTGAGTTCTACTGTAAAATTTTACTAATTTAATAATTATGTTTTAATAAAGCATTTTGGAGATGCTACTAATGAAAACAAAACTTCATTGAAAGCTGTGATTTACACTACCATTTGCAAAGGAGGAGATATAAGACCAGGCCATTCTCACTCATTTCAGGACAGATATTTTTTTTCTATTGGTACATTTACTTTTTAGACCTCCAACATGTATTTTCATTTTGATATTCAAATTATGTTAACATCTTATTTTGTGATATGTGAAACCTAATCTTTTTTATATCATTTTTAAATTTTTTCCTGATTTCAGGAGAAATTTAAAAATAAAAAAGAAGGATTTTTTTTTTCATTTTTGCACCTTTTTATGCTTTTTTGTGACTGGAACAGACCACTATAATACATTTTAAATTATATTACCCTTTATATCACAGTTAATACTCGTAGTGTGAGTCATTTGTTTTTGCTTTTATTTGTCACTGTTCTAGAAACAATGATACGGACTGGATTGGCTTTTTTCATCTCATCTTTTTTCCTGCTCTTTTTTCAATGTATTTATTTTTTCATTTAGTAAACTTTTTGTTCTTGTCATAAGGATGTAATCTTACTTTAGAGAGTAAACATTTATATTATTTTTATTGTTGATTTCTAGAGATGCGTAGATCTGACTAAATTAAAATTTGATAAATTGCATGGATTTTCCTGGGAATTTCACAATTTCTTGCCAACTGAATGTACTTTAGTATACTCTGAAGTTTCTCAAGACCCCAGAGCATATTAAACATAAAATGTGGAAAATATAAAAATATATATTTATACTCACCTTGCCACTCACCTCTCCTGCTCACTATTTCATATTTCAATGTCACCCATCTGGTTCTTGATGCATCTTTTTAGCACAGGCACTGAGTGCTCAACTCCCCGGCCAGTTGATACTAACTCTGTACTTCTTGCTCTGACTAAGTCAATGTCATTTCTGTGCAATCACAATGTCAGAAAATTAATATTGCAAAAAGGAATAGCACATGAAGAATAGGCATAAAACTGAATATTTTTGTATGGTTTTAATTTTCTGGAATGGAGTGGTAGTTCCAGCTCCTTAAAATTCAAAGTCTTTATTTTCCAAGTTAAAACTTCCTAATCATCAAAGAATCCTTGTACATCATGGATGCATAGGCAGCGAAAAAGAAAGGTATAAGCAACGCGTTTCGATCAACTAAGATCTTTATTACAGCTTAATCCTATATCTACCTTCTAGTTCTTATAAGTTGTTCCATATACTCTTACACAGCCGATTTGATCACCCGGTATTAATTGCAGAGTCTGCACCTATCATAATTTCACAGAAGAATTACAAATCTTTAATTTTCTGCCCTCATACAGTGGCATGAAAACGTTTTGGGCACCCCTGATAAAAATTACTGTTATTGTGAACAGTTAAGCAAGTTGAAAATGAAATAATCTCTAAGAGGCATAAAGTTAGAGATGACACATTTCCTTTGTATTTTAGGCAAAAAAATGCATTTTCATCTTTTACTTTATAAAAATTGCAAAATGGAAAATGGGCAGATGCAAAAGCTTGAGCACCCTTAAAAATGTGTGTACTTAGATATTGTTAACCAAGGTTTAAGACCTTAATTAGCCTGTTAAGGTTATTGCTTGTTTACTATCATCATTAGGAAAGGCAAAGTGATGCAAATTTCCCAGCTTTACAAAAACCCAGCCTCGTCTAACCTTGTGCCAAAATACAGCAGCCATGGGTTCTTCTAAGCAGCTGCAAAGCCCTCTGAAAACAAAGATGGTGGAGGCCAACAAAGCCAAAGAAGGCTATAAGAAGATATCAAAGCATTTTCTAGTTGCCCTTACCTCAGTTCGAAGCTTAATTAAGAAATGGCATGTAAAAGGAACAGCAGAGGTCAAGATAAAGTCTGAAAGAACAAGCAAAATTTCAATGAGACCTTCCTGCAGGATTGCTAGAAGAAAAGCAGAAAGACTTCTTCAATCCAAAAAACCTTCAGAAAGATTTAGCAGACTCTGGAGTTGTGGTACATTATTGTTCTGTTCAGAGTCACCTGCATAAATACGACCCTCATGAAAGAATCATCAGAAGAAAACATCTCCTGGGTTCTCACCATAATATTCAGCATCAAAAGTATGAAAAAAAACATCTTAACAAGCTTGAAGCATTTGGAAAACAAGTCCTGTGGACTGATGAGCAGTGATAGGTAAACCAATGGATGTTTGGGTTTAGACTAACATCTAAAAAAAAGTTCAGTTTGGGTACCAAACCCAAACCTGGACCCAATTCAAATGAATTGGGGCCCGAACATACATTGATTGCCACATTGTCATCTGTGTGACTGTGCGGCAATCACAGGCACTAAACAGCAGTAAGATTACTGGCAGTCAGAGAGCTGCACTTCCCATGCTGTCAGATGACAGTGTGAGCCAGCAGCTTTGACTGGCAATAAAAAGTTTACTGCCAGTCACAGCTGTCAGCTGATGTGAGAGTAATACTCCCATCAGCCTATGCCTACTGTTGATGACAGTAACGAGAGAAGGCCCTGATGATGGGAGTATTCATCAACTGGAGCTTGTGCTATAAATTAATAATTTGTTTTAAAAATGACATTGGGTCTCTTCTATTTTTGATAACTAGCCATACAAAACTGATGGCTGTGGTCTGCAACCCTCAGCTGTCAGCATTATCATGGTTAGTGTTAGGTGTCAAGTTCCCGCCTCTGCACAGGGAAAGTCTCGAGCCATCTCTTCTGCGGTCTCCCATTCTTCTCCAGCTGCAGTGGAGTCTGCTCAGCGGAGACGTCATTCCCAGCGTCTTGCTCAGTCTCACTCTGTGTATAGGATTACTGCTGCTTTGCCTGCTTCTGCCATTGAAGCCAGTGCTGGGCAGCGGCAAGCAGACGCTTTTGGGATCTAAGTCCTGCTTTTCCCTTCTGAGCATGCCCAGGGTGAGATCTCCCATTGGAGATCGAGGGTCACATGCTCAGATGCTGCAGTGGTTCCCATTGGTCCTTTATTGGAAGGTCCTGAACGTGCTGCAGCTATATAAGCTGCGCATGACCGCACGGCCATGCGCTAGTGTACATTTGTAAACGTGTGTGTGTTGTGAGTGAAAGTCGTTCATTAAAATCACCTCCCTATTGGATGACTGTTCGTGGAAGGTGGGTGATTGCTATCTAGCGCCCGACTTAGCTACCAGCACGTTTCACACCATACAGTGTCTAATTGCTGTGACCGCCAGTGCGGCGCCGTGCGCTTTCACAGCGCTTTCCTGACCCAAGCCTGGGTGGTTTGTGGCATCCGCCAGTGCGGCACCGCATGCACTCTAGTGCATCTGTTATTATTACTTTGGTTACGCTGACACCCCCTTAGCAGTGTCGAGCGCAAGTAGTCTAGTCAGACTCGGTTCCCAAGTCTTGGGACTGAGCTTGGTGACTTCTTGCTTGCGCTCTTGTGTGCGGTACCGTGGCCCTGTGACTAAACAGGGTTCGCTTCCTTCACACAGGGTGAAGTTAACCCGTGTGTGTATTCACATTGTACCGCCATATAGTCTGCCATTACTTGGCAGCAGGTTCCACCTCTGCACGGTGGACCCCGGGCTGCGAACGCACCTTAATCTATCTTATTATTTGGTGCGTTCCGCTAGCCCTAACAGTTGGTTATCAAAAATAGGGGGGTTCCCACTCTGCCTTTTTAATTATCTAAATAAATAATTTTAAAAACCATGGATTCCACTTCAGTTTTGACAACCAGCCAAGCTAAAGCAGACAGCTGGGGGCTGGTATTCTAAGACTGTTAGGGACTATAGATATTGGCCCCAGCCTAAGAATTGTCCAGCTCTTCCCACTTGCCCTGGTGCAGAGGCATGTGATGCAATATTTGTAGGTTTGATGTGAGCTGTTCTATGGCTGCTGACATCAAGCCCACAGGTTAGTAATGGAGAGGCATCTAAAAGACGCCTTTCCATTACTAAACACATTGTTAGATTGTAAAAAAGACACAGCTGGAATAAAATTCTTTTTTTGAAAGAAATACACTGACTCCTTTGTTTGAAATAAAAATGAAAAGTACAGTTATACTCAACTTACATCAATTTCATTGAAGCCCTTGCCCTTGTAAAAAAACTGAAAATAATAAACAACCATGATACTCACCTTATGCCCATCTTATTGAAGCCCTTGTCCCCTGTGAAAAAAATAAAAAATAATAAACCATATCCCTCACTTCTACGAAGTGAAGATAAGTCATATTGTCCCACACCATAATCCACGTATGCTATGTGCGGTTTACAACCTGAATGGTACCATAATGAGACCATCCAGGCTGAAAACCATGGGAGAATGAGGTGCTGCAAGTACAGATTCAGTGACTAGCGGTGACATCCTCAAGGTTACCGCAGGTCACTGTTGCCGCATTCCCACCGCCACTTCACTGTGAGCCAGCACAATGAACTGTGGTGACCTCAGTGAATTCACGACAAGCCCTGTGAGAATTTGCCTTTTACCAAAGACTGGAAGAAACAGTGGGAAGCCAGTGATAGAGAAACAGGTGCTTGTTTTTAATTTTTCCTTGCCTATGGCCTATTTTGACAGCACCTGGACAACCACTTCATTTTCTGCCTTACAGGACACCACAAGTTAGTTTTAACTCTATGAGCCCTTCACATCACTATTTTGATATGTTATATTTTTGCTTAAAACATTGTGTGTATGAAAAAAAAGAAAAGACAAAAAAAAATCAATATATTAAGCTTGCAGCATAAGTCTTGGCTTTAAGGAGCTTGAGACTAGCAGTTTATTTTTAACAAGTCTAAGGGGATATTTGTTATTATTTTTAATACTTTGATTGTCTGAGATAGAAATATCTCAATTTGCTACAAAATGCCAAACATGACCAGCTTTTTTAGATGAGTGAATAATCTTTTATTGTTGAAATTCTGAAAAAACTGCTTCCAATGTTGAAGCTGGATGTATAACACTATAATCGAAGAATGTAAGTCCGCAAGAATAGGGTCCTCTCCCCTCTGTACCAGTGTGTCATTGTAAATGTGTTTACTGTCGACGATATCTATAAGGCTGCTTTCACACATCAGGTTTTTTGTTTCAGGCGAATTCCGGCTCTTCCGATAAAAAACGGAATAGAAAACCGGAGAAACTGGATCCGGCATTTCCCCCATTGAATATTATTGGTGCCGGATGGCGCTGGATGGCCCAGCGTTCCTTCCGGTCTGATGCCGGATCCGGCGTCAAGTCGATTCCGGCGTCTGGAAAAAACGTCTACTGTAACGTTTTTTGTCTCCGGCGAAAAAGCCGGAAAGGCCGGATCCGGCCTTTCCGGCTTTTTACAACAATGCATGTCTATGGACGCCGGAAAGCGCCGGATCCGGAAAAAGTCGGATCCGGCGGCCGTATCCGGCTTTTTACACTGAGCATGCTCAAAAAACTTTGATCAGCCCCCTGGACTATATATAAAGCAGGGCCATGAGGCCTTCAGCCATTTCCAGCCCAAAAGCAGAAGAGCCAACACCCTGCCACACCCTGCCAAGACAGAAGGAGCCAGAAACCTGCCAGAGAGCCTGCCCGAGAGCCGAGAGCCTGCCACAGAGCCCAGAGCCTGCCACAGAGCCCAGAGCCTGCCACAGAGCCGAGAGCCTGCCACAGAGCTGAGAGCCTGCCACAGAGCCGAGAGCCTGCCACAGAGCCCAGAGCCTGCCACAGAGCCGAGAGCCTGCCACAGAGCCCAGAGCCTTCCACAGAGCCGAGAGCCGAGAGCCTGCCACAGAGCTGGGAGCTGAGAGCCTGCCACAGAGCCGAGAGCCGAGAGCCTGCCACAGAGCCGAGAGCCGAGAGCCTGCCACAGAGCCGAGAGCCTAGAGCCTGCCACAGAGCCGAGAGCCTGCCACAGAGCCGGGAGCTGAGAGCCTGCCACAGAGCCGAGAGCCAGCCACAGAGCCGAGAGCCAGCCACAGAGCTGAGAGCCTGCCACAGATCTGAGAGCCTGCCACAGAGCTGAGAGCCTGCCACAGAGCTGAGAGCCAGCCACAGAGCTGAGAGCCTGCCACAGAGCTGAGAGCCTGCCACAGAGCCGAGAGCCAGCCACAGAGCTGAGAGCCAACCACAGAGCCGAGAGCCTGCCACAGAGCCCAGAGCCAGCCACAGAGCCGACAGCCGAGAGCCAGCCACGGAGCCGAGAGCCTGTCACAGAGCCCAGAGCCAACCACAGAGCCGAGAGCCAGCCACAGAGCCGAGAGCCTGCAGCCATGTCTTCGGGGAGCCCTCCTCCTCCTTGCCGTCCTCGCCGTCAACACACAGAGGTTAGTATGAACCTAAGGTGTGTGTGTGTGTATCATGTATTTTTTTATCTTTCATCGTAGGAAGCTGATGAGGCTGAGTCCCCAGGAGAAGAGGTGGTCCCCGAAGATGAGGGAAGGGGTGGAGAAACCCACGGAGAGGGCTCACAATTGGTATGTATCTGTGATGTATTGTGGAAACACACCCTACACTACACACAAACCATAACACTAGATTCTTACAACAAAATACATAGAAACTGATACTTTCAAACCTCACACAACACATACAAAACATATATATCACATGGCACACAACACATAGAATGGCTACCAACAAGCACATAATTTTTTATTTTTTTCTTCTAGAGTTCTGAATCTGGTGCCCAAGCAATAGGTCCTTCCAGTGGCTCCCAGGGTCGTCGGCGACATTCACGTGGCGGCCGTCGTCGTGTAGGTTTTTTCTTATTTTTTGGGTGGAGGTTAGCAATGTTTCAAATTTGGTGTTAATATTTTTTCCCCCTTTTCAAACAGGTTTCACAGTGTGCTCCAGATTCGGACGGTGAGGTCAGCCTTGATATTGACCTCCTCATCGATCTTGTCAGAGACAGGGAGCCGTTGTGGAATATGGGTGACCGCCGCCATGCTGATCTCTCAGTGACCCGTCGACTCTGGGAGCTAATCTACTGTGAACTGATTCAGAGGTGGGAGGACCTAGATGTTCAGGCCCAGATTCAAGAACGTAAGTATCCTCAGTTCAGTTTTGGTGATGCATTCTAAAATGCTGTTTCTAACCAAGTTGTCTTTCTCCTACTTTAACAGGTGAGCAGATTGTGAAAAGGTGGCGGTCGATCAGGGATCGCTTTAAGAAGGAGTTCAATAAAGAGATGCGGGCCCCGAGTGGATCTGGAGGACGCAGGAGCACGTCCAAATACGCAAGGGCCCTGTCGTTCCTCAGTTCAACGATGGTCACCCGAAGGTAAATATTACCCACCACATGCACTAATGTTTTACATGTCTAACCTCTTTTGCTCTTTCAGCCAGGGCCATGCAATGACAGTATATTAATTGTTTGTTTCTCTCTTTTTCCACAGTACCATTGGGAGCACTCGGGAGCCTGCAGCACAATTGAACACTTCTGGGGCGATCCCTCAGGAGGCCGCCACCGAGGGACACTTTGACAGTGAGGAACCCTCTGCACCTTCCCACTCTGCACCTTCCCACTCTGCACCTTCCCACTCTGAACCTTCCCACTCTACTGATCCCTCTTTCCCATCCACGAGCGCTGGAGCATCCTGGCCGGTTCCATTGCATGTAGCTGCTGGTGAGAACATAGCGTTTCCTGTACCCCACCCCTCTGCTGCAGCCACCTCTAGTACACCTGTAGCATCGGGGCGATTTCGCCAGAGGGGTCAGGTACATAGTTATGCTCCCGAGTTCTTGCACCTGAACGCATCGTTCCAGAACTGTCTGAAAGTTTTGTCCGAGCAAATGGCTGCAGGATTCAATTTCATAAATAAAAGTATGCTCGAGATGCATACACTTCTGGTAACGATGCGTTCAGAGGCAAAACAGTCACCGAACAACACTTTTTTCAGTCGGTGCTTGAGCAAATGGAGACGCTATCTACTTCTCAGCAGATGCAAGTAATAGAATCCTGCCAGTCTACTCTAGCGCTAATTGCCTCTAGAGCAGATAGTCTTTCCAACCATCCTCCAACTGGCCCCCCTTCCTCTACTGTCCACCACTACAGCCAGTGCCATCCTCCTGACCCGTATCGCCAAACTGACCTTGCCCCATCCCGCCCAACTCACCATCATCCACATCGTGCCCCGTCCCAACAGCCACAACAATTTCAGCGTTCCCGTGCCTCTTCCCACCAGCCACACCACCAGCCCTGTGCCCCTTCCCACCATCCACACTACCAGCCTCCCGCCCATGCCACTTCCCACCCATATGATGATCCCGACCCATACAACTTCACATCTACTTCATCCTCGCCTCCTCTCCCTGCCCACTTCCAGCAGACTCTATCACCCTCTTCCCAAACATCTTCTACACACATCACTCATTCTGCCACCCAATCCTCACAAAACATTTTCTACACTCCTCCATCCTACCAAATTTCTAACCCCAATCCCACTTTCTTGTCCACCCGCTCAATAGCTTTCTCCACTCCTTCACCCCTAACCGTTAAACATTCTCCACCACCATCACATTCCTCTCTCCACACTCCCACTGTCGAAGTGTCCCTATCAGACAGTGCCTCCGATAGTATCTCCACCCCGACGTATGAAAACATTTAGTACCCCATTTTTTTGCGTGTTGTTACATTATGTTAATAAAACTTTTTGGTTGAAAACTCTCTTGTATTTATTCATTAGGCACAAATAACACTTTTGTTAAAACAGGTTTATTGGTAACAGTAGTACTTTGGGTAAAACCCAAAAAGATGCACATCTTGGTTTAAAAATAAACTCAAACAGGTACCCAACATGGGTAAAAGGTAAACCCAAACAGGTACGCAACATGAGGGTAAAAACCAAACTGGTACACAACATGGGTAAGGTAAAAACAACAGGTACGCAACATGGGTAAAAGGTTAACCCAAACAGGTACGCAACATGAGGGTAAAAACCAAACTTGTACAAAACATGGGTAAGGTAAAACCAACAGGTACACAACATGGGTAAAGGTTAAAGTTATTACTAGGTACATACAGTGTTTATACCTTTATAATCATCCTGCCAGTGTATTCTTCCTTGGGGTGAAATAAAATATTCTGCAAAGTGATCCCGTATTCTGGAAACTGTAGCAGAACTTCTGTATGTCTGGTTGCTATAATCCATCAAGGTGGTTTCGGCAGAGTGGTCCTCAATGGAAAGCTGTTCCTTGGATATAACATAATTGTGTAGGACAACACACGCTTTCACCACCTCATCCACAGTGTCTGTCTTTAAGTTTATGGATGTCAAGAGAACTCTCCATTTGGCGGTTAGGATCCCAAACGCACACTCCACCATTCTCCTTGCACGTGTGAGTCTGTAGTTGAAAATTCTTTTAGTATTGGTTAAACCACGGCTGGAGTAGAGTTTCAAAAGATGCTCTGAAAGCTGAAAAGCTTCATCCCCAACACATAAAAATGGCAGTGGTGGCTCAGAGGTTTGAGGCAGTGGTCTTGGGGGGGAAAATTGAAAGGTTTGTCCATATAAATGCCGCCCCATAGAAGACAGTTTGAAAACTTGTGAATCATTAGAACGGCCATACGCCCCAATGTCCACCGCTACAAATTTGTAATCCGCATCGGCGATGGCCATCAGCACGATGGAAAAGTACTTCTTGTAGTTGAAATACTGAGATCCAGAACCAGCCGGTTTCACGATATGGATGTGTTTCCCGTCCACCGCACCCAAACAATTGGGAAACTGGCACACTTCCAGGTATCGGTCAGCTACTTCCAACCATGTCTGCATTGTTGGATGTGGAATGTATTCTTCATGCAGAGAGTCCCACAGTGCACGGCAAGTGTGCCTCACTATTCCTGATATTGTGGAAATGCCCAGTCTGAATTGAAAATGTAGGGAAGACAGGGGTTCACCGGTTGCTAGGAATCTGTGAAGAAAAGGAAGGCAGAAATTACTACAAATTCAAAATATCAAATAAAGAGTCCACAAAAAAAGTTGATTCAAAAAGAATGCTTACCGAAGAGTGACCATCAGACGCTCAGCCGGGGTAATGGAGAATCGGCAATAGGTATCACTCCTTCTTATCAGATGTTGAACCCGCTCCACCAATATATCAAAGTTCTCCGCTTTCATCCGAACATAGCAGAAAAACTTTTCAGGGTCACCTCGAAGCTCCATATACAACGTTGAAAAGACTCCCCGGGTCATTCTCTGTGCCGTGATGGGGTGGAGACGCACGACACGCTGTCTCTCTTGCTCTTTCTCAATCACAATAGCTTTTAATCGATTCGCCTCTGTGATGAAATCTACGTTGTTCTGCAGAATCTTTGCAATAATGCCATCCATCTTGCTCTGTATCTTGATCCTCTCCAACCCGTCACAGATGTTAAGAACACTGTATATATAGTTTTCAGCCAGCCAATCACCTTTTCAGCCTTTCAGGGGGCATTTTTTAAAGCCGGATCCGTAAAAAATCGGAAAGAAAACCGGACGAATCGGAGGCAACCGGATGAGCCGGATCCGGTTTTTCGCCATATCCGGACACCTGATCCGGCTAAAAAAACGGATCCGGCTCATCCGGTTGCCTCCGGTTTCTTTAAAAAAAACGGATCCGGCGATGTGGCGTGATGCCGCATCCGGCAAAAAACCTGATGTGTGAAAGCAGCCTTACCCTGTATCTAACTCCTTTTCATATGTACAGCACCATGGAATTAATGGTGCTATATAAATAAATAATAATAATTATAATAATCCAGAACAGCCTAAATTCTGCATGGCACATATTCCATAAAATGCTGGTAATACTTTTTACAGATTCATCAGTTTTTAAAAATAAGTAACTTAAATTCAAAGATGTTAAAGTTAAATGTCAAAATAGGTGACATTATATGTATATGCAGATGATGCATAAAACATAATGTGTTACACCACTTCACTAAAGGTGGGCGAACCTGGATAGTAAAGTTCAGGATCCGTATCGAATACCTAGTGTTCGGGCACTGACCCCGAACACAAACTTCTCTAGGAAGTCCGTGTTACTGTTCCAGTTTGGCACCTTGAACATTGTGTGCTTCCCACACTGTCATCTGCAAGACAGCCCGAGAAACAATGGAGGCTCTCATCAGCAGTAAGATTGTTAACCCTGGTCACAGGGGCGTTGGCTGATGACTCCAATCAGCCTACACCTGCTGATGCTAATAATAGTGATAGCAGGCACTACTAATGGGAGTATTCAACAGTCGACACCTGTGCTATGAAATAAATAAATAAATGGTGCAACCCTCAGCTGTCAGCATCATAATGGCTGATTATCAAGAATAGAGGGGTCTTCAAGCCATTTTTTAAATGATTTAAATAGCTACTTAAAAAATCATAAGTGAAGTCCCCTCCATATTTGCCAAGCCAAAGCTGACAGCATAACAGTACTGTAAAACATAATTGTTTATCCAGCTTGAAACACATTAGCATTTCCCATGTGACTCATCTCATAGTTCTGAGGGTAAAAAACCTGGTATATCATGTCTGTCCCTTATCTCTGCTGCTAATCTACATCTTCCAGCTTTGGTGCATGTCTATGACGTTTTTGTGTCATCCATATAGCCCAGCAAAAATTTTATGCCTGCACAGTAGCATCGCCAGCACGTGCAGCTGCACTTTGCTCTGCCCTGCTGCAGGCAGAGTATAAAACATAACTGAACATGCACTGATACTCCTCATTTTTGCTCCTATGTACTGGAATCAGTAAGAGGTCCATTGGACCGGGCTATCAGATTTACATACAGTGCGGGAGCAATTCAGAAGGTATTTTTGGAGGTATACAAGGGGACCATAGAGCATAATGGAAAATGGCAAAAGTATCCAATTTCAGTGAAATTCCAAAAAAAAAGTGCAACACCAATATTATTTTTATTTACCATATTCACTAAATTCTAACACGTATCTGACATAATTCTCCAGGTCATTACTAATATGCAGATACCAAACATATATAGATTTTTTTTATTTAAGTGGGGAAAACAAAATCTAAAATTTATAAGGATAAAAATTGTTCTTATGTCACAATTTTCCAAGACCTACAGCATCTCATCCTTTTGTGATCTGGGGCTAGGTGAGAGCTTATTTTTTGTGTGCCCAGGTGACATTTTTATTGATACTATTTTGGGTAGACACAATGTTTTGATCTCTTGTTATTCTGTTTTATTGCAATGTTACGGCTGCGAAAAATATAATTCTGGAGTTTTAGTTTTTTTTCCTTGTTACACCATTGGATTAATTTACTTTACATTACGATAGATCGGGCATTTCTGAACACAGCATTGCATTTATTTTATTGTTATATTTAAATAGGTCAAAAGGAGGATGATTTGACCTTTCTTGTTTTTTTGTATATTTTTTAAAAACTTTTTTTTTACTTTTTACATGCTTCTGTAGCCCCCTTAGGAGTCTTGAAGCTGCAATCATGTGACTGTCTGTGCTATACATAGCAGGGCTTCAGCCTGCTATGTGTAACAGAAATCATGATGTCCTCTGAATGCTAACCATAGGCCGCGTTCATAGGTGATCTACAATGACAGACTGCGGGGTTATTCTGCAGAACCTTTCTGTCATAATAGCTCATCAGTGATCACATTACAGGGGTATCGATTAGCATATCTTATGATGTGCTTCTGGTTCACATGTGTTAAATGCCACTTCCAGAGATTGACAGCGGCATTCAACTTTTTAATAGCCGCTGCTGGATCGCAGATCCACCAGCAGCTGTTAGGTGCATATGACAGCTGACTAGATCAGCTGTCATATGCAGGGAAAGATGCACTGGAGCCCACATCAAATGCAGTGCAACAACCGATGACACATATGTACGTCATCGGTCGTGAAAGGTTTAAGGGGACAACTTGACATTTCATGAGCAAAAAATGTAAGTGAATATTTTGTAGCTATGTTGTCTCTCTATATCACTAAGTGAAATCATTTCTTACATGTCACTTGTATTTTAAAAACAGCTAGACTACTACAAAGGGGATACATAAAACATATTTGAGAAATTTTGAATCTTTGTAGAATATTGTGGATAAATGAATAAAAGTTTATTTGAATGCTTCCTTTAGAAATGTCCAAAATCACTGATATAATCAATATATTAATGAACTAAATGAACTAATGAGTGGATACCTTAAGAAAACCTTACCTGAGCAAACACATAACTAAAGATATGATTTAAATGTTACTGACACATATCCAACTGAACCATTAGCAAAATGGTCATGTCTGCTATAAAGACATCACACAAATTCCCTCGTGAAGCATCCTACAGCACTGACTACATCACATTGACCTTGTAAGCTCTTAATGTCTACTTTTTAAAAACCTAACATCGCTAGAGGAAATAAATAGTCCCCTTACATAGTATACACTACTGACTATGAAAGTCATGTTATTGCAATGAGGAATAATAAAAGAAATAATATAATTATTTTTTTGAAAATGCGACTACCTCAACAAATTTATAGAATTATCTCCTATTTCCTAAATATTCTATTCATTACCTAAAAAATTAAATGAACATTGAAAATGTTGCTAAACAGTTTTGTGTTGCTCTCTCTGGCTTTCTGACCCTGGAGTGTCTCTGACTTTTTCTGTCTATTCTGTGTCGTCTCCTGGTTTACCCGTGTTTGTCTGGAATTCCATGGGCTTATATAGCCCAATCTCTGAACCTCAGAGTCCGGGGCTTGTCTCTGCCCCTGACACCCCCCTTGTGGTCACGTGCTTCAGGTCCTCTATACCTGAAGCACGCTTCCCCACCGTGGCTGTGCAATCCTCTGAAATCTCTGGGCACCATCCGCTCAACTCAGGACATGCGCACTGGCCTGGTAAGCAAGGGCAGTGCGGTGTCCTCTACACTAAGAGTGTGCTAAAAACATCAGCAATTGGTTTTTCGAAGCAGCTAGAAATGGAAATTGTGGAGGCCCTCAAAGCAGGAGAAGGCTATAAGAAAATAGCAAAGTGTTTTCAAGTTGCCCTGTCCTCAGTGGAAAATGTAATTAAGAAATGGCAGTTAACAGGAACAGTGACGGTCAATTCCATGAAATGAATCTCAAATAGTTTTAGAATCATCAGGTTCAGCAAATTCCTAAAAATTTACACAAACTAAATCCACATGGATTTGATCAGCTCATCTTTATCATAGTGGAATAGCACCTTTCTCCAGCATCATGCACTGCAGATAAAATATGTATCAGCTAGCAGCTTCTGTTTAGGTTAACATTTCAGTTAAGTAGTAGTGATAAGCGAATATACTCATTACTCGAGATTTCTCGAGCATGCTCGGGGGTCCTCCAAGTATTTTTTAGTGCTCTGAGTTTTAGTTTTTCTGAATGATTTACATCTGTTAGCCAGCTTAAGTACATGTGGGGACTCCCTAGCAACCAGGCAACCCCCACATGTACTTATGCTGGCTATCAGATGTAAATAATTCAGCTGCGGCAAGAAAAACTAAAACTCCGAGCACTAAAAAATACTCGGAGTAACCCCGAGCATGCTCGAGAAATCTGGAGTAACGAATATATTTGCTCATCACTATTAAGTAAGTTTTAGCTGCTAAACCTGCAATTTATTCAAATAAAAATGTGTAGTCCAAATGGAACAATATCTTTAAACACTATTGCACCATCTAATCCTGATTTTAAAGCTGGACAATGTTTCTTAGCATGATTTTAGAACAGGGAATGTGGTAATGTAGCTATAAGATCTTCATGCAAATTTATTGGCGGTGCAACCGTCCAGTGACAGACATACAATGGTGCAACCTGTGTTCCCGCGTGAGGTCCTGCAGCTTCTCTCTGCTGCTAAGCCACATCTACTATATAATTGTCTAAGGGTCACTTCCTTCTTTCTGTCTGTCCTTCTGTCTGTCTTTCTGTCACGGATATTCATTGGTCATGGCCTCTGTCTGTCATGGAAATCCAAGTCGCTGATTGGTCGCGGCAAAACAGCCACGACCAATCAGCGACGGGCACAGTCCAGAAGAAAATGGCCACTCCTAACTCCCTGCAGTCAGTGCCCGGCGCCCGCATACTCCCCTCTGGTCACCGATAACACAGGGTTAATGCCAGAGGTAATGGACCGCGTTATGCCACGGGTAACGCACTCCGTAACCGTTGCTATTAACCCTGTGTGTCCCCAACTTTTTACTATTGATGCTGCCTATGTGGCATCAATAGTAAAAAAATGTAATGTTAAAAATAATAAATAAACAAAAATCCTGCTATTCTCACCCTCTGTAGTCCGCCGAGCCGCACGCGCCGGCCGCCATCTTCCGTTCCCGGTGATCCACTGCAAAATTACCCAGAAGACTTAGCGGTCTTGCGAGACCGCTAAGTCATCTGGGTAATTTCGCAATGCATCCTGGGAATGGAAGATGGCGGCAGCCACGCGCATATCGCCGGAGCTTTGGTGGATCCCAGGGGGTGAGTATATAACTATTTTTTATTTTAATTATTTTTTTACAGGAATATGGTGCCCACACTACTGTATACTATGTGTGCTGTGTTAGATACCGCGTGGCTGCTATATAGTACATAGCCAGTGTTATATACTGCGTGGGCTGTGCTGTATATTACGTGGCCACTGTTATATACTGCGTGGGCAGTGTTATATACTATGTGGCTGCTATATACTGCATGGGCTGTGTTATATACTACGTGGCTGCTATATACTGCGTGGGCAGTGTTATATACTTCGTGGCTGCTATATACTGCGTGGGCTGTGTTATATACTACGTGGCTGCTATATACTGTGTAGGCAGTGTTATATACTATGTGGCTGCTATATACTGCATGGACTGTGTTATATATTACGTGGCCAGTGTTATATACTGCGAGGCCTGTGTTATATACTACATTGCCTGTGTAATATACTGCGTGGCTGCTATATAATGCATGGGCTGTGTTATATAGTACGTGGCTGTGTTATATACTGCGTGGCCACTGTTATATATTTTGTGGCCTGTATTAATGCATCGGGTATTCTACAATATGTATGTATATAGCAGCCACATAGTATATAGCAAAGGCCATGTAGTATTTGTCTGCTATGTACTACATGGCTCCTATATACTACGTGGCCTGTGCTATATACTATGTGGCTGCTATATACATACATAAATACATATTCTAGAATACCCAATGAGTTAGGCCACCATCTAGTAGTATATAATCATCTATGGCTGTCATCTAGGGAGTTCAGCTCCAGTTTTTAGTAATGCTAGCTCTCCTGATTATCATTCTATATTCTGATCATACCACATACAGTATCCTGTCAGTCACAAACTGACATCACGGGGGATAACATTAACATAATTCAGCAGATATGCGCAGAAAGACAAATTGCTTAAGTAAACATTCTGGTTTTAAAATGTCAATGCACAGTTTTTGATCATGTTACATATCCTAATAGTCTATGCTTCCTGCATACTGATCAACTCAACTGATGATTTTAATTCCCTGGTGCAAAATGTAAATCACTTACATTATTCACTGCAGATTCCAGTGGACAATTTACCTGCTATTGTATTTCACTTTACTAGAAATGGAGTTACCAATGAGCCATTACCTTCATCACTTCAAATTTTCATTATATCACCTTTCCCAAATTGGATTTCATTTCTAAAATGTATCAAATTTAATTAATCTCATCCTTTATCTCAGTGTATCAGATTCATCATTCTAAACCTACGATCAAATGAAATGCCAAGTCATACAAATAAATCTGATTAATACAAATGATGTTTTGGAAAAATATTGTTTACTCTTTTATGATTAAGCCTGAAAGCAAATTAATATTTTCTAATGCTAAGACAAGCAGCAAATACTGTAGATTTTCACATTCAGTGCTGATAATTATATATTGCATTATGCTTCCTTTACTTTAAATATCTGTGGTTACAAATTCATGGGATTTTTTAGTTGGCATTTTTAGCCTATTTTTGTAATTTACAAGGACATGTCTACTTTTTAAATATCCAAATTTCCCATTAAATATTAATTCTGGGGCACATATTCTTAGAAGTGTTCATTGTGATGTCCCACATGGCCATACACATGAAATAGCCAAACATTTGTCCTGCTAATGGCTATCTCCCCCAAATCCTTCATGTTCCCAATAATCCTAATGTCACAATACTGAGTTAACCTTTCATGTATTTTAGGTAGAAACGTTTTCCTCATTCTTTAAAACAAAAGGATTACAATATCAACTGCCTAATCCATATATCTCATAACTAGTGTTGAGCATTCCGATGCTGCAAATATCGGGTATCGGCCGATATTCGCGGTATCGGAATTCCGGTACTGAGTTCCGATACTTTCTCAATATCGGAAACCAGAATCAGAAGTTCCCATAATGCAAAGAGCCAGTTTCATTTAATTCAGCCAATGAGGAATCATTTGAAGTGTGGGCATTATCTTGTTCTGCATGTTAGTCAATTAACTATTGGCATGGCTGTGATGAGCTGCTGAAATGATGTCATGATGCACTATAAAAGTCACCGCCACCGCCATTTTGGGTTCACACTGCTGTGAATTCAGTTAGGGACAGGATGCTGTGTTCTGACTGAGAGGGCCAGTTTGAGATAGCGATTTGCTTCATTGTGCTTTACCCAGGCTAATTTAGCAACCGTTGTGTGAGAACCTTGTTTTTGCCTTGCAGTGCTGTTCACAGCTGTCTGCAAGGTCTCTGTGTGTGTAAGTGCAGCTCACTCTGTAGTCTGTTCTGCAGCCATAGCCGGTTGTAGACAGCTCAGTGTGCATTACTGCCTCATACTGTTCCATTGTCCTTTTTTCAATTAGTGCTGCCTGCTGCACATTTTGTCCAGATTTATCCTATTAGTGGGTTTCCATCCGTATCCTGCTAGATTGTGGAAAAACACTATATAGGATTACATAGAGGAGCTTTTTTAGGCCTTGCAGCGCCACTCACGGCTGTCTGCAAGGTCTCTGTGTGAGTGTGGCTCACTTTGTAGTCTGTTCTGCAGCCACAAGCCGTTGTAGTCAGCTCAGCATGCTTCACTGCTTCATACTGCTCCATTGTCCTTTTTTTCAATTAGTGCTGCCTGCTGTACATTTTGTCCAGATTTATCCTATTAGTGGGTTTCCATCCGTATCCTGCTAGATTGTGGAAAAACACTATATAGGATTACATAGGGGAGCTTTTTTTGGCCTTGCAGCGCCTTTCACAGCTGTCTGCAAGGTCTCTGTGTGAGTGCAGCTCACTCTGTAGTCTGTTCTGCAGCCACAGCCAGTTGTAGACAGCTCAGTGTGCATCACTGCCTCATACTGTTCCATTGTCCCTTTTTTCAATTAGTGCTGCCTGCTGCACATTCTGTCCTGAATTTGATTTATCCTATTAGTGGGTTTCCATCTATATCCTGCTAGATTGTGGAAAAACACTATATAGGAGTACATAGAGGAGCTTTTTTAGGCCTTGCAGCGCCGTTCACAGCTGTCTCTGTGTGACTTCAGCTCATGCTGTAGTCTGTTGTGCGCAAAAAACAAAAAGTTATTAAAGTTCACCAAACACTCCACTTTACAGGTGTGTAGGCCACATTAGCTCTTAATAAAGTCTAGTCCACACTTTATAAAATTAGTGTTTCTTATACCTGTTACCAGCTGTCCAGGAATAAGCACACTAAGCCCTTAGTACTTTTCTGCCTATCTTTATCAGTCTACCAAGATGAAGGCAGGGAGTAAGGCACGTGGTTGTGGGCATGGAGCAGGTAGAGGGCGTGGAGATTCTGTGCCTGCTGCGGGCACCAGTGACTCATCATCCTCCAGATTTAGCAGGGAACAGTCCTTCAGGAGCAGCTTTGTAGGAGCTCGCCGTAATCCGCTGCTGCGGGATGAACAAACTGAAGCCGTTGTCGGATGGATGGCAGCTAACGCATCAACTTCAATTGGTGCCACATCCTCTCAGGCACAGAGCACTGATGAGCACCCATCTGTCTCTTCACCACCTGCCAAATTGCCCAGGCTGTCAGAGACCCCAAGACAGGAGCCATCTCTACTTCTGTTCTCTGAATTTCTTGGCTTGGAAAGAGGGGGCCAAGAAATTCACCATGGCATGCGCTTAGGGATCAGCTGACACCACACAGTCTGAAGAAGGTAGAAAGAGATGAGTGAGAGGCGAAGATATGCACTGCACATGCCCATGGTAGCGTGACCGCACAGGCACAGTCAGCCTGAGAACAAATGATGTCAGAAGACGGGCAATGCTAACTGTGCATGCCCAAGGGATAACATAACAGCGCAGGCTCCGGGACAGATTTAAACAACGCTCCGGAGGCGGCACCCGGCGCCAAGGAGACATGAATGATGGCTGTGCTGAGTCTCACTAAGAAGGAAAGTCCCACCTCCAGGACGGTTTCACGGTATGAGGGGGCACATTTTATAAGTGTTAACTTCAGCGTGTGCAAGGAGAAAAAGTAAAAAAAAACACCTTTTCCTTGTGCAGCATTAGTGCTGCACAAGATGGCTTTTTAGTTACAAACGCCTGGGGGAGTTAAAGGTTCCCTTTCAACTTGCTTCAATTAGGTCTCAGCCTACACTCTGTTTCTCATGTAATCCCTGGGCTCCAACACTGCCAGTTGCTGCTCAGAAGTTTCTTTGGCAAGGGTATTCCCAGCTGTTTCCAGGTAGCGTCAAGGTCACTTTGCCTCCAATACATTGTCCTGTCAGGTTGCGGTCGGGTTAGCCAACTCTACGTTGCCTGCAGTTTAGGTGCTTCCTATTTGGGCTGTGGGAACTGGCAATCAAGGCAGGTTCCATAGAGCCAATAGGACAAGCTCCCCCTGTAGGACTGTGGGTTTTTGGTAACTCCGGCCGGCTTGCGGCCTAGCAAATATTTTTTTTCTGTGGACCTTCTGCTGTCTATCTGAGTTCCAGCACCATTAGCTGGTTCTTAGGAAGACAATCTTGAATAGGTCACCCTGGTTCCAGTACCGTCAGCTGGTTCCAGGCAGAGACTTTGGCTTAGGTGCCTCCTTCTGGGTATCCTAGTTCCACCAACATCTGGTGGTCCTTGGTAGTGTTTTCTGGCAGGGTACCTCCTGCTTAGTAACAGGGTTCCAGTACCATCAGCTGGTTCTCAGCAGTGTCTTTGGCACTTGTACCTTCTGCTCCCCATCCTGGTTACAGTACCGTCAGCTGGTTCCAGCCAAAGCCTTTGGCTTAGGTGCCTCCTTCTGGGTATTTGAGTTCCACCAACGTCTGGTGGTCCTTGATAGTGATTTCTGGCACAGGTACCTCCTGCTTAGTAACCGGGTTCCAGTACTGTCAGTTGGTCCTCGGTAATTCCAATGGATCTTTTACCTTCTGCTACCCATCCGGGTTCCAGTACCGTCAGCTGGTTCCAGGCAGAGACTTTGGCTTAGGTGCCTCCTTCTGGGCATCCTAGTTCCACCAACATCTGGTGGTCCTTGGTAGTGCTTTCTGGCACAGGTACCTCCTGCTTAGTACCGGGGTTCCAGTACAGTCAGCTGGTCCTCGGTAGTTCCATTGGCTCTTGTACCTTCAGCTACTAATCCGGGTTCCAGTACCGTCAGCTGGTTCCAGGCAGAGCCTTTGACTTATTTGCCTCCTTCTGGGTATCCGAGTTCCACCAACGTCTGGTGGTCCTTGATAGTGCTTTCTGGCACAGGTACCTCCTGCTTAGTAACCGGGTTCCAGTACCGTCAGTTGGTCCTCGGTAGTTCCATTGGCTCTTGTACCTTCTGCTACCCATTCAGGTTCCAGTACCGTCAGTTGGTTTACAGCAGTGTCTTTGGCACGGGTACTCCCTCCTGCCCAGCCTGCTTCCAGCACGCCAGCTGTTTCCGGGTAGTGTCAAGGTCACTTTGCTTCCTATACATTGTCCTGTCGGGTTGCAGTTGGGTTAGCCGACTTTATGGTGCCTGCAGTTTAGGTGCTTCCTCTGTGGGCTGCGGGAACTGGCAATCAAGGCTGTGAGTTTTCGTAACTCCGTTCGGCTTGTGGCCTAGCAATTTTTTTTTCTGTGGACCTTCTGCTGCCTATCAGAGTTCCAGCACCATTAGCTGGTTCTTAGGAAGAAAATCTTGAATAGGTCCCCTTGGTTCCAGTACCGTCAGCTGGTTCCAGGCAGAGCCTTTAGCTTAGGTGCCTCCTTCTGGGTATCCGAGTTCCACCAACGTCTGGTGGTCCTTGGTAGTGCTTTCTGGCACTAGTACCTCGTGGTTAGTAACCGGGTTCCAGTACCGTCAGCTGGTCCTCGGTTGTTCCATTGGCTCTTGTACCTTCTGCTACTAATCCGGGTTCCAGTACCGTCAGCTGGTTCCAGGCAGAGTCTTTGGCTTAGGTGCCTCCTTCTGGGTATCTGAGTTCCACCAACGTCTGGTGGTCCTTGGTAGTGCTTTCTGGCACGGGTACCTCCTGCTTAGTAACCGGGTTCCAGTACCGTCAGCTGATCCTCAGTAGTTCCATTGGCTCTTGTACCTTCGGCTACCCATCCGGGTTCCAGTACCATCAGCTGGTTCTCGTTAGTGTCTTTGGCTCTTGTACATTCTGCTCCCCATCCTGGTTCCAGTACCCTCAGCTTGTTCCAGGCAGAGCCTTTGGCTTAGGTGCCTCCTTCTGGGTATCCGAGTTCCACCATCGTCTGGTGGTCTTTGGTAGTGCTTTCTGGCACGGGTACCTCCTGCTTAGTAAACGGGTTCCAGTACCGTCAGCTGATCCTCAGTAGTTCCATTGGCTCTTGTACCTTCGGCTATCCGTCCAGGTTCCAATACCATCAGCTGATTCTCGGTAGTGTCTTTGGCTCTTGTACCTTCTGCTCCCCATCCTGGTTACAGTACCGTCAGCTGGTTCCAGGCAGAGCCTTTGACTTAGGTACCTCCTTCTTGGTATCCGAGTTCCACCAACGTCTGGTGGTCCTTGGTAGTGCTTTCTGGCACGGGTACCTCCTTCTTAGTAACCGGGTTCCAGTAACGTCAGCTGGTCCTCGGTTGTTCCATTGCCTCTTGTACCTTCCGTCAGCTGGTTCTCAGCAGTTCCTCAGCCTTCTTTTACCTTCTGCTACATTTCCAAGTTCAAGACCCTAAAGATGACAACCCTGAAGACCACCCCGAAGAAGATGACGACCACGAACACGATGACCCCTGAGACGACGACCCTGGAGATGACGACCCTGAAGACCACCCCGAAGAATACGATGACCCTGGAGACGACAACCCTGGAGACGACGACCCTGAAGACCGAGAAGCAGAAGAACAAGAAGCTGCAGAACAAGAAGCAGAAGAACATTAAGCATAAGACTAAATATCAGAGCAAAAGATATTATCTAAGTTATAAGCAGAAGAAGACTAAGCAGTGTATGGGGGTGAGTCCGTTCCGTGCCCCTGGAAAAAACCTGCTGCTGGCAAAACTGAACGCGGAAAAATCCTGTTGTAAATCTTTTGTGACAGGCAAAAAGGAAGATGTAATCTTCAAACTTTTATAGATAACAACTACAGGAATGCCTGTCACAAATAAGAATATGATGAAGAAGAAGAATATGAAGAAGATGAAGAAGTAGAATATGAAGAAGAATAATAGTTGAATAAAAAGAATATGAAGAATGTAAAAAAAAGAATAATTGGAAGAAGGTGAAGAAGAAGATGAATAAGGTGAAGGAGAAGTTGATGAAAAAGATGCTGCTGCTGAGGATGATGAAGAAGAAAGTGTGGGAGAAGTAAAAAAGAAGGTGAAGAGCATGGAAGTAGTGAAACATAAATATCTGACAAAATATAAAAAATCTTAACATAGTCAATATCTTTGTAAATCCGAATGTCTTAAAAAAAATTTTCATTCCTGCTATTCCATTTGATTGGCCTAAACTTCTATGCCTTTAATGTCTCCTCCACCTCCCCCAATACATTCTACATTATTCTTATTTGTTTTCATTCATGTTGAATTAGCTTACAAGGAAAGAAAGGGTTTATTTTAATTCCGATATTTTTGTCCCATTGACTTGCATCTGTTTCGGGTATCGGTATCGGCGACATCTGATATTTTTTGAATATCGGCCGATCCAATCCGATACCAATACTTCTGGATATCAGAAGGAATCGCTCAACACTACTCATAACATTATTTGTCTGGTGTGAATTAAGTGGCCCACATATAGATTAGAAGGTCAGCTGGTGCCAATGAAATGGTTGGGGGCACATAACTTTCATCTAATGTGCATAGGGGCCTTTTTGTTTTCTGGGAAAGCTAAAAAAAAAAGAACTGTGTGTTTAATGGAAACACACAAGCGCTAATCAAGTAAAAAATATGTCCTTAGCAGCTGGAGTCAAGGCAGGTGGACGCCAATCCTTACATACAAAATACAAATAAAAATGGATTGAAACCGCGCATAATGATTAAAAGACAAAGCACACGTGAAATAGGTTAAAAAACCACAACACGTGAATAAGTGTGGTATGTAAAAAAAACCCTAGAAGCAGAAAGTAGCAGTAGAAAATCGGTCTGTATGAAAATATTACTGCACATTAGTGCATGACAGATAGTAATGCAAAACACCTCCTCAAAATTAATGGTGCATGTACCTGCCAGGACATGTAGTCCACATGAGGAGGCTGTAAATATACCGGTGGATGGTGTAATACAGTAAGCCGGGGTCCGGACACAGAGGTGCCGGGTACGGAGCTGGGCGTGGGGTCCTGTGGTGGAGTGCCTGGCATCTGGTGTATGAATTGAATTATGGACGGGTAAATCCAAAAGTGCAGCGGCACAATGGCGCTGCGAAGAGGCTGCGTAGAGCCAGGGAGAGCCCAAGCCGGTGATGAAGTCAGGGTGATGAAGAAGGACGTTGTTCCTTTGAAACGCGTTGGTAGCAATCTTGCCCTAGTGCTGCTCCATAGCTCTGCAGCTCTGATGTCACATGCTCAGTTCCCTGTCGGCCATCTTCTCTCGTGCTATGTATCCAGGGATGCCACCGGCCAGGGCTCTCCCTGGCTCTATGCAGCCTCTTCGCAGTGCCATTGTGCCATAGCAGTTTCGTATTTACCCATCCGTAATTCCATTCATACACCAGACGCCAGGCACTCCGCCACAGGACCCCATGCCCAGCTCCGTACCCGGCACCTCTGTGTCCGGACCCCGGCTTTCTATATAACACCATCCACCGGTATATTTACAGCCTCCTCATGTGGACTACATGACCGACCTGGCAGGTACATGCACCATTAATTTTGAGGAGGTTTTTTGCATTACTATCTGTCATGCACTAATGTGCAGTAATATTTTCAGACAGACTGATTTTCGACTGCTATTTACTGCTTCTAGGGTTTTTTTTACATACCACACTCATACACGTGTTGTGGTTTTTTAACCTATTTCACGTGTGCTTTGTCTTTACTCCTTATGCGCGGTTTCAATCCGTTTTTATTTGAACTGTGTGTTTAGTCTAAAGCATGTGTCCAAAATGAGACTGACACTGTCAGTACTTGTTGGATAATGTCTGGAAATATTGTGCAATTCCCAAATGACAAGGGTTAAGTAGCACCTTATTATCACTTTATGTATATTTTTCCAAAGCAAAACATTTTGCTATGATACACTGTTATGGCAGGGGAGATCTGTGGCTGACACTGTTATAGGGATAATGTCCCCCAATTCTGTACTAATATCTCCCATCCTGGTATATATATGATCCCCATCCTGGAATATATGACCCCTCAATCGCATCCTGGTATCCATGACCCCCATATCCCCATCCTGGTATCTATGACACCATATCCCTATCTTCATATCCTTGGCCCAAATCTCCATTCTGGTATATTAGTTGCAACCACCGGCTTCCTGCAGTGGCTGGGTGATTACATGTGCCTGCTATTACAGACAATTAATATTCACTGCTCTCCACTCCCATGAGGGTGGAGTGCAGTGAATATTCATTCTGTTTAACAGCAGGCATGCATTATTGCTCAGCCGCTGCAGGAAGACAACACATGTGGCTTCTGAACTACATGTTGGGGACCCCTGCATTACACAGTACATAACAGGAGCACATTTATAATATTATCTCAGCACAGGAACATTTTTTAATGCATTATTTTGTGGAAATGTTTATCATTCCAGGATCTATTAGCTCAAATGTATTTTGTTCATGGGACAGCCCCTTTAATAAGTGTGGCACACGGCATGGATGCTAGAATTATGATTCAATATGAAAAAGAAATTAGCCCCATGTACTCAAGATTGAATAATAATATTTAAATATATTATTTATTTAACAATATGCTAATATTTACCAATACATTGCAGAAGATTTAATAAAGTATCATTTTCTCAGCAGAAATAATTTCGAAACAATGCTGATAAGTGATATACTGATTCCTAATATCTAATATCCATGCTAAACTGTTCAATGCAGGAGCATGAGTAAGCCTTAATTTGTCTGTCAAGACATTGCATGTACAGATTCATTAATAGATCCAGATCTGGAGTAGATTTAAGTTGTCAATTTAAAAGGCCATCTGAGAAAAGTAATTAACCTATGGGTAATATTGAAGCCTTGCTCTCTGTTCATGGTCTTAGAGTTTGAGGGCTTGAAGCTAATCTCTTATGACCCTAGAACCTTGATGCGGAAAATATTGGTTGTGCAGTTCATATCAATGCAGGAGCTGCTAACAACTTGTGATGCTCTCATTGTTGTGTATAAATGTGTATTTAAGACAAAAATAAAGACTTCATTCTTCAGTAGAAGAAATACAACATTCATTTCATGCTTCCCTGAACTTTTATGTTTGTCAGTTAGGTCTCCACAAGTGTTATAATTTTTCTTCTTGTGTTTTGGAAATTGTGTTCCCGAAGAGATGAATACATTTTTAAAAGACATATGAGGTTGTGACAAGGGTGATCTACAAGCAGCACTTGTCATGGAATATGTTCTGCTTGCTGGAGAGCAAGCGTTGTACATAAAATGTAACATAAGTCTTGGTGTCTTATTTCACATGAGCTCAGTGGGCCGTAGATCTCAAATCATGCTGGAAGTTAGCTCACCATGTTTTAATCTTTAATGCTTTTGCTATGTAGCTTTATGTGGTTGATGTAATCGACACAGCAATGCTAGCGATCCTCTTGTACATTTACAATGTAAACTGTTCCTTAACAGCATAGGTCATTGTGACTCTCTCCGTTACTTTCTAATAATTTAAACAAAAAAAATCATGATATTAAATCCTAAGGTGACATTTAAGAGAAGCCAGAATCATAAGTTTCATGATATGTCTGCAATTTATTCTGAAGGTGCGCAGTGATGTAGCATATTCCGTCAGTCACTATAGCAATGATAGCTATTAAAAGTAATCAGGTATGAAAATAACCAATAATTGTCAGTGTTAAAGTGGTGGCCTATTACTATGTTAAGATGTATGCACTCTTTGATGTGGACTTTTCTGTCAATGGCTCATTTAGTTCAAAGAAAAATACAGTTTCACAATTACAGCAAAACAACTTCCAATTCTGCGCACAATTTTCTTTCTTTTTTTTTAATTTGCAATGCTAGTAACAGTGCGGTACTTTATTGTCCCTTTGATTAATTGAAAATTTTACTGAATGCAAATACATCATAGTAAAAACAGGAGGACATGCTTACTAATATTTGGTCACAATAACTGAAGGACAAATTTATTTCCATTGAATTGACTTCTACTCTACTTCATAAAAACCCCACCAAGGACAATATCTGCAAAGAGTTTGTATGTTCTGTCCGTGTTTGCGTGGGTTTCCTCCGGGTTCTCCGGTTTCCTCTCACATTCCAAAGACATACTGATAGGGAATTTAGATTGTGAGCCCCAACGGGGACAGCGATGATAATTTGTGCAACCTGTAAAGCGCTGCAGAATATGTTACCGCTATATAAAAATAATAGATTATAAAAGATTATAGATTATAAAAATCCACCTACTAAAGAAAACTGATTTCTGGTAATTCGCTCCACCTTAAATTGAACAAAATGGCTGCAGTTGCCATCTTTCTGAATTGCAGAGGGTCAGCAAAAGGTTAAAAAGATAAAATAAACACACTTATCTTACTTCTCACCTTTCCAGCCACCTCCACAGCTCACTACCGAGTCTGGTTACCTGCACCTCAAAATATTTATAAAAAGCCAGCGCACTCTGATATTAGTAACTTATGTAGAAATAAGTGGGGGTGCGAACCTAAGTGGCAAAATAATGTGAAAACAAGAAGAAAGAGATGCCACTAGAACATATTCGCACACCACCAGTAATATATATCAAACAGGAACAACTTTATTGGAAGCATAGTTAAAAACAGTTAAAACCAATACAATCACCAGCTGCCTACCCCCCATATATACGGCCTGTACATCCCTCACATGCTGTAAATAATACCCCAAGATAATAGCAAATACCAAAACATACATATATACAAGTCACTGTAATAAACCACTCCGAAGGATCCAATTATATATAAATATAACGTAATCACCACAAGTAAGAAGTATCGACGCTCAATAATATACCCGCCTAAATGATCCCCTAAGTCCCCCACTGATGCACAGAATCACACCAAAAGTTGGTACACCATAGGGAACAAAAATACAGAAAAGAAAGACGGATAAGCTCCAAACCGCCTTCTAATAAAGGCCGGTAACAAAATGGTCCTAAAGGGAAAAGTATCCTAAACAGAGCAGCATGCCGCGCCAACACCCAACAAAATCACCTCAAATAGGGAGGGTGAAGGCAGCAGCAGGAGGTAACAGCCAGGAGTGTAACAGGCCCGGGAGGCAGCTGAACCCAACGCATATCGCGGCAGAAGCAAGCCGCTTCGTCAGGGGAAGTGCTTACCTCCATCAGTTCACTCCTTAAATAATGAACTGCAGTGAGCTCTAGACGCCGCCGAGTGCACAGCCGTGGACCGGAAGTCGAGAGACCGGAAACAGAAGTCCCAGGTGCCGAGCAAAATGCACCTGCGCAAAAGACCAAGTGTGTACAAAGCGGGCAGACGTCTCTGCCCACAATGGTCAAATGCGCACGCGCCGGTATAATAACCGGCCGTCCGCATGAGACCTAGGGAAAAAAAAAAAGAAGTGCGCATGCGCCAATGAAAAATCTAGTGGCTCCATGTAGGACCCATGACTGGAGACACCACAGAAACATGGACAAGGGGTTTATCCAAAGAAATGGTTATGGGAGCGGTCCCCACAAAAGAGACCCATGGACAGGAAACATAAAACCAATTCCGGAACCAGAATGTAACTTGGGTAACTGTGGACAAATATATAATATTAGTCATAGCACAACAATATAACCTAAAAAATAAACAAATATAAACCAAACAAATAATAATAATACAACAATAAAGCAAAAACAAGTCCGCTCTTTATCATGTTGGCTGTTATAGCTCTGATCAGCAACCAGCCACTCATAAAACCCGATCTTCATATTCCAGCATCTTGTTGGGTGTTGGCGCGGCATGCTGCTCTGTTTAGGATACTTTTCCCTTTAGGACCATTTTGTTACCGGCCTTTATTAGAAGGCGGTTTGGAGCTTATCCGTCTTTCTTTTCTGTATTTTTGTTCCCTATGGTGTACCAACTTTTGGTGTGATTCTGTGCATCAGTGGGGGACTTAGGGGATCATTTAGGCGGGTATATTATTGAGCGTCGATACTTCTTACTTGTGGTGATTACGTTATATTTATATATAATTGGATCCTTCGGAGTGGTTTATTACAGTGACTTGTATATATGTATGTTTTGGTATTTGCTATTATCTTGGGGTATTATTTACAGCATGTGAGGGATGTACAGGCCGTATATATGGGGGGTAGGCAGCTGGTGATTGTATTGGTTTTAACTGTTTTTAACTATGCTTCCAATAAAGTTGTTCCTGTTTGATATATATTACTGGTGGTGTGCGAATATGTTCTAGTGGCATCTCTTTCTTCTTGGTTACCTGCACCTCCTCGCAACACATCTCTAGCCCTGAGTTCAATCTGGGCCAGGATTTACAGCCACAAGCAGGCTCCAGTGTTGAGACACGACCGAGCTACAAGCTACCAAACATTGTGCAGTGATCAGAAGGTGTGACCAAAAAGGTGACTGGCGAGCTATGTTTTTTTTCATCCATTCTCCAGACACATGTCTCTGGCTGCCCTCGCTTCTTCCTGACCACTGCCCAATCCTATGCCGCACTACATATCTGGCTGATTGTTTTCTCTTTACCCCAAAGCATGTGCAGTGAACTCTGTGGTCTACTCACGTCTCCAAGCCCAGGCCTAGAGTGAACACCCAGCTGGAAAGGCAACATGAAGGTGTAGAGAACTGGACATTGCATAGGGAGCAGAGGAGGGAGCTAGAAAAATGATCCTTTAGGTGAGTATATTTTTTTCTCTTTTTACATCTTACTTTTATTATGCTCTAGGAACTGGAGATATCCTACAGCATAATAGAGCACATTCATTTTGCAGATGTCCACTTCATTGAGAATCACATCTTCTGGGGAAAATTTGCGTAATTTACATATTCTAATTTTGTCAGATCCGCTCATCTCTAGTCAGAATACTAATATACTGCAGATATAAAAGGTGAAGGGAGTACAAGTGCAAAATACTAATCAACAACCACTAACACACCTATCATCCATTTTTCACACAGAAAAAGCATGAACAAGGTATCAGCCATACAGTTATGTTTAGTGCACCGAGCAAGCTACATGCTCAATATGTAACTTTCTGACTGATATTTTATACAAGCCTTATCTGTGTGCATTAGAAATTATCTACCAGAGCTCTTCTCCAGCTTTACAAAGATCTGTCTTCTTCAGAATATGGATATTTTTGCAATTTTCTCCAAGTAAATTAAGCAGAATGGCAGCAAAATGCGGCCACCATTCTGTGAAAACCATATAAGGCCAAGCTTTTGTTTAAAAAAATATTTACCTCATCATTCACTCAGTCTGCAGTCCAGTCATCGGCGCCTCTTTATTTTGTCTCTTCTCTTTGCAATCTTCACACCAGGCTAGTGCTTCCACATGGACTAGGTCTCGGATGTCAGTGTGTGCCATGCATAATAATGACATTATGATATGCATTTGTGAGGGATAAGCAGGGCCATAGTCATGGCCGAGAGTATATACATTAGCATGCCCTGGTCTACCGTCACATGAATATAGTGTCCCAACTATAGCATACCTTCCGCTTCACCTTCTGCACCACCAGGGTCCCATCGAGCTGACTTAAGTTCCACTGCTGCCGTTGTTTCAATTAAAGACACAGAGTCCATTTCAATCTTCAAAGGCAAAACTTTAAACTATAAACATAAGGATGAATGACCTCGGGGAGATCAAAACCGTGGTGTTGGATGTTTTGATCTCCGCGAGGTCATTCATCCTTATGTTTATAGTCCTTTTACTAGGCACTGCTCCTAATATCCAGTTTCCTACTCAACACTGATGAGGGGCAAATACCCCAAAAAAGCTGTCTGTGGATGGATACCATGTTTTGGCATAGGTGGTTTTCCTTTTTGGATGCTGCCCTTCCAGTGGTTGTTCCTTCCTGGTGAAAGACCTGGCTATTTATTGCTTGCATTGAGAAACACGTGATGGTGTCTCCGCGGATTTTCTACATACATTTGCATATTTCCTATAAGGGATGGGGGCAGTGTTCTGGATCACTGCGCTGAGAAACACATGATGGTGTCTCCGCGGTGTTGGATGTTTTGATCTCCCCGAGGTCATTCATCCTTATGTTTAAAGGACTGCATATAGTCTGTAAGGGTTGGCCGGACAGGTAAGTATTGTTTCTTTATACAACTTGTGGCTATCATGCTGAGGAGTCTGTATGTTTCTCAGAGAATAATAAGGAACATTCAATTTGCATCAAACTACTTTACTACTTTGCTAATCAAATTTCCCTATAAAATTCATGTGTTTTGTCAAATTTGAATCTGCTTAACTTTAGTGTGCATCTATAATAAGCAATCGTCCCACTCATGGATGTTAGGCGCATGAAAAGCTGCTCATCAGTATTTTTTGCACTTGTACTGCCTCTACCATATACCACTGGGCCTGTCTACATCCTGCAGTACATTGGCTTTGTTAGCAGTAGTGTTGAGCGATACCGTCCGATACTTGAAAGTATCGGTATCGGATAGTATCGGCCGATACCCGAAAAATATCGGATATCGCCGATACCGATATCCGATACCAATACAAGTCAATGGGACACCAAGTATCGGAAGGTATCCTGATGGTTCCCAGGGTCTGAAGGAGAGGAAACTCTCCTTCAGGCCCTGGGATCCATATTAATGTGTAAAATAAAGAATTAAAATAAAAAATATTGGTATATTCACCTCTCCGGCGGCCCCTGCACATCACGCTGGTAACCGGCAGGCTTCTTTGTTTAAAATGAGCGTGTTTAGGGCCTGCGAATGACGTCGCGGCTTCTGATTGGTCGCGTGCCGCTCATGTGACCGCCACGCGACCAATCAGAAGCCACGACGTCATTCTCATTCACTAAACTCCTAATTCTAGGAATTTAGGACCTGCGAATGACGTCGCGGCTTCTGATTGGTCGCGTGGCGGTCACATGAGCGGCACGCGACCAATCAGAAGCCGCAACGCCATTTGCAGGCCCCAAACGCGCTCATTTTAAACAAAGAAGCCTGCCGGTTACCAGCGTGATGTCCAGGGGCCGCCGGAGAGGTGAATATATCAATATTATTTATTTTAATTCTTTATTTTACACATCCCTATGGATCCGATACCGATACCCGATACCACAAAAGTATCGGATCTCGGTATCGAAATTCCGATACCGCAAGTATCGGCCAATACCCGATACTTGCGGTATCGGAATGCTCAACACTAGTTAGCAGCTATTAGTAAAAACTTCTTTTATTTTATATTTCATGTGTAAATGCCTTTTAAGAACTATTGTCTTTAAATTAAAATTCTCACCCAAGTGTATTATAGATTAAAAACTCTGTTCATGAAACCCATATGGCAGTACAGTGAGGCAAAATGCATTTTTGCACCTCCAAATGCATCACTATATGGAAATATTCTAGTGTAGAAATAATATTTTAAGCTGAGAGAATACCATATCTCAATAATGTAACATTTGGTGAAGCATGCCACCTTTTATCGGTCAGAATCTTGGAGGATCTATTAGACAGAACATCCATACGACTCTGTTTTCAGTGTGAGACATACACCATTTAGGAACAGTTTTTCCAATTAAATGCTATCCGTGCTCGAAACAATTTGGAGATTGTACAGTCTGGCACTTTCATACATGAACCCTAGAGCAGAAGGTCTCAAACAATTGATTAATATATGCAAAGCTGATTACATGTCCATACCAATATCTTATATTTCCAATTGAAAGTGAAGACAAATGCAGTTCATATATATCTATATATATATAATTGTCTAAGGGTTTTTCCGTCTGTCTGTTTGTCTGTCTGTCTATCTGTCTGTCCTGGAAATCCCGCGTCTCTGATTGGTCGAGGCCGCCAGGCGGGCACAGCGACGATGATGTCATAAAGGACGTAGAAATCCCACGTTTCTGATTCAGCGACGGGCACAGTATCGACGTAGATGTCATAATGGTTGCCATGGCGACGATGATGTCATAAAGGTTGCCTCGACCAATCAGTGACGGGCACAGTCTGCCGCGAATTCTGGAATCATCATTGTCCATATACTACGGGGACATGCATATTCTAGAATACCCGATGCATTAGAATTGGGCCACAATCTAGTATATATATATATATATATATATATATATATATATACAGTATATATATTATAATTGTTTCAGAAAATCAGAGACAATAACACAAATGCGGTCTGCTCACAATACTATCATGATTTCTGTTCTTAACCCCTTTACCCCCAAGGGTGGTTTGCACGTTATGGACCGGGCCAATTTTTACAATTCTGACCACTGTCCCTTTATGAGGTTATAACTCTGGAACGCTTCAACGGATCCCGGTGATTCTGACATTGTTTTCTCGTGACATATTGTACTTCATGATAGTGGTAAAATTTCTTTGATATTACCTGCGTTTATTTGTGAAAAAAAACGGAAATTTGGCAAAAATTTTGCAATTTTCCAACTTTGAATTTTTATGCAATTAAATCACAGAGATATGTCACACAAAATACTTAATAAGTAACATTTCCCACATGTCTACTTTACATCAGCACAATTTTGGAACCAAAATTTTTTTTGTTAGGGAGTTATAAGGGTTTAAAGTTGACCAGCAATTTCTCATTTTTACAACACCATTTTATTTTAGGGACCACATCTCATTTGAAGTCATTTTGAGGGGTCTATATGATAGAAAATACCCAAGTGTGACACCATTCTAAAAACTGCACCCCTCAAGGTTCTCAAAACCACATTCATGAAGTTTATTAACCCTTCAGGTGCTTCACAGGAATTTTTGGAATGTTTAAATAAAAATGAACATTTAACTTTTTTTCACAAAAAATTTACTTCAGCTCCAATTTGTTTTATTTTACCAAGGGTTACAGGAGAAAATGGACCCCAAACGTTATTGCACAATTTGTCCTGAGTACGCTGATACCCCATATGTGGGGGTAAACCATTGTTTGGGCGCATGGGAGAGCTCGGAAGGGAAGGAGCGCCGTTTGACCTTTCAATGCAAAATTGACAGGAATTGAGATGGGACGCCATGTTGCGTTTGGAGAGCCCCTGATGTGCCTAAACATTGAAACCCCCCACAAGTGACACCATTTTGGAAAGTAGATCCCCTAAGGAACTTATCTAGAGGTGTGGTGAGCACTTTGACCCACCAAGTGCTTCACAGAAGTTTATAATGCAGAACCGTAAAAATAAAAAATCATTTTTTTTTTCACAAAAATTATCTTTTCGCCCCCAATTTTTTATTTTCCCAATGGTAAGAGAAGAAATTGGACCACAAAAGTTGTGGCACAATTTGTCCTGAGTACTCTGATACCCCATATGTGGGGGTAAACCATTGTTTGGGCGCATGGGAGAGCTCGGAAGGGAAGGAGCGCCGTTTGACCTTTCAATGCAAAATTGACAGGAATTGAGATGGGACGCCATGTTGCGTTTGGAGAGCCACTGATGTACCTAAACATTGAAACCCCCCACAAGTGACTCCATTTTGAAAAGTAGACCCCCTAAGGAACTTATCTAGATGTGTGGTGAGCACTTTGACCCAATAAGAGCTTCACAGAAGTTTATAATGCAGAGCCGTAAAAATAAAACAAACATTTTTTCCCACAAAAATAATTTTTTAGCCCCCAGTTTTGCATTTTCCTGAGGGTAACAGGAGAAATTGGACCCCAAAAGTTGTTGTGCAATTTGTCCTGAGTACGCTGATACCCTATATGTGGGGGAGAACCAGCGTTTGGGCGCATGGGAGGGCTCGGAAGGGAAGGAGCGCCATTTGGAATACAGACTTAGATGGAATGGTCTGCAGGCGTCACATTGTGTTTGCAGAGCCCCTAATGTACCTAAACAGTAGAAACCCCCCACAAGTGACCCCATATTGGAAACTAGACCCCCCAAGGAACTTATCTAGATGTGTTGTGAGAACTTTGAGCCCCCAAGTATTTCACTACAGTTTATAACGCAGAGCCGTGAAAATAAAAAATCTCTTTTTTTCCCACAAAAATTATTTTTTAGCCCCCAGTTTTCTATTTTCCCAAGGGTAACAGGAGAAATTGGACCTCAAAAGTTGTTGCCCAATTTGTCCTGAGTACGCTGATACCCCATATGTTGGGGTAAACTCCTGTTTGGGCACACGGGAGAGCTCGGAAGGGAAGGAGCACTGTTTTACTTTTTCAATGCAGAATTGGATGGAATTGAGATCGGTCGCCATGTCGCGTTTGGAGATCCCCCTGATGTGCCTAAACAGTGGAAACCCCCCAATTATAACTGAAACCCTAATCCAAACACACCCCTAACGCTAATCCCAACGGTAACCCTAACCACACCTCTAACCCTGACACACCCCTAACCCTAATCCCAACCCTATTCCCAACCGTAAATGTAATCAAAACCCTAACCCTAACTTTAGCCCCAACCCTAACTGTAGCCTTATCCCTAACCCTAGCCCTAACCCTAACCCTAGCCCTAAACCTAGCCCCAACCCTAACCCTAGCCCTAACCCTAGCCCTAGCCCTAGTCCCAACCCTAGCCCTAGCCCTAACCCTAGCCCTAGCCCTAACCCTAACCCTAGCCCTAGCCCTAACCCTAGCCCTAACCCTAGCCCTAACCCTAACCCTAGCCCTAACCCTAGCCCTAGCCCTAACCCTAACCCTAGCCCTAACCCTAGCCTTAGCCCTAGCCCTAGCCCTAGCCCTAACCCTAGCCCTAGCCCTAACCCTAATGGGAAAATGGAAATAAATACATTTTTTTCATTTACTTTTATAGCGGGTTTTTTAGCGGATTTTTATGATTGACAGCCGTCACACACTGAAAGACGCTTTTTATTGCAAAAAATATTTTTTGCGTTACCACATTTTGAGAGCTATAATTTTTTCATATTTGAGTCCACAGAGTCATGTGAGGTCTTGTTTTTTGCGGGACGAGTTGACGTTTTTATTGGTAACATTTTCGGGCACGTGAGATTTTTTGATCGCTTTTTATTCCGATTTTTGTGAGGCAGAATGACCAAAAACCAGCTATTCATGAATTTCTTTTGGGGGAGGCGTTTATACCGTTCCGCGTTTGGTAAAATTGATAAAGCAGTTTTATTCTTCGGTTCAGTACGATTACAGCGACACCTCATTTATATCATTTTTTTATGTTTTGGCGCTTTTATACGATAAAAACTATTTTATAGAAAAAAATAATTATTCTTGCATCGCTTTATTCTGAGGACTATAACTTTTTTATTTTTTTGCTGATGTTGCTGTATGGCAGCTCATTTTTTGCGGGACAAGATGATGCTTTCAGTGGTACCATGGTTATTTATATCCGTCTTTTTGATCACGTGTTATTCCACTTTTTGTTTGGCGGTATGATAATAAAGTGTTGTTTTTTGCCTCGTTTTTTTTTTTTATTTTCTTACGGTGTTTACTGAAGGGGTTAACTAGTGGGCCAGTTTTATAGGTCGGGTCGTTACGGACGCGGCGATACTAAATATGTGTACTTTTATTGTTTTTTTTTTATTTAGATAAAGAAATGTATTTATGGGAATAATATTTTTTTTTTTTCATTATTTAGGATTTTTTCTTTTTTTTACACACTTGGAAATTTTTTTTTTTACTTTTTTACTTTGTCCCGGGGGGGACAATACAGATCGGTGATCTGCTAGTTTGCACAGCACTCTGACAGATCACCGATCTGTCTGAGAGCAGTGCAGCGTTACCAAGTGCCTGCTCTGAGCCACCTCCCTCCCTGCAGGACCCGGATCCGCGGCCATCTTGGATTCGGGACTTACTGCAGGGAGGGAGGTAGGAGACCCCCGGAGCAACGCGATCACATCGCGTTGCTGCGGGGGTCTCAGGGAAGCACGCAGGGAGCCCCCTCCCTGCGCGATGCTTCCCTGCACCGCTGGCACATCGCGATCATCTTTGATCGCGGTGTGCCGGGGGTTAATGTGCCGGAGGCGGTCCATGACCGCTCCTGGCACATAGTGCCGGATGTCAGCTGACACCTGGCCGCGATCGGCGGCGCTCCCCCCGTGAGCGCGGCCGATCGCGCTGGACGTAATATTCCGTCCTTGGGAATTAAGGCCCACCCCACATGGACGGAATATTACGTCCAATGGCAGAAAGGGGTTAACAGAACTATGGTAGCATGAATTTTCCTTTTCTTGGACCATATAATGAGTTTTAAAGGTGTTAACTATATAAACCAAATGGGCTCAAGCAATCTCAGACTGGTCCACAAGGGTGAAGGAAAATCCTCTGGTGGACCCTCCTGCAACTCTGGTTTATGGACACTATTTGACACAATACACTTTATTCACTTTGCACAGACTGGCATACAAAAAACTCCAACAAACGTTGTTAAGCTTAATTCAGATTTCTATTTTTTAGACGTCCATGTTCTATTCATATCTTTCATGGATAGAACATATTCTCATTAAAGTGTATGTTGCTGTGATGCTATTTACATTATCCCCATATTTGCACCTTTGTGAAGACTGTGTGTTCTAATAAAATCACAGAAATACGTCCATTTTTGGTCAGAGTCACAGATTGCAATGTACATGTCTATGGGTCTGTAAGAAATCATGAACAGCACATATAGCAATTTGTGAGCATGTCTGTTTTTAACATTCTAATGAGTAGAAGAGTCTTTGCAATCTTTTTTATTTATTTTTTTTTGAAACATGAATATTATTGATAAAACAGTGGTAGCAAAACTGAAAAACTGTCCAAGCACAGAGGAATCTCAGATCCAAAACCCTGACGTCACTTAGTTTTTTTTTCTTGTGGGAAGAATCCCAGATGTCTGAATAAGCCCTTAATCAGTACCAAAGTCCATCAGGTTTCCATCAGTCTTAGACCAGGGTCACACATGCGAGTACAATGCGAGAAACATAGTAATACATGCAGCCACATGCTCCGGTCCCGAGTGCCAGCGGCAGTGCCGGGTATTGATGTGAGAGACTTGTGCGAGTTTTCACATTGCACTCGCAAGTGTGACCCGAGCTTTGCATTGCCGGTGTTTTACATATCTTTAAAAACATTTAAAAAAACAACTGAACAGAAACTATCACCAGCGTACCAGTTGATGCTGTGTGACCAGTTAGGTAAATCAATAATTGTATACATAATAAAAAAATACCTTTTTAATAGAGGCCTAAATATTATTTGTGCTAAAAAGTAGAAACGCAACCTGTTATAAAAAGTCAAATACATTTCACAGTTTGGTAATTGAAATGACATGGAGACCAAGTTAATTTGTATTTTATCTAAATTCCGGCACATGTAGGTTTTTCTGTTTGACCCACATTGAAGGTTGAATTTTAATTTCCAAACTGTTTACTTAATGAAATTATTAAGTGCAAACACCACAAGCAGGAGAAAAATGTTGATTATTTTTTTCCTCATTATCTGAATTCGAGCTACCAGGAGAGAGAAACTAGCTCTTGCAGAACTAATTCTGAATTAATCTTGGACAAGTGCTACTATTTCAATAATTAATCATTTCGAAGTTGCTACCTTGTCAATCTTACATTGCAATGGACCCGAACTTACACCTGAGACACAAAGTCTTGCTAAAATGACTTCATTAAACTTTAAAACAAGCGTCATGTGTAATGAATATTTGCTTTCAAGCAGTAACAGAGATATACGATAATCCAAAACCATGTGGGTAGTATTTTTCTTTGTCAGTGCTGTTCAGGTTAAAGATCCATTCATTAAGCTGCTGTCTAGAGAGGCACTGTTTATATTCTCTTTAAACTTATTAAATAACTGTAAACACATCTCTAATCCTGCAATATGGGGACGTAGTGAGAGATAAAATATATTTATATTCACATTATGTGAGGTTTTTACTCATAAATCATCAGTTTGACTTAAAGACCAATCTGAGTTTACTGGCAGGCATGACTTTTTAAAATCTTACAAAAATAAATATGCTTATATAAGGAATTTTTTATATGACTATACATCCTTCCTTTTGGTTCATTTATGACAGACAAACACAAATATGTTGGTATAATGTTTGTAATAATTTATATGTTGGCAAAAATTAAAAAAATATATATTTTTGAAAGTTTTTTTTCAATTCACCATTTACGTTGAAGTGTAACTGTACTTTCATATAACATTTTTCAATGTGTTATGTGCTTACATGAGGAATAACATTACAGTTGTCCATTATAAGACTTGCATCTAGAGATGAACTGATGTTTTGAAATTCAAATTTCCAGACTTTGTCAAATTTTCTTCAAAATGTTGAGCAAATCTGAATACTAGAAAGCTTTTTCAATTGCTCAAAAAATTCATGTAGGTGAGAGGAGAGGGAAAAAGACACAGGGATTGAGGATTGAGGGAGAACCTTGCTAACCATAAGAGCTTATACTTTTCAGGTTAGAAACAGAGACAGAATCCTACTGAATATAGGAGCAATAGAAAAAAGGAACCTGCTGACTGTATGAGCTTACAACTATACAAGACAGAAAGAGAGGACGAGGACTCCACTGACCATAAGTGCTTAGAATCATACAATCATAGAATCATAGAATAGAATCATAGACTGTTAGAGTTGGATGGAACCTCCTGGGTCATCTGGTCCAACCCTCTGCTCAAAGCAGGATTCACTAAATCATCCCAGACAGATGTCTGTCCAGCCTCTGTTCGAAGACTTCAATGGAAGGAGAACTCACCACCTCTCGTGGCAGCCTGTTCCACTCATTGATCACCCTAACTGTCAAAAAGTTTTTTTCTAATATTTAATCTGTGTCTCCTCCCATTCAGTTCCATCCCATTGCTTCTAGTCTTTCCTTGTGCAAATAAGAATAAAGATGATCCTTCTACAATGTGACAGCCCTTTAGATATTTGTAGACAGCTATTAAGTCTCCTCTCAGTCTTCTTTTTTGCAAGCTAAACATTCCCATATCCTGTAAACCTTCCTCATAGGACATGGTTTGCAGACTGGTCACCATTCTGGTCCCTCTTCTCTGAACTTGCTCCAGTTTGTTGATGTCTTTTTTAAAATGTGGTGCCCAAAACTGGACACAGTATTCCAGATGAGGTATGTCCAAAGAGGAGTAGAGGGCAATAATGACTTCACGTGATCTAGACTGTATGCTTCTGTTAATACATCCCAGAATTGTATTTGCCTTTTTGCTGCTGCATCACACTGTTGACTCATATTCAGTCTGTGATCTACTAGTATACCCGTCTTTTTCACATGTGCTGTTGCTTAGCCCTATTCCTCCCATTCTGTATATGCTTTTTTCATTTTTATTTCCCAGATGTAGTACCTTGCATTTTTCGCTGTTAAAAACCATTCTGTTAGTTGCTGCCCACTGCTCCAGTTTACTTATATATTTTTGAATCCTCTCTCTCTCTCTTCTCTAGTATTAGCTATCCCTCCTAGCTTTGTGTCATCAGGAAATTTAATCCGTTTACCCTCAATTCCTTCATCTCAACCATTGCTAAAGATGTTGAAAAATATAGGGCCCATGACATTACCCTGTGGTACCTAACTTGAGACATTCTTCCAACTGGATGTGCAGCCATTTACGACCATTCTTTGGGTCCAATCACTAAGCCATTTATGAATCCACCTAACAGTTGCCTTGTCTATCCCATACTAAGTCATTTTTTCAATAAGGATTGTGTGAGATACTTTGTCAAATGCTTTGTTGAAGTCAAAATATACTGTATCTCCAGCTTACACTTTAGGCCAGGGTCACACTACCGTAGAATATGGATGAGTGCTATGCGAGAAAACATCGCATAGCAGTCGGACCACTGTTAATCTATGGGGCAGCTCATATGACCATATTTTTTCTCAGGCGTGTTCGACATGTATGTAAAATCACAGCATACTGCGATTGTATGCATATATCATCCGAGACTTGGCAATTCAAGCCTATGGGTATAAGAAAAACCCGGACACCACACTTGTCTTGTGAGAAATACACACACATTTTCCTCATTTCAGACCATTGAGCCATTAAATTCAATGGGGAAAATCAGTGAGAAATGTAAAGCCAAACGCATGTCATACAGATGCCATACTGATGCATAGGTGCGAGAAAATCACATCATCGCATTGCAAATGCATTAAACACGGATGACCATACAAAGAATACTTGTGTTAGGTCTCGAGTTACCGCTTCTGCACAGGGGGAATCTCGAGCCATCTCCGCTGCGGTCTCTCATTCTTATCCAGCCGCAGTGGAGTCTGCTCAGCAGGGACGTCGGTCCCAGCATCTTGCTCAGTCTCACTCTGTACAGAGAGTTACTGCTGCTTCTTCAGCTTCTGCCATTAAAGCCAGTGCTGGTCAGCAGCGAGCGGACTTCTCTGGGACTAAGTCCTTGTCTGCACACACTGAGCATGCCCAGGGCAAGATCTCCCGTTGGAGATCGAGGGTCATGTGCTCAGGCTCTGCAGCACATTCCATTGGTCCTCTTGGCAGGTCTTGGAAGGGCAAAGTTTCTGTGGCCACTTCCTGTGCTGCAACTATATAAACTACGCATGACCGCACGGCCATGCGCTAGTGTACAATTGTTAATGTGTGTATGTTGTGAGTGCAAGTCGTCCTTGGATACCCCTACCCTATTGAATGTCTGTTCGCGGAAGGTGTATGGTTGCTATCTAGCGCCCGACCTATCCTACAGCACGAATCACACATTACAGCGTCCAGTTGCTGTGACCGCCAGTACGGTGCCGTGCACTTCCTCTTTGCTTTCCTTACCCAAGCCTGGGTGGTTAGTGGCGTTCGTCAGTGCGGCACCGCATGCACTCTTGTGCCTTAATATTGTTATATAGTTTCCTTACACACCCAGTTGCGGTGTTGTGCCAGCAAGGGTCTAATCGGACTTCAATCCTAGTTGGGGTTGAGTTCGCTGACTACTTGCTCGCGCTCTATGTGCGGTACCGCGGTCCGGTGACGCAACAGGATCGCTTCCTTCACGCTGGGTGAAGTTTAACCCACATGTGTATACTTATGAGTACCGCCATATAGTCCGTCATTACTTGGCAGCAGGTTCCATCTCTGCACGGTGGGCCCCGGGCTGCGAACGCACCATACTCTATCTGTCTTATTATTTGGTGCGTTCCGCTAGCCCTAACATTACACTAGCGCCAGGGTCTGGCTAGTAATGACGGACAAACAGCAATCCTTGCGGTATATCCAGCAGCTGGAGGGTAGGTTGGCGGCTCTTGAGAGCGCAACCTCAGCTGTGGATGTTACCGCAGTTGCTGTACAGGCTGCTAGCGTGGCTGCAGCAACCCTGTCCATTGCCACCCCTGCTTCGACATTTTCTCGCCTCCCGCTGCCAGAAAAATTTTCTGGTGATAGCAAATTTTGTAGGGGATTTGTGAGTCAGTGCTCTATTCACCTCCAGCTCCTGGCTGCACGTTTTCCCACAGAGCGGGCTAAGGTGGGATTTAAAGTGTCTCTCTTGTCGGACAGGGCGTTGGAATGGGCTACACCGCTGTGGGAGCGTGGCGATCATGTGGTGCAGAGTGCTCCGCTGTTTCTGAGCACTCTGAAACAGGTCTTTTTAGGACCTCAAGTCACCCATGATACTGCGCTCCATCTGCTGGCATTAACTCAGGGTGAGTCCTTGGTCAGTCATTTTGCCGTCCAATTCCGCACTTTAGCTTCTGAGCTGGATTGGTCAGATAAAGCTCTTATCCCCATATTTTGGAGGGGCCTGGCTGACCACGTTAAGGACGCTCTGGCCACTAGGGAGGTTCCTGCCACACTGGAGGAGTTAATAACTGTCTCCACTCGAATTGACCTCCGTTTTAACGAGCGGAGGTTAGAGCGAGCCCAGTGTAGGCAGAGGTTTCGGCTGGCTCCTACCTTCGCCAAACCTCTGGAATCTCCGGTCCTGGTTCCTGAGTCACATGAGGCCAGGGAAGTGTCACAAGCGGGATCTAAGTCCCGGACCGCTTGTGCACTCAAGGTCTGTCATGTTTGCCAGCAGTCAGGACATCTAGCCACCAGATGTTCTCAGCGGTCGAGGAAACGTCAGCGTCTAGTGGTAGTAGGTGGAGGTACACTAGACACGGCGACGTTTGCCTCTAAATTGTCCTTTAAGGGGACAATTACTATAGGCTCATTCTCCCACTCGGTAGAACTCTGCATGGATTCTGGGGCGGAGGGCAATTTTATGTCTTCTGCTTTCGCCCAACGTCACGCAATTCCCCTGGTTATGCTAGCTCAACCAGTAACGGTACGAGTGGTGAATGGGTCGACACTGCCCTCACAGATAACACACCAGACCATCCCTTTTACTCTGTCCATGTCGCCATCTCATCAGGAGATTATATCTCTGCTCGTCATTCCTGAGGGAATTGATGAGGTCCTGTTGGGAGTACCTTGGCTACGGTACCACTCTCCTCATATCGAGTGGTCCTCAGGCAGAATCCTGGGATGGGGCGAATCTTGTGGGGGTAGGTGTCAGAGGGAGTGTGTTCAGGTTGCTAATACTGAGGTACCCGCAGATCTTTCCTCTCTCCCCAAGCAGTATTGGTCTTATGCAGATGTGTTCTCCAAAAAGGCGGCGGAGATCCTTCCGCCCCATCGCCCCTATGACTGTCCTATTGATCTCTTGCCTGGTGCTGAGCCTCCCCGGGGTCGAGTCTATCCGTTATCTCTCCCGGAGACGGAGGCAATGTCACAATACATCCAGGAAAATCTGGCAAGAGGATTCATTAGGAAGTCAGTGTCACCTGCTGGGGCAGGGTTCTTCTTCGTGCAGAAGAAGAATGGGGAATTGCGTCCATGCATAGACTACAGGGGTCTTAATGCCATCACCGTTAAAAATAAGTATCCTTTGCCCTTGATATCTGAGCTCTTCGATAGGCTTCGGGGAGCAAGGGTATTTACTAAACTAGATCTGCGGGGTGCTTACAACCTGATTCGCATCCGTGAGGGGGACGAATGGAAGACGGCTTTTAACACCAGGGATGGGCACTATGAATATCTGGTGATGCCCTTCGGGCTCTGTAATGCCCCAGCCGTTTTCCAAGACTTTGTGAACGATATCTTCCGGGATATGCTTTCCACCTCGGTCGTAGTCTATCTGGATGATATTCTCATCTACTCTCCAGATATTGACTCCCACCGGAGAGATGTTTGCAAAGTCTTCGACCTTCTACGGGCAAACTCCCTCTATGCCAAGTTGGAGAAGTGTATGTTTGAGCAGGAGTCCTTACCTTTCCTGGGCTACATCATCTCTGCCCAGGGATTGGCTATGGATCCTGCCAAACTACAGGCTGTGATGGACTGGCAGGAACCCCATTCTCTTAAAGCGGTGCAGCGCTTTATGGGGTTCATTAATTATTATCGCCAGTTCATTCCGCACTTCTCAACTTTGGTAGCTCCCTTGGTTGCCCTCACCAAGAAGGGGGCGAATCCCAAATTGTGGTCTGAGGAGTTCTCCAATGCCTTTAACTCTATAAAGTCACACTTCGCTAGCGCTCCCATCCTACATTGCCCCGATGTTGATAAGCCATTTATCATGGAGGTGGATGCCTCGTCTTTTAGTGCTGGAGCAGTCCTCTTCCAAAAGGATGCTCAAGGTCGGAAGCATCCTTGCTTCTTTTTCTCCAAGACCTTCTCACCAGCAGAGAGGAATTATTCCATCGGGGACAGGGAGTTGCTAGTCATGAAGTTGGCTTTCTCGGAGTGGAGACATCTCTTGGAGGGAGCACGTTTTCCCTTCCAAGTCTTCACAGACCATAAAAATTTGGTGTACCTGCAGACAGCCCAGCGGTTGAATTCTCGCCAGGCCAGATGGTCCATATTCTTCTCCCGGTTTCATTTCACCCTCCATTTTCTTTCTGGGGAGAAGAACATTCGGGCCGACGCTCTCTCTCGCTCCGTTGTGTCATCTGCGGAGGAGGAGGAACCTCGGCTTATTGTCCCCACCGAGAGCTTGAGAACTGTGGCCCCGGTTTCGCTAGAGTCTGTGCCCCTGGGCAAGACTTTTGTTCCATCCAGTTTGCGACCGGAGGTTCTCTCTTGGGCACACTCGTCCAGGGTGGGTTGACATTTTGGTACCAAAAGGACATCTGAGTTACTGGCGAGGACATACTGGTGGCCGCATATGGCTCGTGATGTCGCAGAGTATGTTCGGGCATGTGTCTCTTGCGCCAAGAACAAGACTCCTCGGCAACGGCCAGCTGGTTTGCTTTATCCTCTGCCGGTGGCGGACAGGCCCTGGGAGATGGTCGGGATGGACTTTGTGGTGGGCTTACCCAAGTCTCGTAACTGCACCATTATCTGGGTGATCACCGACCATTTTTCCAAAATGGTGCACTTGGTGCCTCTTCCACGGCTACCTTCTGCACGGGCGTTGGCTGTCTTGTTCGTTAAGCATATCTTTCGCCTACACGGTATGCCAGACAAAATTGTTAGTGACCGGGGTCCCCAGTTTGCGTCTCGATTCTGGAGAGAGCTTTGTCGTCTCCTCAGTATTGAGTTGAATCTCTCTTTGGCATATCATCCCGAGACGAATGGGTTGGTAGAGAGGGCCAACCAGACCTTTGTCACATATTTACGACATTTTGTTTCTGCCAGGCAGGATGACTGGGCATCCTTGCTACCGTGGGCAGAGTTTGCACTTAACAATGCCGTAGCCGACTCCACCGGTCAGACTCCAATCCTCCTAAATTACGGCCAGCATCCGCGTGTTCCTGTGCCCATGTCTGTGTCTTCTGCTGACCCCAGGGTGGCAGACTGGGCTGTGGAGGCACGGGACATTTGGGACCGCACGCAGGATGCCATTCGGGCCTCCAAGGAGAGAATGAGGTCCTCCGCCGATGTTCATCGGCACCCCGCTCCGACCTTTGCTCCTGGCGACTTGGTGTGGCTCTCCGCCCGTAACATCAGGCTGCGAGTTGAGTCCACTAAGTTTGCTCCTCGCTACTTGGGTCCCTTCAAGGTTCTCGAACAGGTTAATCCTGTGGTCTACCGTTTGGCTCTTCCTCCACGCTTGGGTATCACCGACACCTTTCATGTGTCCCTCTTGAAACCCGTATACATGTCCCGGTTTTCCGAGTCATCTGCCGGGACATCGGGTTCGTCTACGGACGATTACGAGGTGAACGCTATTTTGGGGTGCAAGGTGGTACGCGGCAAAAAGTTCTATCTGGTGGATTAGAAGGGTTATGGCCCAGAGGACAGGTCATGGGAGCCTGCTGAAAACATTCGGGCCCCACAGCTCATTGCTGCCTTTGAGCGTAGCGAGGCCCAAGGAGGAGGGGGCCCTAGGAGGGGGGGTAATGTTAGGTCTCGAGTTCCCGCTTCTGCACAGGGGGAATCTCGAGCCATCTCCGCTGCGGTCTCCCATTCTTATCCAGCCGCAGTGGAGTCTGCTCAGCAGGGACGTCGGTCCCAGCGTGTTGCTCAGTCTCACGCTGTACAGAGATTTACTGCTGCTTCTTCAGCTTCTGCCATTAAAGTCAGTGCTGGTCAGCAGAGAGCGGACTTCTCTGGGACTAAGTCCTTGTCTGCACACACTGAGCATGCCCAGGGCAAGATCTCCCGTTGGAGATCGAGGGTCATGTGCTCAGGCTCTGCAGCACATTCCATTGGTCCTCTTGGCAGGTCTTGGAAGGACAAAGTTTCTGTGGCCACTTCCTGTGCTGCAACTATATAAACTGCGCAAAACCGCACGGCCATGCGTTAGTGTACAATTGTTAATGTGTGTATGTTGTGAGTGCAAGTCGTCCTTGGATACCCCTACCCTATTGAATGTCTGTTCGCGGAAGGTGTATGGTTGCTATCTAGCGCCCGACTTATCCTACAGCATAAATCACACATTACAGCGTCCAGTTGCTGTGACCGCCAGTACGGCGCCGTGCACTTCCTCTGTGCTTTCCTTACCCAAGCCTGGGTGGTTAGTGGCGTTCGTCAGTGCAGCACCGCATGCACTCTTGTGCCTTAATATTGTTATATAGTTTCCTTACACACCCAGTTGTGGTGTTGTGCCAGCAAGGGTCTAATCGGACTTCAATCCTAGTTGGGGTTGAGTTCGGTGACTACTTGCACGCGCTCTATGTGCGGTACCGCGGTCCGGTGACGCAACAGGATCGCTTCCTTCACGCTGGGTGAAGTTTAACCCACGTGTGTATACTTATGAGTACCGCCATATAGTCCGTCATCACTTGGCAGCAGGTTCCATCTCTGCACGGTGGACCCCGGGCTGCGAACGCACCATACTCTATCTGTCTTATTATTTGGTGCGTTCCGCTAGCCCTAACAACTTGTGCGACTCTCAGCAGGGAGACTCGGACTGATTTTCCATACATTTAGTGTGACCCTGGCCTTACTTAGTGAGTCTGGAGATGGAAAACACCTCGATAGTACAAACTGTGCTATATTAAGATTTGCTGGTCTGAAACGGCTCAGGTACTGACCACCAGACCACCACTGTACAAGGTTTTTTGGCAAACTGCAAATTGAAACTTAAAATTTTCACATTTGTATGAACAAGTAAATTTAAAGAAGTTAACTTGAACTTAATCCCCTGTGGATTGGTCCACTTATCTTTACTTATATCCTTCATTTCATTCAGTTTGCTCTCTACAGGCTCTATCTCTTAATATAATATTGACTGTTTGCTGGTGGGAGGAGACTAGCTGCTCTAATGTCTCCCATTCTCAGCATAGCACATAAAGACAGATTCTTATTCTTCCTTCTTTTTATAGCACACATATAGAAAAAATAACAGGTACATGGAGGACATTTTACAGCAGTACTGAGTGGTCTGAATGTGACTCAAGCTTTGTTGTGCGGTAAAAGACTTGTCAGAAAGCTCAGTATGATCTTTGGTGTCTTCCTCAGTTTCTATCCTGTGTCTGCTTTTCACTCGCTCTCACTGTTTAAAAAACAGCTTAGGGACCCCTCTATTCTTGATAACCAACCTTGCTAATGCTGACAGCTGAGATTTGCAGCCCCTAGCTGTCAGTTTTGTCTGGCTGGTTATCTAAAATACAGAGGAACCCATGCCAGTTTTTTTAATCATTTATTTAGAGCGCAGGCTCCGACTGATGAATACTCCCATCAGTCCGCCCATCTCTAATCCCAACCAAATATTTTAGCACTTTCAAGACTGATGCATCCCAATATAAGACTTTCATCAATTTTTTACTTTTCTAGTTTTCAGAGTCAGTTAAATCTCTTCTTCTGAGGAAAACAAGCTGTTAATAATTCACAAACTTGATAATGCTTATTAAAATCCTTTGGCCTCACTCTCAATAATTACAGAAATCACACATCATATGATCTGATCCATCCAATAAGCATCCAAAATTATATAGATTGGAGTTAGAAAATCTGCATAAAAATGATGAAGTGGTCAAAATACTCACTTAATAATTGTGCATGTGTTGTTTGTCAAAAAAGTTGCTCTAGGCATAATGTGCAGGTCTCTTAATACTTTTGTCCATATAATGTAGTAGCCATTACCATAGAGTAGCCAACATTGAAATAAACCATCCATAACAAAGAATGTCAGATATGTCAATAATTTAGTTTGTATTTAAAAATTAACTGAGTTCAATCTGCCTGCTGGGAGTCGTGCATGCATCTATATTTTCCTTTACATTTTGAGAGTGAAGATTTTAAACACAAGTACATACAGTCATGGACAAAAATTTTGAGAATGAGACAAATATTAATTCTTCCAAAGTCTACTGCTTAATTTTTTCTAATGGCAATTTGCATATACTCCTGAATGTCAGAGTGATCAGCTTAACAGCAATTACTGTACTTGCAAAGTCAATATTTGCCCAGAAAATGAACTTTAACCCCCAAAACACATTTCAACATCATTGCAGTCCTGCCTTAAAAGGAGCAGCTAACATCGTTTTAGTGATTGATCCATTAACACAGGTGTGGGTGTTGATGAGGACAGGGCTGTCGATCAATCAGTCATGATTAAGTAAGAATGACATCACTGGACACTTTAAAAGGAGGCTGGTGCTTGGTATCATTGTTTCTCTTCATTTAACCATGGTTATCTTTAAAGAAACATGTGCAGCCATCATTGCACTGCACAAAAATGGCCTAACAGGGAAGAGTATCGCAGCTACAAAGATTGCACCTCAGTCAACAATCTATCGCATCATCAAGAACTTCAAGGAGAGAGCTTCCATTGCTGTCAAAAAGGCTCCAGGGCGCCCAAGAAAGCGCCAGGACCGTATCTTAAAACTGTTTCAGCTGCGGGATCGGACTACCAGCAGTGCCGAGCTTGCTCAGGAATGGCAGCAGGCTGGTGTGAGGCGGAGACTCTTTGAGCAAGGCCTGGTTTCAGGGAGGGCAGCAAAGAAGCCACTTCTCTTCAGAAAAAACATCAGGGACCGACTGATATTCTGCAAAAGGTACAGGGAGTGGACTGCTGAGGACTGGGGCAAAGTCATTTTCTCTGATGAATCCCCTTTTCGATTGTTTGGGACATCTGGAAAACAGCTTATTCGGAGAAGAAGAGGTGAGCGATACCACCAGTCTTGTCTCATGCCAACTGTAAAGCATCCTGAAACCATTCATGTGTGGGGTTGCTTCTCAGCCAAGGGAATTGGCTCACTCACAGTCTTGCCTAAAAACACAGCCATGAATAAAGAATGGTACCAGAATGTCCTCCAAGAGCAACTTCTCCCAACCGTCCAAGAGCAGTTTGGCACCCAACAATGCCTTTTCCAGTATGATGGAGCACCTTGCCATAAAGCAAAGGTGATAACTAAATGGCTCATGGAACAAAACATAGAGATTTTGGGTCCATGGCCTGGAAACTCCCCAGATCTTAATCCCATTGAGAACTTGTGGTCAATCATCAAAAGCCGGTTGGCAAACAAAAACCAACAAATTCTGGCAAAATGCAAGCATTGATTATGCAAGAATGGATTGCGAACAGTCAGGATTTGGTCCAGAAGTTGATTGAGAGCATGCCAGGGAGAATTGCAGAGGTCTTGAAGAAGAAGGGTCAACACTGCAAATATTGACTTGCTGCATTAACTCATTCTAACTGTCAATATAACCTATTGGTACTCATAATATGATTGCAATTACCGTATATACTCGAGTATAAGCCGAGATTTTCAGCCCAAATTTTTGGGCTGAAAGTGCCTCCCTCGGCTTATACTCGAGTCACGGTAGCGGTGGGGTCGGCGGGTGAGGGGGTGAGGGCGCTGAGGTATACTTACCTAGTCCCAGCGATCCTCGCGCTGTCCCTGCCGTCCCACGGGCTTCGGCGCTGCAGTTTCTTCCGCTCTTCAGCAGTCACGTGGGACCGCTCATTACAGAAATGAATAAGCGGCTCCACCTCCCATAGGGGCGGAGCCGCTTATTCATTTCTCTAATCAGCGGTGCCGGTGACCGCTGATAGAGAAAGAAGCTGCGGCACCGAAGACAGGAGGGGACAGCGCGAGGATCGCCAGGACTAGGTGAGTATAGCATATTCACCTGTCCTCGTTCCAGCCGCCGGGCGCCGATCCATCTTCCCGGCCGGCGCCTCCATCTTCCCGGCGTCTGCGCTCTCTGACTGATCAGGCAGAGGGCGCGATGACGCATATAGTGTGCGCGGCGCCCTCTGCCTGATCAGTCAGAGCAGAGACGCCGGGAAGATGGAGGCGCCGGAACGAAACGCCGGGAGCTGCAATCAAGGGAGGTGAGTATGTGTTTTTTTTTCTTTATTGCGGCAGCGGCGGCACAAATTTATGTGGAACATCTATGGGGCACAGTGAACGGTGCAGAGCACCGTATATGGCACAGCACAGCTATGGGGCACAGTGAACGGTGCAGAGCACCGTATATGGCACAGCACAGCTATGGGGCACAGTGAACGGTGCAGAGCACCGTATATGGCACAGCACAGCTATGGGGCACAGTGAACGGTGCAGAGCACCGTATATGGCACAGCACAGCTATGGGGCACAGTGAACGGTGCAGAGCACCGTATATGGCACAGCACAGCTATAGGGCACAGTGAACGGTGCAGAGCACCGTATATGGCACAGCACAGCTATGTATGGGGCACAGTGAACGGTGCAGAGCACCGTATATGGCACAGCACAGCTATAGGGCACAGTGAACGGTGCAGAGCACCGTATATGGCACAGCACAGCTATGTATGGGGCACAGTGAACGGTGCAGAGCACCGTATATGGCACAGCACAGCTATGGGGCACAGTGAACGGTGCAGAGCACCGTATATGGCACAGCTATGGGGCACAGTGAACGGTGCAGAGCACCGTATATGGCACAGCACAGCTATGGGGCACAGTGAACGGTGCAGAGCACCGTATATGGCACAGCACAGCTATGGGGCACAGTGAACGGTGCAGAGCACCGTATATGGCACAGCACAGCTATGGGGCACAGTGAACGGTGCAGAGCACCGTATATGGCACAGCACAGCTATGGGGCACAGTGAACGGTGCAGAGCACCGTATATGGCACAGCACAGCTATGGGGCACAGTGAACGGTGCAGAGCACCGTATATGGCACAGCACAGCTATAGGGCACAGTGAACGGTGCAGAGCACCGTATATGGCACAGCACAGCTATGTATGGGGCACAGTGAACGGTGCAGAGCACCGTATATGGCACAGCACAGCTATGGGGCACAGTGAACGGTGCAGAGCACCGTATATGGCACAGCTATGGGGCACAGTGAATGGTGCAGAGCACCGTATATGGCACATCTATGGGGCACAATGAACGGTGCAGAGCACCGTATATGGCACAGCTAGGGGGCACAATGAACGGTGCAGAGCACTATATGGTTCACACCTATGGGGAAATATGAACGGTGCAGAGCACTATATGGCACAGCTATGGGGAAATAATGATCTATTTTTATTTTTGAAATTCACCGGTAAATGCTGCATTTCCACCCTAGGCTTATACTCGAGTCAATAAGTTTTCCCAGTTTTTTGTGGCAAAATTAGGGGGGTCGGCTTATACTCGGGTCGGCTTATACTCGAGTATATACGGTATATTTCTGTATGTGATATAAACATCAGACAAACACTAATAAAAACCAGATCATGTGAAAATATAATTTTGGTGTCATTCTCAAAACTTTTATAAAGGGACAGATGATTGGCCTCAGGGAGACCAAAACATCCAACATTGCGGAGACACCATCACGTGTTTCTCAACGCAGTGATTCCAGAACACTGCCCCCATCCCTTATGGGATATATGCAGATGCATGTAAAGAAGCTGCGGAGACACCATCACGTGTTTCTCAATGCAAGCACTGAATAGCCAGGCCTTTCCCCGGGAAGGAACAACCACGGGAAGGGCAGCATCCTATGAAGGAAAGCCACCTACGCCAAGCATGGTATCCATCCACAGACAGCTGTTTCGGGGTTTTTGCCCCTCATCAGTGTGGAGTAGGAATCTGGCTATTAGGAGCAGTGCCTAGTAAAAAGGCTGTAAAGGGACAGATGATTGGCCTCAGGGAGACCAAAACATCCAACACTGCGGAGACACCATCACGTGTTTCTCAACGCAGTGATTCCAGAACACTGCCCCCATCCCTTATGGGAAATATGCAGATGCATGTAAAGAAGCTTCGGAGACACCATCACGTGTTTCTCAACGCAAGCAGTGAATAGCCAGGCCTTTCCCCGGGAAGGAACAACCACGGGAAGGGCAGCATCCTATGAAGGAAAGCCACCTATGCCAAGCATGGTATCCATCCACAGACAGCTGTTTCGGGGTTTTTGCCCCTCATCAGTGTGGAGTAGGAATCTGGCTATTAGGAGCAGTGCCTAGTAAAAAGGCTATAAAGGGACAGATGATTGGCCTCAGGGAGACCAAAACATCCAACACTGCGGAGACACCATCACGTGTTTCTCAATGCAGTGATTCCAGAACACTGCCCCCATCCCTTATGGGAAATATGCAGATGCATGTAAAGAAGCTGCGGAGACACCATCACGTGTTTCTCAACGCAAGCAGTGAATAGCCAGGCCTTTCCCTGGGAAGGAACAACCACGGGAAGGGCAGCATCCTATGAAGGAAAGCCACCTATGCCAAGCATGGTATCCATCCACAGACAGCTGTTTTGGGGTTTTTGCCCCTCTTCAGTGTGGAGTAGGAATCTGGCTATTAGGAGCAGTGCCTAGTAAAAAGGCTATAAAGGGACAGATGATTGGCCTCAGGGAGACCAAAACATCCAACACTGCGGAGACACCATCACGTGTTTCTCAACGCAGTTATTCCAGAACACTGCCCCCATCCCTTATGGGAAATATGCAGATGCATGTAAAGAAGCTGCGGATACACCATCACGTGTTTCTCAATGCAAGCAGTGAATAGCCAGGCCTTTCCCCATGCTTGGCATAGGTGGCTTTCCTTCATAGGATGCTGCCCTTCCCGTGGTTGTTCCTTCCCGGGGAAAGGCCTGGCTATTCACTGCTTGCATTGAGAAACACGTGATGGTGTCTCCGCAGCTTCTTTACATGCATCTGCATATTTCCCATAAGGGATGGGGGCAGTGTTCTGGAATCACTGCGTTGAGAAACACGTGATGGTGTCTCCGCAGTGTTGGATGTTTTGGTCTCCCTGAGGCCAATCATCTGTCCCTTTATAGCCTTTTTACTAGGCACTGCCCCTAATAGCCAGATTCCTACTCCACACTGATGAGGGGCAAAAACCCCGAAACAGCTGTCTGTGGATGGATACCATGCTTGGCATAGGTGGCTTTCCTTCATAGGATGCTGCCCTTCCCGTGGTTGTTCCTTCCCGGGGAAAGGCCTGGCTATTCACTGCTTGCGTTGAGAAACACGTGATGGTGTCTCCGCAGCTTCTTTACATGCATCTGCATATTTCCCATAAGGGATGGGGGCGGTGTTCTGGAATCACTGCGTTGAGAAACACGTGATGGTGTCTCCGCAGTGTTGGATGTTTTGGTCTCCCTGAGGCCAATCATCTGTCCCTTTATAGCCTTTTTACTAGGCACTGCTCCTAATAGCCAGATTCCTACTCCACATTGATGAGGGGCAAAAACCCCGAAACAGCTGTCTGTGGATGGATACCATGCTTGGCATAGGTGGCTTTCCTTCATAGGATGCTGCCCTTCCCGTGGTTGTTCCTTCCCGGGGAAAGGCCTGGCTATTCACCGCTTGCGTTGAGAAACACGTGATGGTGTCTCCGCAGCTTCTTTACATGCATTCTCAAAATTTTTGGCCATGACTGTATATCTTCAGAATGATCAGGTTTTTCATGGAGAGTGACATACTAGCTCTGGCTTGTCACGGTAAGGAGGCTTATTCGCCGTGCACGCTCCTCTGGGTAACCCTTAGACCCCAGTCCATAGCCTCTCACCTAGCCAAATTAGTTTTCATGCTTCACACTGGGGAGGGCCAACAGCCCGAAACACCATGCCTGCGAATTGAGATACTGATTTGGCTTTTATCCTAAGTCATATTGCACGACTCATTAAAGGGTTGATTGTGACTTGTAGGATCGCTATTTCCAACACGTGGCGCTATAAAGTCCTCTTTTACTCGGAAGAGGCAATTTGCAGGTTTTTCATGCAAGTGATTCTGAAAATCTCTGATAAAGGGGTTGTCGACTGCTCAAATGACTCCACTTTAAATATTATATTCCTTAGTGGAAAAAAATTGAAAAATAGGTACTCGCCTCCTCTTAGCAGTGTTCCAGTGATGTCAGTGCTGAGTCTCTCACAGCTTGCATGACATTGTTATGCCATATGAACACTGCAGCTAATAACATTTCCTTCAGATGTACCTCTAAATTCTGAAGAAAGTGAGAAAATGGTGACGATGCAGGAAGTGAGTATTTGCTATTTTTATTTTACAATGGGGAATATAGTTTTTTAAAAGGGATTGTTGGAGTAATGGACAACCCTTTTAGTAATGGAAATAGTGTGCAATGATTTAGTACTAAGAATGAGAGGATCTGTTGTGATTCTCAGTTTGTTAAATTGTGCTTATTTTACAAAAAAAATTGATTTGTAGTAAAGTTATTTGATGTACATTGAAAGTTTCTTATAGGAAACAACATAGAATGTAAAAAAAATTAAAACTCACCTCAGCTCTCCCCAGTCATGTTGTCCGTGCAGCCTGCTGTCCGGTCCTTGGTAACTCTTATTTTCGACTTCCTGTGCAACATCTTCAGCCTTTTTACTCTAGCCAGTGGCTCCCGATGCAGTTAGTCTTCAGACGTCACTGCATGCCATGCTGTCACTGGGGCGACATCCATCACAACATCACAATTTGTGCCACAGAGATATCCGATGCCTTTTCAAACCAGAAGACCTGGCCTGCAGTGAGGAGGCTGCAGAGGATTAACGCGACAGAGGAAGAGAAAAGTCATTGAGGACCAGATAGTGCGCTGCAGAGAAAGCAGGGCAGGTACACAGTGAATTTGGGTATTAGTCTTTTTTATTTTAACTCTTTGTCTCATGCGTTTGGTCAGGAATTGCCCCTGGCTCTTTTTCAAACAAACCAAGTTAATATTTCTTGAATTTTTTCCATATATCTGTACCCTGCTATTCAAATACATGCAGAATTACAAGTTGGAATATTGAAATCTATTTTTAAATCATATCTATAGGGTGCCAATTGCACATGATTTAGTTTAACTGTTACTTATTCTGAAAACAACAGGATCACACAGCATTTCAAGAGAAGCAGAAGAAATGGTATTAAGCAGCATGTTATGTGATTTCTTTGCATAAAATTGTTATAAGACTGAATTACTCATTGCAAAGATTTCTTGAATATTTATGGCATTATACTTAATATTGTAGATGATAACAGAAGAGGCTATTGAAAAAAAAGAAGAATAAAATAATAAAAATAATGTGTTAAAGAAGATCTTTCACTAGGCTTAACAATACATTACCAGTGACATTATGTTTCTCTAAGACATTTACTATGCAAAACCAACCCAGATAAAACCCTTTTTGAAAACCCACAATTTTATGAGCCAAGCCACACATCGTCAGATCTTATAAGTAGAGAAGAGAGAGCACTAAAATGCTCGGATGCTCGTTATTCAACCCGGGCATTTGCTAAAGCTCAGATGCTCATTTCAAGTAATGCTCGAGTCAATAAGAAATCTGAGCATTTTTCCTACAAGGTGATCTAGGGGCAGTGAAAATGTTGAAACAAATGGAAAAAGTGCTGATTGGAGGGAGAACAGCATGGGGAAGACCCCTAGAAACATCTCTGACTCCCAGATCGATGCTGAGACCAATGGTATCACACTTTAACTCCACTTTAAGAACTGACTCTGAAACATCCAAAATCAACAAAAAATTGGAGTTTACATGACAAAATTGTTAATCAATAATTTTTTCTCTACAAAGACTTGTATATAAGGCAAAATTTAAAAGATAATGTAGAAAAATAATTTAAGTAAATCAAAATTGAAATTTTTATAAAAAAATTGGATATTTCAGTGTAGTTTTTGAAGGAAGCCAGAACTGCCAAAAATAGGATGTAAGAGGGACTCAGATACACCATGTTAGGGTTAGCGGAACACACCAAAATAAAATAAAATAATTAGGTGTGTTTGCAACCCGGAGTCCACCGTGCAGAGAAGTTAGCTGCTGCTAGGTGATGGCAGTACCAGATGGTGGGTGGACAACGAACACACGTGGGTTATTTGTCACCTGGTGTGAAATTCGGCGAGCTCTGTTAAATCACAGAGCCGCTGCAAGTAAGTATAAAGATGTTGTTCCCTGTTAGCTGTCACAGGGCACAGCAAACTTAGTGCAAGTGCGGTCTCAAGACTCAGCCCCTAAGACTCTTGAGTTAGATCCGGACAAGACCCACTATGCGCACAGTGTCGCACTTGCGATGCCACTACTCGGCGCTGCCTCTAAACCTAATAGATTTAGCTGTATACAAAGAGTCTATATATAAGCTACGGATGGCACTTCTACTAACAGTTTACAACCAACGGCGGACTAAGATTAAATTGACCGCATGAAGAGATCCATCATGATAAAAACAAAATACCTTTATTAATCATATTAAAAACATACAACATGGCTATATCTAATACCAATAACAAAGTGTCCGGTGGGAGGAGAAGTATCTGGCACTGTTAATACAACAATAGAAACCCGGCTCCCACGAGCGCCCCGACGCCCTGGAAGAAGTCTCCTCGCTATATGGCTTCTAGTTAGATCTATCATAGTAGGTGATTGTTTTCATATGCCTACCATTCTATTGTTGTATTAACAGTGCCAGATACTTCTCCTCCCACCGGACACTTTGTTATTGGTATTAGATATAGCCTTGTTGTATGTTTTTAATATGATTAATAAAGGTATTTTGTTTTTATCATGATGGATCTCTTCATGCGGTCAATTTAATCTTAGTCCACCGTTGGTTGTAAACTAATAGATTTAGCGCAAGTGTGGTCTCAAGACTGAGCCCCTAGGACGCTGGGGTTAGAGCCAGACTGGACCCGCTATGCGAAGGGCGTCACACTGGCGATGCCACTACTCGGTGTTGTCTCTTACTCCAATCTCCCTAAACACATACACAACAAGAGAGTAGGGGATCATTAGGAGATTGCACCAGAGACATTCACACATACCATGAGAACCTTTTATAGATGACAGTCTGCAAGGACCTTGCTAGAGAGCCAATCCAGACTCTCTTGAGGACCCGGGCATGTGACCTCCGATCACCAATGAGTGGTCTTCTTACAGGCATGCTCAGAAGGGAAAAAGTTGGACTTAGACAGCAGTAAGCAGATGTTCCTGTGACTCATGGTGGCTGCTATAGCTGTACCTGTAGAGGCAGCAGCAACCAGACGCACAGCTTGAGTGTGAGCAAGACGCTGGGACTGATGTCTGTGCTGAGCAGGATCCTCTGTTGCCAAGATTAAATGGGAGACTACAGAAGACAAGGCTTGTGATGCCTCCTGTGCAGCGGTAAAGTCCCGACGCCTAACACACCATTAGACTTAAAGGAGGGCCTCATACACATTCTGTTCAAATTGTCATATAGTGGTACTCCTAGACTCATATAGGGTATGCAAAAACTGCCAAAAATTACAGGCAGGGTCATCCACACACCCTTAAAGGCACCAACTGTAGTTCCTCAATCAAATATTGTGAACAAAGTATAGTTGTAGTACTCCAACACACAAAGGCTCTGCACACAGTGCAAAGCCAGGAAAAATTATAAGTAGGGTCAATCAGTAGTGTTGAGCATTCAGATACCACAAGTATCGGGTATCAGCTGATACTTGCGGTATCGGAATTCCGATACTGAGTTCCAATACTTTTGTGGTATCGGGAATCGGTATCGGATCCATATTAATGTGTAAAATAAAGAATTAAAATAAAAAATATTGATATACTTACCTCTCCGGAGGCCCCTGGACATCACCTCTGGTAACCGGCAGCCTTCTTTGCTTAAAATGAGCGCATTAAGAGCCTTCCATGACGTCACGGCTTCTGATTGGTCGCATGCCGCTCATGTGACCGCCACGCGACCAATCACAAGCCGCGCCGTCATTCTCAGGCCCTAAACTCCTCATTCTAGGAATTTAGGACCTGAGAATGACGTCGCGGCTTGTGATTGGTCGTGTGGCGGTCACATGAGCGGCACGTGACCAATCAGAAGCCGTGACATCATGGAAGGCCCTAAACGCGCTCATTTTAAGCAAAGAGGGCTGCCGGTTACCAGCGGTGATGTCCAAAGGCCTCCGGAGAGGTAAGTATATCAATATTTTTTATTTTAATTCTTTATTTTACACATTAATATGGATCCCAGGGCCTGAAGGAGAGTTTCCTCTCCTTCAGACCCTGGGAACCATCAGGATACCTTCCGATACTTGGTGTCCCATTGACTTGTATTGGTATCGGGTATCGGTATCGGCGATATCCGATACTTTTCGGGTATCGGCCGATACTATCCGATACCGATACTTTCAAGTATCGGACGGTATCGCTCAACACTATCAATCAGTAAACCATAGACACTAAAAAGCAGCAACTGGTGGCCACATTCAAATATTTTGAAAGTGTAGTTAATGTATTTCCACTCTCTTAAAGGCTTTACACGACATACAAAGCCAGGATAAGATTATAAGTAGGGCTATCCAGTCAATCATATACCCTTGAAAGCATCAACTTGCAGGACTCATTCAAATATTGAAGATTACAAACACTTTATGTGCTGCTGTCACTTGGTTGTGTGAAATAGCTGGGGCTATTGCAAGCTCCATAAATTATTATCAGAGTGAGCCTGTCAGCACTTATTGTTAATAGGCCAAATGCCTGTCTGTTTTGACTCAACCAGCAGCACTGAAAACCCACAACCCAGACAAGATGCAAGCAGCAGTACAGAACAACACCTCCAAGGCACAGAGGGGCAGCTCATGCCAATAGCTGAAGGTCACAAAGAAATTAGGGAGCATGCTGGTTTTGTCAGCCAGGTATTGCTTGACCAACTTTAAAAACTTTTTTCTCCTTGCCAAAAATATCCATTCCACAGTGCCTGGAGGCTGTGCTGGTGTCATTAAATCGGTGAATGCCTTTGACATTGTACAGCAAAAACCTCTAATAGAATGAAGTATCATTAGAAAAAAATGCGTAGACGCCCTATAATACCACAATTAGAGAAAACCACAAAAGTATTCTCAGCAGATCAATATATAAAAAGTAATAATTAAAAAAAAATCAATCATATAAAAGCAAAAGCATAAACACAAGGACACTTAAAGCATATGAAAAATATATAAAAGAAAAGTTGAAGGGAGATGGGTATGTCCCAAACAAATTATAGATAATACTATGTTATATTATGATCTCCACTAATGATATACGGTGCATAACATGGTAGAAACAGTAACCCCTTGAAGAAACAGCAGTGAAGCAGTGTTGAAGTAATGTGAGGAAGTTGTGGTATGTCCTACAAAACATTTTTGCTGTGACCACCATGATGACTTCCTTACATCGCCTCCTCCTGCTCTTCCATCTTTTCCTCCTCATTCCCCCCTTGAAGCCCATCCATGTAGGAAAGACGGAATGAAGATTGTGTTGGTCCTAGCCTCTGTTGCGCTAGAAACAAGCTTATTTTCCTCCTCCTCCTCAGCTTCCACGTCATCACTGATACTCATACTGTACAGAGGAGATGAAATGTGGCTGGGTAGTATCTTATGTCTTCCTCCATGTCCACCTGATCAGCATGAAAAGTTTCATGTTTAATTTTCAGTACCTCTGTTTAAGCATGTACAGAAGTGGAATCACTGCACTGATGACGGTGTCATCGTTGCTCACCATTTTTGTGGAGTCCTCAATATCTTGCGAACTGCACAAATGTCAGCTATCCATGCCAACTCTTCATTTGTTATGAGCAGAGGCTAACCAGAATACCGACAGGCGAGTTGGAGCTGGTATTCCACAACTGATCTCTGCTGCTCACAAAGTCTTGCCAGCCTGTGAAGTGTAGCATTCCAGCTCGTAGTCATGACACACACCATTCTGTGAGCTGGCAATGGCATACACTGCTGCAACACTGCTACAGAGGCGGCAGCTGTAGCTGACTTGCGGAAATGAGTGGGGGCTATATACTACTGAAAACACCACTACCTTCATGTCCCATATCAGCTATGCTATTGCTGAGAAATTATGTTTTATCAATTCATATAAATGACTTCTTCCAGGCTCTGGGGCGATGGTGCTTGGAAGATAACTCTGACCCCAGAGCTTGTTTTAAATATAAGGGGGAATTGCCAGTGTGATGTGACATAGTTACCTGTCTACCCAGTTTGATGTGTAATGGCCGCTCTCTGCTACCCTGATCTCACTGCAGAGCTGTGTTTGATTATAACTGAAACATCTGCAGGTTCCTCTTAGCTTCAGCTTCCATCTCTCAGGCAGGCAGGGTTGAAACATTATGGAAACCGAAACACATCGGCTACTTGCACTGTGAACAAGTCTGTAGGAACATGTTCACACACCACCAAGAAACTTGAAGACACAAAAGAGAATAGTAAAACCAAAAACACTCAGTTTGAAAAAAATCACAGTAATAAGCAAATGCTAGTAAAAAGATGGAAAAAACAGGGTATTTGGTTGATGCGTTTTTTTGCAAAAAAAAATGTATACTAAGCTGCTCCACCAAACGTCAAGGTATACCCATAGAGAGCATTCCTAACTGATGTATGTAATCCCTATCTGATGTATTTAAAGCCTGATCATCTGTATATTACCTGTATAAGCAGGGTTCAGAGAGGGAATGTCCATGTGGACACGTTGAATGGAACAGCTTTTGTGGAAATGACCCACAAAAAGTGGTGGATAACTCCCCAGTCTTGTAGACACAAGAACAATTCTGGAAACCAGAACACATGGGCTACCTGCACAGTGAACAAGTCTTTAGGAACATGTTCAGACACCACCAAGAAACTTGAAGACACAAAAGAGCACAGTAAGACCAAAAGCACTTTGTTGTAAAAAAAAATCACAGTAATAAGCAAATGCTAGTAAACAGATGGAAAAAACAGGGTATTTGGTTGATACATTTTTTTGCAAAAAATTTTTATACTAAGCTACTCCACCAAACGTCAAGTTATACCCATGTAGAGCAGTCCTAACTGATGTATGTAATCCCTCTCAGATGTATTTAAAACCTGAACATCTGTATATTGCCTACAGTAGAGGCCAAAAGTTTGGACACACCTTCTCATTTAAAGATTTTTCTGTATTTTCATGACTATGAAAATTGCAAATACACACATGTGGAATTATATACTTAAAAAAAGTGTGAAACAACTGAAAATATGTCTTATATTCTAGGTTCTTCAAAGTAGTCACCTTTTGCTTTGATGACTGCTTTGCACACTCTTGGCATTCTCTTGATGAGCTTCAAGAGGTAGTCATTGGAAATGGTTTGGTTTTCACTTCACAGGTGTGAACTGTCAGGTTTAATAAGTGGGATTTCTTGCCTTATAAATGGGGTTGGGAATATATAAAAAATTTTATATACCACCATAATGTAACAAAAACGTACTAAACTGTATGGATGACTAATTGAACCTATACAGATTTTTGGAATGTTTCTTTTTATTTTTTAAACCACTGTCATGTAAGAATAACTGCATTAAACTGTATGGATGAATAAATAAATTCATACAATTTTTTTTTTTTTTAGTTTTATACAGCACTGTAATTTAACAAGAACCATAATAAACTACATAAATGACTAACTGAATCCATAAAAAATTGTGGAACTTTTTTTGAGTTACTGTATATACCACCGAAATTTAACACAAAGCATGTAATACTGTATGGATGAGTAATTGAATACAGAAAAAAATGTCTATGCTTTTTTTGGAGTAATTTATACCACCTTAGCATCTAATACTCTATAGATATAGATAATGCTATTTTGGTGTGCTATATACCACCAACATGTCATTGAAAGCACCTAAAAGTCTAGTAATGACTAAATGAATGCAATCAAATTTTTCAATGCTTTTTTGAAATCTTATGTACCACAGAAAAGTAACAGAGAGCACCTATTACTCTATGAATGACTAATTGCATCGAGACAATTTTTTAAATACTTTTTTGAAGTCTTAGATACAGATTAGCAAAGATTTCAAGGTTCGGTTCCATTCGGTGAACATTCTGATGTTTGCCACACGATCATTGAATGGTTCGACAAACAAATCCGAACTCCATTGACAGCTGGGTATTGGTATTCTCAGGCTGGAAAGGGAGCATGGATATTGTCCACCCCTAGCTTAAAAATAGCAGCCATCCTGAAATGACGCCTTTGTTAGATGCGCCAATTCTGGCACTTTTCCTGAATCTTCCCACTTGCACTGTGGCTGTGTTGCTGGCAAATGGAGTTCGTATTTGTGGAGTTGATTTCACCATTTATTGTCCAGTGACATCAAGCCCATCTTTTAGTAATGGAGAGGCATCTGTAAGACCTCTCTCCATTAGTAATCCTATAGTCATATTCTAAATAAACACACACCCAGAATAAAATACTTTAATTGAAAGAATGACACAAGCTCTTTTAATAAATCTAAATTAAAGCATGCTCATGTCATCTCCCAGTCCACTGAAAGCCATGTTGTCCTGTAACAGAATTAAAATCATAAACAATATTCCTTAACTGTCCGCCAATAACATAATTATCTATTTGTCCCATGACGGGTCTAGCTCTGCTTCATCTAGATGGCAGGCTGCACTGTTGCATGCTGTAACTATACAGACTGCCATCCAGCAGACACACTGAGCAGCATGACATACTGCTGCTCAGTGTCTCGCGGTGAACTCCTATGACCTGACTGATGTCATAGTAAGCGTGAAAATGTTTCAGGCTTGCGGTGCCGTCAGAAAGGTTCTGGGAGTTCAAAGCCAATGAACTTAGTTCAACTATCTGATGTCAGCACGAGCACCGTGAGAAAAGTTGTAACGGCACAAATGCTGACATCAGTGAATTAAACTGAGGTCATTGGCTTTGAACTTCCAGGACCTTTCTGAAAGCAGAGTAAGCGTGAGAACTTTCATAAACAATTTTCATAAACAGCTGAGAGAAAGCCGACGGCTGGGGGTTGATGTTATTATTTAGAGAAAGAAACAATATTCATAAGAGTTCCCAGGCCATTGATATCAGCTCCCATATGTATACTTACCCTTTCCTGTATATTTAAATGGGGTCGCAACCCAAAAAAAAAGACATGGGGTTTTGATAACCAGCCAAACAAAACTGGCATCTACGGACTGAAACCCTCAGCTGTCAGCTTCAACATAGAGGGGTCCTGATGCCATATTGTTTAATTTAAAAAAAAAGATTTTAAAAAACTTGAGCTTGAGGCCATTTTTGATAAATCAAACAGCTGAGGCTGGTATTCTCAGGCTGGTAAGGGACCATTTATATTACACCCCAGTCTAAAAATAGCAGCCTGCAACCACCCAGAAATGATGCATCTGTAAGATACCCCAACTCTGACCCTTTGCCTGGCTCTTTCCACTTGCTCTGATGTAGTGGCAAGTGGGGCTCACATTTGTGGGGTTGTCACTATTGTATTGTCCAGTGGCAACAAGCCCATAGCTTAGTATTAAAGCGGTGTCTATAAGACATCTTTCCCATTACTAATCCTTAAGTTTTATTGTAAATAAATGCACAGACAGAATAAAGTCTTTTATTTGAAAAAAAATGAAACACACTTTTTTTCTTTAAAAATAACAAACACAGCTCTACTCACCTAATGCCCAGTCCATTGAAACCCTGGTCTCTTGTAATAAAACAAAAATAAAAACATCCATATCCCCCTCATCTGTCTGTCGTTCTGTCCCACACCATAATCCATGTCTTGGGATAAACAGTTTTCAATCTGGACACTGCCAAGATATGACCTTCCAGGCTGACAACCACCGAGGAATGAGTTGCTGTGTGAGCAGCATCAGTGACCAGTGGTGACATCATTGAGGTTACTTCTGGTCACTATGGCTACATTCCCTGCTGGGCTCCTGAACAGCAGTGACCTCAGCAATGTGAGAAAAAATCAGTGAGTTCACCACAGTTCAAACTCAGCCACTTCACCGCCGTTCAACTCATGGCTGCAGGGTCAAGTCCTTCTTTTCTACAAAAATCAAGGGTTCTCCAGCTGGTCAAAAAGTTTGCTTGTCAAACTGTTCATTTCGAAAACTCTTTTCTTTTGTGCAATGTTACACTAATACCCAAAATAATAACAATGAAATTAGCATCCATTCTCCTGTAAATATATAAAAAGTGTAAAAATAATATTACCACAGATTAAATAAAAATATAAATGAGAAATAAACAATACACACTCTGTCCAGATTCTTCAAGGTTAATGAAAAATCTAAATTCATGAATTCTACTGCTCCATGTGTGTCTTCGGATTCCAAGTGAGATGTGATATGCCAACAATGTATGCTCAGTAGGTTTATATAAGACAAGGATTCAGGCATGAGAATCTTTTGCAAATTAAATTAATCTGTTGTAAAATTTGCAAAAGCCGCTGTATTTGAATTTCAGTAGATCCGTTGAAAATATCTGTCTTTCTATCTAGCTTTCTGTATCTCGGCCTATCACATACAATATAGTATATTTACAGTATATACATACAGTACTTTATTATAGATTGAAAAGAATCAAGAAAACCTTTACTTTTACTAGCGTACTAATTAACTACGATTTTACTGTACTGTACTGTAGAAAAGAAAGAAAAAGATTTAGTGGATGAATCAAAGTAATATGTGTGTCATGAAGCGGATTTGTTCACTTAAGCCAATATTCAAATAATGGCCCAGCTGCAATAGCGTGCAAAAGCAATAATTCATACTTTGCACAACAGGAAACTTGGGTACCTTGGTATCACTATTACCAACTATAACCCCTTCATGACCTTGGGATTTTCCATTTTTCCGTGTTCGTTTTTCGCTCCCCTCCTTCCCAGAACCATAACTTTTTTATTTTTCCGTCAATATGGCCATGTGAGGGCTTATTTTTTTGCAAAACGAGTTTTACTTTTGAACGACACCATTGGTTTTACCATGTCTTGTACTGGAAAATGGGAAAAAAAATTCCAAGTGTAGTGAAATTGTAAAAAAAAGTGCAATGCCACACTTGTTTTTTTGTTTAGCTTTTTTACTAGGTTCAGTAAATGCCAAAACTGACCTGCCATTTTGATTCTCCAGGTCATTACGAGTTCATAGACGCCTAACATGCGGCGATACCAAATATGTGTAGGTTTTATTTATTTATTTTTTGTTTTATTTTGAATCGGGCGAAAGGGGGGTGATTTAAACTTTTATATTTTTTTTATTTTTTTCATATTTTTTTAAACTTTTTTTTTTACTTTTGCCATGCTTCAATAGCTTCCATGTGAGGCTAGAAGCTGGCACAACTCGATTGGCTCAGCTACATAGCAGCGATCATCAGATCGCTGCTATGCAGCTGAAATGCAGGCTTGTTATGAGCGCCGACCACAGGGCGGTCTCAAGGACCTCTATGGTTACTGTCTTGATGCATCACTGACCCCCGCTCATGTGATGGGGTCGGCGATGCGCTCATTTCCCGCCCAATGGCTGGAAGCACCGTCAGCGTTTAACAGCGGCATTTAACTAGTTAAAAGTGGCGGGTGGATCACGATTCCACCCGTCGCTATTGCGGACACATGTCAGCTGTTCAAAACAGCTGAAATGTCCCGGCTTTGATGCGGGCTCACCACCGGAACCCGCATCAAAGCGGGGGTTCTGACCTCGGACGTACTATCCCATCCATGGTCAGAAAGATGTTAATATCCTTATTTGTATTATTAATATTATGATTATTATCATTATTAAGCATAGTTATCATATTCCACATCACTTTATAGACACCATCTTCCCTGTTCCCATTGGGGCTCCCAATCAAAATTTTCTATCAGTATGTATTTTGAAATGTGGGAGGAAACTGTAGAACCCATACTAATGCCACACACACACAGGGAGAAAATACATACTCCTTGCAGATGTTGTCCTTGGTGGGATTTGAACCTTGGATCCCAGGGCTGCAAAGAAACAGTGCCAACCAATGAGCTGCCATGCTGCTCTGTAGCTACAGAAGTTTCAGCATTAGACATGACCTCATATGTGGCACTATGTGCCAAATAGCCACAAATCTGCTTTAAGTTATAATAAGATTGGTGCATTTTGAAATGTTATATGTTTACACTGTCTAAAAGTTAGTTGAATTAATAAAGGTGCTAGTGTCACAACTCTGTTATGTGGTATCCCCATTCCAGGGACTCCTTTCCTGTTCCTGACACTAGGGGCACTCTAGCTTGCCCTGTTCTGTGGAAAACTTCTGATGGTGAAGACGCCAGGGCCATGTACCTTGCCTTAGCTCCTGAATCCACCGTCAGTATGTAACCCTCCCTCACCCAGGGAAGAGGGGAGTAAAAGTGTACCGTAACACACCAACCAGACTAACAAGGTAATACAAACAGGGATAAAGTAAAGTACTAATCATACAAATATACTCACACAAACAGCAGAGGTATACTCCGGGGAGTGGAGGATTGGGCCAAACCAAAGTAGGAGAAGGAGGGGAATTAGCACACATCCAAATCCTAGTAACAGTCTCAGATAAATCCACCAAACGCCTTCTCAAACAACAACCTCCAACCACCATCTATTAACCATGCAGCATGAACTCCCTTTGGCAATAAGTGCTAGCCAGGAGAGGGGAGTGGCTAACAGTTAACACCTGTGAGCTTTACTGGAGGACAAATTCCAAGAGCTCTCAACTGAGCAGATTAACCCCTTAGCGACCGCCGATACGCCTTTTAACGGCGGCCGCTAAGGGTACTTAAACCACAGCGCCGTTAATTAACAGCGCTGTGGAAAATGTGAATAGCGCCCCCCAGAGTCGGATTTTCTCTGGGGTCTCGGCTGCCGGGGGTAGCCGAGACCCCAGAGAACATGATTCGGAGGGTTTTTAACCGACCCCGCACTTGCGATCGCCGGTAATTAACCGTTTACCGGCGATCGCAAAAAAAAAGAAAAAGCGATCTCTTTTAAATTTCTCTGTCCTTCGATGTGATCGCACATCGGAGGACAGAGAAAAGGGGTCCCAGGTAGCCCCCCAATACTCACCTATCTCCCCGGTGCTCCTCGTGTCTCCCGGTGGGCGCCGCCATCTTCAAAATGGCGGGCGCATGCGCAGTGCGCCCGCCGGCCGACACCGGGAGAATCTTTGGGGTCTCGGCTGCCGGGGGTAGCCGAGACCCCAAAGAACATGATCGGGGTCGGTTTTACCGACCCCTGTTTTGCGATCGCCGGTAATTAACTGTTTACCGGCGACTAGAGTTGAGCGACCTTGACCTTTTTAGAGTCGAGCCGGGTTTCGCGAAACCCGACTATCTCAAAAGTCGGGTCGAGTGAAATCGGCCGATTATGACGTAAAGTCGGGATCGACCGAAACACGAAACCCAATGCAAGTCAATGGGGCAGCATAATCGGCAGTGAGTGGGGGCCAGGAAAACACCTAGAGTGCCCATTTTAATGTCAAAACCATCCATTCTTCTTAATGAAGCTTGTCAAGCATAATTTACCTTATAATAATTGGAAGGCATTTGAAATTGGGGGTCATTTGGCTAAAGTTGTGGTGGGTAGGGCTGGTTCAAGTAATTAGTGGGCCCAGGAAATCTGGACCACGTCACGGCAGTGGAGCAGGGAGAGGTAAGTATTTCAACTTTGCAAGTGCTGTGAACCTGAGCAAGCAGGGGGGGCCCACTCGTTGGCATTGGCACTGGCACAGGGCCCCTCAAAGTACAGCGGTGTGTTTGCACGGCGGGGGCGCCTCCCACCGGCAGCAACACTTTTGCGTACTATGAGAGGCCCTGTGCCAGTGACGTCGCCAACTAGTATTCCTCCCCCCACCTGATGAAGGAACCTGCACTTTCATCTGCACCTTCCTCTTTGTCCCCGTGTAAGGTGGTATGGTTTGCGGGAAGAGCAACCTGACTTTCAGCAGGGTCACAATGTTGTTGTGTAGCGTGCACGGGGAATGTTGCGTTATGGGTCAATGTACCAGCAGACTCATCTATCACTGGCTGGGCAATGGGCAGGATGAGGAGGAAACACAGATATAGGCCCAAAGAATAAAGTTGGCTGAATGCAGTTCAAAATTGGTAACACAGGAATAACCAGGGGGCATTGCAGTGGAGGACAACTGGAATGAGAGGCTGACACAGAGAGTAGGCCCAAATCAGTAAGTAGTCGAAATGCAGTTCAAAATTGGCAACCGTAGTAAACAGGCGGCACAGCTTTGTTCAGTGGAGGAGAACAGCAAGGAGTGGCAGACACCGATAGTAGGCCCCAACCCAACTAGTAGGCCAAATGCAGTCTAACATTAACAACTACTTAACGAGCGCCTGAAAACGGAATTTCAGGACAGGAAACCAGGAGAACAGCAAGGAGCGGCAGACACTGTTAGTAGGCCCCAAACCAACTAGTACGCCAAATGCAGTTGTTCCATTTAACCACAATTTAACGAGAGCCTGAAGATAGAAGCTCAGGAACACACCATCTCTCTCCACCCCATACCCATTTTGTAGGCCTAATGCAGTGTAGTTTTCTACAACTACTAAACGAGAGTCGGAAGACCGAAGCAATGGCAAGGAAACCTGGGGAACACCTTGGAGTGTAACACACCATCTCTCTCCACCCGATACCCATTTTGTAGGCCTAATGCAGTGTAGTTTTCTACAACTACTAAACGAGAGTCGGAAGATTGAAGCAATGGTGAGGAAACCTGGAGAACACCTTGGAGTGTAACACACCATCTCTCTCCACCCCATAGCCAATTTGGAGGCCTAATGCAGTGTAGTTTCCAACAACTACTAAACGAGAGCATTAAGATCGAAGCTCTGTAAAGGCAACCTGGAGAACACCTTGGAGTGTAACACACCATCTCTCTCCACCCGATACCCATTTTGTAGGCCTAATGCAGTGTAGTTTTCTACAACTACTGAACGAGAGTCGGAAGACCGAAGCAATGGCAAGGAAACCTGGGGAACACCTTGGAGTGTAACACACCATCTCTCTCCACCCGATACCCATTTTGTAGGCCTAATGCAGTGTAGTTTTCTACAACTACTAAACGAGAGTCGGAAGACCGAAGCAATGGCAAGGAAACCTGGGGAACACCTTGGAGTGTAACACACCATCTCTCTCCACCCCATAGCCAATTTGGAGGCCTAATGCAGTGTAGTTTTCTACAACTACTGAACGAGAGTCGGAAGACCGAAGCAATGGCAAGGAAACCTGGGGAACACCTTGGAGTGTAACACACCATCTCTCTCCACCCGATACCCATTTTGTAGGCCTAATGCAGTGTAGTTTTGTACAACTACTAAACGAGAGTTGGAAGACCGAAGCAATGGCAAGGAAACCTGGGGAACACCTTGGAGTGTAACACACCATCTCTCTCCACCCGATACCCATTTTGTAGGCCTAATGCAGTGCAGTTTTCTACAACTACTAAACGAGAGTCGGAAGACCGAAGCAATGGCAAGGAAACCTGGGGAACACCTTGGAGTGTAACACACCATCTCTCTCCACCCGATACCCATTTTGTAGGCCTAATGCAGTGTAGTTTTCTACAACTACTAAACGAGAGTCGGAAGACCGAAGCAATGGCAAGGAAACCTGCGGAACACCTTGGAGTGTAACACACCATCTCTCTCCACCCCATACCCAATTTGTAGGCCTAATGCAGCCTACTTTCCGACAACTACTAAACGAGAGCATGAAGATCGAAGCTCAGGAAAGGCAACCTGGGGAACACCTTGGAGTGTAACACACCCTCTCTCTACACCACGGAAGGGCTGATTCTTAGGAAGGAAGGCTGTCGGAAAGAAGCAGGGCGCGTCCGAGGGTGATTATATTCTTATTAGGTATATACTCACCCTCGGACGCGCCCTGCTTCTTTATTTGTAATGAATGTTTATTTGCAATGTGGTTTTGACTTACTCTATTTTTTTGGTAAATAATGATTTTATTATTTTCATTGTTTTGCATCTTCTTTACAATAATATAAAGAAGACGCGACAGGACAACACTCGGTGGATGCCATATCTGTGTTTTAAATTGAAAAAAACTTTCAGTTAACTACTTGCAGGAGAAAGTTATTGTAGCTGGTGGCCATTTTTAGTACTGTACCAGATTTTTGTTGTATGTGTTTGTTTTTAATGTTAAAATGTCTGCATTTGATATCTCTCCAGTATTTTCTTTTTTATAAGCAAAATACTTATTTTTATATTTTCTGATGTTGGTTCAAGGGGTACACGGGCAGCAGTAGACAGGTCAGTGGAGGCCTAGTGGAAGGAGTGACCGCAGACAGGCTTCGAAGGCCTAACATAAGAAAAATGTCAATACAATGGTATTGACAGTGCCAGGCATTGAAGGATGTCAGCGCATAGACTAAACATTGGTGGAGCTGTGAGAGAAAATTTTGCAAGTGGTAGAGCACTGTTTGAGCTGGGGGGGGGGACTGTCTTGTGGCCGGCGGTACAGGCCCAGGGCCCCTCATATTACAACGGTGTGTCTGACGTTGGGTGCGCACCACCACCGCCAGACACTTTATTGTACTATGAGGGACCTAGTGGCAGTGCCGTCGACCAAAAGCGGGCACACCCACCTCCTCAGACAAACAGTACTATCACGGGTGCTGGCGCCAAGTGGCGATACCACGGCCCCGTGTGGGGACTTTGGCCATTTAGGGAGGTGTTAACATGTCGGATGCTGGACAATCAGGTGCTGCAAATTACGAGATTGGAAAAGTCGTTCAGAATAGTCCACAGGCAAGACCTTTACATAGGAAAGCTAGGTGTCAGCCGGGCAAGGTGGAGCAAAAGATTTCGAAATCCAGTTGTGGTTCATTTTAATGAAGGTTAGATCATCTACATTTTGGGTAGCCAGACGAGTCCTTTTTTCTGTTAGTATTGAACCTGCAGCACTGAATACTCTTTCTGATAGGACACTAGCTGCCGGGCAAGCAAGCTCCTGCAATGCATATTCTGCCAATTCTGGCCAGGTGTCTAATTTGGATGCCCAGTAATCAAATGGGAATGACGGTTGAGGGAGAACGTCCATAAGGGATGAAAAATAGTTTGTAACCATACTGGACAAATGTTGTCTCCTGTCACTTTGAATTGATGCTGCAGTACCTGTCCTGTCTGCGGTCATAGCAAAATCACTCCACAATCTGGTCAGAAAACCCCTCTGGCCAACGCCACTTCTGATTTCTGCCCCTCTAACACCTCTGGTCTGCTGGTCCCTGGAGCTCGTGTGAGAACGATCACGGGCGCTGTGTGCAGGGAATGCCAGAAGCAAACGGTTAACAAGAGTTGATTGTTTTGTTGCTAATATTAGTTCCAAGTTCTCATGTGGCATTATATTTTGCAATTTGCCTTTATAGCGAGGATCAAGGAGGCAGGCCAACCAGTAATCGTCATCGTTCATCATTTTTGTTATGCGTGTGTCCCTTTTGAGGATACGTAAGGCATAATCCGCCATGTGGCCCAAAGTTCCAGTTCTCAAATCTGTGGTTGTGCTTGGTTGAGGGGCAGTTTCAGGCAAATCCACGTCACTTGTGTCCCTCCAAAAACCAGAACCCGGCCTTGCCGCGCCAACAATTTCCACTGGCCCCGGAAAAGCTTCCTCATTAAAAATATAATCATCCCCATCATCCTCCTCGTCCTCCTCCTCCTGTTCGCCCGCTACCTCGTCCTGTACACTGCCCTGGCCAGACAATGGCTGACTGTCATCAAGGCTTTCCTCTTCCTCAGCTGCAGACGCCTGATCCTTTATGTGCGTCAAACTTTGCATCAGCAGACGCATTAGGGGGATGCTCATGCTTATGGCGTTGTCTGCACTAACCAGCCGTGTGCATTCCTCAAAACACTGAAGGACTTGACACATGTCTTGAATCTTCGACCACTGCACACCTGACAACTCCATGTCTGCCATCCTACTGCCTGCCCGTGTATGTGTATCCTCCCACAAAAACATAACAGCCCGCCTCTGTTCACACAGTCTCTGAAGCATGTGCAGTGTTGAGTTCCACCTTGTTGCAACGTCTATGATTAGGCGATGCTGGGGAAGGTTCAAAGAACGCTGATAGGTCTGCATACGGCTGGAGTGTACGGGCGAACGGCGGATATGTGAGCAAAGTCCACGCACTTTGAGGAGCAGGTCGGATAACCCCGGATAACTTTTCAGGAAGCACTGCACCACCAGGTTTAAGGTGTGAGCCAGGCAAGGAATGTGTTTCAGTTGGGAAAGGGAGATGGCAGCCATGAAATTCCTTCCGTTATCACTCACTACCTTGCCTGCCTCAAGATCTACAGTGCCCAGCCACGACTGCGTTTCTTTCTGCAAGAACTCGGACAGAACTTCAGCGGTGTGTCTGTTGTCGCCCAAACACTTCATAGCCAATACAGCCTGCTGACGTTTGCCAGTAGCTGCCCCATAATGGGAGACCTGGTGTGCAACAGTGGCAGCTGCGGATGGAGTGGTTGTGCGACTGCGGTCTGTGGACGAGGTCTCGCTTCTGCAGGAGGACGAGGAGGAGGAGGAGGGGGTGCGAACGGCTACAGCCAACTGTTTCCTAGACCGTGGGCTAGGCAGAACTGTCCCAAACTTGCTGTCCCCTGTGGACCCTGCATCCACCACATTTACCCAGTGTGCCGTGATGGACACGTAACGTCCCTGGCCATGCCTACTGGTCCATGCATCTGTTGTCAGGTGCACCTTTGTGCTCACAGATTGCCTGAGTGCATGGACGATGCGCTCTTTAACATGCTGGTGGAGGGCTGGGATGGCTTTTCTGGAAAAAATGTGTCGACTGGGTAGCTTGTAGCGTGGTACAGCGTAGTCCATCAGGGCTTTGAAAGCTTCGCTTTCAACTAACCGGTAGGGCATCATCTCTAACGAGATTAGTCTAGCTATGTGGGCGTTCAAACCCTGTGTACGCGGATGCGAGGCTAAGTACTTCCTTTTTCTAACCATAGTCTCATGTAGGGTGAGCTGGACTGGAGAGCTGGAGATCGTGGAACTAGCGGGGGTGCCGGTGGACATGGCAGACTGAGAGACGGTGGGAGATGGTATTGTTGCCGCCGGTGCCCTAGATGCAGTGTTTCCTACTACGAAACAGGTGATTCCCTGACCCTGACTGCTTTGGCCTGGCAAAGAAACCTGCACAGATACTGCAGGTGGTGCAGAAAATGGTGGCCCTACACTGCCGGAAGGGATGTTGCGTTGATGACTAGCTTCATTGGCCGAGGGTGCTACAACCTTAAGGGACGTTTGGTAGTTAGTCCAAGCTTGCAAATGCATGGTGGTTAAATGTCTATGCATGCAACTTGTATTGAGACTTTTCAGATTCTGCCCTCTGCTTAAGGTAGTTGAACATTTTTGACAGATGACTTTGCGCTCATCAATTGGATGTTGTTTAAAAAAATGCCAGACTGCACTCTTTCTAGCATCGGATACCTTTTCAGGCATTGCAGACTGAGCTTTAACCGGATGGCCACGCTGTCCTCCAACAGGTTTTGACTTTGCCACGCGTTTTGGGCAAGATACGGGCCCGGCAGATGGAACCTGTTGCGATGTTGATGCCTGCTGCGGCCCCTCCTCCTCCACTTCAGAACTGCTGCCGCCTGCACCCTGTTCCCCCAATGGCTGCCAATCGGGGTCAAGAACTGGGTCATCTATTACCTCTTCTTGTAGCTCGTGTGCAACTTCGTCTGTGTCACCGTGTCGGTCGGTGGTATAGCGTTCGTGATGGGGCAACATAGTCTCATCAGGGTCTGATTCTTGATCAGCACCCTGCGAGGGCAATGTTGTGGTCTGAGTCAAAGGACCAGCATAGTAGTCTGGCTGTGGCTGTGCATCAGTGCACTCCATGTCAGATTCAACTTGTAATGGGCATGGACTGTTAACTGCTTCACTTTCTAAGCCAGGGACGGTATGTGTAAAGAGCTCCATGGAGTAACCCGTTGTGTCGCCTGCTGCATTCTTCTCTGTTGTTGTTTTTGCTGAAGAGGACAAGGAAGCGACTTGTCCCTGACCGTGAACATCCACTATCGACGCGCTGCTTTTACTTTTACCAGTTTCACGAGAGGAGGCAAAAGAGCTAGAGGCTGAGTCAGCAAGATAAGCCAAAACTTGCTCTTGCTGCTCTGGCTTTAAAAGCGGTTTTCCTACTCCCAGAAAAGGGAGCGTTCGAGGCCTTGTGTAGCCAGACGACGAACCTGGCTCCACAGCTCCAGACTTAGGTGCAATATTTTTTTTCCCACGACCACCTGATGCTCCACCACTACCACTACCCTCATTACCAGCTGACAATGAACGCCCCCGGCCACGACCTCTTCCACCAGACTTCCTCATTGTTTTAAAAACGTTACCAAACTAACGGTATTTGTTGCTGTCACACAACTTACACGTTGAGCTATAACTTCAGTATGATTTAGCTACGCCTTTACAGGTGGGTGAGACCACAACGAAAATCAGGCACAATGTTACACACTCTGTTGTTGGTGGCAACAAATGAGAGAGATGCCACATACGCAGGACTGTCACTGAAGCGCAAATGTAAATATTAATCTCCCACTGATTTGTTGTTTTTTTTTAAAAGGGAGACTTTAGAAAAAAAAAAATAATAAAAAAAAATGATTTTTTAAGGAAGAATTTATAAACCAAATAAATGAAGTGATTGTTTCAGGGAGAATTTAGAAAACAAATAAAAAAAAAATAGGCTTTCTATGGCCCACTGAGTGAGAGAGGACGCACACAGGAGTCAGGAGTGGCACACAAGCCCAGAGGCCTATATTTATCTCCCACTGATTGATTTAGTGATTTTTTCAGGTAGATTTTGGAACCCAAATCAAGCAAAAAAAAAATAGGCTTTCTATGGCCCACAATTGGAGAGAGAGAGAGATGGCACACCCAGGAGTCAAGACTGGCACACAAGCAGAAAGGGCAATATTAATCTCCCACTGATTTGATTTTTTTTTTTTTTTCAGGGAGACTTTAGAAAAAAAAAATACAAAAAAATGAATTTTTCAGGAAGAATTTAGAAACAAAATAAAATAAAATGATTGTTTCAGGGAGAATTTAGAAAACAAATAAAAAAAAATAGGCTTTGTAGGGCCCACTGAGTGAGAGATGACGCACACAGGAGTCAGGAGTGGCACACAAGCCCAGAGGCCAATATTTATCTCCCACTGATTGATTTATTGATTTTTTCAGGTAGAATTTAGAACCCAAATCAACCAAAAATATAAATAGGCTTTCTATGGCCCACTATTTGTGAGAGAGATGGCACGCTCAGGACTGGCACACAAGCCCAGAGGCCAATATTAATCTCCCACTTTTTTTTTTTTTTCCAGGGAAAATTTATAAACCCAATAAAAAAAATAATAAATAGGCTTTCTATGGCCCACTATCTGAGAGAGAGAGATGGCACGCTTAGGACTGGCACACAAGCCCAAAGGCCAATATTAATCTCCCACTGATTGATTTATTGATTTTTTCAGGTAGAATTTAGAACCCAAATCAACCAAAAAAATAAATAGGCTTTCTATGGCCCACTATTTGTGAGAGAGATGGCACGCTCAGGACTGGCACACAAGCCCAGAGGCCAATATTAATCTCCCACTTTTTTTTTTTTTTTCCAGGGAAAATTTATAAACCCAATAAAAAAAATAATAAATAGGCTTTCTATGGCCCACTATCTGAGAGAGAGAGATGGCACGCTTAGGACTGGCACACAAGCCCAAAGGCCAATATTAATCTCCCACTGATTGATTTATTGATTTTTTCAGGTAGAATTTAGAACCCAAATCAAGCAAAAAAATTAATAGGCTTTCTATGGCCCACTGAGTGAGAGATGGCACACAAAGGAGTCAGGAGTGGCACACAAGCCCTGAGGCCAATATTTTTCTCCCACTGATTGATGTAGTGATTTTTTCAGGTAGATTTTAGAACCCAAATCAAGCAAAAAAATAAATAGGCTTTCTATGGCCCACTGAGTGAGAGATGACACAGACAGGGATGGCACTCTAGCAGAAATGCCAATCTTAATCTCCCACAAAAAAAAAAAGGAACTGTCCTTCAATTACTATCTCCCTGCAGTAATCTCAGCCAGGTATGGCAGGCAGCAATAAGGAGTGGACCGATGCACAAATTAAATAAAAAGTGTGGACAAACAAACAAGATAGCTGTGCAGAAAGGAAGGAACAAGAGGATTTGTGCTTTGAAAAAAGCAGTTGGTTTGCACAGCGGCGTACACACAGCAATGCAGCTATCAGGGAGCCTTCTAGGGCAGCCCAATGAGCTACAGTGCTGAGGAAAAAAAAAAATGTAGCTTCCACTGTCCCTGCACACCGAAGGTGGTGTTGGGCTGTGGAAATCGCTACAGCACAAGCGGTTTGGTGGTTAATGGACCCTGCCTAACGCTATCCCTGCTTCTGACGAAGCGGCAGCAACCTCTCCCTAAGCTCAGATCAGCAGCAGTAACATGGCGGTCGGCGGGAACGCCCCTTTATAGCCCCTGTGACGCCGCGGACAGCAAGCCAATCACTGCAATGCCCTTCTCTAAGATGGTGGGGACCAGGACCTATGTCATCACGCTGCCCACACTCTGCGTTTACCTTCATTGGCTGAGAAATGGCGCTTTTCGCGTCATTGAAACGCGACTTTGGCGCGAAAGTCGCGTACCGCATGGCCGACCCCGCACAGGGGTCGGATCGGGTTTCATGAAACCCGACTTTGCCAAAAGTCGGCGACTTTTGAAAATGAACGACCCGTTTCGCTCAACCCTACTGGCGACCGCAAAAAAAAAAAAAAAGTAAAGTGTAATTCTCTGTTCTCTGATGTGATTGCACATCAGAGGACAGAGAAATAGGGGGATTCGGGGACCCTAGCATACTCACCTGTGTCCCTGGGTCCTCCTGCTGCTCCTCCTGGCTGCCGGGGAAAAGAAAATGGCGGGCGCATGCGCAGTGCGCCCGCCATCTGTCTCCATCTACTGGCCGGCAGGAGAACAGCAGTTGGGGCTAAAATTAGGGTTAGGGTTAGGGGTAGGGTTAGGGTTAGGGCTAGGGTTAGGGGTAGGGTTAGGGGTAGGGTTAGGGCTAGGGTTAGGGCTAGGGTTAGGGCTAGGGTTAGGAGTAGGGTTAGGGCTAGGGGTAGGGTTAGGGGTAGGGTTAGGGGTAGGGCTAGGGTTAGGGCTAGGGTTAGGGGTAGGGCTAGGAGTAGGGCTGGGGTTAGGGGTAGGGTTAGGGCTAGGGGTAGGGTTAGGGCTAGGGCTAGGGTTAGGGCTAGGGTTAGGGCTAAGGTTAGGGCTAGGGCTAAATTTAGGGTTAGGGTTGGGGCTAAATTTAGAGTTTGGCTTCTTTCACACTTACGTCGGCCCGACATACCGACGCACGTTGTGAAAATAGTGCACAACGTGGGCAGCGGATGTAGTTTTTCAACGCATCTGCTGCCCAATCTATGTCCTGGGGAGGAGGGGGCGGAGTTACGGCCACGCATGCGCGGTCAGAAATGGCGGATGCGACGTACAAAAAAACATTTCATTGAACGTTTTTTTTTGTGCCGACGGTCCGCCAAAACACAACTGATCCAGTGCACGACGGATGCGACGTGTGGCCATCCGTCACTATCCGTCGGCAATACAAGTCTATGGGCAAAAAACGCATCCTGCGGGCACATTTGCAGGATCCATTTCTTGTCCAAAACTACGGATTGCAATGGATGCCAAACGACGCAAGTTTGAAAGTAGCCTTAGGGCTAGGGTTAGTGTTGGGGCTAAAGTTAGGGCTAGGGTTGGGGCTAAAGTTAGGGTTAGAGTTGGGATTAGGGTTAGGGTTTAGATTAGGGTTGGTATTAGGGTTAGGGTTGGCATTAGGGTTACGCTTGGGATTAGGGTTAGGGTTGTGATTAGGGGTGTATTGGGATTAGGGTTAGCTTTGAGGTTAGGGTTGAGATTAGGATTAGGGGTGTGTTGGATTTAGGGTTTTGATTAGGGTTATGGCTAGGGTTGACATTAGGGTTGTTTTGGGGTAAGGGTTGTGATTATTGTTAGGGTTAGTGATTAGTGTTGAGCATTCCGATACCGCATCGGGTATCGGCCGATACTTGCGGTATCGGAATTCCGATACCGAGATCCGATACTTTTGTGGTATCGGGTATCGGTATCGGATCAATAGGGATGTGTAAAATAAAGAATTAAAATAAAAAATATTGATATGCTCACCTCACCGGCGGCCCCTGGACATCACGCTGGTAACCGGCCGGCTTCTTTGTTTAAAATGAGCATGTTTAGGACCTGCGAATGACGTCGCGGCTTCTGATTGGTCGCGTGCCGCTCATGTGACCGCCACGCGACCAATCAGAAGCCGCGACATCATTCTCATTCACTAAACTCCTAATTCTAGGAATTAAGGACCTGCGAATGACGTCACGGCTTCTGATTGGTCGCGTGGCGGTCACATGAGCGGCACGCGACCAATCAGAAGCCGCGACGTCATTCGCAGGTCCTAAACGTGCTCATTTTAAACAAAGAAGCCGGCCGGTTACCAGCGTGATGTCCAGGGGCCGCCGGAGAGGTGAGCATATCAATATTTTTTATTTTAATTCTTTATTTTACACCTCACTATGGATCCCAGGGCCTGAAGGAGAGTTTCCTCTCCTTCAGACCCTGGGAACCATCAGGATACATTCCGATACTTGATGTCCCATTGACTTGTATTGGTATCGGATATCGGTATCGGCGATATCCGATATTTTTCGGGTATCGGCCGATACTATCCAATACCGATACTTTCAAGTATCGGACGGTATCGCTCAACACTATTAGTGATTAGGATTATGGATCAGGTTGGGATTAGGGTTAGGGGTGTGTTGGAGTTGGGTTGGAGCTAGAATTGGGGGGTTTCCACTGTTTAGGTACATCAGGGGGTCTCCAAACACAACAGCCAATTTTGCGCTCAAAAAGTTAAATGGTGCTCCCTCCCTTCTGTGCTCTGCCGTGCACCCAAACAGTGGGTTACCCCCACATATGGGGCATCAGCGTACTCGGGATAAATTGGACAACAACTTCTGGGGTCCAATTTCTCTTGTTACCCTTGTGAAAATAAAAACTTGGGGGCTACAAAATCTTTTTTGTGGAAAAATATATATATATATATTTTTTACGACTCTGCATTCTAAACTTCTGTGAAGCACTTGGGCATTCAAAGTTCTCACCACACATCTAGATAAGTTCCTTGGGGGGTCTAGTTTCCAAAATGGGGTCACTTGTGGGGGGTTACTACTGTTTAGGTACATCAGGGGCTCTGCAATCGCAACATAATGCCCACAGACCATTCTATCAAAGTCTGCATTCCAATACGGCGCTCTTTCCCTTCCGAGCTCTGCCGTGCGCCCAAACAGTGGTTTACCCCCACATATGGTGCATCAGCGTACTCGGGATAAATTGGACAACAACTATTTCAGTCCAATTTCTCCTGTTACCCTTGTGAAAATAAAAACTTGGGGGCTGCAATATCTTTTTTTGTGAAAAAAAAATTATTTTTTATTTTCACGACTCTGCATTCTAAACTTCTGTGAAGCACTTGGGCATTGAAAGTTCTCACCACAAAGCTAGATAAGTTCCTTGGGGGGTCTAGTTTCCAAAATGGGGTCACTTGTGGAGGTTTTTACTGGTTAGGTACATCAGGGGCTCTACAAACGCAACATAATGCTCGCAGACCATTCTATCAAAGTCTGCATTCCAAAACGCCGCTTCTTCCTTCCGAGCTCTAAACAGTGGTTTACCCCCACATATGGGGTACCAGCATACTCAGGACAAATTGGACAACAACTTTTGGGGTCCAATTTTTCTTGTTACCCTTGTGAAAATAAAAACTTGGGGGCTAAAAAATCTTTTTTGTGGAAAATAAAATATTTTTTATTTTCACGACTCTGCATTATAGACTTCTGTGAAGCACTTGGGCATTCAAAGTTTTCACCACACATCTAGATAAGTTCCATGGGGGGTCTAGTTTCCAAAATGGGGTCACTTGTGGGGGATTTCTACTGTTTAGGCACATCAGGGGCTCTCCAAACGCGGCATGGCGTCCGATCTTAATTCCAGCCAATTCTACATTGAAAAAGTAAAACGGCACTCTTTCTCTTCCAAGCTCTGCGGTGCGCCCAAACAGTGGTTTACCCCCACATATTGGGTATCGACGTACTCAGGAGAAATTGCACAACAACATTAGTGGTCTAATGTCTCCTGTTACCCTTGTGAAAATAAAAATTTGTGGGCAAAAAAATCATATTTGTAGAAAAAATGCGATTTTTTTTTTCAGGGCTCTACGTTATAAACTTCTGTGAAGCACATGAGGGTTCAAAGTGCTCACCACACATCTAGATAAGTTCCTTAAGGGGTCTAGTTTCCAAAATGGTGTCACTTGTGGGGGTTTCCACTGTTTAGGCACATCAGGGGCTCTGCAAACGCAACATGGCGTCCAATCTCAATTCCAGCCAATTCTACATTGAAAAAGTAAAACGGCGCTCCTTCAATTCCAAGCTCTGCGGTGCGCCCAAACAGTGGTTTACCCCCACATATTGGGTATCGACGTACTCAGGAGAAATTGCACAACAAAATTAGTGGTCTAATTTCTCCTGTTACCCTTGTGAAAATAAAAATTTGTGGGCAAAAATATCATATTTGTAGAAAAAATGCGATTTTTTTTTTCAGGGCTCTACGTTATAAACTTCTGTGAAGCACATGGGGGTTCAAAGTGCTCACCACACATCTAGATAAGTTCCTTAAGGGGTCTAGTTTCCAAAATGGTGTCACTTGTGGGGGGTTTCCACTGTTTAGGCACATCAGGGGCTCTGCAAACACAACATGGCGTCCGATCTCAATTCCAGCCAATTCTACATTGAAAAAGTAAAACGGCACTCCTTCTATTCCAAGCTCTGCGTTCCAGAGTTATAACCTCATAAAGTGACAGTGGTCAGAATTGCAAAAATTGGCTCGGTCATTAAGTACCAAATTGGCTCTGTCACTAAGGGGTTAAATCCCTGCACTGTTTATTATGAAGGTGAAGTGCTTTAAATCAATGCAGGAGTAGGAGAAATCAGACGCTGCAATTCTGGGTCTTCTCTTTCGCGGTAAACCCGTGACAGCTACATTGCTTTCAAAAGTAAATCACAGTTAAAAGAAAACATCCGCAGTGTATCTGTTGTATGAAGCTATAAACTGTTATAAACTCTTTTGACCGCACATGTGGATTACATTTTCAGTAGTACGCACCTCCTTCACTGTGTAACGTATTAGAGTTGAACGCTTTTTAAAAAGTTAGTTTCAAGTTCAATCCATTTGAGGTAACCATAAATATTGATTCAGACCCATTCGAAAGTGTCCAAAAAAGCCATTTATTGTATTTCTCCAGACCCCAAAACATAATAACATGTAGGGAATGGGAGAGGTAAAAAACCATAAAAGATCATATATATATATATATATGTTGCATCACTTGTGACCACTACCTAGCATCTCAATAATGACTGAGCCTCTCAACATCGCACAGGACATTATGCATGTCATGTTGGTGTCATGTCGCACTGATCATAATAACATTAGGCCTGCTCATCACCAGAAGATCGGAGATTAGAAGACCCTCAGACTAGAAGATGTTCAAAGAAAAGATCAGAGGTCAGGGTGAGGAGCTGTATTAGTAGGGCAGGTGAGTATAATCAAATTCTGGTTAACTCTAATTTCTTGTGATAATCTATGAGAAATTATTATTATTTTAATATAAGTTTTTAATATAGACAAATACTGTATCGGAAGCATTATTATGGACATCCAGCATCTATGGATTAAACGAGGTACTGCTAAATATTCTGTTCATAAATTTGTATGTGGTGAAGCAATCCTAATAGAGGTAGCCAAATTATGCAAGACAAATTGCAAATAGCTTGTAGTGACAAAAAAATAAGACTTAATCTTCACATTTAAATCTAGAGTTAGGATTTTCAAGCCTCATTTGTAGTTCTCAGTTTCATTAAAATCACCTGGGATGGGTCATGCTACTTGATTCAGATATAAGATTAGAGCAATTGCTTTGTGAAATGTCTAATCTAACAACACCATCATCCTAAAGACACTTGCTTAGACATTCATTAACATTAAATGAGGAAAAGGTAAAATCATATCAAAATATTTTATGTGTGTTTTCCAAAGAATGTGCAGTAATAATTTTGCATACAAAGAGGAAGACATTTAAAATGCATTATTGTCTCTAATAGGATCCCGGCCACAAGAAAAAGGTGACAACTTTCCTAAATGGCTACATGTAAAGTATAAAATGCAAGACACCATGGGCCTGGTTCCTTAACCCCTTAGTGACCACCAATACGCCTTTTAACTGACCTGAGATATAAGAGACTTATATCCCCATACAGGTGACAATCCAGTAGCTGTCAGCTGTCCACTATAGCTGACAACTTGCTGCATCAGCCATGATCAGTGTTTGCACCATCCAAATCTATTTAACCCCTTAGATGCTGCTGTCAATAGTGACTACATCATTATAAACAGTTAACAGACTGTGGGGGCTTCCTCTTTATCCCAATTGGTGGTCTCAGATCATGATTGCATGGTCCTGATGTTTGTCATGGAAATTCATGACCAAATAGTGGCCTTAGAGTCTGTCGGCTCTAGTAACCTGTTCAGAAGTTAGGGACATTTAGGTGATAAAAATACACATTTTCATTTTTCTCATGCCACTTTGCATTAATTCCTGAAAATCACCCGAAGGGTTAACAAATGACCTGACTGCAGTTTTCAATATGTCAGGGGGTGCTGTTTTTAAAATGATATCACTTGTGGGGATTTCCCTATATAAAGGACCCCAAATTCACTTCAAACATGGATAGGTCCCTAAAAAAATACATTTTGTAAATTTCCTTGAAAAAAATTTAAATTGTTGATACATTTTTAATCCTCCTAAAATGCTAACAAAATAAAATAACATTTTGCAAATGGTGCTGTTGTAAAGCAGACATGTGGGAAATGTTATTTATTAATGTTTTGCTGTGGTATGACTATCGGGATTAAAGGGATAATCATTCAAAGTTTGAAAATTGCAAATTTTTTAACATTTTTTTCAAATTTCTGATATTTTTAATAAATAAACATAAAGCATATCAACCTAAATTTACCATTATCATAAAGTATAATGTGTCACGAAAAAACAATCTCAAAATCACTGGGCTTTGTTGAAGCATTCCAGAGTTATTAACACATAAAGTAACACTGGTCAGATTTCAAAAATTTGGCTCCGTCACTAAGGGGTTAAGGCTAGCATAGTGTCCATCAGTCTTAAAGGGACACTGTCACCTGAATTTGGAGGGAACAATCTTCATCCATGGAGGCGGGGTTTTTGGGTGTTTGATTCACCCTTTCCTTACCCGCTGGCTGCATGCTGGCTGCAATATTGGATTGAAGTTCATTCTCTGTCCTCCGTAGTACATGCCTGCACAAGGCAATCTTGCCTTGCGCAGGTGTGCACTATGGAGGACAGAGAATGAACTTCAATCCAATATTGCAGCCAGCATGCAGCCAGCGGGTAAGGAAAGGGTGAATCAAACACCCAAAAACCCCGCCTCCATGGCTGAAGATTGTTCCCTCCAAATTCAGGTGACAGTGTCCCTTTAAAGAGAATTTGTCAGCATTTTTTTGCAAATTAATCTGAGAGCATCATGATGTTGGGGCAAAGACATTGATTCCAGTGAAGTGTCTCTTACTTGAGTGCTAGTTTTAGTTTCAATATAATCAGTGGTTTATCAGCAAGGAATGTGTCTCACCCATACAGTCCTCAGGCTCTGTATCATTCTGTTCACACCAAAAATTGGCAGCATTCTGCCTATGCACAGTGTACAAAGAAATCAGTGGTGTCAGTGGGGTTATTCTTCTATATAAAAATATTTTTTTCATTATATAAAATAAAACTTCACTCTGACTTTGAATTGCAGGTTTATTGTACTATATTGTTGATGTATACACACCCTTCTTCTCTCAAATTCTTCACTGTGTAATACTGTATGAAGCCAAATCTCGCTGTCTTGTATTTTTCACTACATCCTGTCACTCACTCATTCATGTCACCTGCATCTTAAAAAACATCTCCAGAATCCAACCTTTTCTAACCTTTCAAACTACGGAAATTCTTCCTGTCACTCCTATTCATTGTCATCCAGATTACTGTAGCTCTACTGATCTGTCTCCCACTTACCAAACTTTCATCTCAACAATCTGTGTTGTCAGCCAGGGTCGTATTTCTGTCGGCCGCATCATCGACATCTCCACCTTATGCCAATCATTGTACTGGTTGCCCATCTGAGAGCAATATAAACTTCTCTTTCTCTTCCATAAAGCTCTCCACAGCTCTGCACCACCCCACATCTCCTACCTCATCTCTGTCTATCACTCTACCCGAATCAAGTAATAAAGCTAGAGAAACAGAAAGTGCAAATAGTGTCTTATCTGGTAAACAAATGAAATAAAATATTGCAGGTACGCTCACCTGATAGAGTTGTGACAGTCACAACTCCTACCAAAGAATGTAAAGGCTACTGCAGAAAAAGAGGAATATGGTGGTTCAGAGTCTTCTCTGCCCAAGGACCAAAGGTGTAGTCACACACAAGGTTAAAGCATGAATGGGGTTTATTGTGTCAACCTGTTTAAAGGTTTCCAAACCTATTCATCAGGATCACACCACAACCACTGATCTATCATTGTGGTTTGGTCCTGATGAAGAGGTTTGGATACAAAACATTCATGCTTTAACCATGTGTGTGACTACACCTTTGAACCTTGGGCAGCGCATACTCTGAACCACTGTATTCCTCCTTTCCCACATATCACCTTAAGGTACCGTCACATTAAGCGACACTGCAGCGATATAGACAATGAGCCGGTCGCTGCAGCGTCACTGTTTAGGTCGCTAGGAGACGTCAGACACCGGCAACAGCAGAACGATGCAGGAGCGATCCAGTGACGTACTTATCGTTCTCGCTGGTTGTTCGCTCCATGAAAAAACATTGCTGGCATCATTGCTTTTACTGTCAAACATGACGAATCACGCCGACCTGACGACCAAATAAAGTTCCGGACTTCTAGCTACGACCAGCGATGTCACAGCGGGATCCTGATCGCTGATGATTGTCAAACACAACGAGATCGCTATCCAGGACGCTGCAACGTCACGGATCATTGTCGTTCTCGTTGGTAAGTTGCTCAATGTGAAAGTACCTTCACCTGTGCTCTTCATTCTGCAACTAATCTAAGACTAACAAGCTCCATAATCTGAACCTCACACCTAAGACTCCATTACTCCTCTCATGCTGTGCTAGTTTTCTGGAATGCACTACCCTGGATGATCAGATTACTTCCTGCCCTCACACTTTTAATGTGCGCTTTAAAATCACATCTTTCTAGACAAGTTTTTTACCACTCTTTACTAATTTAACTTTTTCCTGTTCCCTCCTTCTAAATTTACATCTGAATCTGTTAACTCCTAATCATCTGCTATGATATTCTCCATGTACCCAATAGCATTTGAACCTGACAGATACTGTCTGATGACTGGTTCATGCAGCTTATTTTAAATGCCTTATTTATTATGATGATGGCTGGACCATACATATCAAACACGTTCTACCTACTGCCAGTGCCAGGCAGCAGCTGCCAAGGCAAACAGGATCATGGGGTGCATTAAAAGAGGTCTGGATACACATGATGAGAGCATTATACTGCCTCTGTACAAATCCCTAGTTAGACCGCACATGGAGTACTGTGTCCAGTTTTGGGCACCGGTGCTCAGGAAGGATATAATGGAACTAGAGAGAGTACAAAGGAGGGCAACAAAATTAATAAAGGGGATGGGAGAACTACAATACCCAGATAGATTAGCGAAATTAGGATTATTTAGTCTAGAAAAAAGACGACTGAGGGGCGATCTAATAACCATGTATAAGTATATAAGGGGACAATACAAATATCTCGCTGAGGATCTGTTTATACCAAGGAAGGTGACGGGCACAAGGGGGCATTCTTTGCGTCTGGAGGAGAGAAGGTTTTTCCACCAACATAGAAGAGGATTCTTTACTGTTAGGGCAGTGAGAATCTGGAATTGCTTGCCTGAGGAGGTGGTGATGGCGAACTCAGTCGAGGGGTTCAAGAGAGGCCTGGATGTCTTCCTGGAGCAGAACAATATTGTATCATACAATTATTAGGTTCTGTAGAAGGACGTAGATCTGGGTATTTATTATGATGGAATATAGGCTGAACTGGATGGACAAATGTCTTTTTTCGGCCTTACTAACTATGTCACTATGTCACTATGTCACTATTGTGTCCCCCCTATTTCTTTATAAATTGTAAGCTTGTCTTGTAACTGTTGAACTATGTCTTACTTTGTATTGTATTTATGGTCTGTACATGTTCCCACTTAATTGTAAAGTGCTGCAAAATATGTTTCCACTACAGAAATAACATTATTATTATTCTTATTATATAGCTAATGTTATATTTTCTGTGTATAGCCGTAAACTGGATTCACTATAACAAGGTCACTAGTTTCATTTGTCCTTTTCAGTGTAGCGTTGACAACGTAAAGAAGAAAATGTATTGTCTATAACCTACACTTTTAGTAGTGTGGTCTATTCTTTTGACTTATGCCTCTTCAGGTACGCAATGTGACAATGGGTCAAACGACTTGCACCCCTTACTTCATTATTGATTGAACATGCTGCCAGGTTGTGTCTGCTAGTGAAAACTTCTGTGCTAGTACAGTAATATTAGAGATAAAAGACTTTGACGTAGTAGGATAAAGTGGTATAATATTGACTGGAATGTCAAAGATTAATAGGTTTACTAGATGATGGTCTAAATATTAATGATGCAACAATGAGAAAACAATGAATTAAGTGCTGGAAATATGCAGTCAGATTACCTGAGCAAGAATATGTAATAATGAGTCATTAGCAGACACGAAGAAGTATTGATTATCTGACTATTTAATGTCCTTCATATATTTTAATGCTAATGAACCCATAATGAAGTTGATATTTGTCATGTTTGTTGAGTGAAAAGAGTGGGAAACAGTTTGCACTAGAGATTGGCAGATTTTTATGAGTTGAATTAAATTTTACTCAGATTTTACAACAATCCATATTCTGCAGAATGCATATTTTTTATAATTCACTCAGGATAAATTCAGTAAAATGGTGGGCAGCTATTGCTGCCATATTGCTGAACTTTAGAGAGCTAGTAAAAGGTTTTAAAAAATCCCATAATACTCATTTCATCCCTCACCTTTTGTGACACCCTGGCTGCTTGCTACCCACCACATGGTCCTCAAGGCCTCTTCTTTTCAGAATCATGCACCAGTGTTTTCACGCTAGGAAAGGAACTGGTCACTGCTGAAAGTCCTTTTCTGGGGGAAGACACAGGCCTTAGAAGTAATAGTACATTGTACCATCTTGATGTTATGACGCAGCCTGACCTGCAGGGCCTCATTGTGGTCAAAAGCCATGTTATAGTGAACATCAGCAAGCCCATGTTGAAAGTCTTAAGCTACCTGTTGTGAATTCTGCTTTTGGGCTCCCTCCGGGGGTTGTAGATGGTAATGCAGTTGTCTCTGGGCTGCAGTCTTGGACAGGTGTATCTGCTAATTGCAATTCTGACTGGGCTATTTAGCTTTGCAGGACTCTTTAGTCCTTGCCAGTTGTCAATGTTTCTTTTGAAGTATTGGATCTCTGCCTGGCCTCTCCTGCTTAACTGCCAGTTCAGCAAAGATAAGTGTCTGTTTCTTTTTCTGAAGCACATATGCTGTGTGCTTATTTTCAGTGCTGATCTTTTGTTTCTTTTTGTCCAGCTTAGACTGTGTCAGTTGTTTTTCTCAGTCTGGTTGGATTCTCTGGAGTTGCAGATATACTCTCCACATCTTTAGTTAGATGGTGGAGTTTTGTATTTTCTGCTGTGGATATTTTTGTAGTATTTTTATGGTGACCGCTTAGTATCCTGTCCTGTCCTTTTCTATTTAGCTAGAATTGGCCTCCTTTGCTAAGCCTGTTTTCTGCCTGCGTGTGTCTTTTCCTCTCCAACTCACAGTCATTATTTGTGGGGGGCTGCCTATCCTTTGGGGGTCTACTCTGACACAAGATAGTTTTCCTATTTCCATCTTTAGGGGTATTTAGTCCTCCGGCTGTGTCGAGGTGTCTAGGTTTTGTTAGGCACACCCCACAGCTACTTCTAGTGGGTTTGCGGTCAGTATAGTTACCACTTACTCCAGTGTAGGTTTTCATGCTGCTCCAAGGCCACCTAATCATAACAGTACAACTGGCCAATAATGAGTTAAATGCATCTCAGAAGAAGGGAAGAAAGGTCTTGAGCCATTTTTTTTTCTTCAGTCTACTTTGTCTACTCCTCCCTCTTAATCCCTGGGTGGCTGAAGAGCCATGTGCTAGCATGAATGTTCAGGAATTAGCTTCTCGTATAGATCAGCTTGCTGCTAGAGTACAGGGTATTTCTGATTACATTGAGGATATCAAGCAGGCACTGGTTTGGCAGTATAACTCGACCCCTGATACGTACCGGAAGAAGCTCTGGAGTATGTAGCAGAGTACTGCAGACAGCTGGGCTGATCACATGCGGGCCCTCCTGAGAGCAGTTGACAAATGGACCAGCAGCAGAAGGTGCTCCTCACAACTGAGCAGTTTTTATGGAACTGCCCAGAGGTGCTCCAGCAGTTTCTCCGTAACTGGAAGCCAAAGGGGGCCTCTGGAACAGCGACACTTGCCGAAGCATGCTCAAACAACATGACTCCAGAGGTCAAGAAAATTGTTGGCTGGAGAGGGAGTAAAACGAACGTGGTGCCTGCTGCCCCTGCTGCTAAGCCCAATGAGGCACCTGCCCATGCTTCCCTCTCCATATCAGTGGGGGGACTCCGACTATGTCATCTCTGAAAACAGCCAGGACACTTCAAAGGCATGTTCCCCCAGTGCCAGAAGGGCCCATCCCTGTCCCAGAAACTGTCCATTGTTTTGTGTGTGGGTGGGGGTGGTGGGAGGTCCCTTGACAACTTTAAGCCCATCATCATCTAATAACCATGTATAAGTATATAAGGGGACAATACAAATATCTCACTGAGGATCTGTTTATACCAAGGAAGGTGACGGGCACAAGGGGGCATTCTTTGCGTCTGGAGGAGAGAAGGTTTTTCCACCAACATAGAAGAGGATTCTTTACTGTTAGGGCAGTGAGAATCTGGAATTGCTTGCCTGAGGAGGTGGTGATGGCGAACTCAGTCGAGGGGTTCAAGAGAGGCCTGGATGTCTTCCTGGAGCAGAACAATATTGTATCATACAATTATTAGGTTCTGTAGAAGGACGTAGATCTGGGTATTTATTATGATGGAATATAGGCTGAACTGGATGGACAAATGTCTTTTTTCGGCCTTACTAACTATGTTACTATGTTACTATTGTTCAGACTCCTGTTTTAGAACCGAAAATTCCTACTCCTGATTTGTTTTATGCTGACAGGTCCAAATTTTTGAGTTTTAAAAACAACTGTAAACTGTTTTTTGCTTTGAGACCTCGATCCTCTGGTGATTCCATTCAATGGGTTAAAATCATCATCTCCCTGCTGCGTGGTGATCCACAGGATTGGGCATTTTCCCTGGAATCTGGGGATCCTGCTTTGCTTAATGTAGACTCCTTCTTTCAGGCGTTAGGATTACTGTATGATGAACCTAATTCGGTGGATCAAGCTGAGAAGACTTTATTGGCCCTGTCTCAGGGGCAAGAGGCGGCTGAATTGTATTGTCAGAAATTCAGAAAATGGTCGGTGTTGACTAAATGGAATAATGATGCTTTGGCGGCAATTTTCAGAAAGGGTCTTTCTGAATCCGTTAAAGATGTTGTGGTGGGGTTTCCCACACCTTCCAATCTGAGTGATTCTATATCTCTGGCCATTCAGATTGACCGGCGCATGCGGGAGCACAGAACTGTGCGCGCTGTGGCGTTATCCTCAGAGCAAATTCCTGAGCCTATGCAGTGTGATAGGATTCTGTCTAAAACAGAACGACAAGGTTTCAGACGTCTCAATAGGTTGTGTTATTATTGTGGCAACGCTTCCCATGTCATTTCTGTCTGCCCTAAGCGGACAAAGAGGATCGCCAGTTCATTTACCATCAGTACTGTACAACCTAAATTTCTGTTATCTGTGTCCTTGATCTGTTCATTGTCATCATTTTCTCTCTTGGCGTTTGTGGATTCAGGCGCTGCCTTGAACTTAATGGACTTTGAGTTTGCCAAACATTGTGGTTTTCCCTTGCAGCCTTTGCAGAACCCTATTCCTTTAAGGGGCATTGATGCTACACCCTTTGCTAGAAATAAGCCCCAGTTTTGGACACAGGTGACCATGCGCATGGCGCCAGCCCATCAGGAAAATTGTCGATTTCTGGTGTTGCATAATTTGCATGATGCTATCGTGCTGGGTTTTCCCTGTTTACAGGTACATAATCCTGTTTTGGATTGGAAGTCCATGTCTGTGACTAGTTGGGGTTGTCAGGGGGTTCATAATGATGTTCCTCTGATGTCTATCGCCCCTTCTCCCTCTTCTGAAATTCTGGAGTTTTTGTCTGATTTTCAGGATGTATTCGATGAGCCCAAGTCCAGTTTCCTTCCACCGCACAGGGACTGCAATTGTGCTATTGACTTGATTCCAGGCTGTAAGTTTCCTAAGGGCCGACTTTTCAACCTGTCTGTACCTGAACATGCCGCCATGCGGAGCTATATTAAGGAGTCTTTGGAGAAAGGGCATATTCGGCCATCTTCTTCACTGTTGGGAGCGGGGTTCTTTTTTGTTGCTAAAAAAGATGGTTCCTTAAGACCCTGTATTGATTATCGCCTCTTGAATAAGATCACGGTCAAGTTTCAATATCCTTTACCTTTGCTTTCCGATTTGTTTGCTAGGATTAAGGGAGCTAGTTGGTTTACTAAGATTGACCTTCGGGGGGCTTATAATCTTGTTCGTATTAAGCAGGGTGATGAATGGAAAACTGCATTTAACACGCCCAAAGGCCATTTTGAATACCCTGTGATGCCATTCGGACTCTAATGCTCCATCTGTTTTTCAGACCTTCATGCTTGATATCTTCCGGGATTATCTTGATAAATTCTTGATTGTATATTTGAATGATATTTTGATTTTTTCCGATGATTGTGAGTCTCATGTGCAGCAGGTCAGGATGGTATTTCAGATCCTTCGTGACAATGCCTTGTTTGTGAAAGGGTCTAAGTGTCTTTTTGGGGTGCAGAAGGTTTCCTTTTTGGGCTTTATTTTTTCTCCCTCATCTATGGAGATGGATCCTGTTAAGGTTCAGGCCATTCATGATTGGATTCAGCCCACATCTGTGAAGAGCCTTCAGAAATTTTTGGGTTTTGCTAATTTTTATCGCCGTTTCATTGCTAATTTTTCCAGCGTGGTTAAACCCTTGACTGATTTGACAAAGAAGGGCGCTGATGTGGCGAATTGGTCCCCTGCGGCTGTCTCTGCCTTTCAGGAACTTAAACGTCATTTTACTTCTGCTCCAGTGTTGCGTCAACCGGATATTTCTCTTCCATTTCAGGTTGAGGTTGACGCTTCTGAGATTGGGGCAGGGGCTGTTTTGTCTCAGAGGGATCCTGTTGGTTCCTTATTGAAACCGTGTGCCTTCTTTTCCCATAAACTTTTGCCTGCTGAACGCAATTATGATGTCGGCAATCGGGAGTTGTTGGCTATGAAGTGGGCATTTGAGGAGTGGCGACATTGGCTTGAGGGAGCTAAGCACCGTATTGTGGGCTTGACCGATCATAAGAATCTGATTTACCTCGAGTCTGCCAAACGGTTGAATCCTAGACAGGCTCGATGGTCCTTGTTTTTTTCTCATTTTGATTTTGTGGTCTCGTACCTTCCGGGTTCTAAGAATATTAAGGCTGATGCCCTCTCTAGGAGTTTTTTGCCTGATTCTCCTGAGGTCTTGGAACCGGTCGGTATTCTGAAAGAAGGGGTGGTCCTTTCTGCCATTTCTCCTGATTTACGATGGGTTCTTCAGGAATTTCAGGCTTACAAACCTGACCATTGTCCTGTGGGGAAACTGTTTGTTCCTGACAGATGGACTAGTAGAGTGATTTCTGAGGTTCACTGTTCCGTGTTGGCTGGTCATCCTGGCATTTTTGGTACCAGAGATTTGGTTGGTAGGTCCTTTTGGTGGCCTTCTTTGTCGCGTGATGTGCCTTCTTTTGTGCAGTCCTGTGGGACTTGGGCGTGGGCCAAGCCTTGTTGCTCCCGTGCTAGTGGGTTGCTTTTGCCAATGCCGGTCCCTGAGAGGCCCTGGATGCATATTTCTATGGATTTTATTTCCGATCTTCCTGTTTCCCAGAGGATGTCTGTTATCTGGGTTGTTTGTGACCGATTCTCTAAGATGGTTCATTTGGTGCCTTTGCCTAAATTGCCTTCTTCTTCTGATTTGGTTCCGTTGTTTTTTCAGCATGTGGTCCGTTTGCATGGCATTCCGGAGAATATTGTGTCCGACAGAGGTTCCCAGTTTGTTTCTAGGTTTTGGCAGGCTTTTTGTGCCAAGCTGGGCATTGATTTGTCTTTTTCTTCTGCATTTCATCCTCAGACAAACGGCCAGACCGAGCGAACTAATCAGACTTTGGAGACTGATTTGAGATTCTTTGTGTCTGCTGATCAGGATGATTGGGTAGCTTTTTTGCCATTGGCCGAGTTTGCCCTTAATAATCGGGCTAGTTCGGCTACTTTGGTTTCGCCTTTCTTTTGTAATTTTGGTTTTCATCCTCGTTTTTCTTCTAGGCAGATTGAGCCTTCTGACTGTCCTGGTGTGGATTCTGTGGTTGACAGGTTGCAACAGATTTGGGCTCATGTGGTGGACAATTTGGTGTTGTCTCAGGAGGAGGCTCAACGTTTTGCTGTCGTCGATGTGTTGGTTCCCGGCTTCGGGTTGGGGATCTGGTTTGGTTGTCTTCCCGTCATGTTCCTATGAAGGTTTCTTCTCCTAAGTTTAAGCCTCGGTTTATTGGTCCTTATAGGATTTCTGAGATTATTAATCCGGTGTCTTTTCGTCTGGCGCTTCCGGCCTCTTTTGCTATCCATAATGTCTTCCATAGATCTTTATTGCGGAAATATGTGGAGCCCGTTGTTCCCTCTGTTGATCCTCCGACCCCTGTGTTGGTTGATGGGGAGTTGGAATATGTTGTTGAGAATATTTTGGATTCCCGTTTTTCGAGGCGGAAGCTTCAGTATCTTGTCAAATGGAAGGGTTATGGCCAGGAGGATAATTCTTGGGTTTTTGCCTCTGATGTCTATGCCGCTGATTTAGTTTGTGCCTTTCATCTGGCTCATCCTGATCGGCCTGGGGGCTCTGGTGAGGGTTCGGTGACCCCTCCTCAAGGGGGGGTACTGTTGTGAATTCTGCTTTTGGGCTCCCTCCGGTGGTTGTAGATGGTAATGCAGTTGTCTCTGGGCTGCAGTCTTGGACAGGTGTATCTGCTAATTGCAATTCTGACTGGGCTATTTAGCTTTGCAGGACTCTTTAGTCCTTGCCAGTTGTCAATGTTTCTTTTGAAGTATTGGATCTCTGCCTGGCCTCTCCTGCTTAACTGCCAGTTCAGCAAAGATAAGTGTCTGTTTCTTTTTCTGAAGCACATATGCTGTGTGCTTATTTTCAGTGCTGATCTTTTGTTTCTTTTTGTCCAGGTTAGACTGCGTCAGTTGTTTTTCTCAGTCTGGTTGGATTCTCTGGAGTTGCAGATATACTCTCCACATCTTTAGTTAGGTGGTGGAGTTTTGTATTTTCTGCTGTGGATATTTTTGTAGTATTTTTATGCTGACCGCTTAGTATCCTGTCCTGTCCTTTTCTATTTAGCTAGAATTGGCCTCCTTTGCTAAGCCTGTTTTCTGCCTGCGTGTGTCTTTTCCTCTCCAACTCACAGTCATTATTTGTGGGGGGCTGCCTATCCTTTGGGGGTGTACTCTGAGGCAAGATAGTTTTCCTAGGGGGCGTGGCCTGAGTGTCCATGTGAGCGGACGTGCGGCTGTGAGCTCCCGCTGCTGTACATTAAATAATCCTGCAGAGCCGCCGCTGATCGGTTCCTGAGGGGGCTTACCAGTTGCGGGGAGACTTGGAGAGTCCAGCGGTGCTGAGCGGTAGCGCTGAAACCGGAGACCATGACTAGGAGAAGGCAGAAGGACGCGGGAGCCGGAGATGCAGGCGCAATCCAAGATGGCGCCGATACAAGGGAGAAGGCGGATAAGGAGAACGCCGCATGTAGGAAGCGCATGGAGGTGGCGGCAAAGCTCCAGCAGTTTGCGAGAGCGGAGGCTGCAGAGGAGGGAGCCGAAGCCGATACCGAGGAGGAGGAGGAGGAGGAGAGCCCAGCAGGAAAGCATGAGGTACAACAGGGGAGAAAGGAGAGCAATATGGCGGTGGCAGAAGGGGAACCTGAGGAAATGGCATCAGAAGCTGAGCCTACATTAAGAGACGTTTTTGCGCTGGTTTCTTCATGTAAACAGTCTCTGACCTTACAGATACAGGAGGTTAAGGGGGACACAGCCCAGATAAACGCAGCCATGCAGAAGATTGACAAGCGTGTGGGGGAGGTGGAGGAGAGAGTGAGCACTGCAGAAGATCATATAGTGCAGCTGCAAAAAGCAGAGAAGAAGTTCACTCAAGCAATAGCTGAATTGGCTGCTAAAAATGAGGACCTTGAGAACAGGTCCAGAAGAAATAATATACGCATAGAGGGCATCCCTGAAAAAGCAGAAGGGAGGAATCCAACTGAATATATTGAAAACTGGCTGTTAGAGACTTTTGGAGACATGGCGCTAACAAAAGTGTTCGCGGTAGAGAGAGCGCATAGGGTCCCGCCGAAACCACCTGTCCCTGGAGCGAATCCCCGTACCATGCTTGCCAAAATTCTAAATTATAGAGACAGAGACATTATCCTGAGGAAGACTAGAGACTTGACGGATCTGACAGTTGAAGGCCAAAGGATTGCTATCTACCCAGACTATTCTGCTTTGGTCCAGAAACAACGGATGATGTTTACGGGTGTCAAGAGACGGCTGAGGGAGCTGGGAGTGCAGTACTCCATGATGTTTCCAGCAAGACTGAGGGTGGTGGCGTTTGATAAAATTCACTTTTTTCAGAAGCCGGAGGAGGCTACTCAGTGGATCGATATTAATGCTAAAAGGCTTAAAGGAAAAGGAGACTGAAACTGTGGGAAGAGTCTGAATGTGTTTTCTTTTCTGTCAGCTGGGAAAGAGTCTTGTGACTGACAACTTAAGGGATATGGGTGGTCAAGGAGGGAGCTGGATTGTAATCAGTTAAAGTTAAAGTGATGTTGCAATGGCTGTTGGGAAAGGGGAAGGAAGGGTAAGCGGCATATTATAAGTGTATGCGGGCTTCTTGCGTGTGTTGACAATCCTATGTTTTTTCTACAATTTTGAGATATGTTGTTTTTCAAAAAGCATAGAATCCTGTTATGTACAGTGGTGGGAGGAGGGTTGGGAAGGTAATGCCAAACGGAGTGTTCGCTATGGGCGATGTTGCCCCACTCTTGAAAAGAGGTGGAATGGATAGTTGTAAGGGGGAAAGGGTGGGAGGGGGAGCGGGAGAGGGGGGGTAAGGGAAGTTAGACAGCTTGTGCTCGAGAATGATGATACTCTTAGTAAAGATGAGTCAATTGATGGGGACCCGTTTTAAGATTTTGTGCTGGAATGTGAGAGGCCTAGGGGAAAAATCCAGACGGGCCGCGAGTTTGCAATATGCAAGAGACCAACGGGCCTCAATGATTTGCTTGCTGGAGACGCATTTGGTAAGGGAAAAGGTGGATGTCTTAAATAGACGGTGGATTCAGAAGGGATGTCACTCTACTTTCTCCACATATGCCAGAGGAGTCTCAATCTTGGTTCCAGCGGGAGTTCAGTATGAGGAGGTGAAGGTATGTGTGGATGTGGATGGGCAGTATGTACTAATACAGTGTATATTGTATGGAGTGATGATGTGCGTGGCTGCGGTGTATATTCCGCCTCCCTACTCTAGCAGAAAGATTAGAGAAATAATGGAGCGAGTGGAAAGATGGGGGCCTACACCGTTGCTGATTATCGGGGACCTAAATAACATCTGTGATGATTATTGGGACAAAAATAAAAACACCCAGAACAGGTCGGAGGGGCACATCACAACATTTGGCACCTATACACAGGAGATAGGTATGATTGATCTTTGGAGGGTCAGACATATTGGGGAGAGAGGGTACTCATGTTATTCACCAGCGCATGCCACGCTCTCTAGAATTGATATGGCTCTGGGTAACAGGATCTTAGACACACTGGTTGGGGAGGTGAGATATCTGCCAAGGGCCTTATCGGACCATAGTCCAATTGAGGTAGAGGTTAGATTGGAGGGGGCACGCTCGCTAAGTGGGAGAGAATGGAAGATTCATCCTAATTGGCTACAGAGTATTGAATTGGAAAGTATAGGACGGGAGGTGGCGGAATTCTTTGTCTTAAATGATGGAAGCACAGACGCTCTTACGATTTGGGACACAATGAAGGCGTATCTGAGAGGACTACTGTTTAGGGACATTAGTAGGTGTAAGCGGAGGACAAGGGAGGCAGAAAAGGCGGCAGTTGAGGAGTTGAAGGAGGCAGAGGATGGAATGGCTACACTGGGAACTCCCGAAGCAGGGAAAAGGATGAAAAATGCATAAAACCATTTGGAAAAAATTCTGTTGGACAAAGCTGAGAGGAAGCGGGAATTTCAAAGAGTGCTGTTTTATCAGGAGGGGGAAACAGTGGGACATATGCTGTCTTTGGTGGCTGCTGCTCAGAGAGGTTCTTCATATATACATTCATTGGAACCGGTAAGCGGAAGTAGAATAACGGAAACACCTGAGATTTTGAGGGCTTTTGCGGACTTCTATGCAGACTTATATTCCTCCCGGTTTGGTGAATCGGTCGAGGATACATTGACTTTCTTGGAGGGTCTAGATCTGCCGAGACTAAATGAGGCAGATAGGGAGAGCCTTGAGGCTCCTATCACTCAGGAGGAACTGAGTCGTGCATTAATGTCCATGGCTATTGGGAAGGCGCCTGGGGTTGATGGACTACCCGCTGAGGTCTATAAAGGTCTGGCAGAAGTGCTGATTCCTAGATTAAAAATGGTACTGGAGGAAGCTAGGTCCCGAGGGTGCTTGCCAGCCTCTATGAAAAAGGCCATAATAGTGGTTATTCCAAAGGAGGATAAGGACTTGGGGAAACCGGATTCATACCGCCCAATTTCCTTACTAACTATTGATGTCAAACTTCTGGCTAAGGTGTTAGCTATCCGTCTTTCTAGTGTCATTACGGGTCTGGTGCATCCGGACCAGTCTGGCTTTATGCCAGATAGGTCAACGGCAATTAACTTGCGGAGGTTGTATGTAAATTTACAGGTGAAGTCTGACAACTGTGGTCAAAGAGTGATTGTGTCGCTAGATGCCCATAAGGCGTTTGACAGTGTTGAGTGGGGATATCTTTGGCAGGTGTTGGAATGTATGGGGTTTGGTCCGCAGTTTGTGGCCTGGATAAAGCTGTTGTATTCATTACCGACGGCCAGAATTAGAGTAAACGGGGAGCTGTCTCAACCTATAGAGCTGGCTAGAGGCACCAGGCAGGGATGCCCGCTTTCGCCTCTCCTGTTTGCCTTGGCTGTAGAACCTCTTGCTGCTAAGATTCGGCAATCTGATAGGGTTCCTGGGTTTAGGTATGGGGAAATTGAGGAAAAGATAGCGCTATATGCAGATCACGTTTTGCTGTTTCTGGCTGATCCGGACGATTCACTGAGTGGGACCATTGAAATTGTTGAAAGATTTGGTACCGCATCGGGACTAACAATTAATTGGGGTAAATCGGTTCTCTTTAGGGTGGATGACGTAGGAGAGAATGTGAGCAAGGCTGTTGGGGATGAGAGGCTTAATGTGGTATCTCAATTTAAATACCTTGGAATATGGATTTCAGTGCCAATTGGGGAGTTCCTACAGAGGAATTTGACTCCTGTTATGGAAATACTCAAGGCGAAGGTTGATGCCTGGAATAAGCTACATCTATCGGTGGTCGGTAGGGTTAACCTTATTAAAATGGTCCTGATGCCTAAAATTTTATATGTTCTGCATAATGCGCCAATTTGGATCCCTCGGGGGAAATTCCGGCAGATTAATGCCCTCTTTAGAAATTTGATATGGGGGAGACACTATCCACGTATTAGCCTGGAGACGCTTCAGCGACCCAAGCAAGATGGAGGTTTGGCTTTGCCCAACCCTGAAATATATTTTCTTGCAGCCCAGAGTCAACATTTGAAGGGCTGGGCGCGAGAGGCGTCATCCAGTGCAGTACAGCACCTGATGGAAGGGGTGACAGGCCGACGATCGGTGGTGCAATGTTTGGAAGACGGCTCCTTGGGAGCTTTGGGGAAATTATATCCAACCCTGTTCCTGATTCGTAAATTATGGAATAGATTGAGGCAGATTCGGGGAGTTACAGGGCTGACTAAATTTACACCGATATGGTCTAACAATAATTTAAAGGAATTTGAGGCTCTGGGAGGACTGATGGAGTGGCAGACTAAAGGAATTTGCTTTGTACACCAGATAATCCAACAACGAGCATTAAAACCCTTCTCCCAATTGCAGGTAGAGTTTGGTCTGAGATCCACAGGGGAATATCAGTATGCGCAGATGAGACATGCCTTTGGAGCTCAAAATAAGAAAGCTGACATCAGGATCCAAGAGGATATAGTTTTGGAGTATGTGTGTGGAGACGGGACTACAAGGGGAGTTATCTCCATCCTATATAAGGACCTTATCCACACGTATCTGCTAGATTTCCCTATAAAGGCAAGAGCCAAATGGGAGAGAGACGTGGGGCAGATAGAGAATGAAATCTGGGAATCGGTGATGGAGTGGGTTCCGCGACTATCTTTGAGTGAACCATACAGGCTCTCACAGCTATATATTTTGCACAGAGTATATAAATCTCCGGAAGTGCTACACAAAGCGGGGCTGCGTGCTAACTCTGAGTGCCCGAGGTGTGCGAGTGAGAATGCAGGAATATATCACATGATGTGGACATGTCCTAGGCTGGCTGCTTTTTGGGTGGTGGTTTTGAGCCGAGTAGAAGGTGCGTATAAGGGCAGAGTTCCAAGAGAGCCGATAATATGCTTGTTGGGATATGTGGAAGAGATTGGAGTAGACAACTCCTGGAAGATTGCAATCGCTAGGTTACTATATATGGCTAGGAAAGTGATAGCACGAAATTGGATAAAGGCAGAACCACCTGCGAGGAGGGAATTTCTCCAATATGTACAACATGGTTTAAAACTGGAAAAAGGGGTGTACAAAAAAAGGGGGAAATTAGAAACGTTTAATAAAATGTGGTCTCCATGGCTTGAGCTGGATTGAGGAGTAATAAAAGTCGGGAATCTTAAGACTCGGATAGGGGTTATTTACCTGAGGCAGGGATGGTCTCAGGGGAGTATAGATTGAGGATGAGCTGTCTTATGGGGGGGGGGGCTTGTTCGGGATATGTTGGGGTTTATTAAAATAAAGAAAATGTGTATGGAACATATTGCAATGTGAATGGTAATATGATGTTCTTCTTTTGTATATTGTTAATAAAAATCTATTTAAATAAAAAAAAAGATAGTTTTCCTATTTCCATCTTTAGGGGTATTTAGTCCTCCGGCTGTGTCGAGGTGTCTAGGTTTTGTTAGGCACACCCCACGGCTACTTCTAGTTGCGGTGATAAGATCAGGGTTTGCGGTCAGTATAGTTACCACTTACTCCAGTGTAGGTTTTCATGCTGCTCCAAGGCCCCCTAATCATAACAGCTACCCTCCTTAAACCCTTTCCGACATCGGGCGTATATGTACGCAGATGTCAACCTCCCTCCCTTTGTGGGCTCTGGCTGTGAGCCCACATCTTTCTCGGCACATGTCAGCTGTTTTAAACAGCTGACATGTGCCTTGAATAGACGTGGGTGGAATCACGATCCACCCACGGCTATTAACCCATTAAATGTCGCTGTCAAATGCTGACAGCGGCATTTAACATTCGTTTCTGTCAATCGTGCCTGAAATCCTCTCATCGGTGACCCGCGTCACTTGATCGTGGGTCAGAGGTGTGTTGGCATGACAACCGGAGGTCTTCTTGAGACCTCTATGGATAGCAGTGCCGGCTTGATGTGAGCACCACCCAGTTGTCGACACTCATTGCAAGTGAGTAATTATGCTATATAGAGGTGATCTGTTCATCGCCTCTATCTAGCAGAGCCAGTCGGGATATGGTAGCTTCTAGGCTCCCATTGAGACTACTAAAGCATGCCAAAATTAAAAAAAGTAAAAAAAAATAAAAAATAAAAAAAATTAAAAGTTCAAATCACTCCCCTTTTGCCCCATTCAAAATAAAACAATAGAAAAGAAATCAAACATACACATGTTTGGTATCGACGTATTCAGAATCACTCAATCTATTAATAAAAAAGGATTAACTTAATTGCTAAATGGCGTAGTGAGAAAAAGGTAAAAATGCCAGAATTACGTTTTTTTGGTCATTGCGACATGCAATAACATGGGCGATCAAAAGATTGTATCTGCAACGAAATGATATAATTAAAAATGTCAGATGAGCACGCAAAAAATAAGCCCTCAACCAACCCGAAATCACGAAAAATAGAGACTCTACAGGTATCGGAATATGGCCTTTTTAGTTTTTTTGTTGTTGGAGTTGTGACTTTTTTATTTTATTTACATGAATAAAGTTAAGGCTTTTAACAGAAGATTCTAAATCCAATTTATTTTCTTTGAGGAACAAATACTATTTTTTGTATGGCCCACTCTGTATATGTCTCAGTAGGGCATATGCATAGGGTGCTCATGTAAAGCAACATCTTTGATGACAAATAACAATAATAATTAATATGACTAATGACACTTTTAATTTTTTAATAATCCCATTTGTGGTAGTATAAATATATTTAAAGTAAGGTGAAACTTTTTAAACTTTCTATTTTTTTTACAATATCGTAAAGATTAATAATATAATAGTAGCATAATTATCTAAAATGAGATAACATACAGAAACAATACATAAATGTGTACAAAGTAAACATTTAATAAAAAGAAAACAGAACTGGTTTTCCATGAAGCCACAATATATTTTATTGCATTTTAATTATTTTTCTGCAAGACTGAATATGTGAAGTGTGAAACATAACACATAATCCTTTCTAATCTTGGTAAATTCATCAAGATTGCTTTTAAAGGGCAGAACTTGCATGACTTAAATATAATTTCTTATGTATTATGAAAATAGGCAAAAAGCAACTTAAAGATAAAATAAAATGAACGGTGTCAGACATGGAATGTGGATGTGGCAAATACTTAAAATAATAAGTGAATATGAAGAGGAATTAGGCTGAGAAATCACAGTTTGAATACATTTTTAACAATTTATCAAATGCAGCCAATACTCAAAATATGAATCATTTTCATGGTTTTAGACCAACAAACATTTTAAGGATGAGAAAACTGGAAAATAAAGTTATTTAAAATAATTGATTAAGTCTGAGAAAAGTTGTCTCTTGAAGCTAAAGATCATTTTATGAAACATCAATATACCTGGAAATGAAAAATCAAATAAATTAAAGCAATTTTATATGAAAGGCAAAATATACACAACTAAGCAGTACTAAATTCACATCTCCGGAGCCTGTTTGTCAGATTGTCCTGACTCCTGGTCTAGATATATAGCGCAAGGTTATAACTTTAATCTATACAACATTACACATTTAAGCCTATACTTGATTTATGCAATGTCATATTATTATACTAGAACCCTTTTAAAGGATATGGATACCTTTCCACATAAAAAATATGTAAACATATGCAAAAACTACCTTTTTTAAACACAATTTCATTAAGTTTGCATTTTTTTCTTCATTCATATTAATTAGCTGATATATCAGTATAGCTCTATTTATTCACTAATTTCCTCTTCGTGTGCTTTTCTCCATATCCTAAAGCTACTTTCTCACACCTGTGTGAAATTTTGATGTGCTGTCAGATTTTTGACCAATTAACTCTTTCCTGTTCTGATCCTAAAAATCAAATCATAATATGATATGCTTCGAGTTTAATATATGTCATTCTCGGGTCTGTCATTTTCACTGATGTCTGAATTCATCTATTTTACTCAGTGGCAGGCAAAAACCTAATTCAAAAGAAAGGTAAAATCATTAAATATTCCATAGATTAATATATTAATGAAAAGGCTGCAATAAAAAATGTGCATACAAAAAGACATGATAAAATATTAATAATGGAAGGACGGACTCGCTAAGACATAATTACATTAATTTGAATCAAGTATAGACATTATTATATGGGGTACTTGTGAGAAATCTAATTAATGAAAAGAATCCTTGGGAGGGTATGCAAATATATAGTCAATGAAATAATAGTCCTTATAAATACAATCAATATTAGAATTTACACCTATAATATTATATCTCATAAACCTAATGTTCCATAGTTGAATAATTAATACAACAATATTTATTGAACACCCATGAAAATAGTATTTACCCCTTTCTGACCTCGGACGTACTATCCCGGTGAGCCCACATCAAAACCGGGACATGTCAGCTGTTTTGAACCGCTGACATGTGCCCGCAATAGTGGCGGGTGATTTACCCGCCGCTATTAACTAGTTAAATGCCACTGTCAAATGCTGACAGCTGCATTTAACTACCGCTTCCAGTCATCGGGCTGGAAATGAGCTCATCGCTGAACCTGTCACGTGATCGGGGGTCAGCGATGCATCAGCATGACAACTAGAGGTCTCCTTGAGACCTCTTTGGCTGTTGATGTCAAATTGTTATGAGAGCCACCCTGTGGTCAGCACTCATACAATGCAATAAATCTACTACATAGGAGCAATTTGTTGATCGCTCCTATGTAGCTGAGCCGATCCAGTTGGGCCAGCTTCTAGCCTGCCATGGAGGCTATTGAAGCGTGTCAAAAGTAAACAAAAAAGTTTAAAAAAATATAAAAAAATATATGAAAGTTTAAATCGCCCTCCTTTCGCCCCATTGAAAGTAAAACAATAAAAAAAATCAAACCTACACATATTTGGTAACACCGCTTTCAGAATTGCCAGATCTATCAATAAAAAAGGATTAACCTAATCGCTAAACGGCGTAGCAAGAAAAAATGTGAAATGCCAGAATTAAGGTTTTTTGGTCGCCGCTGCATTGCATTAAAATTCAATAAAGGTCGATCAAAAGAGCATATCTGCACCAAAATTGTATCATTAAAAATGTCAGCTCGATGTACAAAAAAAGACCACAGATCACAAAAAATGGAGACGCTACGGTTATTGGAAATGGCACAATTTTTTTTTAGCAAAGTTTAGAATTTTTTTTCACCACTTAGATAAAAAATAAGCTAGACATGTTCATAATGACCTGGAAATCAAAATGGCAGGTCAGTTTTAGCATTTAGTGAACCTAGCACAAAAGCCAAACTAAAAACAAGTGTGGGATTGCACTTTTTTTGCAATTTCATTGCACTTGGAATTGTTTTTACCGTTTTCTAGTACATGGCATGCTAAAACCAATGATGTTGTTCAAAAGTACAGCTCGTCTTTCAAAAAATGAGCCCTCATATGGCCATATTGACTGAAAAAATAAAAAAGTTATGGCTCTGGGAAGGAGGGGAGCGAAAAACCAAAATAACAGGGTCATGAAAGGGTTAATATGTTGGTGAAAGTATTTACTCAAAGCAATCCAAATGTTTTATTGACAAAAGATTTGACTAGCAACGTTGCTCTTCAGTTCAACTTCTTTGTGCGTTTTGCATTAGCTTCCTCGGGGACTGAGGTGAGAGTACAACTACATATATATATTTGAAACATCAGCTGTATGTTATTATCTACTGGAGACATCATCTTACTGGGCATTGTGATGCACTTGTCCTCCTGCATATCCCGATGTCGATGTCAGAGCTGATGTCATAACGACGGCCATGATACCAGAAGCAAAAACATGTAGACAGACAATTATAATTTAATTCAAAAATAATTTTCAAAGAATTTCTTCTCAATTATATTTCTAGTTGCTATAGGAAAAAGATAAAGAGCCTCTAAATCCCATTTTGCTATTATAGTCAGTGCCCATCACTCTAGCATCTGACTGGAATAAGGCACAATTTTGAGTTGCAGCACAGTGCTAATGATAAACACCTTTTTTCTTTGAATATATTTAAGAAACAAAAATAAGCGGAGGATGCATGTATTCTGAAGTTGGTGAGGTGGAGGGGCCATTATGAGACATTTCTGGTGGCATTCTATCTCCTCTGAGAACAAAATAATTTGGTGTAGAATTTAAACTTGTCCTATCCTTTTTTCAATACATCTTCAGTCAGGCTAGAGTTAGTAAGCCCTCAATAGCTGGTTATCAGGTCCTTTAGAATTTGTCTTATTCAACCAACATTTATCTAATTCATATAGACACCTTAAATATTCATACTAAAATTGAGAATTAAAGTTGGATAGAGTGCATTCAGAAAGCATAATTTATTTATTATTCTACTCATTTATACAGGGCTAGTATATTGACAGAGCTTTTCAGACATTATGATCACTATCCTCAGTGGGGCTAGCAATTTTATTTGGAGTGTGGAAGGAAATCTGTGAACTTGGAGGAAACCCAAACAAACACTATTGAAGTTTCTTAGAAGAAAACTGGTAAAACAAAAGGAATTTTCAAAATGTAAACATTAATGAATTATTCATACAAGTTTATGATTCTATGCCCATGAGTCTGACTCCTTCACTGCAAAACTCAACACATCACCATTTATCATTAGTACTGCAACTCATCTTTGATGTGAATGAAGAAAAGCTTTTTGGCTTATCTACAAGACAGATATAGTTACATACTAAATATTATTGTTATTGCAAAAAGTCATGCAGTTAGGGAGACTAGGTTTTTCTGCTGGTCACAGGGCATGGTCAAACAATGGTCTACCTATCAAACCTAGAGATACATTTTATCTCCATTTACTCTGGCCCTGCATGGACTGGGTGCATAATATTCTGCTAATGGAATGTATAAAAATGATGTTTTAGATCCAATCAGTAATACTGAAAACATGGGAAATCACTTTAATGACTCTCTGTATCAGTAGGGTGTTCAAAATTAGAAAGACATTATCGACCTCCACAGGAAATGAGAGATGTTAAGAGGTCACTGATTGATTAGCTGAATATATTTGTAAGCTTCTATGGATCTTCCAATGTCATTTTGGATAAGGTTTATGCAATGCCTAAGCTATGCAAATGAGTAAAAGATTTAAGGCAACTTAAAAAAAATGTACAACCTGAAGGATTAATTAAAGAATGTTCCCTTTATTGCAGCAAATAATGACAAACATTTTCAGCCTGGCCCTGGAGACATCACAAAGACTTCGGCAAGAGGATCTGAATAGTTGACTCTTAAATTCAGATGAAGAAATAACTGAGGTTTTTCTCTGCCTACTATTTTCTCTCCTGATGGCCCCAAATGCTAATGATCTTGTCTTCTGTTCTGTAAAGTAACTTGCACAATAATGACATGATCTCAGGCATTGATGTTGGAATAATTAATAGAAAATAGAGCATTTGAGCATTTATTAAAAACTTTATTAACCAAGCAATGGAGTGAATATTTTTTGAAAATACCAATGTCCCGATGCAACTGTATAACGATCAATTTAATTCATGCTGAAGTTAACAAAACCACTAGTGAGAATAAAATCTATATAACCATTAGTAATGGAAGCAATATAATATGTCCAGCTGACTGTAGAAGATAAAAAAAACTAAGTTTGTAATGGAGCACTATGTATAGTAACTAATGCTTAGAAATTACATACAGGAAAATTCACTTTTGAAGGTAATGTACCTGCTTACATTTTCTGCACTCTTATTTTTTTCTAATATCTTTTTTTATTTTCATGATTCCTTATCTGCAATTTGCTTACATCCTTGACTGTAGATAGGGAAGCTAATGGGTATGGACATAGCTAGAACTCAATGAGCCCCAGAGCAATATTAGACATGGCTTCTCCCCAATATGCTAGAATTTTTATTAATTCAAATTTCATCATATCCCTTTTTAATCTTTGGAATAGATAAAATATATTTTTAGTGGTGTCAGACATGTGAATCAATATTTAAAATATAATTTAAATATTCAACAAATAAAGAGTTAAAACCCAAAGATCCATAAACCAGAATCGTTTTTGTGGGATAGCAGCCAGTTGCTCTAACCAGTTCGAGTCCAAAGCATCCAAATATAGGTTTTAAAGAACAATAATTAACCCCTTAGTGACAGAGCCAATTTGGTACTTAATGACCGAGCCAATTTTTGCAATTGTGACCACTGTCACTTTATGAGGTTATAACTCTGGAACGCTTCAACGGATCCTGCTGATTCTGAGACTGTTTTTTCGTAACATATTGTACTTCATGCTAGTGGTAACTTTTCTTCGATATTACTTACGATTATTTATGAAAAAAATGGAAATATGGCGAAAATTTTTAACACATTGCAATTTTCAAAGTTTGTATTTTTATGCCCTTAAATCAGAGAGAGATGTCACAAAAAATAGTTAATAAATAACATTTATCACATGTCTACTTTACATCAGCACAATTTTGGAAACAACATTTTTTTTGTTAGGGAGTTATAAGGGTTAAAAGTTGACCAGCAATTTCTCATTTTTGCAACACCATTTATTTTAGGGACCACATCACATTTGAAGTCATTTTGAGGGGTCTATATGATAGAAAATAACGAAGTGTTACACCATTCCAAAAACTACACCCCTCAAGGTTCTCAAAACCACATTCAAGAAGTTTATTAAACCTTTACGTGCTTCACAGGAACTGAAACAATGTGGAAGGAAAAAATGAACATTTAACTTTTTTTTGTAAACATTTTAATTCAGAACCATTTTCTTATTTTCACAAGTGTAAAAACAGAAATGTAACCATAAATTTTGTTATGCAATTTCTCCTGAATATGCCAATACCCCATATGTGGGGGTAAACCACTGTGGGCGCACCGCAGAACTTGGAAGTGAAGAAGCGCCGTTTGACTTTATCAATACAAAATTGGCTGGAATTGAGATCGGACGCCATGTCACGTTTAGAGAGCCCCTGATGTGCCTAAACAGTGGAAACCCCCCACAAGTGACACCATTTTGTAAACTAGACCCCTTAAAGAACTTATCTAGATGTGTGGTGAGCACTTTGAACCCCCAAGAGCTTCACAGAAGTTTATAACGTAGAGCCGTGAAAATAAAAAAATCGCATTTGTTTACACAAAAATGATCTTTTCGCCCACAAATTCTTTTTTTCACAAGGGTAACAGGAGAAATTAGACCACAAAAGTTGTTGTGCGATTTCTCCTGAATACGCCAATACCCCATATGTGGGGGTAAACCACTGTTTTGGTGCACGGCAGGGCTTGGAAGAGAAGGAGCGCCGTTTTACTTTTTCTATGTAGAATTGGCAGGAATTGAGATCGGACGCCATGTCGCGTTTGGAGAGCCCCTGATGTGCCTAAAAAGTGGAAACTCCCCACAAGTGACCCCATTTTGGAAACTAGACCCCCCATGGAACTTATCTAGATGTGTGGTGAGAACTTTGAATGCCCAAGTGCTTCACAGAAGTTTAGAATGCAGAGTCATAAAAATAAATATTTTTTTTTCCACAAAAAAGATATTTAGCCCCCAAGTATTTATTTTCACAAGGGTAACAAGAGAAATCGGACCCCAAAAGTTGTTGTCCAATTTGTCCTGAGAATGCTGGTACCCCAAATGTGGAAGTAAACCACTGTTTGGGCGCATGGCAGAGCTCGGAAGGAAGGAGCGCCGTTTTGGAATGCAGACTTTGATAGAATGGTCTGCGGGCTTTATGTTGCATTTGCAGAGCCCCTGATGTACCTAAACAGTAGAAACCCTCCACAACTGACCCCAATTTGGAAACTAGACCCCCCAAGGAACTTATCTAGATGTGTGGTGAGAACTTTGAATGCCCAAGTGCTTCACAGAAGTTTAGAATGCAGAGTCGTGAAAATAAAAAATATTTTTTTTCCACAAAATAGATATTGTAGCCCCCAAGTTTTTATGTTCACAAGGGTAACAGGAGAAATTGGACCGCAATAGTTGTTGTCCAATTTATCCCGAGTACACTGATGTGCCATATGTGGGGGTAAACCACTGTTTGGGCGCACGGCAGAGCTCGGAAGGGAAGGAGCGCCGTTTTGGAATGCAGACTTTGATAGAATGGTCTGTGGGCGTTATGTTGCGATTGCAGAGCCCCTGATGTACCTAAACAGTACTAACCTCCCACAAGTGACCCCATTTTGGAAAGTAGACCCCCCAAGGAACTCATCTAGATGTGTGGTGAGAACTTTGAATGCCCAAGTGCTTCACAGAAGTTTAGAATGCAGAGTCGTGAAAATAAAAAATAATTTTTTTTTCCACAAAAAAGATTTTGTAGCCCCCAAGTTTTTATTTTCACAAGGGTAGCAGGAGAAATTGGACCCCAAAAGTTGTTGTCCAATTTATCCCGAGTACGCTGATGCCCCATATGTGGGGGTAACCCACTGATTGGACGCATGGCAGAGCTCAGAAGGGAGGGAGCACCATTTGACTTTTTGAGCGCAAAATTGGCTGTCGTGTTTGGAGACCCCCTGATGTACCTAAACAGTGGAAACCCCCCAATTCTAGCTCCAACCCTAACCCCAACACACTCCTAACCATAATCCCAACCCGATCCATAATTCTAATCACTAACCCTAATGATCATCACAACCCTTACCCCAAAACAACCCTAATGTCAACCCTAACCATAACCCTAGTCAAAACCCTAAATCCAACACACCCCTAATTCTAATCTCAACCCTAACCTCAAACCTAACCCTAATCCCAATACACCCCTAATCACAACCCTAACCTTAACCCTAATCCCAAACCTAACCCTAATCCCAAGCGTAACCCTAATGCCAACCCTAACACTAATACCAACCCTAATCCAAACTCTAACCCTAATCCCAACTCTAACCCTAACTTTAGCCCCAACCCTAGCCCTAACTTTAGCCCCAACCCTAACCCTAGCCCTAAGGCTACTTTCACACTTGCGTCGAGTGGCATCCGTCGCAATCCGTCGTTTTGGACAAATAACGGATCCTGCAAATGTGCCCGCAGGATGCGTTTTTTGCCCATAGACTTGTATTGCCGACGGATCGTGATGGATGGCCACACGTCGCGTCCGTTGTGCACTGGATTAGTTGTGTTTTGGCGGACCGTCGGCACAAAAAACGTTCAATGTAACGGTTTTTTGTACGTTGCGTCTGCCATTTCTGACCGCGCATGCGTGGCCGTAACTCCGCCCCCTCCTCCCCAGGACATAGATTGGGCAGCGGATGCATTGAAAAACTGCATCCGCTGCCCACGTTGTGCACAATTTTCACAACGTGCGTCGGTATGTCGGGCCGACGCATTGCGACGGCCCCGTACCGACATAAGTGTGAAAGAAGCCTAACCCTAAATTTAGCCCCAACCCTAACCCTAAATTTAGCCCAAACCCTAACCCTAAATTTAGCCCCAACCCTAACCCTAGCCCTAACCCTAACTCTAGCTCTAACCCTAACCCTAACCCTAATTTTAGCCCCAACTGCTCTTCTCCTGCCGGCCGGCAGATTGCGACAGATGGCGGGCGCACTGCGCATGCGCCCGCCATTTTCTTTTGCCAAGAAGATGCCGGCGGCCAGGAGAAGCCGCAGGAGGACCCAGGGACACTGGTGAGTATAATAGGGTCCCCAAATCCCCCTATTTCTCTGTCCTCTGATGTGCGATCACATCAGAGGACAGAGAATTATACTTTGCTTTTTTTTTGTGCGGTCGCCGGTAAACAGTTAATTACCAGCGATCGCAAAACAGGGTCGGTAAAACCGACCCTGATCATGTTCTTTGGGGTCTCGGCTACCCCCGGCAGCCAAGACCCCAAAGATTCTCCCGGTGCCGGCCGGCGGGCGCACTGCGCATGCGCCCGCCATTTTGAAGATGGCGGCGCCCATCGGGAGCCACGAGGAGCACCGGGGGAAACAGGTAAGTATTGGGGGGCTACCTGAGACCCAATTTCTCTGTCTTCTGATGTGTGATCACATTGGAGGACAGAGAAATTAAAAAGAAATTGCATTTTTTGTTTTTTTTGCGATCACCGGTGAACGGTTATATACCAGCGATCGCAAATGCGGGGTCGGTAAAAAAAAACCCGAATCATGTTCTCTGGGGTCTCGGCTACCCCCAGCAGCTGAGACCCCAGAGAAAATCCGACTCTGTAGGGCACTATTTACTTTTTCCACTGCGCCGTTAATTAACAGCGCTGTGGTTTAAGTACCCTTAGCGGCCGCCGTTAAAAGGCGTATCGGCGGTCGTTAAGGGTTAAAAATCCCTTTATACTCACCTTCATAATTTTAGAATAATTGAGGGTTTTTTACAGCAAATTTTGAAAATTTCCATTTGTGTTAATTTTAAGAATGGAAGAAAAAGTACCTTTAGAAGTTTTTCTCCAGTTTCTAAAAAATGTTTATTTTTAGGGCAGAATAAAATGTTCTGCATGCACTATTCCTTCCATTTTAAAAACTGACACCAAAGACCAGACAGAACCAAATTAGTCAATGCTAACCCACCTGCTTCCATTTGAAACAAGATAGAACAGACAAATGGATTAGTTAAATGGGCAAGTGAATATAGCTTCACTAGTAAAGATTGGTGACAAACCCTACAGCAGCAATATCGGTGAAACATAAAGATGAGTGGATTTTTTACATTTAAATGTTCCAAGTTTTTCCCCAAAATTTGATTTACAGCAAATAAATTCCTACAAATCACAATAGGAAAGCTTGAAATTGCTCAGAAAATACATGTTGGGGAAAGGATAATCCTGGTGACCATGAGAGCTTCTTCAGGAGGGAGAGAACCCTGCTGACCATAAGAGTTGGCACTCTGCAGGAGACAGAGGCCCTCTCTGACCATAAGAATTTATACTCTACAGGAGAGGGAGGACCCCGTTAACCCTAGAACGCATGACGTTAAAAATATACATTTTAACGTATTGGGGGCCTTTTAGGCCCCCATTCACATAATGTAGAAAAAACACACTTAAATTACTTTCACAAGTTTATTTCAAAATTGTTCAATAAAATATGAATAGTGGATAAAATTTTAATTATAATTTTTCACAGAAAACACCCAAAAATCTTTTTTTTTCCCAAATTTCACACAAAGACATGAAAACACACAAAAACGCATAGAAATCTATAGCAAACTAGCTGCAGCTACATTTTTATTCTAACTTTCTTTTCTATTATATTAGTCTTCCAAACAATTCTGACATGTTCTGATTCAGAAGAGTGTTCTTTGCAAACAGTTTCCTTTCAAGTGGAAGATTATCGCTCAGTTTTCCTCTCTATGTTTCTTGGACACATGAAACAACACTTTCGTTTTCTTTCTCCTGGCTTTGGAATAATCTGAAACTGTATGCCACACCGTTTCATTGCTTCTTTAGTTTGCTTTGGCAAGCAATTCAAGTCGCTTCGCTCTATCATGTGAGGCATTACAAGTTCATGACAAAGGTCCTCCAAGAATATGCATCTCCTGTCCTTCCTCTGTGCATGAAATTCCGGATGAGTTTCTGTATAAATAATGAATGAATTTAGGGCTGCTACATCAAGCATATTTGAAAATAGTACTACAGGCCATCATTTTGTTTGCCTCTTACATGAATATTCTCCCACCATCGTCCGACTAATGTAGGATTACTGTCCCAAAAAACATTCGTTTTGGATGTTCTACTTATCACTTCTTGAGGATTCACTAGATTCACTTCTTCATCATCAGAAGAATCATTGGATGAGGATGTTTGATTAGCTGGTGGCAGATATTATTCATCAGACAAAGATAGTTCACTTTCATCATTGCTTTGAAACATAATCGCTTCAATCTCTTGGTCAGTCAGACACTTGGAGGAAGAGTGTGCCATTGCTGACTAGATGTTAGCAAACTAAAAGAAAAAACAATGAACAGAATCACGGTTGTCCACTCTTTGCTTGTGTGTGACACACTGTAAGTGTAATGTCCCCCCTTCTTCCTCTCACCCTCAGCAGCTCTTACCTTTTATACTTTTAGGTGGTGTACAATTCTCTGGATTTTTGTGGCTCACAAGCTCTAGCCTTTGCAAGCTTCTTAGAAACAGAAACTGAAAATGAATCAGATTTCCTCTCAACAGCTTATCTTATCACAGGTCCTTCAGCAATTAGCTCACAGTGTATACTGTCCTCAGTACTCTATACACAGCTCATTACTGTGTTCCGAAGGACCTGAGGTGATGTCATGGCTTTATCACTCCCTCCAAAAATCACATGACATCCTCACATGTTATTATCCACACCCTGGCCCCTCCACCAGCATTACTGAGTACAAATAAAGTAACTTGAGACACAAACACTACTGAGAACATGATAAAAATAGCGGGGGCCTGAAAGGCCCCCAATTCGTACAGATGTAGTTTTCACCAAACAAGCATTGTTACACCATAATGCCTATGAAAAAAATTATATGAACAACTGGATATTATCAACAACAACATACTTGAGGAATACCTGGAGTTTCAAAATTATAACTAAAGTAATTTTACAGATAATAGCAAAAATGTAAGCATTGGGGCTTAAAAGGCCCCCAATATGCGTTTTAGGGTTAACCAAATGAGATTACGCTCTACAGGAGAAAGAAGAAGATGACACAGTTAACAATAAGAGCTTACAAACTACAGGAGAGGGAATCTTACCCAGTGGCTCTGCAGATAGAAAATGACTCTCCTTTACAAACTGTGCTTTACTGGGAACTACTGTTTCTGTATTTTGGCAAAATAATTCCACAATGTAATATGTCATGTGCTGTTCATTTGATGTTGTATTTGTCTAATTTTAAGACCTTCAAAACACTAGATTTTTTTTATTATGACCTCAAACCTAAAACCGTAGAATTGAAATTGGGAATATCAATCTTTAAGCTTGATTGTAAATTTCTCTAGGGTAATTTTTATTGTCTACCACCAATACTCCGTTCAGTCCCCTAACTAAAAAGGAAGGGGTGGGAAGATAGAAATATTGTTGTATCATCAGATTACGAAGGGTTTTGAAAGGCTACATTTTATTGAGCTAAGGTTTTTTTTTGTAACCAAAAAACTAGAATTTGCTTACAGTTTGTAACTAGAATAGTAAAAAAGCTGTGACCAACAATCCAACAGATAGTATTGAAAGCAGGGTGCGACTGGTAAGTTAAAATACAACTTTTAACCAATATATTGTGTATAAAATAGTGCTAAATAAACACAAAATAACAAACAATTAGACTCACAAAAATCACACTCAGCTGAATGCTGACATAAACCTGGATAAATTGATCTACAAACTGATGTCACTCAAAAGATCCAAGGAGCAAATTACCAGTTATATATCCCTCCAAAGATCCAAGGGGCAAAATACCACATGTTATTTCCTAAAAGATGCTCCGATATGAGGACTCAGGTTGGAACCCACATTTAGAAAATCATAGGTCAGTAATGTTTGGTACAAAGAGCAAAAATAGATACAAATAAATATATATAGCCCATATGTAAAAATGTGTCCAAAATCGTAGCAAAGGAACGATCTCACATCATGTTTCTTTGTTCATCAGGTGAGTCCGGGACCATAGTCGCTGGTATCATATATTGGGGGAGGCACTCCATACAATACCCCACAAGAGAATCATCAGCTATGGCCCATACCGTAACCTCAAAACTCTTGCTTCACAGCATGTTTCATTTGTCATACTCATCAGGGGAAGGTAAAACCAAAGGGTGTCCGTCTGACAATTCACAAGGAAACCCATTATAATGAGAGAGGAATAGAGCGGCCTGTCATACCAGCTGTAAGCCGCATTTAAATAGACCGCCAGATAATCCTCATTTTCATGGTGTTCCGATGACATATCTTATGCACACTCTCGTGGAACGCATTGGTGAACCACATGTGTCATTTTCGGTATCGACGTATGCGTGTCGGTATGTGACTTCCAGAGTGTAAGTAGTTGGAACACAGTGTCAGAGCGCAAACACCATATCCAGAGCCGCGTCTAAGGTATACAGGATATTTAACCCATTCGAGCACATATTGTTAGGGCTAGCGAAACGCACCGAGTATAGGAAGGAAACAACAAGGTGCGTTCGCAGCCCGGGGATATCTCTGCAAAGTAATTGGCGGCACTATATGACGGTATAAGTGAACTCTGTTAACTTTACAGAATCACAAAGATATGAAAACGTTGTGCCCTGTTAACCTCACAGAGGATCATAGCTACCTAACTGAGCAAAGCAAAGAGTGGTCATGAAGACAGCATAGCACACAAACAACTCCTTACCGGAGGTGCCAGTATTCTAGGGGCTTATTTTAGCCAGGCCCTGAATCCAAGCATACAAAACTCCTCACTGGAGGTGCTGGTATTCTAAGGGCTTATTTCAGCCAACCCTGACCACATGCAGATATGACCACCAAGTAGCAAAGCTCATAACATAGGCTGATACTAGCGCATGGTTGTGCGGCCAGGCGAACCTTATATAGCTGCAGCAGACAAGGACCTTCCTAGTGGTCTAATTGGAGCTGCTACGGAACCGGAGAGTGTGACCCCCTACCTCCAATGAGAGGTCCTCCCGTGGGCATGCTCAGTGTGTAAAAGCAGGACTTAGTCCCAGAAAAGCCTGCTCGCCACTGACCAGTGCTGGCTACAAAAGCAGAGCCTGGAAAGGCAGCAGTAACCCCTTTGCACAGTATCAGGCGAAACGCTGGGACCAATGTCTCCGCTGAGCAGGCTCCACTGCGGCTGATGCAGAATGGGAGACCACAGCAGACATGGCTCGAGATTCTCGTTGTGCAGTGACAGGAACTCGACCCCTAACACATATGCTGGTGATTCTTTTGTGGGGTATTGTATGGACAAAAAAGTGCCTTTGCATTGATTTTTCTCTTTGTATCAAACATTACTGACCTATGATTTTCCAAATGTGGGTTCCAACCTGAGTCCTAATATCGGAGCATCTTTTAGGAAATAACATGTGGTATTTTGCTCCTTCGATCTTTGGAGGGATATATATGTGGTAATTTGTCCCTTGGATCTTTTGAGTGACATCAGATTGTGGGTCAATTTATCCAGGTTTATATCAGCATACAGATGAGTGTGATTTTTGTTGTGTCTAATTGTTATTTTGTGTTTATTTAGCACTATTTTATACACAATATATAGATTAAAAGTTGTTTTGTAACTTATCAGTTGCACCCTGCTTTTCATACCATACCATATAGTTTGTAACTAGACCTGCATTGGAGCTCTAGAAAAAAATAGAAAAATCTGCAACAATAAAAAAATAACATTTAATAATCAAGTGTTATTAGCAAAGTTGTATTTTTTCAGCATTTCAGCAATAATAAAATGGTTGGAAAGGTAAGTATTGCCTTACACTCTTAATAGTTATTAATTATTGTTGGAATTTCCGGACCAGTTGTTTCCAGAAACCTCAAATTGTTATTGATCAATAATAAATATTTTCATGGTTTCTTTATAAATACAGGATTTTTTTGTAAGGCGTTCTGAGGTTACAAATTGAGAAAAATATATTCTGGTTGTAAATGATGCAAAAAAGAGTTAAAACCTAAAAGCGCATTAAAAACAATGAAAATGAGAGAAGAAACATAACAAGTAAGCAGTTTCTGTTAAAGCAAGGTTTTTTGTTTTTTTAATATAAATGCTCATCTGACAGTCACTGTCATGCTCAATGGGGCCGTTACAGATAATTATTCTAGGTAGCATGCATTTTAATTCAAGACACTGTGGAGTTGATTTATTAAGGTAGCATTGTCAAGACAGCATATTACTATTTTCCTGACAGTGACACCAGATGTTAATTTTATCCATGTTGTAATTTTATTAGAATCAGCAGGGATTAAGTCTTATTTTTCACAAAAAAATGTTGACTAAATATTAGTATCTTGTCTCAATTATTAATCCTCTTTTATGAATATGCATATCTTTGTATTAGATTACAGTTGTATATTTGTTACATACAGCTCAGATTAATGGTTAAAGGGGTTGTCTCATTGTCTTAAATTGGTAAAATTGCAAAGTGCTTTTAGCACAAGCAATTTACATCTTATATCCTCTCCATTGTCAAAAATAAAAAAAATGAAAATTCTATAGTTTACTACTTACTACCTAGATTACTGGCCACTTTTGTAATCCATCAGTGCCAGTCTCATAAGCAAGTGGTATAGCACCTTGCAAGCTTTTTGCTATGAAGATAGCAGATTACAGGATCCAGCCAGATTAATCATCACTGTTCTCCTCCAATGCTGCAAAGACAAAGCTGCTTTAGTATCAAATATTGCTAAAACAGAAATAACACATTTAAAAATTGACTGCGCTGCTGGAAAGAAGTCTTTTGGTGCAATACTCATTAGAATGGCATTTATTGTCCACCAATTTGTATCAAATATTGAACAGTTTGGGCCATTGTCGCAAGCTTTCTGCTGGTTTCAACTGTCAGTTAGTAGGAGCTCCTGAAGAATAAATATGGTACAACCCCTTTAGTTTGTAATGTGGGTTCAAGCAGCATGCAAATGCAAGAAAGTGAAGATGCTGTCGCATACCCGTTGAAGAATATGTGGTTATATAATGTGTTGTACTGTTTTGTCTAGTTGGTAATTTGTATTGTCATGTGGTGAAATGTTGATCTAGTTATTTTCTGCTGAACAGCAGCTAGTTAGTAGCAGGCAGAGTTAAATGTTGGGAATAAGTCAGATGGGAGTACCTACATGGATACACAGGATGCAACGTTCTGGTAGAGAGGGAGATAGGCTTTAGCAACTGAGAAGTACTGTCCTATGGTCTTACAGATCTAGCTGCTTGCAGACCCACATTTAAAGGGTGTTCATGTGAAAAGAAGGAGACCCAAGATGTCAGATAGTACTATTCCAGGGGATGTGAAGAAACAGTGAGAAGTTAAATTTCAGACAGGAGGCCTAGCAGAGATGGAAGGAAAGGACGAGGTGCTTTGTGCAGGCCAGGATGTTGTGAATTCTGCTCTTGGGCTGCCTCCGGTGGTTATGAGTGGTAGTGCTGTGGTAGTTGGATCGCAGCATTTATCAGGTGTATCTATTTTTTGCAATTTGGGCTGGGCTATATAGCCTTGCTTGATCCTTTAGTCTGTGCCAGTTGTTCTTTTTTTTTGGAGGATTCACATCTCTTCTCGTCTCTCCTGTTTGCTGTGCTTTTCTTCAAAGATAAGTCCTGGCTTTGTTTTTGCTGTACACCTGCTGTGGACCTTATAGTTCTGTGCATTTTCATGTTTTTTGTCTTGTGCAGCTTAGTCTGTGAAGGATTTTTTGCAGCCTAGCTATTTCTCTGGAGATGCAGATATACCCTCCATGTCTTTAGTCAGATGTGGTGTTTTGTATTTTCTGTGGTGGATATTTTCTAGTGTTTTAATACTGACCGCATAGTACTCTGTTCTATTCTTTCTTTTTAGCTAGTATGGCCTCCTATGCTAAATCCTGATTTCATTTCTGCGTATGTTATTTCCCTCTCCTCTCACAGTCAATATTTGTGGGGGCTGTCTTTCCTTTGGGGATTTTATCTGAGGCAAGATAGGTTTCCTGTTTCTGTCTTTAGGGGTAGTTAGATCTTAGGCTGTGTCGAGGGGTCTAGGGAGTGTTAGGTACCCCCCACGGCTACTTCTAGTTGCGCTGTTAAGTTCAGGGTTTGCGGTCAGTACAGGTTCCACCTTCTCCATCCTAACAGTACAACTGGCCCACAATGAGTTAATTGCATCTCAGAAGAAAGGAGGAAAGATTTTGAGCCATTTTTTTTCCTTAGCCTGTTTGGTCTGTTCCTCCCTCTTAATCTCTTGGTGGCTGCGGAACCTAGTAATAACATGAGTGTTCAGGAGTTAGTTTCTCGTGTGGATCAGCTTGCTGCTAGGTTACAGGGTATTTCAGATTATATTGTTCAGACTCCTGCCTTAGAACCTAGGATTCCCACTCCTGATTTATTCTTTGGTGACAGATCCAAATTTTTGAGTTTCAAAAATAACTGTAAACTGTTTTTTGCATTGAGACCCCGGTCTTCTGGTGATCCCATTCAGCAGGTTAAAATCATCATATCCCTGCTGCGTAGTGACCCACAGGATTGGGCATTTTCCCAGGAAACTGGCAATCCTGATTTGCTTAATGTTGATTCTTTCTTTCAAGCATTGGGGTTATTGTATGATGAGCCTAATTCTGTGGATCAAGCTGAGAAAATCTTGCTGGACCTGTGTCAAGGTCAAGAAGCGGCAGAATGGTTTTGCCAGAAATTTAGATAATGGTCTGTACTGACTAAATGGAATGAGGATGCCTTGGTGACAATTTTCAGAAAGGGTCTTTCTGAATCCGTTAAAGATGTTATGGTGGGGTTCCCCACGCATGCTGGTCTGAGTGATTCTATGTCTCTGGCCATTCAGATTGATCGGCGCTTGCGCGAGCGCAGAGTTGTGCACACTGTGGGGTTGTCCTCTGAGCGGAGCCCTGAGCCTATGCAGTGTGATAGGATTTTGTCTAAAGCTGAACGTCAAAGATTCAGGCGTCAGAATAGGTTGTGTTTTTACTGCGGCGATTCTGCTCATATTATTTCTGATTGCCCTAAGCGTACAAAGAGAATCGCTAGTTCTTATACCATCAGTACTTTAAAGCCTAAATTTCTGTTATCTGTGACCTTGATCTGCTCATTATCATCATTTTCTGTTATGGCATTTGTGGATTCAGGCGCCGCTCTGAACTTAATGGACTTAGAATTTGCCAGACGTTGTGGTTTCCCCTTGCAGCCTTTGCAGAACCCTATTCCTTTAACTCCTTAATCCCATATGACGTACTATCCGGTCAAGGTGACCTGGGACTTAATTCCCAGTGACGGAATAGTATGTCATATGCGATCGGCCGCGCTCACGGGGGGAGCGCGGCCGATCGCGGCCGGGTGTCAGCTGCCTATCGCACTATGTGCCAGGAGCGGTCACGGACCGCTCTCGGCACATTAACCCCCGGCACACCGCGAACAAAGATGATCGCGGTGTGCCCGCGGTGCAGGGAAGCATCGCACAGGGAGGGGGCTCCCTGCGGGCTTCCCTGAGACGATCGGTACACGGTGATGTACTCACCGTGTACCGAGCGTCTTCTCCCTGCAGGCCCCGGATCCAAAATGGCCGCGGGGCTGCATCCGGGTCCTGCAGGGAGCACTTCCGGGTCAGGATCAGGCTGCAGCTGCAGCTCTAATCCTGCCCGGCTTTATGTCAGATCACCGATCTGACAGAGTGCTGTGCACACTGTCAGATCGGTGATCTGTGATGTCCCCCCCTGGGACAAAGTGAAAAAGTAAAAATAAAATTTCCACCAGTGAAAAAAAAAAAAAAATTCCTAAATAAAGAGGAAAAAAAAGAATATTATTCCCATAAATACATTTCTTTATCTAAATAAAAAAAAAAACAATAAAAGTACACATATTTAGTATCGCTGCGTCCGTAACAACCCAACCTATAAAACTGGCCCACTAGTTAACCCCTTCAGTGAACACCGTAAAAAAAAAAAAAAAAAACCGAGCCAAAAAACAACGCTTTATTATCATAACGCTGAACAAAAAGTGGAACAACACGCGATCAAAAAGACGGATATAAATAACCATGGTACCTCTAAAAACGTCATCTTGTCCCGCAAAAAACGAGCTGCCATATAGCATCATAACCAAAAAAATAAAAAAGTTATAGTCCTCAGAATAAAGCAATGCCAAAATAATTATTTTTTCTATAAAATAGCTTTTATCGTATAAAAGCGCCAAAACATAAAAAAATGATATAAATGAGTTATCGCTGTAATCGTACTGACCCAAAGAATAAAACTGCTTCATCAATTTTACCAAACGCGGAACGGTATAAACGCCTCCCCCAAAAGAAATTCATGAATAGCTGGTTTTTGGTCATTCTGCCTCACAAAAAATCGGAATAAAAAACTATCAAAAACTGTCACGTGTCCGAAAATGTTACAAATAAAAACGTCAACTCGTCCCGCAAAAAACAAGACCTCACATGACTCTGTGGACCAAAATATGGAATAATTATAGGTCTCAAAATGTGGAGACGCAAAAACTTTTTTGCTATAAAAAGCGTCTTTTAGTGTGTGACGGCTGCCAATCATAAAAATCCGATACAAAAAACGCTATAAAAGTAAATCAAACCCCCCTTCATCACCCCCTTAGTTAGGCTAGGTTCACATTGCATTAATGGGTTAATGCTAACGGACAGCGTTGCACGGCGAAAATGTCACAATTAACGCCGTGCAACGGGTCCGTTAGCACACCCATTGACAGCAATGTGATTTTCAGGTGTAGCGCATCGCTAGAGCGTGCCATTTTCGGCTCGCGCTAGCAAGGTGCCGTTCTTTTGTGGCGCGCCTCAGACGCTGCTTGCAGCATTCGCGGCGCGCCTGAGGTCTGATCCCCGATCTTCCAGAGCGGGGACGTTAACGCGACCACTAAACGCGACACCTAAAAAGACATGGCGTTAGCGCAATCCGCTAGCGCTAGCGCTAAACGGATTTCCCTAACGCAATGTGAACCTAGCCTTAGGGAAAAATAATAAAATTTAAAAAAATGTATTTATTTCCATTTTCCCATTAGGGTTAGGGCTAGGGTTAGGGCTAGGGTTAGGGCTAGGGTTAGGACTAGGGTTAGGGTTTGGATTACATTTACGGTTGGGATTAGGGTTGGGATTAGAATTAGGGGTGTGTCAGGGTTAGGTGTGTGGTTAGGGTTAGGGGTGCGTTTGGATTAGGGTTTCAGTTATAATTGGGGGGGTTTCCACTGTTTAGACACATCAGGGGCTCTCCAAACTCGACATGGCGTCCGATCTCAATTCCAGCCAATTCTGCATTGAAAAAGTAAAACAGTGCTCCTTCACTTCCGAGCTCTCCCGTGCGCCCAAACAGGGGTTTACCCCAACATATGGGGTATCAGCGTACTCGAGACAAATTGGACAACAACTTTTTGGGTCCAAGTTCTCTTGTTATCCTTGGGAAAATAAAAATTTGGGGGGCTAAAAATCATTTTTGTGGGAAAAAAAGGATTTTTTATTTTCACGGCTCTGCGTTATAAACTGTAGTGAAACACTTAGGGGTTCAAAGTTCTCACAACACATCTAGATAAGTTCCATGGGAGGTCTAGTTTCTAATATGGGGTCACTTGTGTGGGGTTTGTACTGTTTGGGTACATCAGGGGCTCTGCAAATGCAACGTGACTCCTGCAGACCAATCCATCTAAGTCTGCATTCCAAATGGCGCTCCTTCCCTTCCGAGCTTTGCCATGCACCCAAACAGTGGTTCCCCCCACATATTGGTTATCAGCGTACTCAGGACAAATTGGACAACAACTTTTGGGGTCCAATTTATTCTGTTAGCCTTGTGAAAATACAAAACTGGGGGCTAAAAAATAATTTTTGCGAAAAAAAAAAATTATTTTCACGGCTCTGCGTTATAAACTGTAGTGAAACACTTGGGGGTTCAGAGCTCTCAAAACACATCTAGATAAGTTCCTTAGGGGGTCTAGTTTCCAAAATGGTGTCACTTGTGGGGGGTTTTAATGTTTAGGCACATCAGGGGCTCTCCAAACCAACATGGCATCCCATCTTAATTCCAGTCAATTTTGCATTGAAAAGTCAAATGGCGCTCCTTCCCTTCCGAGCTCTGCTATGCGCCCAAACAGTGGTTTACCCCCACATATGGGGTATCGTCGCACTCAGGACAAATTGCACAACAACTTTTGTGGTCCAATTTCTTCTCTCACTCTTGGGAAAATAAAAAATTGGGGGCGAAAATATCATTTTTGTGAAAAAATATGATTTTTTATTTTTATGGCTCTGCATTATAAACTTCTGTGAAGCAATTGGTGGGTCAAAGTGGTCACCACACATCTAGATAAGTTCCTTAGGGGGTCTACTTTTCAAAATGGAGTCACTTATGGGGGGTTTCAATGTTTAGGTACATCAGTGGCTCTCCAAACGCAACATGGCGTCCCATCTCAATTCCTGTCAATTTTGCATTGAAAAGTCAAATGGCACTCCTTTCCTTCCGAACTCTGCCATGCGCCCAAACAGTGGTTTACCCCCACATATGGGGTATCAGCGTACTCAGGACAGATTGTACAACAACATTTGGCATCCATTTTATCCTGTTACCCTTGGTAAAATAAAACAAATTGGAGCTGAAATAAATTTTGTGTGAAAAAAAGTTAAATATTCATTTTTATTTAAACATTCCAAAAATTCCTGTGAAACCCCTGAAGGGTTAATAAACTTCTTCAATGTGGTTTTGAGCACCTTGAGGGGTGCAGTTTTTAGAATGGTCTCACACTTGGGTATTTTCTATCATATAGACCCCTCAAAATGACTTCAAATGAGATGTGGTCACTAAAAAAAATGGTGTTGTAAAAATGAGAAATTGCTGGTCAACTTTTAACCCTTATAACTCCCTAACAAAAAAAATTTTGGTTCCAAAATTGTGCTGATGTAAAGTAGACATGCGGGAAATGTTACTTATTTTACTTATTAAGTATTTTGCGTGACATATCTCTGTGATTTAAGGGCATAAAAATTTAAAGTTGGAAAATTGCTAAATTTTCTAACTTTTCGCCAAATTTCGTTTTTTTTCACAAATAAACGCAAGATATCTCAAATAAATTTTACCACTACCATGAAGTACAATATGTCACGAGAAAACAATGTCAGAATCACCGGGATCCGTTAAAGCGTTCCAGAGTTATAACCTCATAAAGGGACAGTGGTCAGAATTGTAAAATTTGGCCCGGTCATTAACGTGCAAACCACCCTCGGGGCTTAAGGGGTTTAGGGGCATTGATGCTACACCATTGGCTAAAAATAAACCTCAGTTTTGGACACAGCTGACCATGCGCATGGCACCAGCCCATCAGGAAGATTGTCGTTTTCTGGTGTTGCATAATTTGCATGATGATATTGTGCTGGGTTTTCCATGGTTACAGCTACATAATCCGGTGTTAGATTGGAAATCTATGTCTGTGACTAGTTGGGGTTGTCAGGGGGTTCATGGTCATTTTCCTATGAAGGTTTCTTCCCCTAAGTTCAAGCCTCGGTTTATTGGTCCTTATAGGATTTCTGAGATTATCAATCCAGTGTCTTTTCGTTTGGCCCTTCCAGCCTCTTTTTCCATCCATAATGTGTTTCATAGATCTTTGTTGCGGAAGTATGTAGTGCCCGTTGTTCCCTCTGTTGATCCTACGGCTCCGGTGTTGATTGATGGGGAGTTGGAGTATGTGGTTGGGAAGATTTTGGATTCTCGTTTTTCGAGGCGGAGGCTTCAGTATCTGGTCAAATGGAAGGGTTATGGTCAGGAGGATAATTCTTGCGTTGTTGCCTCCGATGTTCATGCTGATGATTTGGTTCGTGCCTTTCATTTGGCTCATCCTGATCGGCCTGGGGGCTCTGGTGAGGGTTCGATGACCCCTCCTCAAGGGGGGGTACTGTTGTGAATTCTGCTCTTGGGCTCCCTCCGGTGGTTATGAGTGGTAGTGCTGCAGTAGTTGGATCGCAGCATTTAACAGGGGTATCTATTTTTTGCAATTTAGGCTGGGCTATATAGCCTTGCTTGATCCTTTAGTCTGTGCCAGTTGTCCATTGTTTTTGGAGGATTCACATCTCTTCTGGTCTCTCCTGTTTGCTGTGCTTTTCTTCATGTTTTTTGTCTTGTACAGCTTAATCTGTGAAGGATTTTTTGCAGCCTAGCTATTTCTCTGGAGATGCAGATATACCCTCCATGTCTTTAGTCAGATGTGGTGTTTTGTATTTTCTGTGGTGGATATTTTCTAGTGTTTTAATACTGACCACATAGAACTCTGTTCTATTCTTTCTTTTTAGCTAGTATGGCCTCCTATGCTAAATCCTGATTTCATTTCTGCGTATGTTATTTCCCTCTCCTCTCACAGTCAATATTTGTGGGGGGCTGTCTTTCCTTTGGGGATTTTATCTGAGGCAAGATAGGTTTCCTGTTTCTGTCTTTAGGGGTAGTTAGATCTTAGGCTGTGTCGAGGGGTCTAGGGAGTGTTAGGTACCCCCCACGGCTACTTCTAGTTGCACTGTTAAGTTCAGGGTTTGCGGTGAGTACAGGTTCCACCTTCTCCAGAGTACGTCTCATGCTGCTCCAAGGCCACCAGATCCTAACACAGGAAGACCATTGTGACAGTACAGAAGTTTATTCAAAGTAAGTAGAAGATATAATTGAAGGGGAGTGAAAGGAAGGAATTGCACAAGCAGGACTTGAGCAAACGATTTTCTGCTAGAGAGAAATCTAAGTAGTTGCCATATTGGGATGCAAACTCTCTTATGGAGAAATTAGAATGCAGGGGTTCAGGAAGTAACTTGTGACCCTGGTCAAATGGACTTTGGAGTTTCTAGTGCAGAGTCCTACTGATGTACACCATCAGTAGGGCTAATATTGTCCTCACAAGTATGGATGAGTGGACCCATGGAAGTTTGTGTTCTGGTACCCAACCAAACTTTAGTCCAAACTTCTGTTCGGGTGCCAGAACTGTATCAAAACGTGAACCTTCAACCAAACCCAATTGAAATCATTGGAGACCTGAAATTTGGATCTGGAAAAAAATCTTTCCCCTGACTCCCGAACTGTAAAATGGCCATCCAGAAGTCTGTGATTGGAGTTCAGCACCAGGCACAACTCTCCGATATTAACCCTGAAATTTACAGTTTGGGTTCGCTCATCTCTACTCACAAGACAATTGCATACTGAGAGTAGCTATGAGAGGCCATAGTATTACATCACAATCTATACGATCCTCACAGGGAAAAATCGAGTTTCCCATGATTAGAGTTGAGCGACCTTGACCTTTTTAGAGTTGAGCCGGGTTTCGCGAAACCCGACTATCTCAAAAGTCGGGTCGAGTGAAATCGGCCGATTATGACGTAAAGTCGGGATCGACCGAAACACGAAACCCAATGCAAGTCAATGGGGCAGCATAGTCGGCAGTGAGTGGGGGCCAGGAAAACACCTAGAGTGCCCATTTTAATGTCAAAACCATCCATTCTTCTTAATGAAGCTTGTCAAGCGTAATTTACCTTATAATAATTGGAAGGCATTTGAAATTGGGGGTCATTTGGCTAAAGTTGTGGTGGGTAGGGCTGGTTCAAGTAATTAGTGGGCCCAGGAAATCTGGACCACGTCACGGCAGTGGAGCAGGGAGAGGTAAGTATTTCAACTTTGCAAGTGCTGTGAACCTGAGCAAGCAGGGGGGGCCCACTCGTTGGCATTGGCACTGGCACAGGGCCCCTCAAAGTACAGCGGTGTGTTTGCACGGCGGGGGCGCCTCCCACCGGCAGCAACACTTTTGCGTACCATGAGAGGCCCTGTGCCAGTGACGTCGCCAACTAGTATTCCTCCCCCTACCTGATGAAGGAACCTGCACTTTCATCTGCACCTTCCTGTTTGTCCCCGTGTAAGGTGGTATGGTATGCGGGAAGGGGGACCTGACTTTCAGCAGGGTCACAATCTTGCAGTGTAGCGTGCACGGGAAATGTTGCGTTATGGGTCAATGTACCAGCAGACTCATCTATCACTGGCTGGGCAATGGGCAGGATGAGGAGGAAACACAGATATAGGCCCAAAGAATAAAGTGGGCTAAATGCAGTTCAAAATTGGTAACACAGGACTAATCAGGGGGCATTGCAGTAGAGGACAACTGGAATGAGAGGCTGACACAGAGAGTAGGCCCAAATCAGTAAGTAGTCGAAATGCAGTTCAAAATTGGCAACAGTAGTAAACAGGCGGCACAGCTTTGTTCAGTGGAGGAAAACAGCAAGGAGTGGAAGACACCGATAGTAGGCCCCAACCCAACTAGTAGGCCAAATGCAGTCTAACATTAACAACTACTTAACGAGCGCCTGAAAACGGAATTTCAGGACAGGAAACCAGGAGAACAGCAAGGAGCGGCAGACACCGATAGTAGGCCCCAAACCAACTAGTACGCCAAATGCAGTTGTTCCGTTTAACCACAATTTAATGAGAGCCTGAAGATAGAATTTCAGGAAAGGCAACCTGGAGAACACCTTGGAGTGGAACACACCATCTCTCTACACCCCATACCCAATTTGTAGGTCTAATGCAGCGTAGTTTCCAACAACTACTATACGAGAGCATGATGATCGAAGCATTGGCGAGGAAACCTGGGGAACACCTTGGAGTGGAACACACCATCTCTCTACACCCCATACCCAATTTGTAGGCCTAATGCAGCGTAGTTTCCAACAACTACTAAACGAGAGCATGATGATCGAAGCATTGGCGAGGAAACCTGGGGAACACCTTGGAGTGGAACACACCAGCTCTCTACAGTGGAACACACCATCTCTCTACACCCCATACCCAATTTGTAGGCCTAATGCAGCGTAGTTTCCAACAACTACTAAACGAGAGCCGGAAGATCGAAGCTCAGGAAAGGCAACCTGGAGAACACCTTGGAGTGGAACACACCATCTCTCTACACCCCATACCCAATTTGTAGGCCCAATGCAGCGTAGTTTCCAACAACTACTTAACGAGAGCCGGAAGATCGAAGCAATGGAGAGGAAACCTGGGGAACACCTTGGAGTGTAACACACCATCTCTCTACACCCCATACCCAATTTGTAGGCCTAATGCAGCGTAGTTTCCAACAACTACTAAACGAGAGCCGGAAGATCGAAGCAATGGAGAGGAAACCTGGGGAACACCTTGGAGTGTAACACACCATCTCTCTACACCCCATACCCAATTTGTAGGCCTAATGCAGCGTAGTTTCCAACAACTACTAAACGAGAGCATGAAGATCAAAGCAATGGAGAGGAAACCTGGGGAACACCTTGGAGTGGAACCCACCATCTCTCTACACCCCATACCCAATTTGTAGGCCTAATGCAGCGTAGTTTCCAACAACTACTAAACGAGAGCATGATGATCGAAGCATTGGCGAGGAAACCTGGGGAACACCTTGGAGTGGAACACACCATCTCTCTACAGTGGAACACACCATCTCTCTACACCCCATATCCAATTTGTAGGCCTAATGCAGCGTAGTTTCCAACAACTACTAAACGAGAGCCGGAAGATCGAAGCTCAGGAAAGGCAACCTGGGGAACACCTTGGAGTGGAACACACCATCTCTCTACACCCCATACCCAATTTGTAGGCCTAATGCAGAGTAGTTTCCAACAACTACTAAACGAGAGCCGGAAGATCGAAGCAATGGAAAGGAAACCTGGGGAACACCTTGGAGTGTAACACACCATCTCTCTACACCCCATACCCAATTTGTAGGCCTAATGCAGCGTAGTTTCCAACAACTACTAAACGAGAGCATGAAGATCGAAGCAATGGAGAGGAAACCTGGGGAACACCTTGGAGTGGAACACACCATCTCTCTACACCCCATACCCAATTTGTAGGCCTAATGCAGCGTAGTTTCCAACAACTACTAAACGAGAGCATGATGATCGAAGCATTGGCGAGGAAACCTGGGGAACACCTTGGAGTGGAACACACCATCTCTCTACAGTGGAACACAACATCTCTCTACACCCCATACCCAATTTGTAGGCCTAATGCAGCGTAGTTTCCAACAACTACTAAACGAGAGCCGGAAGATCGAAGCTCAGGAAAAGCAACCTGGGGAACACCTTGGAGTGGAACACACCATCTCTCTACACCCCATACCCAATTTGTAGGCCTAATGCAGCGTAGTTTCCAACAACTACTAAACGAGAGCATGAAGATCGAAGCAATGGAGAGGAAACCTGGGGAACACCTTGGAGTGGAACACACCATCTCTCTACACCCCATACCCAATTTGTAGGCCTAATGCAGCGTAGTTTCCAACAACTACTAAACGAGAGCATGATGATCGAAGCATTGGCGAGGAAACCTGGGGAACACCTTGGAGTGGAACACACCATCTCTCTACAGTGGAACACACCATCTCTCTACACCCCATACCCAATTTGTAGGCCTAATGCAGCGTAGTTTCCAACAACTACTAAACGAGAGCCGGAAGATCGAAGCTCAGGAAAGGCAACCTGGGGAACACCTTGGAGTGGAACACACCATCTCTCTACACCCCATACCCAATTTGTAGGCCTAATGCAGCGTAGTTTCCAACAACTACTAAACGAGAGCATGAAGATCGAAGCAATGGAGAGGAAACCTGGGGAACACCTTGGAGTGGAACACACCATCTCTCTACACCCCATACCCAATTTGTAGGCCTAATGCAGCGTATTTTCCAACAACTACTAAACGAGAGCATGATGATCGAAGCCTTGGCGAGGAAACCTGGGGAACACCTTGGAGTGGAACACACCATCTCTCTACAGTGGAACACACCATCTCTCTACACCCCATACCCAATTTGTAGGCCTAATGCAGCGTAGTTTCCAACAACTACTAAACGAGAGCCGGAAGATCGAAGCTCAGGAAAGGCAACCTGGGGAACACCTTGGAGTGGAACACACCATCTCTCTACACCCCATACCCAATTTGTAGGCCTAATGCAGCGTAGTTTCCAACAACTACTAAACGAGAGCCGGAAGATCGAAGCTCAGGAAAGGCAACCTGGGGAACACCTTGGAGTGGAACACACCATCTCTCTACACCCCATACCCAATTTGTAGGCCTAATGCAGAGTAGTTTCCAACAACTACTAAACGAGAGCCGGAAGATCGAAGCAATGGAGAGGAAACCTGGGGAACACCTTGGAGTGTAACACACCATCTCTCTACACCCCATACCCAATTTGTAGGCCTAATGCAGCGTAGTTTCCAACAACTACTAAACGAGAGCCGGAAGATCGAAGCAATGGAGAGGAAACCTGGGGAACACCTTGGAGTGTAACAAACCATCTCTCTACACCCCATACCCAATTTGTAGGCCTAATGCAGCGTAGTTTCCAACAACTACTAAACGAGAGCATGAAGATCGAAGCAATAGTTACATAGTTACATAGTTATTAAGGTTGAAGGAAGACTATATGTCCATCTAGTTCAACCCATAGCCTAACCTAACATGTTGATCCAGAGGAAGGCAAAAAAAACCCATGTGCAAAGAGTAAGCTCCACATTGGGGAAAAAAATTCCTTCCCGACTCCACATACGGCAATCAGACTAGTTCCCTGGATCAACGCCCTATCAAGGAATCTAGTGTATATACCCTGTAACATTATACTTTTCCAGAAAGGTATCCAGTCCCCTCTTAAATTTAAGTAATGAATCACTCATTACAACATCATACGGCAGAGAGTTCCATAGTCTCACTGCTCTTACAGTAAAGAATCCGCGTCTGTTATTATGCTTAAACCTTTTTTCCTCCAACCGCAGAGGATGCCCCCTTGTCCCTGTTTCAGGTCTATGATTAAAAAGATCATCAGAAAGGTCTTTGTACTGTCCCCTCATATATTTATACATTAAAATAAGATCACCCCTTAGTCTTCGTTTTTCCAAACTAAATAGCCCCAAGTGTAATAACCTATCTTGGTATTGCAGACCCCCCAGTCCTCTAATAACCTTGGTCGCTCTTCTCTGCACCCGCTCCAGTTCAGCTATGTCTTTCTTAAACACCGGAGACCAGAACTGTGCACAGTATTCTAAGTGTGGTCGAACTAGTGACTTGTATAGAGGTAAAATTATGTTCTCCTCATGAGCATCTATGCCTCTTTTAATGCATCCCATTATTTTATTTGCCTTTGTAGCAGCTGCCTGACACTGGCCACTGAATTTAAGTTTGTCATCCACCCATACACCCAGGTCTTTTTCATTGACGGTTTTGCCCAGAGTTTTAGAATTAAGCACATAATTATACATCTTATTACTTCTACCCAAGTGCATGACCTTACATTTATCCCCATTAAAGCTCATTTGCCATTTATCAGCCCAAGCTTCTAGTTTACATAAATCATCCTGTAATATAAAATTGTCCTCCTCTGTATTGATTACCCTGCAGAGTTTAGTGTCATCTGCAAATATTGAAATTCTACTCTGAATGCCCCCTACAAGGTCATTAATAAATATGTTAAAAAGAAGAGGGCCCAATACTGACCCCTGTGGTACCCCACTGCTAACCGCTACCCAGTCCGAGTGTGCTCCATTAATAACCACCCTTTGTTTCCTATCCCTGAGCCAGCTCTCAACCCACTTGCACATATTTTCCCCTATCCCCATTATTCTCATTTTATGTATCAACCTTTTGTGTGGCACCGTATCAAAAGCTTTTGAAAAGTCCATATACACTACATCCACTGGGTTCCCTTGGTCCAATCTGGAACTTACCTCTTCATAGAAACTGATCAAATTAGTCTGACATGAACGGTCCCTAGTAAACCCGTGCTGATACTGGGTCATGAGGTTATTCCTCTTCAGATACTCCAGTATAGCATCCCTTAGAATGCCCTCCAGTATTTTACCCACAGTAGAGGTTAAGCTTACTGGCCTATAATGGAGAGGAAACCTGGGGAACACCTTGGAGTGGAACACACCATCTCTCTACACCCCATACCCAATTTGTAGGCCTAATGCAGCGTAGTTTCCAACAACTACTAAACGAGAGCATGATGATCGAAGCATTGGCGAGGAAACCTGGGGAACACCTTGGAGTGGAACACACCATCTCTCTACAGTGGAACACACCATCTCTCTACACCCCATACCCAATTTGTAGGCCTAATGCAGCGTAGTTTCCAACAACTACTAAACGAGAGCCGGAAGATCGAAGCTCAGGAAAGGCAACCTGGGGAACACCTTGGAGTGGAACACACCATCTCTCTACACCCCATACCCAATTTGTAGGCCTAATGCAGCGTAGTTTCCAACAAGTACTAAACGAGAGCCGGAAGATCGAAGCAATGGAGAGGAAACCTGGGGAACACCTTGGAGTGTAACACACCATCTCTCTACACCCCATACCCAATTTGTAGGCCTAATGCAGCGTAGTTTCCAACAACTACTAAACGAGAGCCGGAAGATCGAAGCAATGGAGAGGAAACCTGGGGAACACCTTGGAGTGGAACACACCATCTCTCTACACCCCATACCCAATTTGTAGGCCTAATGCAGCATAGTTTCCAACAACTACTAAACGAGAGCATGAAGATCGAAGCAATGGAGAGGAAACCTGGGGAACACCTTGGAGTGGAACACACCATCTCTCTACACCCCATACCCAATTTGTAGGCCTAATGCAGCGTAGTTTCCAACAACTACTAAACGAGAGCCGGAAGATCGAAGCTCAGGAAAGGCAACCTGGGGAACACCTTGGAGTGGAACACACCATCTCTCTACACCCCATACCCAATTTGTAGGCCCAATGCAGCGTAGTTTCCAACAACTACTAAACGAGAGCCGGAAGATCGAAGCTCAGGAAAGGCAACCTGGGGAACACCTTGGAGTGTAACAAACCCTCTCTCTACACCACGGAAGGGCTGATTCTTAGGAAGGAAGGCTGTCGGAAAGAAGCAGGGCGCGTCCGAGGGTGATTATATTCTTATTAGGGATATACTCACCCTCGGACGCGCCCTGCTTCTTTATTTGTAATGAATGTTTATTTGCAATGTGGTTTTGACTTACTCTATTTTTTTGGTAAATAATGATTTTATTATTTTCATTGTTTTGCATCTTCTTGGCAATAATATAAAGAAGACTCAACAGGACAACACTCGGTGGATGCCATATTTGTGTTTAAAATTGAAAAAACCTTTCAGTTAACTACTTGCAGGAGAAAGTTATTGTAGCTGGTGGCCATTTTTAGTACTGTACCAGATTTTTGTTGTATGTGTTTGTTTTTAATGTTAAAATGTCTGCATTTGATATCTCTCCAGTATTTTCTTTTTTATAAGCAAAATACTTATTTTTATATTTTCTGATGTTGGTTCCAGGGGTACACGGGCAGCAGTGGTGTGGTCAGTGGAGGCCTAGTGGAAGGAGTGACCGCAGACAGGCATCGAAGGCCTAAAATAATAACACATGGCTGTAGGCAATTTTAAATTGGTTCCAGGGGTACACGGGCAGCAGTGGTGTGGTCAGTGGAGGCCTAGTGGAAGGAGTGACCGCAGACAGGCATCGAAGGCCTAAAATAATAACACATGGCTGTAGGCAATTTTAAATTGGTTCCAGGGGTACACGGGCAGCAGTGGTGTGGTCAGTGGAGGCCTAGTGGAAGGAGTGACCGCAGACAGGCATCGAAGGCCTAAAATAATAACACATGGCTGTAGGCAATTTTAAATTGGTTCCAGGGGTACACGGGCAGCAGTGGTGTGGTCAGTGGAGGCCTAGTGGAAGGAGTGACCGCAGACAGGCATCGAAGGCCTAAAATAATAACACATGGCTGTAGGCAATTTTAAATTGGTTCCAGGGGTACACGGGCAGCAGTGGTGTGGTCAGTGGAGGCCTAGTGGAAGGAGTGACCGCAGACAGGCATCGAAGGCCTAAAATAATAACACATGGCTGTAGGCAATTTTAAATTGGTTCCAGGGGTACACGGGCAGCAGTGGTGTGGTCAGTGGAGGCCTAGTGGAAGGAGTGACCGCAGACAGGCATCGAAGGCCTAAAATAATAACACATGGCTGTAGGCAATTTTAAATTGGTTCCAGGGGTACACGGGCAGCAGTGGTGTGGTCAGTGGAGGCCTAGTGGAAGGAGTGACCGCAGACAGGCATCGAAGGCCTAAAATAATAACACATGGCTGTAGGCAATTTTAAATTGGTTCCAGGGGTACACGGGCAGCAGTGGTGTGGTCAGTGGAGGCCTAGTGGAAGGAGTGACCGCAGACAGGCATCGAAGGCCTAAAATAATAACACATGGCTGTAGGCAATTTTAAATTGGTTCCAGGGGTACACGGGCAGCAGTGGTGTGGTCAGTGGAGGCCTAGTGGAAGGAGTGACCGCAGACAGGCATCGAAGGCCTAAAATAATAACACATGGCTGTAGGCAATTTTAAATTGGTTCCAGGGGTACACGGGCAGCAGTGGTGTGGTCAGTGGAGGCCTGGTGGAAGGAGTGACCGCAGACAGGCATCGAAGGCCTAAAATAATAACACATGGCTGTAGGCAAATTTAAATTGGTTCCAGGGGTACACGGGCAGCAGTGGTGTGGTCAGTGGAGGCCTAGTGGAAGGAGTGACCGCAGACAGGCATCGAAGGCCTAAAATAATAACACATGGCTGTAGGCAATATTAAATTGGTTCCAGGGGTACACGGTGTAAGTATTCGGACAGAAATCCGAGAGTGGACCCTCTGGGTCGTGACTCTGGAGCCCCCGGGGTCGAGCGGACCAGATGGAATCACCCCCTATACAGGGAGTGTTAGGAGCAGGACCTCGGGGGAATGGAGACACAACAGCTAGAGCCAAAGGGACGACCCAAAATAACGAAGGAAACCACAGGCTATAAGGATGGCAGGGAAAAATAGGAAAACAAGACTTAACTGAAAGAATGTCTGGAACACGGAACGGCAGGACTCAGCAGGAACACGGACCGGCAGGATACAACAGGAACACGGACTGGCGGGATACAGCAGGAACACGGACAGGCAGGATACAGCAGGAACACGGGCTGGCAGGACACAGCAGGAACGCGGACTGGCAGGATACAGCAGGAACACGGACTGGCAGAATACAGCAGGAACACGGACAGGCAGGATACAGCAGGAACACGGACTGGCAGAATACAGCAGGAACACGGACTGGGAGGATACAGCAGGAACACGGACTGGCAGGATACAGCAGGAACACGGACTGGCAGGATACAGCAGGAACACGGACTGGCAGGATACAACAGGAACACGGACTGGCGGGATACAGCGACAAAGCAAGGACTGGGCTGAGAAAAGACACTGGTACAGGGGAGCCAAGGGCATAGGGACACTGACGGCAGACAGTGCACCTACAAAGCAAAGGCGTCTTACCTAGGAAGACGCCGGGAAGAAATACCCGATGGGCGCCGCCATGTTGGGGCGGAGCCACCGGGTCGCGACCTCCCAGAAGGCTCAGCGACGGGGGAGACGCGACCGCGCATGCGCGAAGAGACCAGACGCCGAGAGCCGGCGAAGGAGGAGGCAGAGCGGCGCGGGACAGGATCGTGAGCGCGCCGAGGGATGGGAGAAGCCGGGTAAGTATGTGCGGGCGTGACAGTACCCCCCTCCTTTTAAGGCTAGAAAGGAATCTTTTCATGATAAGGGGAGCGTTGATGTTCTCTCGGGGCTCCCAGGACCTCTCCTCAGGGCCAAATCCCTCCCAATCAATCAAAAAATAAGTTTTACCCCTAACTACTTTTTTGGCAAGAATATCTTTAACATTAAAGACTCCATCAGAAGTACAGAGCTGAGGAGAGGAAGAGGTAGCGGAGTGAAAACAATTAAAGACTGCGGGTTTAAGAAGAGACACATGGAAGGCATTGGGGATGCGCAAAGAGGCAGGTAGCTTCAACTTATAAGAGACATCATTAATGCGACTCAAGATAGGAAAAGGACCAATGTAGCGAGGACCCAGTTTGTAAGAGGGAATTTTAAGCTTGATATAGCGAGAGGAGAGCCAAACTTTATCACCCGGAGAATATGGCGGAGCATCCAAACGCTTCTTGTCAGCAAACCTTTTCATATTAAGGCTAGCTTTCTCAAGAGCCACTTTGGTCTCATTCCAAATCGTAGAGAATTCCCGGGACAAGAAATCCGCTGCCGGTACCCCCAAGGAAAGAGAAATAGGAAGAGGAATGTTCGGATGTTGACCATAGACTACGAAAAAGGGAGATTTGGAGGAAGACTCGCTGGGAAGATTGTTGTAAGAGAATTCAGCCCAAGGGAGAAGAGAGACCCAGTCATCTTGGTGTGCATTGGTGAAGTGTCGCAGATATGTAGCCAGAACTTGATTAACTCGCTCCACTTGTCCGTTGGACTGAGGGTGATAGGCGGAAGAGAAGTCCAAGTTAACCTTTAATAGACTGCAGAGAGCTCTCCAAAAACGTGAGGTAAATTGTACTCCACGGTCTGAGACAATATGATGTGGAAAACCATGAAGACGGAAGACTTGGTGTAAAAAGATCTTTGCCAACTCAGGAGCGGAAGGCAGACCAGGCAAAGCGATGAAGTAAGCCATTTTAGAGAACCGATCTACAACAACCAAGATGACAGAGCAATTCAAGGAAGAAGGTAGATCAGTGATGAAGTCCATAGCGATATGACTCCATGGAACGGAAGGCACAGGCAGAGGATGCAGGAGACTGGAGGGAAGCTGCCTAGGGACTTTATTTTTAGCACAAGAAGGACAAGAAGCGATGAATTTGGTGACGTCTTGACGGAGAGATGGCCACCAGTAGTGCCGAGAGATAAGAGACAGTGTCTTCTTGACTCCTACATGTCCTGCAATTTTGGAGGAGTGACCCCAACGTAAAACTCTCTCCTTGTCTTGATTAGCCACAAGAGTCTTGCCAGGAGGAGTAGGAATCACTCTTAGAGGAGCAAGAGTGACGATCCTCGCAGGATCAGTGATGTGAGCCGGAGAATCCTCCATGTCCTGAGGTTGAAAGGATCTCAAAAGAGCATCTGCTTTGACATTCTTATTTCCAGGTCGGAAATGAAGTTCAAACTCAAATCGTCCGAAGAATAAAGACCATCTGGCTTGTCGTGGATTTAGTCTTTGGGCAGACTGAATATAGGCCAGATTCTTGTGGTCAGTGTAAATGATGAATGGATGAAGAGACCCTTCAAGAAGATAACGCCATTCTTCCAAGGCTAGCTTGATAGCCAATAACTCCTTATCCCCTATAGAGTAGTTACGCTCAGGAGCGGAAAAAGTTTTAGAAAAGAAACCACAGGTCACCAAACGTCCGGACGAAGATCTTTGCAAAAGTACTGCTCCAGCTCCAATAGAAGATGCGTCGACCTCAAGGACAAACGGTCTATTAGCATCAGGACGATGAAGCACAGGGGCGGTAGCGAAACTTTGTTTAAGGGACAAAAAAGACTCTTCAGCCTCAGGGGTCCAAAGGCTGGAATTGACTCCCTTGCGAACTAGTGCAGAGATAGGCTTGGTCATGGAAGAAAAATGAGGAATAAATTGTCTATAGTAGTTGGCAAAGCCAAGAAAACGTTGGATTGCTTTTGTTCCAAGAGGACGAGGCCAATTCAGGACAGCAGAAACCTTCTCTGGATCCATCTCTAAGCCAGATCTTGAGACAATATACCCAAGGAAGGGAAGAGAGGACTGTTCAAAGACTCACTTTTCAATCTTAGCGAACAGATGATTCTCTCTTAGCCTTTGCAGGACTCGGCGGACATCTCGCCTGTGAGTGGAGAGATCCGGAGAGAAGATGAGGATGTCGTCAAGGTAAACCACGACTGAGGAGTAGAGAAGATCCCGAAATACATCGTTCACAAATTCCTGGAAAACCGCGGGGGCGTTGCAGAGACCAAACGGCATAACCAAGTATTCGTAGTGACCGTCACGAGTATTGAAGGCGGTCTTCCACTCATCGCCTGCACAAATACGAACCAGATTGTATGCGCCACGTAGATCTAATTTGGTAAAGATTTGCGCACCCCGAAGACGGTCGAAGAGTTCCGGAATGAGTGGCAGAGGATATTTGTTCTTCACCGTGATGTTGTTTAGGCCTCGATAATCAATGCAGGGACGGAGGGAACCGTCTTTCTTCTTCACGAAAAAAAACCCTGCTCCGGCCGGAGAAGAAGACTTGCGGATGAAACCTTTAGCAAGATTTTCTTGAATGTACTCAGACATAGCTTGAGTCTCAGCAGGAGAGAGAGGATAGATTCTGCCCCTGGGCGGGTTAGTTCCAGGCACGAGATCTATGGGACAATCATAGAGACGGTGAGGCGGAAGCTCCTCAGCCTCCTTCTTGTTGAAGACATCAGAAAAAGCGCTGTAGACAGAGGGTAAGGCGGGAAAGGAAGAAGAAGGAGAAGAATTAGAGGAATATCCCACAGGACGCACCGGCAGCAGACAACGTTCCCGACAAAGCTCACCCCAGCGCAAGATATTACCATTGCGCCAATCTAAAATGGGCTCGTGGCTCCGTAACCAAGGAAGACCTAAGAGCATAGGATGAGACAGACCCGCTAAAACATAAAATGCAATTCTCTCCTTGTGCAGAGCCCCAACCTGAAGTTCCACCTCAAGTGTCACTTGAGTAATGGTCTCCTGTAAAGGTTTACCATCCACAGATGCTAGAATCACAGGAGCCTCTAAGGTTCTGACTGGAACGGAGAATTTCAAAACCTCTTCCAACCTAATAAAATTCCCTGCAGCGCCCGAATCCACATACGCATCCAGAGAAACGCCCTTGCCCGCAATATGCAAAAGAACGGACAAAGTAAGGGGTTGAGAGGAATCACACACACCTAGGGAGGCCTCTCTTACCTGACCTCGGCGGAGGAGTTTTCCGGACGTTCAGGGCAAGAGCGCAATAAATGAGCAGCACTTCCGCAGTAAAAACATAACCCCTGAGTGCGCCTCTCTTTACGACGTTGTTCGGACATTTTAAGACGGTCCACTTGCATAGGTTCCGGTGCGGACGCCTGAGAGGAGGTTCTAGGCTGTGGACTGAGTGGCTTACGGGTGGCAGAAGAAGGACGAAGAGACCTCCGCTCGCGAGCGCGTTCTTGGAACCGAAGATCAATACGGGTCGCTAAGGAAATTAATTCCTCCAAAACCGTAGGGGTGTCCCGACCAGCTAACTCATCCTTTATGCGCCCAGAGAGACCCTGCCAGAAAGCACCCACCAACGCCTCATTGTTCCAGCCCAAGTCAGAGGAGAGGGTGCGGAACTGAATAGCGTACTGGCCTACGGATAACGATCCCTGATGGAGAGAGAATAGGGCTTCAGTTGTAGAGGCCAGTCGTCCAGGTTCGTCAAAAACAAGACGGAAAGTCTCCAAAAATTCAGACAACCGGGAGACTAGGGGATCGTCTCGCTCCCAGAGTGGATTAACCCATGCCAAGGCGTCACCCTCTAGATGGGAAATCAAAAACGCAACTTTGGACCGATCCGTCGGGTAATGCTGGGGCAGAAGCTCAAATTGAAGACGGCATTGGTTTAGAAATCCTCGGCAGGACTTAGGATCCCCATTGTACCGAGGCGGTTTAGCCAAGCGGGGTGGAGGGTGGGAAGCAGGAGCAGACGTATAAGCGGCTGTCTGGATGGAAAGCAGCCGATCGTCAATAGAAGACATATAACTAAGTATATGGGCCTGGGTGTCACGCTGCTGAGCTAACTCTTGCTGTAAGCCAATGAGTAGAGCGGCGTTGCCAGGATCGGAGGACTGGAGCGTGGACAAACGAGAATCCATAGCCTTCATAAAGGACATCATACGGGACTGATTCTCCCGCAAAAAGAGTAGCTCTTTTTGCGTAGCAGAGGCCCCAGCGGGGTCCATGGCCTTTGCTTCCTGTAAGTATTCGGACAGAAATCCGAGAGTGGACCCTCTGGGTCGTGACTCGTGACTCTAGAGCCCCCGGGGTCGAGCGGACCAGATGGAATCACCCCCTATACAGGGAGTGTTAGGAGCAGGACCTCGGGGGAATGGAGACACAACAGCTAGAGCCAAAGGGACGACCCAAAATAACGAAGGAAACCACAGGCTATAAGGATGGCAGGGAATAATAGGAAAACAAGACTTAACTGAAAGAATGTCTGGAACACGGAACGGCAGGACTCAGCAGGAACACGGACCGGCAGGATACAACAGGAACACGGGCTGGCGGGATACAGCAGGAACACGGACAGGCAGGATACAGCAGGAACACGGGCTGGCAGGACACAGCAGGAACGCGGACTGGCAGGATACAGCAGGAACACGGACTGGCAGAATACAGCAGGAACACGGACAGGCAGGATACAGCAGGAACACGGACTGGCAGAATACAGCAGGAACACGGACTGGGAGGATACAGCAGGAACACGGACTGGCAGGATACAGCAGGAACACGGACTGGCAGGATACAGCAGGAACACGGACTGGCAGGATACAACAGGAACACGGACTGGCGGGATACAGCGACAAAGCAAGGACTGGGCTGAGAAAAGACACTGGTACAGGGGAGCCAAGGGCATAGGGACACTGACGGCAGACAGTGCACCTACAAAGCAAAGGCGTCTTACCTAGGAAGACGCCGGGAAGAAATACCCGATGGGCGCCGCCATGTTGGGGCGGAGCCACCGGGTCGCGACCTCCCAGAAGGCTCAGCGACAGGGGAGACGCGACCGCGCATGCGCGAAGAGACCAGACGCCGAGAGCCGGCGAAGGAGGAGGCAGAGCGGCGTGGGACAGGATCGTGAGCGCGCCGAGGGATGGGAGAAGCTGGGTAAGTATGTGCGGGCGTGACACACGGGCAGCAGTGGTGTGGTCAGTGGAGGCCTAGTGGAAGGAGTCACCGCAGACAGGCATCGAAGGCCTAAAATAATAACACATGGCTGTAGGCAATTTTAAATTGGTTCCAGGGGTACACGGGCAGCAGTGGTGTGGTCAGTGGAGGCCTAGTGGAAGGAGTCACCGCAGACAGGCATCGAAGGCCTAAAATAATAACACATGGCTGTAGGCAATTTTAAATTGGTTACAGGGGTACACGGGCAGCAGTGGTGTGGTCAGTGGAGGCCTAGTGGAAGGAGTGACCACAGACAGGCATCGAAGGCCTAACATAACAAAAATGTCAATACAATGGTATTGTCAGTGGCAGGCATTGAAGGATGTCAGCGCATAGACTAAACATTGGTGGAGCTGTGAGATAATTTTGCAAGTGGTAGAGCACTGTTTGAGCTGGGGTGGGGGGAAACTGTCTTGTGGCCGGCGGTACAGGCCCAGGGCCCCTCATATTACAACGGTGTGTCTGACGTTGGGTGCGCACCACCACCACCAGAGACACTTTATTGTACTAGGAGGGACCCAGTGGCAGTGCCGTCGACCAAAAGCGGGCTCACCCACCTCTTCAGACAAACTGCACTCTCACGGGTGCTGTCGCCAAGTGTCGATACCACGGCCCTGTGTGGGGAGTTTGGCCATTTAGTGAGGTGTAAACATGTCGTATGCTGGACAATCAGGTGCAGAAAATTACGAGATTGGAAAAGGCATTCAGAATAGTCCACAGGCAAGACCTTTTCATAGGAAAGCTAGGTGTCAGCCGGGCAAGGTGGGGCAAAAGATTTCGAAATCCAGTTGTGGTTCATTTTAATGAAGGTTAGATCATCTACATTTTGGGTAGCCAGACGAGTCCTTTTTTCTGTTAGTATTGAACCTGCAGCACTGAATACTCTTTCTGATAGGACACTAGCTGCCGGGCAAGCAAGCTCCTGCAATGCATATTCTGCCAATTCTGGCCAGGTGTCTAATTTTGATGCCCAGTAATCAAATGGGAATGACGGTTGAGGGAGAACATCGATAAGGGATGAAAAATAGTTTGTAACCATACTGGACAAATGTTGTCTCCTGTCACTTTGAATTGATGCTGCAGTACCTGTCCTGTCTGCGGTCATAGCAAAATCACTCCACAACCTGGTCAGAAAACCCCTCTGGCCAACGCCACTTCTGATTTCTGCCCCTCTAACTCCTCTGGTCTGCTGGCCCCTGCAGCTCGTGTGAGAACGATCACGGGCGCTGTGTCCAGGGAATGCCAGAAGCAAACGGTCAACAAGAGTTGATTGTTTGGTTGCTAATATTAGTTCCAAGTTCTCATGTGGCATTATATTTTGCAATTTGCCTTTATAGCGAGGATCAAGGAGGCAGGCCAACCAGTAATCGTCATCATTCATCATTTTTTTCCAGTGGCCCCGGAAAAGCTTCCTCATTAAAAATATAATCATCCCCATCATCCTCCTCGTCCTCCTCCTCCTCTTCGCCCGCTACCTCGTCCTGTACACTGCCCTGGCCAGACAATGGCTGACTGTCATCAAGGCTTTCCTCTTCCTCAGCTGCAGACGCCTGATCCTTTATGTGCGTCAAACTTTGCATCAGCAGACGCATTAGGGGGATGCTCATGCTTATTATGGCGTTGTCTGCACTAACCAGCCGTGTGCATTCCTCAAAACACTGAAGGACTTGACACATGTCTTGAATCTTCGACCACTGCACACCTGACAACTCCATGTCTGCCATCCTACTGCCTGCCCGTGTATGTGTATCCTCCCACAAAAACATAACAGCCCGCCTCTGTTCACACAGTCTCTGAAGCATGTGCAGTGTTGAGTTCCACCTTGTTGCAACGTCTATGATTAGGCGATGCTGGGGAAGGTTCAAAGAACGCTGATAGGTCTGCATACGGCTGGAGTGTAAGGGCGAACGGCGGATATGTGAGCAAAGTCCACGCACTTTGAGGAGCAGGTCGGATAACCCCGGATAACTTTTCAGGAAGCACTGCACCACCAGGTTTAAGGTGTGAGCCAGGCAAGGAATGTGTTTCAGTTGGGAAAGGGAGATGGCAGCCATGAAATTCCTTCCGTTATCACTCACTACCTTGCCTGCCTCAAGATCTACAGTGCCCAGCCACGACTGCGTTTCTTTCTGCAAGAACTCGGACAGAACTTCCGCGGTGTGTCTGTTGTCGCCCAAACACTTCATAGCCAATACAGCCTGCTGACGTTTGCCAGTAGCTGCCCCATAATGGGAGACCTGGTGTGCAACAGTGGCAGCTGCGGATGGAGTGGTTGTGCGACTGCGGTCTGTGGACGAGCTCTCGCTTCTGCAGGAGGACGAAGAGGAGGAGGAGGGGGTGCGAACGGCTACAGCCAATTGTTTCCTAGACCGTGGGCTAGGCAGAACTGTCCCAAACTTGCTGTCCCCTGTGGACCCTGCATCCACCACATTTACCCAGTGTGCCGTGATGGACACGTAACGTCCTTGGCCATGCCTACTGGTCCATGCATCTGTTGTCAGGTGCACCTTTGTGCTCACAGATTGCCTGAGTGCATGGACGATGCGCTCTTTAACATGCTGGTGGAGGGCTGGGATGGCTTTTCTGGAAAAAAAGTGTCGACTGGGTAGCTCGTAGCGTGGTACAGCGTAGTCCATCAGGGCTTTGAAAGCTTCGCTTTCAACTAACCGGTAGGGCATCATCTCTAACGAGATTAGTCTAGCTATGTGTGCGTTCAAACCCTGTGTACGCGGATGCGAGGCTAAGTACTTCCTTTTTCTAACCATAGTCTCATGTAGGGTGAGCTGGACTGGAGAGCTGGAGATCGTGGAACTAGCGGGGGTGCCGGTGGACATGGCAGACTGAGAGACGGTGGGAGATGGTATTGTTGCCACCGGTGCCCTAGATGCAGTGTTTCCTACTACGAAACTGGTGATTCCCTGACCCTGACTGCTTTGGCCTGGCAAAGAAACCTGCACAGATACTGCAGGTGGTGCGGAAAATGGTGGCCCTACACTGCCGGAAGGGATGTTGCGTTGCTGACTAGCTTCATTGGCCGAGGGTGCTACAACCTTAAGGGACGTTTGGTAGTTAGTCCAGGCTTGCAAATGCATGGTGGTTAAATGTCTATGCATGCAACTTGTATTGAGACTTTTCAGATTCTGTCCTCTGCTTAAGGTAGTTGAACATTTTTGACAGATGACTTTGCGCTGATCAATTGGATGTTGTTTAAAAAAATGCCAGACTGCACTCTTTCTAGCATCGGATACCTTTTCAGGCATTGCAGACTGAGCTTTAACCGGATGGCCACGCTGTCCTCCAACAGGTTTTGGCTTTGCCACGCGTTTTGGGCAAGATACGGGCCCGGCAGATGGAACCTGTTGCGATGTTGATGCCTGCTGCGGCCCCTCCTCCTCCGCTTCAGAACTGCTGCCGCCTGCACCCTGTTCCCCCAATGGCTGCCAATCGGGGTCAAGAACTGGGTCATCTATTACCTCTTCTTGTAGCTCGTGTGCAACTTCGTCTGTGTCACCGTGTCGGTCGGTGGTATAGCGTTCGTGATGGGGCAACATAGTCTCATCAGGGTCTGATTCTTGATCAGCACCCTGCGAGGGCAATGTTGTGGTCTGAGTCAAAGGACCAGCATAGTAGTCTGGCTGTGGCTGTGCATCAGTGCACTCCATGTCAGATTCAACTTGTAATGGGCATGGCCTGTTAACTGCTTCACTTTCTAAGCCAGGGACGGTATGTGTAAAGAGCTCCATGGAGTAACCCGTTGTGTCGCCTGCTGCATTCTTCTCTGTTGTTGTTTTTGCTGAAGAGGACAAGGAAGCGACTTGTCCCTGACCGTGAACATCCACTAACGACGCGCTGCTTTGACATTTACCAGTTTCACGAGAGGAGGCAAAAGAGCTAGAGGCTGAGTCAGCAAGATAAGCCAAAACTTGCTCTTGCTGCTCCGGCTTTAAAAGCGGTTTTCCTACTCCCAGAAAAGGGAGCAATCGAGGCCTTGTGTAGCCAGACGACGAACCTGGCTCCACAGCTCCAGACTTAGGTGCAATATTTTTTTTCCCACGACCAGCTGATGCTCCACCACTACCACTACCCTCATTACCAGCTGACAATGAACGCCCCCGGCCACGACCTCTTCCACCATACTTCCTCATTGTTTTAAAAACGTAAACAAACTAACGGTATTTGTTGCTGTCACACAAATTACACGGTGAGCTATAACTTCAGTATGATTTACCTACCCCTTTAAAGGTGAGTGAGACCACAACGAAAATCAGGCACAATGTTACACACTCTGTTGTTGGTGGCAACAAATGAGAGAGATGCCACACACGCAGGACTGTCACTGAAGCACAAATGTAAATATTAATCTCCCACTGATTTGATTTTTTTTTTTTTTTAAGGGAGACTTTAGGAAAAAAAAATAATAGAATAAAATGATTTTTTCAGGAAGAATTTAGAAACCAAATAAAATAAAATGATTTTTTCAGGGAGAATTTAGAAAACAAATAAAACAAAAAAAGGCTTTCTATGGCCCACTGAGTGAGAGATGACGCACACAGGAGTCAGGAGTGGCACACAAGCCCAGAGGCCAATATTTATCTCCCACTGATTGATGTAGTGATTTTTTCAGGTAGATTTTGGAACCCAAATCAAGCTAAAAAAAAATAATAGGCTTTCTATGGCCCACAATTGGAGAGAGAGAGAGAGATGGCACACCCAGGAGTCAAGACTGGCACACAAGCAGAAAGGGCAATATTAATCTCCCACTGATTTGTTTTTTTTTTTTTTTTTTTCAGGGAGACTTTAGGAAAAAAAAAATAGAATAAAATGATTTTTTCAGGAAGAATTTAGAAACCAAAGAAAATAAAATGATTTTTTCAGGGAGAATTTAGAAAACAAATAAAACAAAAAAAGGCTTTCTATGGCCCACTGAGTGAGAGATGACGCACACAGGAGTCAGGAGTGGCACACAAGCCCAGAGGCCAATATTTATCTCCCACTGATTGATTTAGTGATTTTTTCAGGTAGATTTTGGAACCCAAATCAAGCTAAAAAAATAATAGGCTTTCTATGGCCCACAATTGGAGAGAGAGAGAGAGATGGCACACCCAGGAGTCAAGACTGGCACACAAGCAGAAAGGGCAATATTAATCTCCCACTGATTTGTTTTTTTTTTTTTTTTTTTTTTCAGGGAGACTTTAGGAAAAAAAAAAATAGAATAAAATGATTTTTTCAGGAAGAATTTAGAAACCAAAGAAAATAAAATGATTTTTTCAGGTAGAATTTAGAAAACAAATAAAACAAAAAAAGGCTTTCTATGGCCCACTGAGTGAGAGATGACGCACACAGGAGTCAGGAGTGGCACACAAGCCCAGAGGCCAATATTTATCTCCCACTGATTGATGTAGTGATTTTTTCAGGTAGATTTTGGAACCCAAATTAAGCTAAAAAAAATAATAGGCTTTCTATGGCCCACAATTGGAGAGAGAGAGAGAGATGGCACACCCAGGAGTCAAGACTGGCACACAAGCAGAAAGGGCAATATTAATCTCCCACTGATTTGTTTTTTTTTTGTTTTTTTTTCAGGGAGACTTTAGGAAAAAAAATAGAATAAAATGATTTTTTCAGGAAGAATTTAGAAACCAAATAAAATAAAATGATTTTTTCAGGGAGAATTTAGAAAACAAATAAAACAAAAAAAAAGGCTTTCTATGGCCCACTGAGTGAGAGATGACGCACACAGGAGTCAGGAGTGGCACACAAGCCCAGAGGCCAATATTTATCTCCCACTGATTGATGTAGTGATTTTTTCAGGTAGATTTTGGAACCCAAATCAAGCTAAAAAAATAATAGGCTTTCTATGGCCCACAATTGGAGAGAGAGAGAGAGATGGCACACCCAGGAGTCAAGACTGGCACACAAGCAGAAAGGGCAATATTAATCTCCCACTGATTTTTTTTTTTTTTTTTTTTTTTCAGGGAGACTTTAGGAAAAAAAAAAAATAGAATAAAATGATTTTTTCAGGAAGAATTTAGAAACCAAAGAAAATAAAATGATTTTTTCAGGGAGAATTTAGAAAACAAATAAAACAAAAAAAGGCTTTCTATGGCCCACTGAGTGAGAGATGACGCACACAGGAGTCACGAGTGGCACACAAGCCCAGAGGCCAATATTTATCTCCCACTTTTTTTTTTTTGTTCCAGGGAAAATTTATAAACCCAATAAAAAAAATAATAAATAGGCTTTCTATGGCCCACTATCTGAGAGACAGAGAGAGATGGCACGCTTAGGACTGGCACACAAGCCCAAAGGCCAATATTAATCTCCCTTTTTTTTTTAAGGGAGAATTTATAAAACAAAAAAAAATAAATAAATAGGCTTTCTATGGCCCACTATTTGTGAGAGAGATGGCACGCTCAGGACTGGCACACAAGCCCAGAGGCCAATATTAATCTCCCACTTTTTTTTTTTTTTTCCAGGGAAAATTTATAAACCCAATAAAAAAAAAAATAAATAAATAGGCTTTCTATGGCCCACTATCTGAGAGAGAGAGATGGCACGCTTAGGACTGGCACACAAGCCCAAAGGCCAATATTAATCTCCCACTGATTGATTTATTGATTTTTTCAGGTAGAATTTAGAACCCAAATAAAGCAAAAAAAAAAAAAAATGGGCTTTCTATGGCCCACTGAGTGAGTGATGATGCACACAGGAGTCAGGAGTGGCACACAAGCCCTGAGGCCAATATTTTTCTCCCACTGATTGATGTAGTGATTTTTTCAGGTAGATTTTATAACCCAAATCAAGCAAAAAAATAAATAGGCTTTCTGTGGCCCACTGAGTGAGAGATGACACAGACAGGGATGGCACTCTAGCAGAAATGTCAATCTTAATCTCCCACAAAAAAAAAAAAAAAAACAGGGAGTGTCCTTCAATTACTATCTCCCTGCAGTAATCTCAGCCAGGTATGGCAGGCAGCAATAAGGAGTGGACTGATGCACAAATTAAATAAAAAGTGTGTACAAACCAAAAAGATAGCTGTGCAGAAAGGAAGGAACAAGAGGATTTGTGCTTTGAAAAAAGCAGTTGGTTTGCACAGCGGCGTACACACAGCAATGCAGCTATCAGGGAGCCTTCTAGGGCAGCCCAATGAGCTACAGCGCTGAGGAAAAAAAAAAAAATGTAGCTTCCACTGTCCCTGCACACCGAAGGTGGTGTTGGGCAGTGGAAATCGCTACAGCACAAGCGGTATGGTGGTTAATGGACCCTGCCTAACGCTATCCCTGCTTCTGACGAAGCGGCAGCAACCTCTCCCTAAGCTCAGATCAGCAGCAGTAACATGGCGGTCGGCGGGAACTCCCCTTTATAGCCCCTGTGACGCCGCAGACAGCAAGCCAATCACTGCAATGCCCTTCTCTAAGATGGTGGGGACCAGGACCTATGTCATCACGCTGCCCACACTCTGCGTTTACCTTCATTGGCTGAGAAATGGCGCTTTTCGCGTCATTGAAACGCGACTTTGGCGCGAAAGTCGCGTACCGCATGGCCGACCCCGCACAGGGGTCGGATCGGGTTTCATGAAACCCGACTTTGCCAAAAGTCAGCGACTTTTGAAAATGAACGACCCGTTTCGCTCAACCCTACCCATGATGATTAGCTGAATTCTTGTGAGATGTGAGAAAGCAATGTATCATCGCATGAAACTAAAAAATACCTATTTATGCATATTGCAAGTGAATCATTTGTGAAGTATTGTGGCTACAATCTAATGTACATAGTTCTTATTAAGCTACTGTTCAGTAAAGAGAAGTTTATTTTAGGACTTCTGCTCCCTCACTCATTACTGTAACATCTGGTCCTGGCCTGCCAAGATCAATGGCACCATGTGGTCTGCAGAGGTATATTGCCGAGGTAGCTACAACCCAAATACCCAGACAGGACATTCATTTTCAAGTAGTGTGGTGAGGCATGAAAGACGCTGCCAGTCCCGGCAACGTTACACAAGAAACTAGACATATAGATGCATGCATTTTTAAAATGAAAAATATATTCTAATGCATAAAGATATCACACCATGGAAGATTGTTACTCGACTCCCCAAAATAATATACATTCAATTGTTGTATTGTGTTAGCTTGACACTTTGCACAATTATATATTTCTTATGTTAGTTTAACCCCTTTCTGACATTAGACGTACTATCCTGTTGAGTTGGGGTGGGCCCGTATGCCCACCAACGGGATAGTATGTCATAGCGACTATCACAGCTGACATCCGGCATTATGTGCCAGTAGCCGTCACGGACAGCTCCTGGCACATTAACCCGCAAAACACTGTGATCAAACATGATTGCAGTGTTCTGGGGGCATAGGGAAGCATCGTGCAGGGAGGGGGCTCCCTGCGGGCTTCCCTGAGACCCTCGGTACAAGGTGATGTGCTCATGTTGTACCGAGCATCTCCTCCCTGCAGGCCACGGATCCAAAATGGCCATGGGGCTGCATCCGGGTCCTGCAGGGAGGTGGCTTACCAGCGCCTGCTCAGAGCAGGCGCCGGGAAGCCTGTCTGCAGTGCACATCAGATCGCTGATCTGACACAGTGCTCTGCAAAGTGTCACTATAACATGATGCCCCCCCCCGGGGCAATGTTATAGCGTTAAAAAAAAATATTCAGATGTGTAAAAAAAAATTTAAAAAATTCTGAAAAAAATATATATATTATTCCCAAAAATACATTTCTTTATCTAAATTTAAAAAAAAACAATAAAAATACACATATTTAGTATCGCTGTGTCCGTAACGACCACACCTATAAAACTGTCCCACTAGTTAACCCCTTCAGTGAACACTGTAAAAAAAGGCAAAAAACAATGCTTTATTATCATAACGCCAAACAAAAAAGTGGAATAACACGCGATCAAAAAGACGGCTATAAATAACCATGGTACCACTGATCTTGTCCAGCCAAAAACGAGCTGCCATACAGCACCATCAGCGAAAAAATAAAAAAGTTATAGTCCTCAGAATAAAGTGATGCAAAAATAATTATTTTTTCTATAAAATAGTTTTTATCGTATAAAAGCGCCAAAACATAAAAAAATGATATAAATGAGGAATCGCTGTAATCGTACTGACCCGATCAATAAAACTGCTCTATCAATTTTACCTAGCGTGGAATCGTATAAACGCCCCCCCAAAAAAAGAAATTCAGGAATAGCTGGTTTTTGGTGATTCTGCCTCACAAAAATCAGAATAAAAAGCGATCAAAAAATGTCACGTGCCCGAAAATGTTACCGATAAAAACGTCAACTCGTCCTGCAAAAAACAAGACCTCTCATGACTCTGTGGACCAAAATATGGAAAAATTATAGCTCTCAAAATGCAAAAAATATTTTTTGCAATAAATAGCGTCTTTTAGTGTGTGACGGCTGCCAATCATGAAAATCAGCTAGAAAACCCACTATAAAAGTAAATCAAACCCACTTTCATCACTCCCTTAGTTAGGAAAACAAATAAAAAAAATGTATTTATTTCCATTTTCCCATTAGGGTTAGGTTTAGGGCTAGGGTTAGGGTTAGGGCTAGGGTTAGGGCTAGGGTTAGGGTTAGGGCTGGGGCTAGAGTTAGTGCTAGGATTATGGTTAGGGTTAGGGCTAGGGCTAGGGTTAGGGTTAGGGCTAGGGTTAGGGCTAGGGCTAGGGCTAGGGTTAGGGCTAGGGCTAGGGTTAGGGTTTGGATTACATTTACGGTTGGGATTAGGGTTTGGGGTGTGTCTGGGTAAGGGGTGTAGTTAGGGTTATGGTGGGGATTAGGGTTAGGGGTGTGGTTAGTGTTGGAATTAGTGTTAGGGGTGTGTTGGGGTTAGGGGTGTGGTTTAGGTTAGGGGTGTGTTTGGGTTAGGGTTTCAGTTAGAATTGGGTGTTTACACTCTTTAAGCACATCAGGGGCTCTCCAAACCTAACATGCTGTCCCATCTCAATTCCAGCCAATTTTGCATTGAAAAGTCAAATGGTGTTCCTTCCCTTCTGAGCTCTGCCATGCACCCCAGCAGTGGTTTACCCCCACAAATAGGGGTTGTCAGCATACTCAGGACAAATTGCACAACAACTTTTGGGGTCCAATTTCTTCTGTTACCCTTGGGAAAATAAAAAATTGGGGGTGAAAAGATCATTTTTGTGAAAAAATATGATTTTTTATTTTTACGGCTCTGCATTATAAACTTCTGTGAAACACTTGGTGGGTCAAAGTGCTCACCACACATCTAGATAAGTTCCATAGGGGGTCTACTTTCCAAAATGGTTGTCACTTGTGGGGGGTTTCAATGTTTAGGCATATCAGGAGCTCTCCAACGCAACATGGCGTCCCATCTCAATTTCAGTCAATTTTGCATTGAAAAAGTCAAATGGCGCTCCTTCCGTTCCGAGCTCTGCCATGCGCCCAAACAGTGGTTCACCCCCACATATGGGGTATTGGCGTACTCAGGACAAATTGTACAACAACTTTTATGGTCCAATTTCTACTGTTATTCTTGGTAAAATAAAACAAGTTGGAGCTGAATTAAATTTTTTGTAAAAAAAAAGTTAAATGTTCATTTTTTTTAAACATTCCAAAAATTCCTGTGAAACTCCTGAAGAGTTAATAAACTTCTTGAATCTGGTTTTGAGCACCGTGAGGGGTGCAGTTTTTAGAATGGTGTCACATTTGGTTATTTTCTATCGTATACACCACTCAAAATGACTTCAAATGAGATGTGGTCCCTAAAAGAAATGGTGTAGTAAAAATGAGAAATTGCTTGTCAAATTTAACTCTTATAACTCTCTAACTAAAAAAAATTTTTTCAAAAATTGTGCTGATGTATAGTAGACATGTGGGAAATGTTACTTATTAAGTATTTTGTGTGACATATCTCTGTGATTTAAGGGCATGCAAATTCAAATTTGGAAAATTGCAAAATTTTCAAACTTTTTCGCCAAATTTCCATTTTTTCACAAATAAACACAGGTAATATCAAAGAAATGTTACCAATATCATGAAGTACAATATGTCATGAGAAAACATTGTCAGAATTTCCAGGATCCGTTGAAGCATTCCAGAGTTATAACCTCATAAAGGGACAGTGGTCAGAAATGTAAAAATAGGCCCAGTCATTAACATGCAAACCACCCTTTCAGGTAAAGGGGTTAAGAATGGCTACATTCTAACTTTTCATCAATTTTTTAAAATTTATTTTTGTCTTATGGACTTAAACTATTTTCAGTCATGGGCAATTTAGACGCACTCTCTGATCGTTTTTAACAAGTATCAGATAGCAAAATTCTCTGCACAGTTTTAACTTTGCTTGATTCAACAGATTGCAAGAGACTCTGGCATCAGCTATCCAACTAACTGTAACAACAAAATCAATAGTGTTACTATTAATCCAGTTGTAGGTACACAAAGTGCCTTCTTGAAGTAGCAAGTTTTTCTGTCCTTCAGACTCTCTGCTAGATTTGTTCAGCCATTACTCTTTAGAGAATAGTAGTAATCTGCCTAATATTTTGGTGCTGCTCCTAATACTTTCTCCCTGTTGCTTTCTAACTCTGAGTTTGGACCAGCAGGCTGTATCTACTCTTTCACTACTCTCTCATAACTTGTTTGGTGATTCTAAGCTTATTGCAAACCACTACATGTTTATTTTTTCTTTTCTAACACACATGCTAACCACGGATTATACAGAGGAGTGTGCAATTACTTTGCCCTTGTATTGTTCTTTTTTAAAATTTTCTCCTATGAAACAGCCCTTCACCTACTGTGCCCTCTTTTGCAAGTTCACCTGAAGCTCTGACACTGTATTGTGTTCACGTGTAAATTCAAAGACCGATGCTGAATGCATGCTATAAAGGGATATAACTACAATTGGTATCTAATTGGTTGGCATAAAAAGAATTCATGTAGTTTCTAATGAATAATCTACTAATAAGTATCCAGCTAGATGTAGAACTGCTGCCTGAAGCCACCACCATTGTATTTGTAGTGCATACATGCTGTACAGCATTGGACCGGGGTGTGTGGGGTCCACAGGAGGAATTGACCCTACAGCCCATATTACACCTATATTCAAATAACTGTTAGCTTTTATCCCCGTTATAGATGAGCATCAACTGTAAAACACAGGTGGCTCCTGCACATCTACTGTGTGCCACCATAACTGGGATGCACAATTACGGTAGTTTGCATTAAAGGGGTTCTTTGGTTAAAACACACTTATCCATGGGCTCCACAGGATAGGTGATAACTTATTGATCATTTGGGTCCAACCATTGTAAAATTGCACTGATCGGAAGAAATGGGAAGTTTTATCCCTGACAGGACACTTTTATCCCCCATTTTAAAATGCAGCAGCAGGTGGGATGTCTAACCACTGCTTTATTCATTCTCTTTGAAGCTTCCAGAAAAAATAAGCTCAGCACTTGCAGCTATTGAGGGAATCAATGGATCAGAATTAAAGTTGAACATGCTGCCTCGGTCTAATGGGTATAAAAGCTTCACATTCTGCCAATTGGCATGTGTCCTATCAGTCACACTTCCACCGAATCATTAGGTAATCACTTATCCTGTGGAGAGGTGATTGCATGTTTTCACTGGAGAACCCCATGTAAGTGCATCTTATTCCAAGTGTGTAATCAATAATGGAAATAAATAATTTTTTGCTAATTAATAGAGAGAACAATTGACCCCCGTACATAACACAATCTACTATTCCAAATTCAATGATACCATATATAAGCGAAAAATACCACCACACCGAGCATTAAGCAACCAAATAATTCCACACACAGGGGAGAAAAACCACCACACTATGACCAGACCACATATTACCACCACATAGTGACCAAATAATACCATATACTGGAAAAAGGGAGAAATATTGAGAAATTACCATCATATAGTTACAAAATAATTCCGCATGCAAGGGAAAAACCAGCACACCATGACTGGACTAAATATTGCCACCACATTGTGACAGAATGAAATCACATAAAAGGAAGAAAATATTGGCACACCATGACTGGAGTCCATATTAGCATTACATAGTGACAGAATAATACCACATACTGTACAAGGGAGAAATACCGCCACACCATGACCAGAAAACCTATTACAAGCATATAGTGACAAAATAATTCCACATACAAGGGATAAATACCGGCACACAATAACCAGACCACATAGTGATCGAATATCTGAATATTACAATTCTGATCATTAATAAAAACCAAAATACTAGCAAAATTTTTATTACCACTGGTTGCATTATACACTGCAGCTCTGTATACAGCGCATAGTGTAAGAGTACAGGTATTACAGTGACTCATCAATGACAATATGCGCACAAGTTCTGTATATTGTGTACAGGTACAGTGATCACCAGTGACATTATACACAGGAGCCCTGTATATAGTGTACAGGTAATACAGGGCTCACCAGTTACATAATACACAGGAGCTCTGTATATAGTATATATTATATAATGTAAGTGTAACACACTGACTTACCAGTGAGATCTCTATTTGAAGTCTTTCATCTTTGCTTTTCTTCATCATCTGGCACAGACGGCCATCATTTCTTCCATTCATAAGGTTTGGTTTGGAAGGTCTTCTTATAAATCTGTAAACTCGGCACAGTAGACTGACAAGATTATTCCCAGATACCATATGTGAGTCAGAAAAGTACGCAGGCATCTTCTCCATGCTGTTCCATTCAGTTTTAGCTCTTTACCATCCATTTCATCTTTTTTCTCATGCCCCCTGACCTGTTTGTTAGGTCCAGCAAAAAAATATTCAGCTTTCCCATTAATTTGTATTGGATTTGTTATTTGGTACCAATAAACAGATATTAGAAATTATTTGTGCAGATTTTCCTGAATCCGAATATTTCACTATTCGATCATCACTATTTAGCATATTTTGGAAGATGTGTGGAAATTTTGTGACATTTGATATTTTCTCAGCCTGCTTTGCCAAAATGGACACAATTTGGGCAGGATGTGGCATGGCGGTGCCAGATCTCAAATTCTGGTCCTTGTTGCTTCTTTGGATAGGTATCAGTAGTGTATGATATCACCCTGTGCACTGTGACCTTTGTAGGGACATGCACAAAACTCACCCAGGCTTCGGTAACCTGGAAGTCTTGGCTTAGCGAACTAGACCCTGGGGATTTCACTTCAACCAAAGTTAATCCGAAGTTGCGGCGAGTATGAGGATTATTATTTTTCACATATTATGTTTATTATGCTTGGGGGTCCAGATTAAAAACACAGCATAATAAGGGTCATTCAATTTGCAGATTAGTAATTTCCCAGAAATTTTCTATGAAAAACGGAGTTCACAGGAGAATTCAAATCACATCTCCAAATTTAACTTTTGCCAGAAATTTACTCCAGTCGCTTACTCAAATCCATCTCTGGCAGATTCATATGGCACCTGTAAAATATACCTAAATTATTAAGGGGAATGTGCCTCTAAATAAATTAGGTACAAAATACTCCTTCATTAAGACTGGCGTGTAGATTGACAGTCTTAACAAACAGTTCTTTTAATGCATACTAATAGTAATGGTTATTATACTTTTTCTCTTGTTGCAAGTCTTAAGGTACCTTCACACATAACGATATCGTTAACGATATCGTTGCTTTTTGTGACGTAGCAACGATATCGTTAATGAAATCGTTCTGTGTGACAGCGACCAACGATCAGGCCCCTGCTGGGAGATCGTTGGTCGCTGAGGAAAGTCCAGAACTTTATTTCGTCGCTGGACTCCCTGCAGACATCACTGGATCGGCGTGTGTGACACCGATCCAGCGATGTCTTCACTGGTAACCAGGGTAAACATCGGGTTACTAAGCGCAGGGCCGCGCTTAGTAACCCGATGTTTACCCAGGTTACCAGCGTAAAAGTAAAAAAAAACAAACACTACATACTTACCTACCGCTGTCTGTCCCCGGCGCTCTGCTTCTCTGCACTCCTCCTGCACTGGCTGTGAGCGTCGGTCAGCCGGAAAGCAGAGCGGTGACGTCCGGCCGCTGTGCTCAGTCAGTGCAGGAGGAGTGCAGAGAAGCACAGCGCCGGGGACAGACAGCGGTAGGTAAGTATGTAGTGTTTGTTTTTTTTTACTTTTACGCTGGTAACCAGGGTAAACATCGGGTTACTAAGCGCGGCTCTGCGCTTAGTAACCCGATGTTTACCCTGGTTACCGGGGACCTCGGGATCGTTGGTCGCTGGAGAGCTGTCTGTGTGACAGCTCTCCAGCGACCAAACAGCGACGCTGCAGCGATCCGGATCGTTGTCGGTATCGCTGCAGCGTCGCTTAATGTGAAGGGGCCTTTAAGTAACGTACATTTCTAGAATAAATTATTTTAGATAAAAAAATAATGTGAAAGGAGATGGAAAGCAAAGGTCTTAAACTACTTGAAACATTTTTCCCTCTCCTTATCACGATTATTTTTAGATCGAATCACAAGCTTCCGATTCATTGTAATTGTTGTTGATCATGCACTTTAAAATGTCCTTGGCAAACAACCAAGCACACAATTCTTAGTTGGTTTTGAAAGGACAAATGCATGCACATATCCCTTATATACAAAGGATTAACCATCATGTGCATGGCAGAGCTCTGTGCTTAAATGTACCTGGAACATAGTGTTCTAACTAATGTTTTAGTATTTGGAGATTGCTCTGTTAAATAGTTTTACCTTGAAACAAACATCTACAAATTATTTAGAGGCTTCATATTCACTTAAATAACATGGCAATAACAACCTGAAAGCTAACAATTTGCACAAAATATTTTCTTTTATTTCAGCGTATTCAAATGAATAAACTACAAACCTACTTTATACTAGCTGAATATAGAACCCATGCACAACCAACAAAAATTAAGCATGTTTTATCATAAAGCTTCTGGTTCCTTGTGGGCCATTCAGGATCAGACTGGCTCACAGAGGAATAAGTGAATACCCCTGTGGAATCTTGTTCAGGAGTGGACCCGAAGCCCAATATCCACTTGTAGGAGGAACCAAGTCTGACACTGGGGACATGGAAAATAATAATGGTATTACTTTTTGTAAGAGATGTACTTTCTGTCAGGATATTAAAATTGTGTGAGCTTAAGCTTCGCCAATATTGAACTTTGATTTAAACTTAAGGGGAACCTGTCATGTAGTAGTGGTTGGCAGCCATTTAGCATAAGAGTCACACTTCCTGTAAGCCTCAAAGCTCAGATGAAGCGTGACTATAACACTAAATGACTGTCTACCACTATTGTCACCACAATCGCTGTTGAGGGCCCCATCTTCTTTCCATATATTCTAAAATTAGGACTGTTTCTTGTTGAGCAACGTCCAGGCGTCTGCTTGCTGGTAAACATACAGAAAGGGAAAATAAACAGTATTGGATTCCTACTATTCTACGTACATTGGACAGAGTCTAGCAGTCAGTAGGGTGCTGTTTTCGTAAAACTTGAACTTCTCAGGTACATACAAACTGGTGTTTTACAGGCCAGTCTTAATGAATGATCCACTAGAGTGGCACACCTATTAATGGATTTGGTGTATCTTTTAGTTGTCCATAAGCCAGAGTAAAAAATGTAATTCAGTCATGAAGTCAAGTCATGAACTTCGGTAGATTTCTGCTGACTCTGATATGCACTGTGAGCCCATACCCCCTACTGCTGAATCCCACCCACTTCTCAGAAAGTCAAAGGATTCTCAACATTTATGTGAAACTTTTCATTGCACTTTTCTACTTGCTTTCTGATACAAAGGGCATAACGAATCAACCCAAAGTGCTGTGAGCTCAGAAGACCTATTAATGATGAACACAAACTTTGAACCACCATATATTTATTAATGACCAGGGTGCTAATGAATATTGATGACTCTCTAGCTTACAGAGATCAGTTTATGAAAACTGCACCATATTGACCAAGTGAGTGACACACTGATGAATTTTGAATTTCTATGTGACCTGTTTAGCTGTCTTTAGAAAGGGCAGAATATATCAGGTGCCAGATTCCATTTTATTTAGTCAAGAAGTTTTATTGTAAATCCTTTAGTTTAAGAAATAGTATTATTATCAAATTTCAGTTACATTTTAGGTGTAATTCTTTTTAATGTAAAGAATATATAAAAGATTATAGAATAGACTGAAAGGTTGTCCAGGACTTTAACATTGATGGCCAATCCTTAGGAGAGGTCATCAATGTTTGATCGGTGGGGGGAGCACCCTGCACCTCCGCCGACCAGCTGTTGCCGGTGTTAGTGGTGGACAGAACTGCTCAGTTACAGAGCTGCACAACACAGCTCCATTGACGGAATAGTAGCCGTGGCGAGATACTGCACATCCTCCCCCTATAGACCTAAATAGGGGGCAGTTATGAAATACCTCACCGCTGCCACTATGCAGTCAACAGAGCTATGCAGCTTTACAACTAAGCAGTTCCAACTGCTGCTGACACCAGGGACAAGCAATTGATGGGGATGCCGGGTGTCACACCCCCATGCTCACACATTGGTGGCCTAAAGGATAGGCATCAATGTTAGTGTCCTAAGTAGCCCCTTTAACTCCCTCACACATTATCAACTTTAACTAATGCAAAATTAAAACCTAGCTTATTGTAACACTTTTATCACAGGTCAATGACTTATGCCATTACCATAAATGTAGTAATCAACTTAAACTGTTGAATGTGGCGCGATAGACGGATTTTGGAAAAAATGAGATGAGTAACATAAACGTTGTAAAGCTTTTGCGTTAGATATTTATGTTAAGAACACCCACAGCGACAAAGGCAAAAAGAATAGGGAAAACTTTAGTCATTGTTGATATGAGACCAAGAAAAAAAAGAAGACACTTTTGTCAAGGAGCAAAACATGACATAAAAATGAATCTAAATGTAATTAAGCCAATGTTCAGGTTGGAATACCAGCTTAAACAAGAAGAGAACAGAGGAAACCCACACAGCAGGTAACTCAAATTGAAACACATACAGTACTGAAGAGAAAGGAAGCATTTATAAATCGCTTTTCACTTTCCGCTATAGACTGTTAAACACAAGAAAAGCAGTTTGATAGCAAAATCAGAGAAAAATGTCAAAATGGGGTATATGAGCAGGAAAGAGCCACAGCTAAAAAGGCTAAAACTTCAATGAATAGTACATCCTATAACCATGAATAAATGTATGATTTAGGAAACTGTAAAACCAATGTAGTAAGTAAATATATTGTATTGGCATATCTAGAAGGAAAGAAATAGACCATTAACTCTTCAATAGGTTTTAGAAAATAATTTTATTTCTCATAATATAACCATTCTGGAATAACCATTCTTATCTACTTAAAGGGTACCCATCACATCTCAAAACGCTAATGACTTGCAGATATGGGGGTTAATCTGCAAGTTAATAGTGTACCCAAGCTGCCTGGCCACTGCACTGAATACCTAGCCACCGGCAGGAAATGAACTTTATTCCTCCTGGCAGCCTCAAGCTTTAAGTCATAGAGCCAGGCTTCATTCATCGCTCAGTACATATTGAGCTACAGCTGTAACCACTCCCCAGCATTGACTGACAGCCTGCATTAATACAGAGCTGGCTGCCAGTCAGTGTTGGGGTGTAGTTAGATTCACTGCTCACTATGTGCTAAGAGGTGATTGAAGCCATGCAACCCATGATTTTTTGACCGAAAGCCATGACCTGCCAGGAGGAATAAAGCTTATTTCCTCACATCAGCCAGGCTTTCAGTGTAGTGGCTGACCAGATCTGGAATACTATTCACCTGAAGATTAACCCCATATCTGCAGGTTAATAGAATTTGAGGTCGGTTCCCTTTAACCCACCAAGACGTTTAGTGGTTTCCTAAAAATACATTACAATAGATACACTATTTGGCCTCAATATGGTGCAATAAAAGTTATTTTAATTTTGCACGTCATAAATGAATACTTCATCTAAAATAAGCAACTTCGTAATGTATATTATCAGAGAAGTCCATTTGTTTTACCTTCTGGATTGGGCTTTTACAAGAAAATTGAGAGGTAAAATTGGTAAAATCTGTAGTTAGCAAAGACAGATTTTCTTATTACTGAGATAATAGATGACAAGCTTCACAGGTCCCTGCACTTCATGTTGTCACCACATCTAGATGTCACAACATGCTCCGTGACCTTGCGATACATAGTGTCAAGGAAATTTAGTCGCACCTGGAAATCTCAGCCTAGATATGACTATTAGTTAATGGTATTTTTTACCACTTGATGGCCCTTTACAGTTCATCAAAATAGCAAACATAAATTTCAGGAAGTTTTACTCAAAATCGATCTTCCGTGTATCAGTACACTCATTTTTAAATATGGGATCGAGTTGGATAAACACATAGGTTGGCTGTGCTGCTGCTGAAATAATTTGGAAAAGATGATTAGTAAAAGGCTTTTTTTTCACCATGCATTTCAATGCTGGTGTCATTTTCAAGTGAAAAAAACAAATGTCTCCCTGTTTGCTGCTGGCTCCAGCGATGCACCTGCAACAATTCTGGCACATGTCAGCTGATTTAATCAGCAGTCATGTGCCCCTAACAGCTGTGAGTGTAATCATAATCCACCCACGGCTGTTAACATGTTAAATACCGCTGTCAATCTCTGACAGTGGCTTTTAGCATGATCGTGCCGAAAGCATGTCATTACCCAGGCCATTGGCACTCATGTCACATGACCGTGGGTTGCTGATAGTTGTCAAGAGAACTTGGGGTCTGCACAAAACCCCTATTGTTGTAATTGCCAGATAGCTATAAGCGCCACCCATATATAAACATTTAAATCACCCCTCCATTATTCAAAATAACACAATAAAAAATACACATATTTGGTATCACAGCATTCAGAAATACCTGATATATCAATATATGAAAAGAATTTATCCGATCGGTAAATGGTGTCTCTAGGAGATGGTTACCTTTTATGCCTCAGTATGCTTTTCCATTTGTCTGCTTTTCTGATGGTGATCAGTGCAGTGGATCCAAATATAAGAACAGGTATAATATCGAAGAGAGTGCGGGTTGTGGGAGCTGCCCCGGCTGATCATAGATATAGAACTATTTATACTATTTATAGACAACGACACAGAGGAGCGGTACTATGTCATTATCTGCTGCAAGAAGTCAGTATAGCAAGCGCCACTGGTGTTCAAATATATAATCAAAAGATCATACCTATACCAAAATAGTATCAATAAAAACATCAGCTCAACACAAAATAATAAGCCTTCACCCAACCATAGATCACAAAATGTGGAGACGCTACGGGTCTCGGAAAATTGCAGCTTTCTTTTACGAACTTTGGATTTTTTTCATCACTTAAATAAAAAAAATTCTATACATGTTTGGTGTCTATGGTATGAGCTCATAATGACCTTAAGAATCATAATATTAGTTTTAACATATAGTGAACATGGTAAAAGAAACATTGTGGAATTGCACTTTGAATTTTGTTTTCTGTTTTCCAGTACAGTATATGGTAAAAACAACGTTGTTGTTCAAAAGTACAACTTATCCTGCAAAAGACAAGCCCTCGTATGGCCATATAATTATTGAAAATTATAAAGAGTTATGGCTCTGGTAATAAAGGGAAAATAAAATGGAAACTCAAAAGCAGAAAAACCCAAGGTGGTGAAGAGGTTAAATACAATTTATTTCTTGAATAAAGATTAACAAATTGGTCTATGAGTGATCGCATTTGTTGCACAATTCTCAAAATTTTTTACTCCTGGGTATCCAACATTTACAAAATTCACACTGCCCGAGAACTGAGCAGTGAGGCAAGTATTCAGGGTTTTTTGTGTTTGTTTTACATCTTATTATGCTCTGGAGTCTAGAGAGACCAAAAAGCAATAGTAATATAAGGTGCATTCAATAACGTAACAGAAAATCAAATTTATCTGGGACACTCGTGTAAACTGGTGCTTTTGAATTTCAAACAATCCCCTCATCACTTCTTTTAATTAGTGATGAGTAGGGTTGAGCGAAACGGGTCGAACATTTTCAAAAGTCGCCGACTTTTGGCTAAGTCGGGGTTTCATGAAACCCGATCCGACCCCTGTGCGGGGTCGGCCATGCGGTACGCGACTTTCGCGCCAAAGTCGCGTTTCAATGACGCGAAAAGCGCCATTTCTCAGCCAATGAAGGTAAACGCAGAGTGTGGGCAGCGTGATGACATAGGTCCTGGTCCCCACCATCTTTGAGAAGGGCATTGCAGTGATTGGCTTGCTGTCTGCGACGTCACAGGGGCTATAAAGAGGCGTTCCCGCCGACCGCCATCTTACTGCTGCTGATCTGAGCTTAGGGAGAGGTTGCTGCCGCTTTGTCAGAAGCAGGGATAGCGTTAGGCAGGGTCCATTAACCACAAAACCGCTTGTGCTGCAGCGATTTGCACTGTCCAACACCACCCTCGGTGTGCAGGGAGAGTGGAAGTTTTTTTTTTTTTTTTCCCCCTCAGCGCTGTAGCTCATTGGGCTGCCCTAGAAGGCTCCCTGATAGCTGCATTGCTGTGTGTACGCCGCTGTGCAAACCAACTGCTTTTTTCAAAGCACAAATCCTCTTGTTCCTTCCTTTCTGCACAGCTATCTTTTTTGTTTGTCCACACTTTTTATTTGATTTGTGCATCAGTCCACTCCTTATTGCTGCCTGCCATACCTGGCTGAGATTACTGCAGGCAGGGAGATAGTAATTGTAGGACATTCCCTGTTTTTTTTTTTTTTTGGTGGGAGATTAAGATTGGCAATTTGGCATTTCTGCTAGAGTGCCATCCCTGTGTGTGCCATCTCTCTCACATAGTGGGCCATAGAAAGCCTTTTCATTTTTCTGTATTTTTTTTTGTGGGGTGTATAAATTCTCCCTGATAAAAATACAGTGGGAGATTAATATTAGCCTTTGGGCTTGTGTGCCAGTCCTGAGTGTGCCATCTCTCTCACAAATAGTGGGCCATAGAAAGCCTATTTTATTTTTTTTTGGGTTTTATAAATTCTCCCTGAAAAAAAGGGAGATTAATATTGGCCTCTGGGCTTGTGTGCCAGTCCTGAGCGTGCCATCTGTGCCAGCCCTGAGCGTGCCATCTCTCTCACAAATAGTGGGCCATAGAAAGCCTATTTAATTTTTTTTTTGGTTTTATAAATTCTCCCTGAAAAAAAGGGAGATTAATATTGGCCTCTGGGCTTGTGTGCCAGTTGTGAGCGTGCCATCTGTGCCAGTCCTGAGCGTGCCATCTCTCTCACAAATAGTGGGCCATAGAAAGCCTATTTAATTTTTTTTTTGGTTTTATAAATTTTCCCTGAAAAAAGGGAGATTAATATTGGCCTCTGGGCTTGTGTGCCAGTTGTGAGCGTGCCATCTGTGCCAGCCCTGAGCGTGCCATCTCTCTCACAAATAGTGGGCCATAGAAAGCCTATTTAATTTTTTTTTTTGGTTTTATAAATTCTCCCTGAAAAAAAGGGAGATTAATATTGGCCTCTGGGGTTGTGTGCCAGTTGTGAGCGTGCCATCTGTGCCAGTCCTGAGCGTGCCATCTCTCTCACAAATAGTGGGCCATAGAAAGCCTATTTAATTTTTTTTTTGGTTTTATAAATTTTCCCTGAAAAAAGGGAGATTAATATTGGCCTCTGGGCTTGTGTGCCAGTTGTGAGCGTGCCATCTGTGCCAGTCCTGAGCGTGCCATCTCTCTCACAAATAGTGGGCCATAGAAAGCCTATTTAATTTTTTTTTTGGTTTTATAAATTTTCCCTGAAAAAAGGGAGATTAATATTGGCCTCTGGGCTTGTGTGCCAGTTGTGAGCGTGCCATCTGTGCCAGTCCTGAGCGTGCCATCTCTCTCACAAATAGTGGGCCATAGAAAGCCTATTTAATTTTTTTTTTGGTTTTATAAATTCTCCCTGAAAAAAAGGGAGATTAATATTGGCCTCTGGGCTTGTGTGCCAGTTGTGAGCGTGCCATCTGTGCCAGTCCTGAGCGTGCCATCTCTCTCACAAATAGTGGGCCATAGAAAGCCTATTTAAATATTTTTTTGGTTTTATAAATTCTCCCAGAAAAAAAGGGAGATTAATATTGGCCTCTGGGCTTCTGTGCCAGTCCTGAGCGTGCCATCTGTGCCAGTCCTGAGCGTCCCATCTCTCTCACAAATAGTGGGCCATAGAAAGCCTATTTTTTTTTTTGGGGGGGTTTTAGAAATTCTCCCTGAAAAAAAAAGGGAGATTAATATTGCCCTTTGGGCTTGTGTGCCAGTACTAAGCGTGCCATCTCTCTCTCTCTCTCTCTCAGTCAGTGGGCCATAGAACGCCTATTTTTGGTTTTATTTGTTTTCTAAATTCTCCCTGAAAAAATCATTTTATTTTATTTGGTTTCTAAATTCTTCCTGATAAAATCATATTTTTTTTATTATTTTTTTTTCTAAAGTCTCCCTGAAAAAAACAAAACAAAAAAAAAAACAAACAAAAAAAACAGTGGGGGATTAATATTGGCCTTTCTGCTTGTGTGCCAGTCTTGACTCCTGTGTGCGTCATCTCTCACTCAGTGGGCCATAGAACGCCTATTTTTTGTTTTATTAGTTTTATAAATTCTCCCTGAAAAAATCATTTTATTTTATTTGGTTTCTAAATTCTTCCTGATAAAATCATATTTTTTTTATTATTTTTTTTTCTAAAGTCTCCCTGAAAAAAAAAAAAAAAAAAGTGGGAGATTAATATTGGCCTTTCTGCTTGTGTGCCAGTCTTGACTCCTGTGTGCGTCATCTCTCAGTCAGTGGGCCATAGAACGCCTATTTTTGGTTTTATTTGTTTTATAAATTCTTCCTGAAAAAATCATTTTATTTTATTTGGTTTCTAAATTCTTCCTGATAAAATCATATTTTTTTTATTATTTTTTTTTCTAAAGTCTCCCTGAAAAAAAAAAAAAAAAAACAACCAAAAAAAACAGTGGGAGATTAATATTGGCCTTTCTGCTTGTGTGCCAGTCTTGACTCCTGGGTGTGCCATCTCTCTCTCTCTCTCTCTCTCTCTCTCTCTCTCCAATTGTGGTCCATAGAAAGCCTATATTTTTTTTCCTTGATTTGGGTTCCAAAATCTACCAGAGAAAATAACTACATCAATCATTGGTAGAAAAATATTGGCCTCTGGGCTTGTGTGCCACTCCTGACTCCTGTGTGCGTCATCTCTCAGTCAGTGGGCCATAGAACGCCTATTTTTGTTTTTATTTGTTTTATAAATTCTCCCTGAAAAAATCATTTTATTTTATTTGGTTTCTAAATTCTTCCTGATAAAATCATATTTTTTTTATTATTTTTTTTTCTAAAGTCTCCCTGAAAAAAAAAAAAAAAAAAAAAAAAAAAAAAAAACAAACCCCCCCAAAAAATGGGAGATTAATATTGGCCTTTCTGCTTGTGTGCCAGTCTTGACTCCTGGGTGTGCCATCTCTCTCTCTCTCTCTCTCTCTCTCTCTCTCTCCAATTGTGGTCCATAGAAAGCCTATATTTTTTTTCCTTGATTTGGGTTCCAAAATCTACCAGAGAAAATAACTCCATCAATCATTGGTAGAAAAATATTGGCCTCTGGGCTTGTGTGCCACTCCTGATTCCTGTTTGCGTCATCTCTCACTCAGTGGCCCATAGAAAGCATATAGTTTGTTACATTTGTTTTCTAAATTCTCCCTGCAAAAATCTATTTTTTTTTTTTTTTGGGGGTTTCTAAAGTGTTCCTGAAAAAAAAAAAAATAAAAAAAAAATAATAGTGTGACATTAATATTAACATTTGTGCTTCAGTGACAGTCCTGCGTGTGGGGCATCTCTCTAATTTGCAGCCACCAAAAACAGAGTGTGTAACATTGGGCCTGATTTTCGCTGTGGTCTCACCAACCTGTAAAGGGGTAGCTAAATCATACTGAAGTTATAGCTCACCGTGTAAGTTGTGTGACTGCAACAAATAACGTTAGTTTGGTTACGTTTTTAAAACAATGAGGAAGTCTAGTGGAAGAGGTCGTGGCCGGGGGCGTTCATTGTCAGCTGGTAATGAGGGTAGTGGTAGTGGTGGAGCATCAGGTGGTCGTGGGGAAAAAAATATTGCACCTAAGTCTGGAGCTGTGGAGCCAGGTTCGTCGTCCGGCTACACAAGGCCTCGAACGCTCCCTTTTCTGGGATTAGGAAAACCGCTTTTAAAGCCGGAGCAGCAAGAGCAAGTTTTGGCTTATCTTGCTGACTCAGCCTCTAGCTCTTTTGCCTCCTCTCGTGAAACTGGTAAAAGTAAAAGCAGCGCGTCGTTAGTGGATGTTCACGGTCAGGGACAAGTCACTTCCTTGTCCTCTTCAGCAAAAACAACAACAGAGAAGAATGCAGCAGGCGACACAACGGGTTACTCCATGGAGCTCTTTACACATACCGTCCCTGGCTTAGAAAGTGAAGCAGTTAACAGTCCATGCCCATTACAAGTTGAATCTGACATGGAGTGCACTGACGCACAGCCACAGCCAGACTACTATGCTGGTCCTTTGACTCAGACCACAACATTGCCCTCGCAGGGTGCTGATCAAGAATCAGACCCTGATGAGACTATGTTGCCCCATCACGAACGCTATACCACCAAACGACACGGTGACACAGACGAAGTTGCGCAGGAAGAAGAGTTATTAGATGACCCAGTTCTTGACCCCGATTGGCAGCCATTGGGGGAACAGGGTGCAGGCGGCAGCAGTTCTGAAGCAGAGGAGGAGGAGGGGCCGCAGCAGGCATCAACATCGCCACAGGTTCCATCTGCCGGGCCCGTATCTTGCCCAAAACGCGTGGCAAAGCCAAAACCTGGTGGAGGACAGCGTGGCCATCCGGTTAAAGCTCAGTCTGCAATGCCTGAAAAGGTATCCGATGCTAGAAAGAGTGCAGTCTGGCATTTTTTTAAACAACATCCAATTGATCAGCGCAAAGTCATCTGTCAAAAATGTTCTACTTCCTTAAGCAGAGGTCAGAATCTGAAAAGTCTCAATACTAGTTGCATGCATAGACATTTAACCACCATGCATTTGAAAGCTTGGACTAACTACCAAACGTCCCTTAAGGTTGTTGCACCCTCGGCCAATGAAGCTAGTCATCAACGCAACATCCCTTCCGGCAGTGTAGGACCACCATTTAGCGCACCACCTGCTGTATCTGTGCAGGTATCTTTGCCAGGCCAAAGCAGTCAGGGTCAGGGAATCACCAGTTTCGTAGTAGGAAACACTGCATCTAGGGCACCGGCGGCAACAATACCATCTCCCACCGTCTCTCAGTCTGCCATGTCCACCGGCACCCCCGCTAGTTCCACGATCTCCAGCTCTCCAGTCCAGCTCACCCTACATGAGACTATGGTTAGAAAAAGGAAATACTTAGCCTCGCATCCGCGTACACAGGGTTTGAACGCCCACATAGCTAGACTAATCTCGTTAGAGATGATGCCCTACCGGTTAGTTGAAAGCGAAGCTTTCAAAGACCTGATGGACTACGCTGTACCACGCTACGAGCTACCCAGTCGACACTTTTTTTCCAGAAAAGCCATCCCAGCCCTCCACCAGCATGTTAAAGAGCGCATCGTCCATGCACTCAGGCAATCTGTGAGCACAAAGGTGCACCTGACAACAGATGCATGGCCCAGTAGGCATGGCCAGGGACGTTACGTGTCCATCACGGCACACTGGGTAAATGTGGTGGATTCAGGGTCCACAGGGGACAGCAAGTTTGGGACAGTTCTGCCTAGCCCACGGTCTAGTAAACAGTTGTCTGTAGCCGTTCGCACCCCCTCCTCCTCCTCCTCCTCCTCGTCCTCCTGCAGAAGCAAGAGCTCGTCCACAGACCGCAGTCGCACAAACACTCCATCCGCACCTGCCACTGTTGCACACCAGGTCTCCCATTATGGGGCAGCTACTGGCAAACGTCAGCAGGCTGTATTGGCTATGAAGTGTTTGGGCGACAATTGACACACCGCGGAAGTTCTGTCCGAGTTCTTGCAGCAAGAAACGCAGTCGTGGCTGGGCACTGTAGATCTTGAGGCAGGCAAGGTAGTGAGTGATAACGGAAGGAATTTCATGGCTGCCATCTCCCTTTCCCAACTGAAACACATTCCTTGCCTGGCTCACACCTTAAACCTGGTGGTGCAGTGCTTCCTGAAAAGTTATCCGGGGTTATCCGACCTGCTCCTCAAAGTGCGTGGACTTTGCGCACATATCCGCCGTTCGCCTGTACACTCCAGCCGTATGCAGACCTATCAGCGTTCTTTGAACCTTCCCCAGCATCGCCTAATCATAGACGTTGCAACAAGGTGGAACTCAACACTGCACATGCTTCAGAGACTGTGCGAACAGAGGCGGGCTGTTATGTTTTTGTGGGAGGATACACATACACGGGCAGGCAGTAGGATGGCAGACATGGAGTTGTCAGGTGTGCAGTGGTCGAAGATTCAAGACATGTGTCAAGTCCTTCAGTGTTTTGAGGAATGCACACGGCTGGTTAGTGCAGACAACGCCATAATAAGCATGAGCATCCCCCTAATGCGTCTGCTGATGCAAAGTTTGACGCACATAAAGGATCAGGCGTCTGCACCAGAGGAAGAGGAAAGCCTTGATGACAGTCAGCGATTGTCTGGTCAGGGCAGTGTACATGACGAGGTACCGGGCGAAGAGGAGGTGGAGGATGAGGAGGATGATGGGGATGAGTATATTTTTAATGAGGAAGCTTTCCCGGGGGCACGGGAAATTGGTGGCGTGGCAAGGCCGGGTTCTGGTTTTTTGAGGGACACAAGTGACGTAGATTTGCCTGCAACTGCCCCTCAACCAAGCACAACCGCAGATTTGACAACGGGAACTTTGGCCCACATGGCGGATTATGCCTTGCGTATCCTCAAAAGGGACACACGCATTACAAAAATGATGAACGATGACGATTACTGGTTGGCCTGCCTCCTTGATCCTCGCTATAAAGGCAAATTGCAAAATATTATGCCACATGAGAACTTGGAACTAATATTAGCAACAAAACAATCAACTCTTGTTGACCGTTTGCTTCTGGCATTCCCTGCACACAGCGCCCGTGATCGTTCTCACACGAGCTCCAGGGGCCAGCAGACCAGAGGTGTTAGAGGGGCAGAAATCAGAAGTGGCGTTGGCCAGAGGGGTTTTCTGACCAGGTTGTGGAGTGATTTTTCTATGACCGCAGACAGGACAGGTACTGCAGCATCAATTCAAAGTGACAGGAGACAACATTTGTCCAGTATGGTTACAAACTATTTTTCATCCCTTATCGACGTTCTCCCTCAACCGTCATTCCCATTTGATTACTGGGCATCCAAATTAGACACCTGGCCAGAATTGGCAGAATATGCATTGCAGGAGCTTGCTTGCCCGGCAGCTAGTGTCCTATCAGAAAGAGTATTCAGTGCTGCAGGTTCAATACTAACAGAAAAAAGGACTCGTCTGGCTACCCAAAATGTAGATGATCTAACCTTCATTAAAATGAACCACAACTGGATTTCAAAATCTTTTGCCCCACCCTGCCCGGCTGACACCTAGCTTTCCTATGAAAAGGTCTTGCCTGTGGACTATTCTGAATGACTTTTCCAATCTCGTAATTTTCTTCACCTGATTGTCCAGCATACGACATGTTTCCACCTCACGAAATGGCCAAACTCCCCACACGGGGCCGTGCTATCGCCACTTTGCGCTTGGACCCTTGAGAGTGCTGTTTGTCTGAAGAGGTGGGTGTGGCCGCTTTTGGTCGACGGCACTGCCACTGGGTCCCTCATAGTACAATAAAGTGTCTCTGGCGGTGGTGGTGCGCACCCAACGTCAGACACACCGTTGTAATATGAGGGGCCCTGTGCCTGTACCGCCGGCCACAAGACAGTTCCCCCCCCCAGCTCAAACAGTGCTCTACCACTAGCAAAATCATCTCTCACAGCTTCACCAATGTGTAGTCTAGGCGCTGACATCCTTCAATGCCTGGCACTGACAATACCATTGTTTTGACATTTTTGTTATGTTAGGCCTTCGAAGCCTGTCTGCGGTCCCTTCTTTCTACAACTACTACACTGACCAGGCCACTGCTGGCCGTGTTACCCTGGAACCAATTTAAAAGTGCCTACAGTCAGCCCAATTTTGTTATGTTAGGCCTTCGAAGACTGTCTGCCGTCACTCCTTCCACTAGACTTCCACTGACCATACACTGCTGCCCATGTACCCCTGGAACCAATTTAAAAGTGCCTACAGCCAGCCCAATTTTGTTATGTTAGGCCTTCGAAGCCTGTCTGCGGTCACTCCTTCCACTAGACTTCCACTGACCAGACCACTGCTGCCCGTGTACCCCTGCAACCAATTTAAAAGTGCCTACAGCCAGCCCAAGTTTGTTATGTTAGGCCTTCGAAACCTGTCTGCGGTCACTCCTTCCACTAGACTTCCACTGACCAGACCACTGCTGCCCGTGTACCCCTGGAACCAATTTAAAAGTGCCTACAGCCAGCCCAAGTTTGTTATGTTAGGCATTCGAAGCCTGTCTGCGGTCACTCCTTCCACTAGACTTCCACAGACCAGACCACTGCTGCCCGTGTACCCCTGGAACCAATTTAAAAGTGCCTACAGCCAGCCCAAGTTTGTTATGTTAGGCCTTGGAAGCCTGTCTGCAGTCACTCCTTCCACTAAACTTCCACTGACCAGACCACTGCTGCCCGTGTACCCCTGGAACCAATTTAAAAGTGCCTACAGCCAGCCCAAGTTTGTTATGTTAGGCCTTCGAAGCCTGTCTGCGGTCACTCCTTCCACTAGACTTCCACAGACCATACACTGCTGCCCATGTACCCCTGGAACAAATTTAAAAGTGCCTACAGCCAGCCCAAGTTTGTTATGTTAGGCCTTCGAAGCCTGTCTGCGTCCCGTTCTTTCAACTACAACTACACTGACCAGGCCACTGATGGCCGTATTCCCCTGGAACCAATTTTAACTTGCCTACAGCCAGCCCTATGTTATTATGTTAGGCCTTCGAAGCCTGTCTGCGTCCCGTTCTTTCAACTACAACTACACTGACCAGGCCACTGATGGCCGTGTTCCCCTGGAACCAATTTTAACTTGCCTACAGCCAGCCCAATGTTAGGCCTTTGATGCCTGTCTGCCGTCACTCCTTCCACTAGGCCTCCACTGACCTGTCTATTGCTGCCCGTGTACCCCTTGAACCAACATCATTAAATATAAAAAAAATTAATTTGATTATAAAAAATAAGATCGTGTTGAGATCTCAAATGCAGACATTTTAACAATCAAAACAAACACACAACAAATATCTGGAACTGTACTACAAAGGTCCAACAGCTACAATTTCTTTCTCCTGCAAGAAGTTAACTGAAAGTTTTTTGGAGTTGTTAACACAGATATGGCATCCACCGAGTGTTGTCCTGTCGCGTCTCCTTTAAATTATTTCCAATAAGATGTTAAACTATTAATTTAATAAAATCAATAATTAAAAAAATAATTGAGTAAGTCAAAAGCACATTGCAAATAAACATTAATTACAAATCAAGAAGCATGGCGCGTCCGAGGGTGAGTAGATACCGAATAAGAATATAATCACCCTCGGACGCGCAATGCTTATTTACAACAGCCTTCCTTCCTAAGAATCAGCCCTTCTGTGGTGTAGAGAGAGGTTGTGTTACACTCCAAGGTGTTCCCCAGGTTGCCTTTCCTGAGCTTCGATCTTCCGGCTCTCGTTTAGTAGCTGTTGGAAACTACGCTGCATTAGGCCTACTAATTGTGTATGGGTGAAACAGTGGCGCATCTGCGGTCCCTCCTTCCACTAGGCCTCCACTGACCTGTCTACTGCGGCCCGTGTACCCCTTGAACCAACCTAATAAAATATTTAAAAAATTAATTTGATTATAAAAAATAAGATCGTGTTGAGATCTCAAATGCAGACATTTTAACAATCAAAACAAACACACAACAAATATCTGGAACTGTACTACAAAGGTCCAACAGCTACAATTTCTTTCTCCTGCAAGAAGTTAACTGAAAGTTTTTTGGAGTTGTTAACACAGATATGGCATCCACCGAGTGTTGTCCTGTCGCGTCTCCTTTAAATTATTTCCAATAAGATGTTAAACTATTAATTTAATAAAATCAATAATTAAAAAAATAATTGAGTAAGTCAAAAGCACATTGCAAATAAACATTAATTACAAATCAAGAAGCATGGCGCGTCCGAGGGTGAGTAGATACCGAATAAGAATATAATCACCCTCGGACGCGCAATGCTTATTTACAACAGCCTTCCTTCCTAAGAATCAGCCCTTTCGTGGTGTAGAGAGAGGTTGTGTTACACTCCAAGGTGTTCCCCGGGTTGCCTTTCATGAGCTTCGATCTTCCGGCTCTCGTTTAGTAGTTGGTGGAAACTACGCTGCATTAGGCCTACAAATTTGGTATGGGGTGTAGAGACAGGTTGTGTTACACTCCAAGGTTTTCACCAGGTTGCCTTTCCTGAGCTTCTATCTTCAGGCTCTCATTAAATTGTGGTTAAATGGAACAACTGCATTTGGCGTACTAGTTGGTTTGGGGCCTACTATCGGTGTCTGCCGCTCCTTGCTGTTCTCCTGGTTTCCTGTCCTGAAATTCCATTTTCAGACTCTCGTTAAGTAGTTGTTAATGTTAAACTGCATTTGGCCTACTAGTTGGGTTGGGGCCTACTATCGGTGTCTGCCACTCCTTGCTGTTCTCCTCCACTGAACAAAGCTGTGCCGCCTGTTTACTACGGTTGCCAATTTTGAACTGCATTTCGACTACTTACTGATTTGGCCCTACTCTCTGTGTCAGCCTCTCATTCCAGTTGTCCTCCACTGCAATGCCCCCTGGTTATTCCTGTGTTACCAATTTTGAACTGCATTTAGCCCACTTTCTTCTTTGGGCCTATATCTGTGTTTCCACTTCATCGTGCCCATTGCCCAGCCAGTGATAGATGAGTCTGCTGGTACATTGACCCATAACGCAACATTCCCCGTGCACGCTACACAACAACATTGTGACCCTGCTGAAAGTCAGGTTGCTCTTCCCGCATACCATACCACCTTACACGGGGACAAAGAGGAAGGTGCAGATGAAAGTGCAGGTTCCTTCATCAGGTGGGGGGAGGAATACTAGTTGGCGACGTCACTGGCACAGGGCCTCTCATAGTACGCAAAAGTGTTGCTGCCGGTGGGAGGCGCCCCCGCCGTGCAAACACACCGCTGTACTTTGAGGGGCCCTGTGCCAGTGCCAATGCCAACGAGTGGGCCCCCCCTGCTTGCTCAGGTTCACAGCACTTGCAAAGTTGAAATACTTACCTCTCCCTGCTCCACTGCCGTGACGTGGTCCAGATTTCCTGGGCCCACTAATTACTTGAACCAGCCCTACCCCCCACAACTTTAGCCAAATGACCCCCAATTTCAAATGCCTTCCAATTATTATAAGGTAAATTACGCTTGACAAGCTTCATTAAGAAGAATGGATGGTTTTGACATTAAAATGGGCACTCTAGGTGTTTTCCTGGCCCCCACTCACTGCCGACTATGCTGCCCCATTGACTTGCATTGGGTTTCGTGTTTCGGTCGATCCCGACTTTACGTCGTAATCGGCCGATTTCACTCGACCCGACTTTGGACATAGTCGGGTTTCGCAAAACCCGGCTCGACTCTAAAAAGGTCAAGGTCGCTCAACTCTAGTGATGAGCGAATATACTCGGTGCTTTGGTTTTCCCAAGCACGCTCGGGTGACCTCCAAGTATTTGTTAGTGTTCGGAGATTAAGTTTTCATCGCGTCAGCTGAATGATTTACAGCTATTAGCAAGGCTAAGTACATGTGGGGGTTGCCTGGTTGCTGGTGAATCTGCACATGTAATCAAGCTGGCTAATAGCTGTAAATCATTCAGCTGCCGCAATAAAAACGTAACCTCCGAACACTAACAAATACTCGGAGACCACCCGTGCATGCTTGGGAAAACCCGAGCAACGAATACACTTGCTCATCACTACTTTTCATTTTCAGGATTACCCATGTGTACTTTAACAGAGGAAACTGGCATAACTAGTACATCCAGTAATCTCCATTGAAGTATATGACTAATATAAAACTATATAACCTGTAATGCTTTAAGAAAGAACAGTTCGGAAATGTATTCATATTCTCTGCTCTAGTGATGAAATTAGCTCTACAGCACTTTAGCTACTACTTACGCACTTAATGCAAAGACCAATTTTAATCATTAATTCACAGGGTAGAAATTCACATAATGTTGAATAGCTTTTCAAATATTTTCATTACTTATCTTGTACTGATCTGGACTTACATCAATTAAAGGACTTTTATTAAGAACATTATTTAACAGCATCAAGAGAAGAGCATAAGTCAGGAAAATGTACAGAACACTCATATCTGTTGGAATCAATCTGTTATTACTTGGTAAATACAAAATAGATGTGCTGCCAGCCAATACAGTAAACTTCTGACTGAGTCTAAGTGTCATTAGTGAAGAATTGGAATTTTGTCTTACAAGATTGTATGATGACATCAAGAATAAATGAAAGATGAATGGTGGTATCCAATGTGGTAGCCTTAAAATGCATAATATTTAAAGGGAACCTGTCACTGTCATGATCCGGTTTGGAGTTTGCAATGTTTCTCCTGCTCCGGCCTGGTCATGGAGGGGTTAACTATTCCTGTCTCTCTTTGATTTGGGAGTGGCTATTTATTGGTTCTCTTGCTGGCAGCTTGTGTCAGTGATAGTTCTGGGCTTGCTGAGACTGCTACCTTGGAAACCCCTGTGTTCCTTTTGCCTCTGACCTCCCTTACCTGTACCTGACCTGTCTCCTGTACCCAACCTAGTTTGTCTTTGGTGTGTATCTCCTCCGTTTGCGACCTAGTTAAGACTCTGACTTTGTCTCCTGCTTCCGTTTTTGTTACCACACGTCTGTCTGGCTTTTTGACCTTTTGGCTTACTCTGACTCCGATCTCTGTCTCACGTCTCTGGTACCTTTGCTCCTGGCTGCTTCGGACCCTATATTGACCACAAGTTGTTAGGAGTCGAGTTTCCTCTGCTGCACTGGGGGAATCTCGATCCGTCTCCGCTGCAGTCTCCCATTCTTCTCCAGCCGCGGTGGAGTCTGCTCAGCAGGGACGTCGATCCCAGCATCTCGCTCAGTCTGACTCTGTGCGAAGAGTTACTGCTGCTTTTCCTGCTTCTGCCATTGAAGCCAGTGCTGGGCAGTGGCGAGTGGACGTTTCTGGATCTAAGTCCTACTTTTCTCTGTCTGAGCATGCCCAGGGCAGGATCTCCCGTTGGAGATCGAGGGTCACATGCTCAGGTATTGCAGCACATCCCATTGGTCCTCTTGGCAGGTCCTGAAAGGGCAAAACTTCTGGAGCTGCTTCCTGTGCTGCTACTATATAAACTGCGCATGACCGCACGGCCATGCGCTAGTATTGTCTTGTAAATATGTGTGTGTGTTGTGAGTGAAAGTCGCTCTTTAAATAACCCTCCCTATTGAATGTCTGTTCGCGGAAGGTGTATGTTTGCTATCTAGCGCCCGACTTATCCAACAGCACGTAACACACATTACAGCTACCAGTTGCTGTGTCCGCCAGTACGGCGCCGTGCGCTTGCTCTGCGCTTTCCTGACCCAAGCCTGGGTGGTTAGTGGCGTCTGTCAGTGCGGCACCACACGCACTCTTGTGCCTTTTTATTATTATTTATGTTCCTCTGACACACCCAGTTGCGGTGTTGTGCCAGCAAGTGTCTAATCGGACTTCAATCCTGTGTAGGGGTTGAGTCCGCTGACTTCTTGCTCGCGCTTTATGTGCGGTACTGCGGTCCTGTGATGCAACAGGATCGCTTCCTTCACGCAGGGTGAAGTTAACCCATGTGTGTAAACTTAGTACCGCCATATAGTCCGTCTTACTAGCAGCAGGGTTTTTTACCTGCACGGTGGACCTCGGACTGCGAACGCACCTAGTTTCTTATTATCTATACTTGGTGCGTTCCGCCGGTCCTTAACATAATACTAGCGCCAAGGTCTGGCTAGTAAATGATGGACGATCAGCGTTCACAGCGGTACATCCAGCAGCTGGAGGGAAGGTTGGCGGCTCTTGAGCGTTCAACCTCAGCTGTGGATGTCACTGCTGTCGCTGTTCAGGCTGCTAGTGTTGCTGCAGCCACCTTGTCCACTGCCGCTCCTGTCCCGACTCTAACTCGCCTCCCGCTTCCAGAGAAATTCTCTGGTGACAGTAAGTCTTGTAGGGGTTTCATGAGTCAGTGCTCTATCCATCTCGAGCTTCTGGCCTCTCGTTTCCCTACAGAGTGGGCTAAGGTGGGATTTATAGTGTCTCTTCTATCGGACAGGGCGTTGCAGTGGGCTACGCAGTGTCCGCTATGGGAGCGTAACGATCATGTGGTACAGAGTGCTCCGTTGTTTCTGAGCACTCTGAAACAGGTCTTTTTAGGACCTCGTGTCACCCATGATACGGTGCTCCAATTGTTGGCATTGACTCAGGGCTCGTCCTTGGTCAGTCATTTTGCCGTCCACCTCCGCACCTTAGGATCTGAGCTGGAGTGGTCGGATAAAGCTCTCATTCCAATATTTTGGAGGGGGCTGGCTGACCACGTTAAGGACGCCCTGGCCACTAGGGAGATTCCCGCCACACTGGAGGAATTAATAACTCTATCCACTCGTATTGATCTCCGTTTTCACGAGCGGAGGTTAGAACGAGCCCAGTGTAGGCAGAGGTTTCGGCTGGCTCCCACCTTCGCCAAACCTTTGGAATCTCCAGACCAGGCTCCTGAGCGCCATGAGCCTGTGGTAGAGTCATGAGCGGGATCTAAGTCCCGGACCGCTCGTGCACTCCAGATTTGTCATCTTTGCCAACAGTCAGGACATCTTGCCTCCAGATGTTTCCAGCGGTCGAGGAAACGTCAGCGTCTAGTGGTAGTTGGTGGAGGTGCACTAGACACGGCGACGTTTGCCTCCAAATTGTCCTTTAAGGGGATAATAACATTGGGCTCATCCTCCCACTCGGTAGAACTCTGCGTGGATTCTGGGGCGGAGGGCAATTTTATGTCTTCAGCCTTCTCCCAATGTCACGCAATTCCTCTGGTCATGCTATCTCAACCAGTAACGGTACGAGTGGTGAATGGGTCGACACTGCCCGCACAGATTACACATCAAACTATCCCTTTTACTCTGTCCATGTCACCATCTCATCAGGAGATTATATCTCTACTCGTCATTCCTGAGGGAATTGATGAGGTTCTCTTAGGGATACCTTGGTTATGGTACCACTCTCCTCACATCGAGTGGTCCTCAGGCAGAATTCTGGGATGGGGTGAATCTTGTGGGAATAGGTGTCATCGAGAGTGCGTTCAGGTTGCTACTACAGAGGTACCCGCAGATCTTCCCTCTCTCCCCAAGCAATATTGGTCTTATGCAGACTTGTTCTCCAAAAAGGCAGCGGAGACCCTTCCGCCCCATCGCCCCTATGACTGTCCTATTGATCTCTTGCCTGGTGCTGAGGCTCCCCGGGGTCGAGTCTATCCATTATCTCTCCCGGAAATGGAGGCAATGTCTCAGTACATTCAAGAGAATTTGGCAAGAGGGTTCATCAGGAAGTCAGTGTCACCTGCTGGGGCAGGGTTCTTTTTCGTGCAGAAAAAGAGTGGAGAACTACGTCCATGCATAGACTACAGGGGTCTTAATGCTATCACAGTTAAGAACAAGTACCCTTTGCCTTTGATATCTGAGCTTTTTGATAGGCTTCGGTGAGCTAGAGTGTTTACTAAACTAGATCTGCGGGGTGCTTATAACCTGATTCGCATCCGTGAGGGGGATGAATGGAAAACGGCGTTTAACGCCAGAGAAGGGCACTATGAGTATCTGGTGATGCCCTTTGGGCTCTGTAATGCACCTGCCGTTTTCCAAGACTTTGTCAACGACATCTTCCGGGATATGCTCTCCACCTCGGTTGTAGTCTATCTGGATGATATCCTCATCTTTTCTCCAGATATTGACTCCCACCGGAGAGATGTTGGCAGAGTCTTCGACCTCCTACGGGCAAACTCTCTTTATGTGAAGTTGGAGAAGTGTGTGTTTGAATAGGAGTCCTTACCTTTCCTGGGCTATATCATCTCCGCCCAGGGATTGGCTATGGATCCTGCCAAGCTACAGGCTGTGATGGACTGGCAAGAGCCCCATTCTCTTAAAGCGGTGCAGCGCTTTATGGGGTTCATAAACTATTACCGCCAGTTCATTCCCCACTTCTCAACTCTGGTAGCTCCCTTGGTGGCCCTCACCAAGAAGAATCCAGTACAAAACTATTACCCTCATCCACAAAGCACTCCATGGCTCAGCAGCACCCTACATCTCCTCCCTGGTATCAGTCTACCACCCTACCCGTGCCCTCCGCTCCGCTAATGACCTCAGGTTAGCATCCTCAATAATCAGAACCTCCCACTCCCGTCTCCAAGACTTTACACGTGCTGCGCCGATTCTTTGGAATGCACTACCTAGGTTAATATGATTAATCCCCAATCTCCACAGTTTTAAGCGTACCCTAAAAACTCATTTGTTCAGACTGGCCTACCGCCTCAATGCCTTAACCTAACGATCCCTGTGTGGCCTATTTATAAAAAAAAAAAACAAACAATCAGGTTCCTCGCATCATGTTCTCATTCACTTTATGCAGTTAATAGCCCTCTGTGTTTGTACTGCTACATACTTAGGCAGTTAACTGGTTCATGCAGCTTTACATGAACACCCGAGCCTTATGGCCTTATGGCCGGTCCGAATAACTAAAGCAATTGTTACCATCCACCTCTCGTGTCTCCCCTTTTCCTCATAGTTTGTAAGCTTGCGAGCAGGGCCCTCATTCCTCCTGGTATCTGTTTTGAACTGTATTTCTGTTATGCTGTAATGTCTATTGTCTGTACAAGTCCCCTCTATAATTTGTAAAGCGCTGCGGAATATGTTGGCGCTATATAAATAAAAATTATTATTATTATTATTATTATTACTAAGGGAGTGAATCCCAAATTGTGGTTGGAAGAGGTCTCCAAGGCCTTCACTTCTATTAAGTCCCACTTTGCTAGCGCTCCCATCTTACATCGTCCCGACGTGGATAAGCCATTCCTAATGGAGGTGGATGCCTCGTCCGTTGGTGCTGGAGCAGTCCTCTATCAAAAGGATGCTCAAGGTCGGAAGCATCCATGCTTCATATTCTCTAAGACCTTCACGCCAGCGGAGAGAAACTACTCCATCGGGGACAGGGAGTTGCTAGCAATGAAGTTGGCCTTTTCGGAGTGGAGACACCTTCTGGAGGGTGCGCGGTTTCCCTTCCAAGTTTACACGGACCACAAAAATTTGGTCTATTTACAAACAGCCCAGCGGCTAAATTCTCGCCAGGCCAGATGGTCCCTGTTCTTCTCCCGGTTCCACTTTTCCCTTCATTATCTCGCCGGGGAGAAGAATATCCGTGCTGACGCTCTCTCTCGCTCCCTTATGTCAACTGAGGAGGAGGAAGAGGAGCCTCGGCTTATTGTCCCTTCCGAGAGCCTGAGAACCGTAGCGCCGGTTTCGCTAGAGTCTGTGCCTCCGGGCAAGACTTTTGTGCCCATTAATTTGCGACCGGAGGTTCTCTCTTAGGCTCATTCGTCCAGGGTGGGTGGACACTTTGGGACAAAGAGGACATCTGAGCTACTGGCGAGGACGTACTGGTGGCCGCATATGGTCCAGGATGTCAGGGATTATATTCTGGCGTGCATCTCCTGCGCCAAAAATAAATCTCCGCGTCAAAGGCCAGCTGGGTTGCTCTATCCCTTGCCGGTGGCAGATAGGCCCTGGAAGATGGTCGGGATGTACTTTGTTGTGGGTTTACCCAAGTCTCCCGGCTGTACCATCATTTCTCAAAAATGGTGCATTTGGTGCCGCTACCACGGTTACCTTCTGCACGGGCCTTGGCAGCGTTGTTCATCAAACACATCTTCCGCCTACATGGTATGCCTGACAAAATTGTCAGTGACCGGGGTCCCCAGTTTGCGTCTCGGTTCTGGAGAGAGCTTTGTCGTCTTCTCAGTATTGAGTTGAATCTCTCTTCCGCTTATCATCCCGAGACGAATGGGTTGGTAGAGAGGGCCAACCAGACCTTGGTCACATACCTGCGACATTTTGTTTCAGCCAGGCAGGATGACTGGGCATCCTTGCTATCATGGGCAGAGTTTGCACTGAACAACGCCGTAGCCGACTCCACTGGACAAACCCCATTCCTCCTCAACTATGGTCAGCATCCACGGGTACCTGTGCCTATGCCCGTGTCTTCCGCCGACTCCAGGGTGGCAGACTGGGCTGTGGAGGCACGGGATATTTGGGACTGCACTCACGATGCCATTCGGGCCTCTAAGGAGAGAATGAGGTCCTCCGCCGATGCTCATCGGCGCCCCGCTCCGACCTTTGCTCCTGGCGACTTGGTGTGGCTCTCCGCCTGTAACATCAGGCTGCGAGTTGAGTCCACTAAATTTGCTCCTCGCTACTTGGATCCGTTCAAGGTCCTCGAGCAGGTTAATCCTGTGGTCTATCGTTTGGCCCTTCCGCCACGCCTGGGTATCACCGACACCTTTCATGTGTCCCTCTTGAAACCTGTGTATATGTCCCAGTTTTCCGAGTCATCTGCTGGGACATCGGGTTCGTCTACAGACGATTATGAGGTGAACGCTATTTTGGGGTGCAAGGTGGTACGTGGCAAAAAATTTTATTTGGTGGACTGGAAGGGTTATGGCCCCGAGGACAGGTCCTGGGAGCCTGTTGAGCACATTCGGGCCCCGCAGCTCATTACTGCCTTCGAACGTGGCGAGGCCCAAGGAGGGGGGCCCTAGGAGGGGGGGTAATGTTAGGAGACGAGTTTCCTCTGCTGCACTGGGGGAATCTTGATCCGTCTCCGCTGCGGTCTCCCATTCTTCTCCAGCCACGGTGGAGTCTGCTCAGCAGGGACGTCGATCCCAGCGTCTCGCTCAGTCTGACTCTGTGCGAAGAGTTACTGCTGCTTTTCCTGCTTCTGCCATTGAAGCCAGTGCTGGGCAGCGGCGAGTGGACGTTTCTGGATCTAAGTCCTGCTTTTCTCTGTCTGAGCATGCCCAGTGCAGGATCTCCCGTTGGAGATGGAGGGTCACATGCTCAGGTATTGCAGCACATCCCATTGGTCCTCTTGGCAGGTCCTGAAAGGGCAAAACTTCTGGAGCTGCTTCCTGTGCTGCTACTATATAAACTGCGCATGACCGCACGGCCATGCGCTAGTATTGTCTTGTAAATATGTGTGTGTGTTGTGAGTGAAAGTCGCTCTTTAAATAACCCTCCCTATTGAATGTCTGTTCGCGGAAGGTGTATGTTTGCTATCTAGCGCCCGACTTATCCAACAGCACGAAACACACATTACAGCTACCAGTTGCTGTGTCCGCCAGTACGGTGCCGTGAGCTTGCTCTGCCCTTTCCTGACCCAAGCCTGGGTGGTTAGTGGCGTCCGTCAGTGCGGCACCGCACGCACTCTTGTGCCTTTTTATTATTATTTATGTTCCTCTGACACACCCAGTTGCGGTGTTGTGCCAGCAAGTGTCTAATCGGACTTCAATCCTGTGTAGGGGTTGAGTCCGCTGACTTCTTGCTCGCGCTTTATGTGCGGTACTGCGGTCCTGTGACGCAACAGGATCGCTTCCTTCACGCAGGGTGAAGTTAACCCATGTGTGTATACTTAGTATCGCCATATAGTCCGTCTTACTAGCAGCAGGGTCTTTTACCTGCACGGTGGACCTCGGACTGCGAACGCACCTAGATTCTTATTATCTATACTTGGTGCGTTCCGCCGGTCCTTAACACAAGTTCTGTTTTCCCCTTTCAACTATATGCTAACCGACTGTTACGGACTTGGCATGTTTTGACCACTCTCTGTTGCCACCTGGTGGCGCAGTGCAGCTTGCACTGGGCTGCGGTGTGGCAAGTGTGACCTCTTTTTTTGTCACCCACTCTCCTTCATGGAGCCTGCACATACCTGCATTGTTGCAGCACGACAGTCACTAGGTTTTCACAATATAAAGTATTTCCACCATCTTTGCCGCCAGTTTTACGGTATTCTAGGAAAAGCTATGAGTCTCCAACTCCCTTTGCATAGCCCCCAAAATATTTTTACAATGTCTCCATATGGCGCTGTCTGGACTGATGGGCATCTCTGGTTTTAATTAGTCACCTCCTCTGTCACAAATGCCGTCCACCCTGCCTGCTTCATGTGGATGACACAGCTTATGTCATTCACACAGTAACCCCAATTGTGCTCCTGCTCAGGCATACTTTGCTCTGCCCTCAGCAGGACAGAGCTAAGTACTGTAATGCGCTGGGAGAGGCTGGTGAGCACTATGATCCAAAAGTAAAGCCAGTGCATGTGCATGACAGTACTTTGATATATCTTAAGCATGACATAAAGCAGTACGTCTATGCAGGATTTCAATTGGGGGACACTGTGTGGGTGACATAGGATGCGTCAGCCACATAAAGCAGGGAAGGAAGACAGCATTTGCAATCAAAGAGGAGACGCCAGATTAAGACCAGACAGGCCCATCAGAATGGACCACTCTGTATGTGGGTATTCTAAAATATATTTTTAGAGCTATGCAGAGAGGATTGGAGACTCATATACATCTTCCTAAATACTGTAAAAAAGTAGTAAAGGTAATGAAATTATGGCAGTATTTTATATCTGATAGCAGGCTCTTTTAACCCCTTCATGACCCAGCCTATTTTGACCTTAAAGACCTTGCCGTTTTTTGCAATTCTGACCAGTGTCCCTTTATGAGGTAATAACTCAGGAACGCTTCAACGGATCCTAGCGGTTCTGAGATTGTTTTTTCATGACATATTGGGCTTCATGTTAGTGGTAAATTTAGGTCAATAAATTCTGCGTTTATTTGTGATAAAAACGGAAATTTGGCTAAAATTTTGAAAATTTCGCAATTTTCACATTTTGAATTTTTATTCTGTTAAACTAGAGAGTTATGTGACACAAAATAGTTAATAAATAACATTTCCCACATGTATACTTTACATCAGCACAATTTTGGGAACAAAATTTTTTTTTGCTAGGAAGTTATAAGGGTTAAAATTTGACCAACGATTTCTCATTTTTACAACGAAATTTACAAAACCATTTTTTTAGGGACCACCTCACATTTGAAGTCAGTTTGAGGGATCTATTTGGCTGAAAATGCCCAAAAGTGACACCATTCTAAAAACTGCACCCCTCAAGGTACTCAAAACCACATTCAAGAAGTTTATTAACCCTTCAGGTGCTTCACAGCAGCAGAAGCAACATGGAAGGAAAAAATGAACATTTAACTTTTTAGTCACAAAAATTATCTTTTAGAAACAATTTTTTTATTTTCCCAATGGTAAAAGGAGAAACTGAACCACGAAAGTTGTTGTCCAATTTGTCCTGAGTACGCAGATACCTCATATGTGGGGGTAAACCACTGTTTGGGCGCACGGCAGGGCTTGGAAGGGAAGGAGCGCCATTTGACTTTTTGAATAAAAAATTGGCTCCACTCTTTAGCGGACACCATGTCACGTTTGGAGAGCCCCCGTGTGCCTAAAAATTGGAGCTCCCCCACAAGTGACCCCATTTTGGAAACTAGACGCCCCAAGGAACTTATCTAGATGCATAGTAAGCACTTTGAACCCCCAGGTGCTTCACAAATTGATCTGTAAATATGAAAAAGTACTTTTTTTTCACAAAAAAATTCTTTTAGCCTCAATTTTTTCATTTTCACATGGGTAACAGGATAAAATGGATCATAAAATTTGTTGGGCAATTTCTCCTGAGTACACGAATACCTCACATGTGGGGGTAAACCACTGTTTGGGCACATGGTAAGGCTCGGAAGGGAAGGAGCGCCATTTGACTTTTTGAATGAAAAATTATCTCCATCGTTAGCGGACACCATGTCGCGTTTGGAGAGACCCTGTGTGCCTAAACATTGGTGCTCCCCCACAAGTGACCCCATTTTGGAAACTAGACCCCCCAAGGAACTTATCTAGATGCCTAGTGAGCACTTTAATCCCTCAGGTGCTTCACAAATTGATCTGTAAAAATGAAAAAGTACTTTTTTTTCACACAAAAAATTCTTTTCACCTCAATTTTTTCATTTTCACATGGGCAATAGGATAAAATGGATCATAAAATTTGTTGGGCAATTTCTCCCGAGTACGCCGATACCTCATATGTGGGGGTAAACCACTGTTTGGGCACACGACAGGGCTCGGAAGGGAAGGCGTGCCATTTGACTTTTTGAATGGAAAATTAGCTCCAATTGTTAGCGGACACCATGTCGCGTTTGGAGAGCCCCTGTGTGCCTAAACATAGGAGATCCCCCACAAGTGACCCCATTTTGGAAACTAGACCCCCCAAGGAACTTATCTAGATGCATATTGAGCACTTTAAACCCCCAGGTGCTTCACAGAAGTTTATAACGCAGAGCCATGAAAATAAAAAATAATTTTTCTTTCCTCAAAAATGATTTTTTAGCCTGGAATTTCCTATTTTGCCAAGGGTAATAAGAGAAATTGGACCACAAATGTTGTTGTCCAGTTTGTCCTGAGTACGCTGATACCCCATATGTGGGGGTAAACCAATGTTTAGGCGCACGGCAGGGCTCGGAAGGGAAGGCACGCCATTTGGCTTTTTAAATGGAAAATTAGCTCCAATCATTAGCGGACACCATGTCACGTTTGGAGAGCCCCTGTGTGCCTAAACATTGGAGATCCCCTAGAAATGACCCCATTTTGGAAACTAGAACCCCAAAGGAACTAATCTAGATGTGTGGTGAGGACTTTGAACCCCCAAGTGCTTCACAGAAGTTTATAACGCAGAGCCATGAAAATAAAAAAAAAAATTATTTTCTCAAAAATGATCTTTTAGCCTGCAATTTTTTATTTTCCCAAGGGTAACAGGAGAAATTTGACCCCAAAAGTTGTTGTCCAGTTTCTCCTGAGTACGCTGATACCCCATATGTGGGGGTAAACCACTGTTTGGGCACATGCCAGGGCTCGGAAGTGAAGTAGTGACGTTTTGAAATGCAGACTTTGATGGAATGCTCTGTGGGCGTCACGTTGCGTTTGCAGAGCCCCTGATGTGGCTTAACAGTAGAAACCCCCCACAAGTGACCCCATTTTGGAAACTAGACCCCGAAAGGAACTTATCTAGATGTGTGGTGAGCACTTTGAACCCCCAAGTGCTTCACAGAAGTTTATAATGCAGAGCCGTGAAAATAATAAATACGTTTTCTTTCCTCAAAAATAATTATTTAGCCCAGAATTTTTTAATTTTCCCAAGGGTAACAGGAGAAATTTGACCCCAATATTTGTTGTCCATTTTCTCCTGAGTACGGTGATACCCCATATGTGGGGGTAAACTACTGTTTGGGCACATGCCGGGGCTCGGAATTGAAGTAGTGACGTTTTGAAATGCAGACTTTGATGGAATGCTCTGCGGGCGTCACGTTGCGTTTGCAGAGCCCCTGATGTGGCTAAACAGTAGAAACCCCCCACAAGTGACCCCATTTTGGAAACTAGACCCCGAAAGGAACTTATCTAGATGTGTGGTGAGCACTTTGAACCCCCAAGTGCTTCACAGAAGTTTATAATGCAGAGCCGTGAAAATAACAAATACGTTTTCTTTCCTCAAAAATAATTATTTAGCCCAGAATTTTTTAATTTTCCCAAGGGTAACAGGAGAAATTTGACCCCAATATTTGTTTTCCAGTTTCTCCTGAGTACGGTGATACCCTATATGTGGGGGTAAACTACTGTTTGGGCACATGCCGGGGCTCGGAATTGAAGTAGTGACGTTTTGAAATGCAGACTTTGATGGAATGCTCTGCGGGCGTCACGTTGCGTTTGCAGAGCCCCTGATGTGGCTAAACAGTAGAAACCCCCCACAAGTGACCCCATTTTAGAAACTAGACCCCGAAAGGAACTTATCTAGATGTGTGGTGAGCACTTTGAACCCCCAAGTGCTTCATAGAAGTTTATAAAGCAGAGCCGTGAAAATAATAAATACGTTTTCTTTCCTCAAAAATAATTATTTAGCCCAGAATTTTTTATTTTCCCAAGGGTAACAGGAGAAATTGGACCCCAAAAGTTGTTGTCCTGCTTCTCCTGAGTACGCTGATACCCCATGTGTGGAGGTAAACCACTGTTTGGGCACACGTCGGGGCTCAGAAGGGAAGTAGTGACTTTTGAAATGCAGAATTTGATGGAATGGTCTGCGGGCGTCACGTTGCGTTCGCAGAGCCCCTGGTGTTCCTAAACAGTAGAAACCCCCCAAAAGTGACCCCATTTTAGAAACTAGACCCCCCAAGGAACTTATCTAGATATGTGGTGAGCACTTTGAACCCCCAAGTGCTTCACAGACGTTTACAACGCAGAGCCGTGAAAATAAAAAATCATTTTTCTTTCCTCAAAAATGATGTTTTAGCAAGCATTTTTTTTATTTTCACAAGGGTAACAGGATAAATTGGACCCCAGTAATTGTTGCGCAGTTTATCCTGAGTATGCTGGTACCCCATATGTGGGGGTAAACCACTGTTTGGGCACACGTCGGGGCTCGGAATTGAGGGAGCACCATTTGACTTTTTGAATACGAGATTGGCTGGAATCAATGGTGGCGCCATGTTGCGTTTGGAGACCCCTGATGTGCCTAAACAGTGGAAACCCCTCAATTCTACCTCCAGCACTAACCCACCCACACCCCTAACCCTAATCCCAACTGTAGCCATAACCCTAATCACAACCCTAATTCCAACCCTAACCCTAAGGCTATGTGCCCACGTTGCGGATTCGTGTGAGATTTTTCAGCATTATTTTTGAAAAATCAGCTTGTAAAGTAAGTATGTAAGTATGTAAGTATGATGGGGTGGGGAGCACGGGGGGGGGGATCGGAGCATGGGGGGGTGAATCGGAGCGCAGGAGGGGTGGAACGGAGCACGGGGGGGTGGAACGGAGCACGGGGGGGTGGAACGGAGTGCAGGGGGGGTGGATCGGAGTGCAGGGGGGGTGATTGGAGCACGGGGGGGTGATTGGAGCACGGGGGTGAGCGGACAAGAGCACGGGGGGGAGCGGAGCACAGGGCGGAGGGGAGCGGGGCAGTGTACCGGGCAGATCGGAGGGCTGGGGGGGCGATCGGTGGGGTAGGGTGGGGGCACATTAGTATTTCCAGCCATGGCCGATGATATTGCAGCATCGGCCATGGCTGGATTGTAATATTTCACCCGTTATAATAGGTGAAAAATTACAAATCGCTCTGATTGGCAGTTTCACTTTCAACAGCCAATCAGAAAGATCGTAGCCACGGGGGGGTGAAGCCACCCCCCTGGGCTAAACTACCACTCCCCCTGTCCCTGCAGATCGGGTGAAATGGGAGTTAACCCTTTCACCAGATCTGCAGGGACGCGATCTTTCCATGACGCCACATAGGCGTCATGGGTCGGATTGGCACCGACTTTCATGACGCCTACGTGGCGTCAAAGGTCGGGAAGGGGTTAAAAACACAGGACTAAATAAAAAGGGCAGTTTCCTTTAAAAAAACATTTATCAGCAATATATTTACATGTATTACATGTGTTAGGGCTAGCGGAACGCACCAAATAATAAGACTGATAGTGTACGGTGCGTTCGTAGCCCGGGGTCCACCGTGCAGAGATGGAACCTGCTGCTGAGTAATGACGGACTATGTGGCGGTACTCATAAGTATACTCGCGTGGGTTAAACTTCACCCAACGTGAAGGAAGCGATCCTGTTGCGTCACAGGATCGCGGTACCGCACATAGAAGGCGAGCAAGCAGTCAGCGAACTTAACCCCAACTAGGATTGAAGTCCGATTAGACCACTTGCTGACACAACACCGCAACAGGGTGTGTTAGGCAACTCTTATAATTAGAGCACCGAAGTGCGAACTGTGCCGTGCTGGCAGGCAGCACTAAGCACCCAGATGTGGGTCAGGAAGCGCACTACTGGCGCGTGGCGCCGCACTGGCGGTCACAGCAATAGACGCTGATACGTGTGTGACACGTTGAGTGATTTGTCCGGCGCTAGAAAGCAGCCATACTCCATACGCGAACAGTCATACAATAGGGTAGGGGTATTTAATGAACGACTTGCACTCACAACAAACACACGTATTCAATTGTACACTAGCGCATGGCCGTGCGGTCATGCGCAGTTTATATAATTGGAGGACAGGAAGTGGCCACAGAAACTTTGCCCTTCCAGGGCCTGCCAAGAGGACCAATGGAATGCGCTGCAGAGCCAGAGCACATGACCCTCGATCTCCAACGGGAGATCTTGCTCTGGGCATGCTCAGTGTGCGCAAACAAGGACTTAGTCCCAGGGAAGTCCGCTCGCCGCTGACCAGCACTGACTTTAATGGCAGGAGCTGAAGAAGCAGCAGTAACTCTCTGTACAGAGTGAGAGCGAGCAAGACACTGGGAGCGATGTCCCTGCTGAGCAGACTCCACTGCGGCTGGAGGAGAATGGGAGACCGCAGCGGAGATGGATCGAGATTCCCCCTGTGCAGCAGAGGAAACTCGACTCCTAACATTACCCCCCCTCCTAGGGCCCCCCCCTCCTTGGGCCTCGCTACGCTCGAAGGCAGTAATGAGCTGTGGGGCCCGAATGTTTTCAGCAGGCTCCCAAGACCTGTCCTCTGGACCATAACCCTTCCAATCCACCAAATAAAACTTTTTGCCGCGTACCACCTTGCACCCCAAAATAGCGTTCACCTCGTAATCGTCCGTAGACGAACCCGATGTCCCGGCAGATGACTCGGAAAACCGGGACATGTATACGGGTTTCAAGAGGGACACATGAAAGGTGTCGGTGATACCCAAGTGTGGAGGAAGAGCCAGGCGGTAGACCACAGGATTAACCTGTTCGAGAACCTTGAAGGGACCCAAGTAGCGAGGAGCAAACTTAGTGGACTCAACTCGCAGCCTGATGTTACGGGCGGAGAGCCACACCAAGTCGCCTGGGGCAAAAGTCGGAGCGGGGCGCCGATGAACATCGGCGGAGGACCTCATTCTCTCCTTGGAGGCCCGAATGGCATCCTGCGTGCGATCCCAAATGTCCCGTGCCTCCACAGCCCAGTCTGCCACCCTGGGATCAGCGGAAGACACAGGCATGGGCACAGGAACACGCGGATGCTGGCCGTAATTTAAGAGGAATGGAGTCTGACCGGTAGAGTCGGCTACGGCATTGTTAAGTGCAAACTCTGCCCACGGTAGCAAGGATGCCCAGTCATCCTGTCTGGCAGAAACAAAATGTCGCAGATATGTGACCAAGGTCTGGTTGGCCCTCTCTACCAACCCATTCGTCTCGGGATGATATGCTGAGATTTAACTCAATACTGAGTAGACGACATAGCTCCCTCCAGAATCGAGACGCAAACTGGGGACCCCGGTCACTAACAATTTTGTCTGGCATACCGTGTAAGCGAAAGATATGCTTGATAAACAAGACAGCCAACGCCCGTGCAGATGGTAGCCGTGGAAGAGGCACCAAATGCACCATTTTGGAAAAATGATCGGTGATCACCCAGATAATGGTGCAATTACGAGACTTGGGTAAGCCAACCACAAAGTCCATCCCGACCATCTCCCAGGGCCTGTCAGCCACGGGCAGAGGATAAAGCAACCCAGCTGGCCATTGCCGAGGAGTCTTGTTCCTGGCGCAAGAGACACACGCCCGAACGTACTCCGCGACATCACGAGCCATATGCGGCCACCAGTATGTCCTCGCCAGTAACTCTGATGTCCTTTTAGTACCAAAATGTCCACCCACCCTGGACGAGTGCACCCAAGAGAGAACCTCCGATCGCAAACTAGATGGAACAAAAGTCTTGCCCGGGGGCACAGACCCCATCGAAACCGGGGCCACGGTTCTCAAACTCTCGGTGGGGACAATAAGCCGAGGCTCCTCCTCCTCCTCCGCAGATGACACAACGAAGCGAGAGAGAGCGTCGGCCCGAATGTTCTTCTCCCCAGAAAGGAAATGGAGGGTGAAATGAAACCGGGAGAAGAACAAGGACCATCTGGCCTGGCGAGAATTCAACCGCTGAGCTGTCTGCAGATACACCAAATTTTTGTGATCTGTGAAGACTTGGAAGGGAAAACGTGCTCCCTCCAAGAGATGTCTCCACTCCGAGAAAGCCAACTTCATGGCTAGCAACTCCCTGTCCCCGATGGAATAATTCCTCTCTGCTGGTGCGAAGGTCTTGGAGAAAAAGAAGCAAGGATGCTTCCGACCTTGAGCATCCTTTTGGAAGAGGACTGCTCCAGCACCAACAGAAGAGGCATCCACCTCCATGATAAATGGCTTATCAACATCGGGGCGATGAAGAATGGGAGCGCTAGCGAAGTGTGACTTTATAGAGATAAAAGCCTAGGAGACCTCCTCAGACCACAATTTGGGATTCGCCCCCTTCTTGGTGAGGGCAACCAAGGGAGCTGCCAAAGTTGAGAAATGCGGGATGAACTGGCGATAATAATTGATGAACCCCATAAAGCGCTGCACCACTTTAAGAGAATGGGGTTCCTGCCAGTCCATCACAGCCTGTAGTTTGGCAGGATCCATAGCCAATCCCTGGGCTGAGATGATGTAGCCTAGGAAAGGTAAGGACTCCTGCTCAAACATACACTTCTCCAACTTGGCATAGAGGGAGTTTGCCCGTAGGAGGTCGAAGACTTTGCAAACATCTCTCCGGTGGGAGTCAATATCTGGAGAGTAGATGAGAATATCATCCAGATAGACTACGACCGAGGTGGAAAGCATATCCCGGAAGATATCGTTCACAAAGTCTTGGAAAACGGCTGGGGCATTACAGAGCCCAAAGGGCATCACCAGATATTCATAGTGCCCATCCCTGGTGTTAAAAGCCGTCTTCCATTCGTCCCCCTCACGGATGCGAATCAGGTTGTAAGCACCCCGCAGATCTAATTTAGTAAATACCCTTGCTCCCCGAAGCCTATCGAACAGTTCAGATATCAAAGGCAAAGGGTATTTATTCTTAACGGTGATGGCGTTAAGACCCCTGTAGTCTATGCATGGACGCAATTCCCCACTCTTCTTCTGCACGAAGAAGAACCCTGCCCCAGCAGCTGACACTGACTTCCTGATGAACCCTCTTGCCAGATTTTCCTGGATGTACTGTGACATTGCCTCCGTCTCCGGGAGAGATAGCGGATAGACTCGACCCCGGGGAGGCTCAGCACCAGGCAAGAGGTCAATAGGACAGTCATAGGGGCGATGGGGCGGAAGGGTCTCCGCCGCCTTTTTGGAGAATACGTCTGCATACGACCAATACTGCTTGGGGAGAGAGGAAAGATCTGCGGGTACCTCAGTTGTAGCTACCTGAACGCACTCCCTCTGACACCTACCCCCACAAGATTCACCCCATCCCAGAATTCTGCCTGAGGACCACTCGATATGAGGAGAGTGGTACCGTAGCCAAGGTATTCCCAACAGGACTTCATCAATTCCCTCCGGAATGACGAGCAGAGAAATAATCTCCTGATGAGATGGCGACATGGACAGAGTAAAAGGAATGGTCTGGCGAGTTATCTGTGAGGGCAGAGTCGACCCATTCACCACTCGTACCATTACAGGTTGAGCTAGCATAACCAGAGGTATTGCGTGGCGTTGGGCGAAGGCAGAAGACATAAAATTGCCCTCCGCCCCAGAATCCACGCAGAGCTCTACCGAGTGGGAGAATGAGCCTATAGTAATTGTCCCCTTAAAGGACAATTTAGAGGCAAACGTCGCCGTGTCTAGTGTACCTCCACCTACGACCACTAGACGCTGACGTTTCCCCGACCGCTGAGGAAATCTGGTGGCTAAATGTCCAGACTGCTGGCAAACATGACAGACCCTGAGTGCACAAGCGGTCCGGGACTTAGGTCCCGCTTGTGACACTTCCCTGGCCTCATGTGACTCAGGAACCAGGACCGGAGATTCCAGAGGTTTGGCGAAAGTAGGAGCCAGCCGAAACCTCTGCCTACACTAGGCTCGCTCTAACCTCCGCTCGTTAAAACGGAGGTCAATTCGAGTGGAGACTGTTATTAACTCCTCCAGTGTGGCAGGAACCTCCCTAGTGGCCAGAGCGTCCTTTACATGGTCAGCCAAGCCCCTCCAAAATATGGGGATAAGAGCTTGATCCGACCATTCCAGCTCAGATGCTAAAGTGCGGAATTGGACGGCAAAATGACTGACCAAGGACTCACCCTGAGTTAATGCCAGCAGTTGGAGCGCAGTGTCATGGGTGACTTGAGGTCCTAAAAAGACCTGTTTTAAAGTGCTCAAAAACAGAGGAGCACTCTGCACCACATGATCGCCACGCTCCCACAGCGGCGTAGCCCATTCCAACGCCCTGTCCGACAATAGAGACACAATAAATCCCACCTTAGCCCGCTCTGTGGGGAAACGTGCAGCCAGAAGCTCGAGATGAATAGAGCACTGACTCACGAATCCCCTACAAAATTTGCTATTACCAGAAAATTTTTCTGGCAGCGGGAGGCGAGAAAATGTCGGAACAGGGGTGGCAATGGACAAAGTTGCTGCAGCCACGCTGGCAGCCTGTACAGCAACTGCGGTAACATCCACAGCTGAGGTTGCGCTCTCGAGAGCCGCCAACCTACCCTCCAGCTGCTGTATATACCGCAGGGATTGCTGTTTGTCCGTCATCACTAGCCAGACCCTGGCGCTAGTGTAATGTTAGGGCTAGCGGAATGCACCAAATAATAAGACTGATAGTGTACGGTGCGTTCGTAGCCCGGGGTCCACCGTGCAGAGATGGAACCTGCTGCTGAGTAATGACGGACTATGTGGCGGTACTCATAAGTATACTCGCGTGGGTTAAACTTCACCCAACGTGAAAGAAGCGATCCTGTTGCGTCACAGGATCGCGGTACCGCACATAGAAGGCGAGCAAGCAGTCAGCGAACTTAACCCCAACTAGGATTGAAGTCCGATTAGACCACTTGCTGACACAACACCGCAACAGGGTGTGTTAGGCAACTCTTATAATTAGAGCACCGAAGTGCGAACTGTGCCGTGCTGGCAGGCACCACTAAGCACCCAGACGTGGGTCAGGAAGCGTACTACTGGCGCGTGGCGCCGCACTGGTGGTCACAGCAATAGACGCTGATACGTGTGTGACACGTTGAGTGATTTGTCGGGCGCTAGATAGCAGCCATACTCCATACGCGAACAGTCATACAATAGGGTAGGGGTATTTAATGAACGACTTGCACTCACAACAAACACACGTATTCAATTGTACACTAGCGCATGGCCGTGCGGTCATGCGCAGTTTATATAATTGCAGGACAGGAAGTGGCCACAGAAACTTTGCCCTTCCAGGGCCTGCCAGGAGGACCAATGGAATGCGCTGCAGAGCCAGAGCACATGACCCTCGATCTCCAACGGGAGATCTTGCTCTGGGCATGCTCAGTGTGCGCAAACAAGGACTTAGTCCCAGGGAAGTCCGCTCGCCGCTGACCAGCACTGACTTTAATGGCAGGAGCTGAAGAAGCAGCAGTAACTCTCTGTACAGAGTGAGAGCGAGCAAGACACTGGGAGCGACGTCCCTGCTGAGCAGACTCCACTGCGGCTGGAGGAGAATGGGAGACCATAGCGGAGACGGATCGAGATTCCCCCTGTGCAGCAGAGGAAACTCGACTCCTAACAACATGTATGTAAAGATTCATAATTTTTTTTCACTGGCCTCATTAATATTTTTGCTTTGTGGATAGGTGATAAATGTGTGATCACTGGTGGCCCTACAATTGGGAACCCATAGCAAGGTGGAAGAATGTTAAAATTTGCGAGTCCTCAGTGGCTAGTATGTTTTAATGGCTAACTGAAAAGATGATAATAAATATCAAGCTTTTGATACTACTCAGGTCTCATCATCAGGCATAGAATAACACAAAATATGAAGAGTCACATTTTTATGCATGAGAGGGCACAAGGATAATGGAATAGAGAAGACAAGTGATGTGAAGCAGAACTATTGATATGGGATGGGGAGTGGCAGTAAATACTGGAACAGTTCATAGATAAGGAGTGAGAAAGTTTTATTAACCTGTGAATAATATCTGGTCCATGATTGTGATGCCCCCAAATGGTCAGAGGAGCACATTCCTTAGTTGATATAGAAAGACATATTTCCATGTGACACATTCATTCCTGCACTGAGCGTGTCAAAGGTTGCCATAAGTTTATATTCCCAGACGCTTCTGTCTCTCTGAGTTTTGAAGTTACCTTTTAATACTACTTATTTCATGTCCATGGTGCTGTGATAAGGGATACATAAGTATTTGGCCACAGATAGATCTGTTCTTTTTTGTGTGGAGATGAAAATTCATCCTTATTCAAAGCTTTTGCCCTGTCTCCCCTACATACAGATGCCCAGCTGGACATTTGGTACATAGAATTAAGTACACTACATTAGATGTAATGCAGCTGATAGTACTTGGAGTCTTAAAGTCCTCATGTGAGTTGGGGGATCTTTACATTTTTTTCTGGTTGAAGGGAAAGATTCCTGCAGTTGTTGGAGAGGACAGGGAGCTTCTGACAGCAATGCTTGGGGGCTGCCTAAAGCACAAAAGTTAGGGTTCTGGAAATATGGATTGTAGTTGGGCATCTGCATAAATATGTGACTGTCCAGATGTTGAGGACTGTCAAATTTTAATATTTTTTTATCTCCTGGATAACATGGTACAAAGATAAATATTTTTCCTTGAACTGGGTGTGGAGTGAATGCAGCAGCATGGTCACACATAAGCTCAATTTCTTCAGTCTAAGAGACAAAGGGGTCATTCCAAATTCATTTTTTTGCACACAGTCCGGTACCATTTGCACAGGATGGGCAGGCTTTACCATAATGCTTGAAACTATCACATCGCATGGTATAATATGGGCTTTCATTACCTCTCTAAAGCAGGAAATGCAAAAGACATTTTGTAGCACATCTGGAAAGAGAGAGAATATCATGGTTCAAAACTTAGCTGTAGAGAGAGAGAATAAGCAAAATGCACTGAACAAATTGTACAGACAGTGTGTCTCATAGCACAGCAGTATAAAGACTGGTTGCAAATCATGCTGTTCAGTACCTCCAGTTATCACACGTTTCCACATAGCAATACAGTCAAGGCCAAGAGGTTTGGCACCCTTGAAATTGGTCCATAAAATGAACCATTCCTCCCAACAAATGATTGCAATTACACGTATTGTTATTAAAAATAATAATAATAATCTTTATTTTTATATAGCGCTAACATATTACGCAGCGCTTTACAGTTTGCACACATTTTCATCGCTGTCCCCGATGGGGCTCACAATCTAAATTCCCTATCAGTATGTCTTTGGAATGTGGGAGGAAACCGGAGTGCCCGGAGGAAACCCACGCAAACACGGAGAGAACATACAAACTCTTTGCAGATGTTGTCCAAGGTGGGATTAGAACCCAGGACTCCAGCGCTGCAAGGCTGCTGTGCTAACCACTGCGCCACCGTGCTGCCCTGCCCTTATTCATATGGTTATTTATTTTCTGTGCATTAGAATAACACAAAAAAATAGAAAAAAAGGAAAATTGGACATAATTTCATACAAAATCTCAAAAATGGTCCTGTCAAAACTGTTGGCACCCTCAACTTAATATTTTGTTATATACCCTTTGGAATAAATAACTGCATTCAATCACTTTCTATAACCATCAAGTTTCTTACACCTCTCAACAGGAATTTTGCACCACTCCTCTGTTGCAATCTGTTCCAGGTCTCTCATACAGGTCCTTCTCAAAAAATTAGCATATAGTGTTAAATTTCATTATTTACCATAATGTAATGATTACAATTAAACTTTCATATATTATAGATTCATTATCCACCAACTGAAATTTGTCAGGTCTTTTATTGTTTTAATACTGATGATTTTGGCATACAACTCCTGATAACCCAAAAAACCTGTCTCAATAAATTAGCATATTTCACCCATCCAATCAAATAAAAGTGTTTTTTAATAACAAACAAAAAAAACAACAAATAATAATGTTCAGTTACGCACTCAATACTTGGTCGGGAATCCTTTGGCAGAAATGACTGCTTCAATGCGGCGTGGCATGGAGGCAATCAGCCTGTGACACTGCTGAGATGTTATGGAGGCCCAGGATGCTTCAATAGCGGCCTTAAGCTCATCCAAAGTGTTGGGTCTTGCGTCTCTCAACTTTCTCTTCACAATATCCCACAGATTCTCTATTGGGTTCAGGTCAGGAGAGTTGGCAGGCCAATTGAGCACAGTAATACCATGGTCAGTAAACCATTTACCAGTGGTTTTGGCACTGTGAGCAGGTGCCAGGTCGTGCTGAAAAATGAAATCTTCATCTCCATAAAGCATTTCAGCCGATGGAAGCATGAAGTGCTCCAAAATCTCCTGATAGCTAGCTGCATTGACCCTGCCCTTGATGAAACACAGTGGACCAACACCAGCAGCTGACATGGCACCCCACACCATCACTGACTGTGGGTACTTGACACTGGACTTCAGGCATTTTGGCATTTCCTTCTCCCCAGTCTTCCTCCAGACTCTGGCACCTTGATTTCCGAATGACATGCAAAATTTGCTTTCATCAGAAAAAAGTACTTGGGACCACTTAGTAACAGTCCAGTGCTGCTTCTCTGTAGCCCAGGTCAGGCGCCTCTGCCACTGTTTATGGTTCAAAAGTGGCTTTACCTGGCGAATGCGGCACCTGTAGCCCATTTCCTGCACACGCCTGTGCACGGTGGCTCTGGATGTTTCCACACCAGACTCAGTCCACTGCTTCCTCAGGTTCCCCAAGGTCTGGAATCGGTCCTTCTCCACAATCTTCCTCAGGGTCCGGTCTCCTCTTCTCGTTGTACAGCGTTTTCTGCCACATTGTTTCCTTCCAACAGACTTACCATTGAGGTGCCTTGATACAGCACTCTGGGAACAGCCTATTTGTTGAGAAATTTCTTTCTGGGTCTTACCCTCTTGCTTGAGGGTGTCAATGATGGCCTTCTTGACATCTGTCAGGTCGCTAGTCTTACCCATGATGGGGGTTTTTAGTAATGAACCAGGCAGGGAGTTTATAAAAGCCTCAGGTATCTTTTGCATGTGTTTAGAGTTAATTAGTTGATTCAGAAGATTAGGGTAATAGGTCGTTTAGAGAACCTTTTCTTGATATGCTAATTTATTGAGACAGGTTTTTTGGGTTATCAGGAGTTGTATGCCAAAATCATCAGTATTAAAACAATAAAAGACCTGACAAATTTCAGTTGGTGGATAATGAATCTATAATATATGAAAGTTTAACTGTAATCATTACATTATGGTAAATAATGAAATTTAACACTATATGCTAATTTTTTGAGAAGGACCTGTATGTGAAGGGTGCCTTCTACGAACAACAATTTTAAAATCTCTTCATAGGTGTCAACAATTTTGTCCAGACAATTTTGGGGGTTTTGTGTGGAATAATGTGCAATTTGCATTTTTTTTCTTGCTTTCTTGTGTTGTTCCGGTACACACAAAGGAAATAAACATGCATATAACGAAACATGCAATTGCAGTAATTTTTTGGGAGAAATACTTGGACTGGACCTCTTTCAAGGGTAGCAAGACTTTTGGCCATTACTGTATATGTTGAGATTACTTTGACTTTACTAAGGCTGTGTGTGTTAAAGAGCTAAAATGTCGTTGGATACAATTCTGGCAGATCTCATTCATATCTGTTCATAGCATCCAGAGACACTGCAGTATTTTTAATATTTGAGAATCTATTCGCTGAAAATCAAATTTTTTAAAAAAATTTCAGCAAAGCTTGAGAGTTTGAATTTGAAAAGAACCATTTATACCTAATAGCAATCAATGGCACATAATGTAAGGAAAATCACAATGCATAAAATCACAATGCATTTCAGCAACCAATCTTACAATATAAAAAACTGAGCTAATATGAAGACATTTGAATTTGGAAGGAATTCTGATTTGCATCATTTTTATATGATGACAATTGAATGTGTCTTAATGTGCTCTGGCCTACTACCAGATCAAAGTTCTGAAAATAATATGTACTCACCTTGCATATCATCTGACTAATTTTCCAATGTGCAACACTGAGACCTAGTCATTACCAGTAGCACCAGCAAAGACTGAAGATCAAGAAGAGTATGTCTGTCAGCACATCTGTACATTAGAAAACAGTGGAATCACAGTAAAAGATTGGATGATCTTATGGGGAGCTGTTGTTCTGAGACAGGAGAGCTGCAAAGTGAGAATATATATATATTTTTTAACCCTTATCTGATCCTTAAGAATTTAATAAAATGGTGGCCAAGAATCCATTTGCTAATCTCTATATTTAATACATTAAGTCAAGAGCACAAATGCAATAAAGCATACAACGATAGATATTTGTTCATATCATCAGGGAGCTAAAACATTTTTTGAATATTTTGGCTAAAAAGTTCTTCCTTAAGGTGAAGCAGCTGAAATATAGAAAATCTGCTAGCTGACTGTTAGGAGTCGAGTTCCCGCTGCTGCACAGGGGGAATCTCGAACCATGTCTGCTGCGGTCTCCCATTCTACATCAGCCGCAGTGGAGCCTGCTCAGCGGAGACGTCAGTCCCAGTGTCTCACTCGGCCTGATACTGTGCAAAGTGTTACTGCTGCCTTTCCAGGCTCTGCTGTTGGAGCCTGCACTGGTCAGCGGCGAGCAGCCTTTTCTTGGACTAAGTCCTGCTTTGCACACAATGAGCATGCCCAAGGTAAGACCTCTCTTTGGAGGTCAGGGGTAACATGCTCAAGTACTGCTGCAGCTTCCATTGGTCCTCTAAGAAGGTCCTGAAGTTGCTCTGGTATTGCAGCAACTTCCATTGGTTCCCTAGGAAGGTCCTGAAGCTGCTGCAGCTATGAAAGGTTTGCATGGCTGCACGGCCATGCGCTAGTATCACCTCATGTAATGAACTTGTTATTTGTGGTCATGCCTGTATGTGTTAGGGGTTGAGTTCCCGCTTCTGCACAGGGGGAATCTCGGGCCGCTTCTGCTGCGGTCTCCCATTCCTCTCCTGCCGCAGGTAAACCTGCTCAGCAGAGACGATGGTCCTTGCGTCTGGCTCAGTCTCACTCGGTGCTTAGGCTTGCTGTTGCTTCTCCAGCTTTTGCCATTAAAGCCAGTGCTGGGCAGCAGCGAGCGGGCTTCTCTGGGACTAAGTCCTTATTTGCACACACTGAGCATGCCCAGGGCAAGATCTCCCGTTGGAGATCGAGGGTCACATGCTCAGTCACTGCAGCACATCCCATTGGTCCTCTTGGCAGGTCCTGAAAGGGCAAAACTTCTGTAGTTACTTCCTGTGCTGCAACTATATATACTGCGCATGACCGCACGGCCATGCGCTAGTGTACAATTGTATACGTGTGTTTGTTGTGAGTGCAAGTCGTTCATTAAATACCCCTACCCTATTGTATGACTGTTCGCGTATGGAGTATGGCTGCTATCTAGCGCCCGACTAACCACTCAACGTGTCACACACGTATCAGCGTCTATTGCTGTGTCCGCCAGTGCGGCGCCACGCGCCAGTAGTGCTCTTCCTGACCCACGTCTGGGTGCTCTAATAATAATAGTTACCTAACACACCCAGTTGCGGTGTTGTGTCAGCAAGTGGTCTAATCGGACTTCAATCCTGAGTCTTGGGGTTGTGTTCGCTGACTCCTTGCTTGCACTATTTAGTGCGGTATTGCGGACCTGTGGCTTTACCGGGTTCGCTTCCACCGCCATATTACGCTGCCATTTACTAGCAGCAGGTTTTCACCTGCACGGTGGACCCCGGACTGCGAACGCATCTATTACATCTTTCTTGGTGCGTTCCGCCAGTCCTAACAGAACACTAGCGCCAGGGTCTGGCTAGTAAATGGCGGACGATCAGCGTTTACAGCGGTACATCCAGCAGCTGGAGGGAAGGTTGGCGGCTTTAGAGCGTTCAACCTCAGCTGTGGATGTCACTGCTGTCGCTGTTCAGGCTGCAAGTGTAGCCGCAGCCAGTTTGTCCGCTGCCACCCCTGCTCTGACTTTATCCCGTCTCCCGCTTCCTGACAAGTTTGCTGGCGACCGTAAACAATGTCGCGGATTCGTGAGCCAGTGCTCCATACACCTTGAGCTCCTGGCGTCACGTTTCCCTACGGAACGGGCGAGAGTGGGATTTATTCTATCTCTCTTGTCGGGCAGGGCGTTGGAGTGGGCAACGCCACTTTGGGAGCGAGATGATCGTGTGGTACAGAGTGCTCCTCTCTTCCTGGACACTCTGAAGCAGGTCTTTTTAGGACCTCGTGTTACCCATGATACCGCGCTCCAGTTGTTGTCTATTACTCAGGGCTCGTCCGTGGTCAGCCAGTTTGCCATCCAGTTCCGGACTCTAGCTTCAGAGTTAGAGTGGCCAGACAAAGTTCTTATTCCGGTGTTCTGGAGGGGACTGGCAGACCATGTGAAGGACGCCTTGGCCACCAGGGAGATACCCGCCACACTGGAGGAACTTATTTCTGTATCTATCCGCATCGACCTCCGTTTTCACGAGCGGAGGTTGGAGCGGACCCAGTGTAGGCAGAGGTTTCGGCTGGCTCCCACCTTCGCCAGACCTCTTGAATCTCCTGTCTTGGCGTCTGACTCCCATGAGGCCATGGAGGTTTCTCGAGCGGGACCTAAGTCTCAGGCCGCTCGAGTACCCGTGGTTTGTAAAAACTGTCATCAACTAGGACATTGCGCCAATAAATGTCGGCGGCGGTCGGGAAACGATCGCGTCTAGTAACCATTGGGGGAGGTTCACTAGACACAGCTGCATTTTCCACCAAACTGTCCTTTAAAGGGACAATCCTGTTAGGCTCCTCCACTCTAACAGTCGAGCTTTGTGTGGATTCAGGAGCAGAGGGAAACTTCATGTCCTCTGCTTTTGCTCTGCGCCATGCTATACCACTAGTCATGCTCGCCAAACCTGTAACAGTTAGAGTTGTGAATGGGGCGACACTTTCACTGCAAATCACACATCAGACAGTTCCATTCTCGCTGTCCATGTCCCCTTCCCACCAGGAGATTATTTCCCTTCTTGTTCTTTCCACTTCCCACATATTGAGTGGTCCTCAGGGAGAATATTGGGTTGGAGTAAGTCTTGTATGGGCAGGTGTGTGAGTGAGTGTGTACAGTAGAGTTGAGCTACCTTGACCTTTTTAGAGTCGAGCCGGGTTTCGCGAAGCCCGACTATCTCAAAAGTCAGGTCGAGTGAAATCGGCCGATTATGACGTAAAGTCGGGATCGACCGAAACACGAAACCCAATGCAAGTCAATGGGGCAGCATAGTCGGCAGTGAGTGGGGGCCAGGAAAACACCTAGAGTGCCCATTTTAATGTCAAAACTATCCATTCTTCTTAATTAAGCTTGTCAAGCGTAATTTACCTTATAATAATTGGAAGGCATTTGAAATTGGGGTTCATTTGGCTAAAGTTGTGGTGGGTAGGGCTGGTTCAAGTAATTAGTGGGCCCAGGAAATCTGGACCACGTCACGGCAGTGGAGCAGGGAGAGGTAAGTATTTCAACTTTGCAAGTGCTGTGAACCTGAGCAAGCAGGGGGGGCCCACTCGTTGGCATTGGCACTGGCACAGGGCCCCTCAAAGTACAGCGGTGTGTTTGCACGGCGGGGGCGCCTCCCACCGGCAGCAACACTTTTGCGTACTATGAGAGGCCCTGTGCCAGTGACGTCGCCAACTAGTATTCCTCCCCCCACCTGATGAAGGAACCTGCACTTTCATCTGCACCTTCCTGTTTGTCCCCGTGTAAGGTGGTATGGTATGCGGGAAGGGGGACCTGACTTTCAGCAGGGTCACAATCTTGCAGTGTAGCGTGCACGGGAAATGTTGCGTTATGGGTCAATGTACCAGCAGACTCATCTATCACTGGCTGGGCAATGGGCAGGATGAGGAGGAAACACAGATATAGGCCCAAAGAATAAAGTGGGCTAAATGCAGTTCAAAATTGGTAACACAGGACTAATCAGGGGGCATTGCAGTGGAGGACAACTGGAATGAGAGGCTGACACAGAGAGTAGGCCCAAATCAGTAAGTAGTCGAAATGCAGTTCAAAATTGGCAACAGTAGTAAACAGGCGGCACAGCTTTGTTCAGTGGAGGAGAACAGCAAGGAGTGGCAGACACCGATAGTAGGCCCCAAACCAACTAGTACGCCAAATGCAGTTGTTCCGTTTAACCACAATTTAATGAGAGCCTGAAGATAGAAGTTCAGGAAAGGCAACCTGGAGAACACCTTGGAGTGGAACACACCATCTCTCTACACCCCATACCCAATTTGTAGGTCTAATGCAGCGTAGTTTCCAACAACTACTAAACGAGAGCATGATGATCGAAGCATTGGCGAGGAAACCTGGGGAACACCTTGGAGTGGAACACACCATCTCTCTACACCCCATACCCAATTTGTAGGCCTAATGCAGCGTAGTTTCCAACAACTACTAAACGAGAGCCGGAAGATCGAAGCTCAGGAAAGGCAACCTGGAGAACACCTTGGAGTGGAACACACCATCTCTCTACACCCCATACCCAATTTGTAGGCCTAAGGCAGTGTAGTTTCCAAGAACTACTAAACGAGAGCCGGAAGATCGAAGCTCAGTAAAGGCAACCTGGAGAACACCTTGGAGTGGAACACACCATCTCGCTACACCCCATACCCAATTTGTAGGCCCAATGCAGCGTAGTTTCCAACAACTACTAAACGAGAGCATGATGATCGAAGCATTGGCGAGGAAACCTGGGGAACACCTTGGAGTGGAATACACCATCTCTCTACACCCCATACCCAATTTGGAGGCCTAATGCAGCGTAGTTTCCAACAACTACTAAACGAGAGCATGATGATCGAAGCATTGGCGAGGAAACCTGGGGAACACCTTGGAGTGGAACACACCATCTCTCTACACCCCATACCCAATTTGTAGGCCTAATGCAGCGTAGTTTCCAACAACTACTAAACGAGAGCATGATGATCGAAGCATTGGCGAGGAAACCTGGGGAACACCTTGGAGTGGAACACACCATCTCTCTACAGTGGAACACACCATCTCTCTACACCCCATACCCAATTTGTAGGCCTAATGCAGCATAGTTTCCAACAACTACTAAACGAGAGCCGGAAGATCGAAGCTCAGGAAAGGCAACCTGGAGAACACCTTGGAGTGGAACACACCATCTCTCTACACCCCATACCCAATTTGTAGGCCTAAGGCAGTGTAGTTTCCAAGAACTACTAAACGAGAGCCGGAAGATCGAAGCTCAGGAAAGGCAACCTGGAGAACACCTTGGAGTGGAACACACCATCTCTCTACACCCCATACCCAATTTGTAGGCCCAATGCAGCGTAGTTTCCAACAACTACTAAACGAGAGCATGATGATCGAAGCATTGGCGAGGAAACCTGGGGAACACCTTGGAGTGGAACACACCATCTCTCTACACCCCATACCCAATTTGTAGGCCTAATGCAGCGTAGTTTCCAACAACTACTAAACGAGAGCATGATGATCGAAGCATTGGCGAGGAAACCTGGGGAACACCTTGGAGTGGAACACACCATCTCTCTACACCCCATACCCAATTTGTAGGCCTAATGCAGCGTAGTTTCCAACAACTACTAAACGAGAGCATGATGATCGAAGCATTGGCGAGGAAACCTGGGGAACACCTTGGAGTGGAACACACCATCTCTCTACAGTGGAACACACCATCTCTCTACACCCCATACCCAATTTGTAGGCCTAATGCAGCATAGTTTCCAACAACTACTAAACGAGAGCCGGAAGATCGAAGCTCAGGAAAGGCAACCTGGAGAACACCTTGGAGTGGAACACACCATCTCTCTACACCCCATACCCAATTTGTAGGCCTAATGCAGCGTAGTTTCCAACAACTACTAAACGAGAGCCGGAAGATCGAAGCTCAGGAAAGGCAACCTGGGGAACACCTTGGAGTGTAACAAACCCTCTCTCTACACCACGGAAGGGCTGATTCTTAGGAAGGAAGGCTGTCGGAAAGAAGCAGGGCGCGTCCGAGGGTGATTATATTCTTATTAGGTATATACTCACCCTCGGACGCGCCCTGCTTCTTTATTTGTAATGAATGTTTATTTGCAATGTGGTTTTGACTTACTCTATTTTTTTGGTAAATAATGATTTTATTATTTTCATTGTTTTGCATCTTCTTGGCAATAATATAAAGAAGACGCGACAGGACAACACTCGGTGAATGCCATATCTGTGTTTAAAATTGAAAAAACCTTTCAGTTAACTACTTGCAGGAGAAAGTTATTGTAGCTGGTGGCCATTTTTAGTACTGTACCAGATTTTTGTTGTATGTGTTTGTTTTTAATGTTAAAATGTCTGCATTTGATATCTCTCCAGTATTTTCTTTTTTATAAGCAAAATACTTATTTTTATATTTTCTGATGTTGGTTCCAGGGGTACACGGGCAGCAGTGGTGTGGTCAGTGGAGGCCTAGTGGAAGGAGTGACCGCAGACAGGCATCGAAGGCCTAAAATAATAACACATGGCTGTAGGCAATTTTAAATTGGTTCCAGGGGTACACCGGCAGCAGTGGTGTGGTCAGTGGAGGCCTAGTGGAAGGAGTGACCGCAGACAGGCATCGAAGGCCTAAAATAATAACACATGGCTGTAGGCAATTTTAAATTGGTTCCAGGGGTACACGGGCAGCAGTGGTGTGGTCAGTGGAGGCCTAGTGGAAGGAGTGACCGCAGACAGGCATCGAAGGCCTAAAATAATAACACATGGCTGTAGGCAATTTTAAATTGGTTCCAGGGGTACACGGGCAGCAGTGGTGTGGTCAGTGGAGGCCTAGTGGAAGGAGTGACCGCAGACAGGCATCGAAGGCCTAAAATAATAACACATGGCTGTAGGCAATTTTAAATTGGTTCCAGGGGTACACGGGTAGCAGTGGTGTGGTCAGTGGAGGCCTAGTGGAAGGAGTGACCGCAGACAGGCATCGAAGGCCTAAAATAATAACACATGGCTGTAGGCAATTTTAAATTGGTTCCAGGGGTACACGGGCAGCAGTGGTGTGGTCAGTGGAGGCCTAGTGGAAGGAGTGACCGCAGACAGGCATCGAAGGCCTAAAATAATAACACATGGCTGTAGGCAATTTTAAATTGGTTCCAGGGGTACACGGGCAGCAGTGGTGTGGTCAGTGGAGGCCTAGTGGAAGGAGTGACCGCAGACAGGCATCGAAGGCCTAAAATAATAACAAATGGCTGTAGGCAATTTTAAATTGGTTCCAGGGGTACACGGGCAGCAGTGGTGTGGTCAGTGGAGGCCTAGTGGAAGGAGTGACCGCAGACAGGCATCGAAGGCCTAAAATAATAACACATGGCTGTAGGCAATTTTAAATTGGTTCCAGGGGTACACGGGCAGCAGTGGTGTGGTCAGTGGAGGCCTAGTGGAAGGAGTGACCGCAGACAGGCATCGAAGGCCTAAAATAATAACACATGGCTGTAGGCAATTTTAAATTGGTTCCAGGGGTACACGGGCAGCAGTGGTGTGGTCAGTGGAGGCCTAGTGGAAGGAGTGACCGCAGACAGGCATCGAAGGCCTAAAATAATAACACATGGCTGTAGGCAATTTTAAATTGGTTCCAGGGGTACACGGGCAGCAGTGGTGTGGTCAGTGGAGGCCTAGTGGAAGGAGTGACCGCAGACAGGCATCGAAGGCCTAAAATAATAACACATGGCTGTAGGCAATTTTAAATTGGTTACAGGGGTACACGGGCAGCAGTGGTGTGGTCAGTGGAGGCCTAGTGGAAGGAGTGACCGCAGACAGGCATCGAAGGCCTAAAATAATAACACATGGCTGTAGGCAATTTTAAATTGGTTCCAGGGGTACACGGGCAGCAGTGGTGTGGTCAGTGGAGGCCTAGTGGAAGGAGTGACCGCAGACAGGCATCGAAGGCCTAAAATAATAACACATGGCTGTAGGCAATTTTAAATTGGTTCCAGGGGTACACGGGCAGCAGTGGTGTGGTCAGTGGAGGCCTAGTGCAAGGAGTGACCGCAGACAGGCATCGAAGGCCTAAAATAATAACACATGGCTGTAGGCAATTTTAAATTGGTTCCAGGGGTACACGGGCAGCAGTGGTGTGGTCAGTGGAGGCCTAGTGGAAGGAGTGACCGCAGACAGGCATCGAAGGCCTAAAATAATAACACATGGCTGTAGGCAATTTTAAATTGGTTCCAGGGGTACACGGGCAGCAGTGGTGTGGTCAGTGGAGGCCTAGTGGAAGGAGTGACCGCAGACAGGCATCGAAGGCCTAAAATAATAACACATGGCTGTAGGCAATTTTAAATTGGTTCCAGGGGTACACGGGCAGCAGTGGTGTGGTCAGTGGAGGCCTAGTGGAAGGAGTGACCGCAGACAGGCATCGAAGGCCTAAAATAATAACACATGGCTGTAGGCAATTTTAAATTGGTTCCAGGGGTACACGGGCAGCAGTGGTGTGGTCAGTGGAGGCCTAGTGGAATGAGTGACCGCAGACAGGCATCGAAGGCCTAAAATAATAACAAATGGCTGTAGGCAATTTTAAATTGGTTACAGGGGTACACGGGCAGCAGTGGTGTGGTCAGTGGAGGCCTAGTGGAAGGAGTGACCACAGACAGGCATCGAAGGCCTAACATAACAAAAATGTCAATACAATGGTATTGTCAGTGGCAGGCATTGAAGGATGTCAGCGCATAGACTAAACATTGGTGGAGCTGTGAGATAATTTTGCAAGTGGTAGAGCACTGTTTGAGCTGGGGGGGGACTGTCTTGAGGCCGGCGGTACAGGCCCAGGGCCCCTCATATTACAACGGTGTGTCTGACGTTGGGTGCGCACCACCACCGCCAGAGACACTTTGTTGTACTAGGAGGGACCCAGTGGCAGTGCCGTCGACCAAAAGCGGGCACACCCCTCTCTTCAGACAAACTGCACTCTCACGGGTGCTGTCGCCAAGTGTCGATACCACGGCCCCGTGTGGGGAGTTTGGCCATTTAGTGAGGTGTAAACATGTCGTATGCTGGACAATCAGGTGCAGAAAATTACGAGATTGGAAAAGGCATTCAGATCGTCCACAGGCAAGACCTTTTCATAGGAAAGCTAGGTGTCAGCCGGGCAAGGTGGGGCAAAAGATTTCGAAATCCAGTTGTGGTTCATTTTAATGAAGGTTAGATCATCTACATTTTGGGTAGCCAGACGAGTCCTTTTTTCTGTTAGTATTGAACCTGCAGCACTGAATACTCTTTCTGATAGGACACTAGCTGCCGGGCAAGCAAGCTCCTGCAATGCATATTCTGCCAATTCTGGCCAGGTGTCTAATTTTGATGACCAGTAATCAAATGGGAATGACGGTTGAGGGAGAACATCGATAAGGGATGAAAAATAGTTTGTAACCATACTGGACAAATGTTGTCTCCTGTCACTTTGAATTGATGCTGCAGTACCTGTCCTGTCTGCGGTCATAGCAAAATCACTCCACAACCTGGTCAGAAAACCCCTCTGGCCAACGCCACTTCTGATTTCTGCCCCTCTAACTCCTCTGGTCTGCTGGCCCCTGCAGCTCGTGTGAGAACGATCACGGGCGCTGTGTGCAGGGAATGCCAGAAGCAAACGGTCAACAAGAGTTGATTGTTTGGTTGCTAATATTAGTTCCAAGTTCTCATGTGGCATTATATTTTGCAATTTGCCTTTATAGCGAGGATCAAGGAGGCAGGCCAACCAGTAATCGTCATCATTCATCATTTTAGTTATGCGTGTGTCCCTTTTGAGGATACGCAAGGCATAATCCGCCATGTGGGCCAAAGTTCCAGTTCTCAAATCTGCGGTTGTGCTTGGTTGAGGGGCAGTTTCAGGCAAATCCACGTCACTTGTGCCCCTCCAAAAACCAGAACCCGGCCTTGCCGCGCCACCAATTTCCAGTGGCCCCGGAAAAGCTTCCTCATTAAAAATATAATCATCCCCATCATCCTCCTCGTCCTCCTCCTCCTGTTCGCCCGCTACCTCGTCCTGTACACTGCCCTGGCCAGACAATGGCTGACTGTCATCAAGGCTTTCCTCTTCTTCAGCTGCAGACGCCTGATCCTTTATGTGCGTCAAACTTTGCATCAGCAGACGCATTAGGGGGATGCTCATGCTTATTATGGCGTTGTCTGCACTAACCAGCCGTGTGCATTCCTCAAAACACTGAAGGACTTGACACATGTCTTGAATCTTCGACCACTGCACACCTGACAACTCCATGTCTGCCATCCTACTGCCTGCCCGTGTATGTGTATCCTCCCACAAAAACATAACAGCCCGCCTCTGTTCGCACAGTCTCTGAAGCATGTGCAGTGTTGAGTTCCACCTTGTTGCAACGTCTATGATTAGGCGATGCTGGGGAAGGTTCAAAGAACGCTGATAGGTCTGCATACGGCTGGAGTGTACGGGCGAACGGCGGATATGTGAGCAAAGTCCACGCACTTTGAGGAACAGGTCGGATAACCCCGGATAACTTTTCAGGAAGCACTGCACCACCAGGTTTAAGGTGTGAGCCAGGCAAGGAATGTGTTTCAGTTGGGAAAGGGAGATGGCAGCCATGGAATTCCTTCCGTTATCACTCACTACCTTGCCTGCCTCAAGATCTACAGTGCCCAGCCACGACTGCGTTTCTTTCTGCAAGAACTCGGACAGAACTTCCGCGGTGTGTCTGTTGTCGCCCAAACACTTCATAGCCAATACAGCCTGCTGACGTTTGCCAGTAGCTGCCCCATAATGGGAGACCTGGTGTGCAACAGTGGCAGCTGCGGATGGAGTGGTTGTGCGACTGCGGTCTGTGGACGAGCTCTCGCTTCTGCAGGAGGACGAAGAGGAGGAGGAGGGGGTGCGAACGGCTACAGCCAATTGTTTCCTAGACCGTGGGCTAGGAAGAACTGTCCCAAACTTGCTGTCCCCTGTGGACCCTGCATCCACCACATTTACCCAGTGTGCCGTGATGGACACGTAACGTCCCTGGCCATGCCTACTGGTCCATGCATCTGTTGTCAGGTGCACCTTTGTGCTCACAGATTGCCTGAGTGCATGGACGATGCGCTCTTTAACATGCTGGTGGAGGGCTGGGATGGCTTTTCTGGAAAAAAAGTGTCGACTGGGTAGCTCGTAGCGTGGTACAGCGTAGTCCATCAGGGCTTTGAAAGCTTCGCTTTCAACTAACCGGTAGGGCATCATCTCTAACGAGATTAGTCTAGCTATGTGTGCGTTCAAACCCTGTGTACGCGGATGCGAGGCTAAGTACTTCCTTTTTCTAACCATAGTCTCATGTAGGGTGAGCTGGACTGGAGAGCTGGAGATCGTGGAACCAGCGGGGGTGCCGGTGGACATGGCAGACTGAGAGACGGTGGGAGATGGTATTGTTGCCACCGGTGCCCTAGATGCAGTGTTTCCTACTACGAAACTGGTGATTCCCTGACCCTGACTGCTTTGGCCTGGCAAAGAAACCTGCACAGATACTGCAGGTGGTGCGGAAAATGGTGGCCCTACACTGCCGGAAGGGATGTTGTGTTACTGACTAGCTTCATTGGCCGAGGGTGCTACAACCTTAAGGGACGTTTGGTAGTTAGTCCAGGCTTGCAAATGCATGGTGGTTAAATGTCTATGCATGCAACTTGTATTGAGACTTTTCAGATTCTGTCCTCTGCTTAAAGTAGTTGAACATTTTTGACAGATGACATTGCGCTGATCAATTGGATGTTGTTTAAAAAAATGCCAGACTGCACTCTTTCTAGCATCGGATACCTTTTCAGGCATTGCAGACTGAGCTTTAACCGGATGGCCACGCTGTCCTCCAACAGGTTTTGGCTTTGCCACGCGTTTTGGGCAAGATACGGGCCCGGCAGATGGAACCTGTTGCGATGTTGATGCCTGATGCGGCCCCTCCTCCTCCGCTTCAGAACTGCTGCCGCCTGCACCCTGTTCCCCCAATGGCTGCCAATCGGGGTCAAGAACTGGGTCATCTATTACCTCTTCTTGTAGCTCGTGTGCAACTTCGTCTGTGTCACCGTGTCGGTCGGTGGTATAGCGTTCGTGATGGGGCAACATAGTCTCATCAGGGTCTGATTCTTGATCAGCACCCTGCGAGGGCAATGTTGTGGTCTGAGTCAAAGGACCAGCATAGTAGTCTGGCTGTGGCTGTGCATCAGTGCACTCCATGTCAGATTCAACTTGTAATGGGCATGGACTGTTAACTCCTTCACTTTCTAAGCCAGGGACGGTATGTGTAAAGAGCTCTATGGAGTAACCCGTTGTGTCGCCTGCTGCATTCTTCTCTGTTGTTGTTTTTGCTGAAGAGGACAAGGAAGCGACTTGTCCCTGACCGTGAACATCCACTAACGACGCGCTGCTTTGACATTTACCAGTTTCACGAGAGGAGGCAAAAGAGCTAGAGGCTGAGTCAGCAAGATAAGCCAAAACTTGCTCTTGCTGCTCCGGCTTTAAAAGCGGTTTTCCTACTCCCAGAAAAGGGAGCGTTCGAGGCATTGTGTAGCCTGACGACGAACCTGGCTCCACAGCTCCAGACTTAGGTGCAATATTTTTTTTCCCATGACCAGCTGATGCTCCACCACTACCACTACCCTCATTACCAGCTGACAATGAACGCCCCCGGCCATGACCTCTTCCACCATACTTCCTCATTGTTTTAAAAACGTAAACAAACTAACGGTATTTGTTGCTGTCACACAAATTACACGGTGAGCTATAACTTCAGTATGATTTAGCTACCCCTTTACAGGTGAGTGAGACCACAGCGAAAATCAGGCACAATGTTACACACTCTGTTGTTGGTGGCAACAAATGAGAGAGATGCCACACACGCAGGACTGTCACTGAAGCACAAATGTAAATATTAATCTCCCACTGATTTGATTTTTTTTTTTTTTCAGGGAGACTTTAGGAAAAAAAAATAATAGAATAAAATGATTTTTTCAGGAAGAATTTAGAAACCAAATAAAATAAAATGATTTTTTCAGGGAGAATTTAGAAAACAAATAAAACAAAAAAAGGCTTTCTATGGCCCACTGAGTGAGAGATGACGCACACAGGAGTTAGGAGTGGCACACAAGCCCAGAGGCCAATATTTATCTCCCACTGATTGATGTAGTGATTTTTTCAGGTAGATTTTGGAACCCAAATCAAGCTAAAAAAATAATAGGCTTTCTATGGCCCACAATTGGAGAGAGAGAGAGAGATGGCACACCCAGGAGTCAAGACTGGCACACAAGCAGAAAGGGCAATATTAATCTCCCACTGATTTGTTTTTTTTTTTTTTTTTTCAGGGAGACTTTAGGAAAAAAAAAAATAGAATAAAATGATTTTTTCAGGAAGAATTTAGAAACCAAATAAAATAAAATGATTTTTTCAGGGAGAATTTAGAAAACAAATAAAACAAAAAAAGGCTTTCTTTGGCCCACTGAGTGAGAGATGACGCACACAGGAGTCAGGAGTGGCACACAAGCCCAGAGGCCAATATTTATCTCCCACTGATTGATGTAGTGATTTTTTCAGGTAGATTTTGGAACCCAAATCAAGCTAAAAAAATAATAGGCTTTCTATGGCCCACAATTGGAGAGAGAGAGAGAGATGGCACACCCAGGAGTCAAGACTGGCACACAAGCAGAAAGGGCAATATTAATCTCCCACTGATTTGTTTTTTTTATTTTTTTCAGGGAGACTTTAGGAAAAAAAAATAATAGAATAAAATGATTTTTTCAGGAAGAATTTAGAAACCAAATAAAATAAAATGATTTTTTCAGGGAGAATTTAGAAAACAAATAAAACAAAAAAAGGCTTTCTATGACTCACTGAGTGAGAGATGACGCACACAGGAGTCAGGAGTGGCACACAAGCCCAGAGGCCAATATTTATCTCCCACTGATTGATGTAGTGATTTTTTTCAGGTAGATTTTGGAACCCAAATCAAGCTAAAAAAATAATATGCTTTCTATGGCCCACAATTGGAGAGAGAGAGAGAGATGGCACACCCAGGAGTCAAGACTGGCACACAAGCAGAAAGGGCAATATTAATCTCCCACTGATTTGTTTTTTTTTGTTTTTTTTTCAGGGAGACTTTAGGAAAAAAAAATAATAGAATAAAATGATTTTTTCAGGAAGAATTTAGAAACCAAATAAAATAAAATGATTTTTTCAGGGAGAATTTAGAAAACAAATAAAACAAAAAAAGGCTTTCTATGGCCCACTGAGTGAGAGATGACGCACACAGGAGTCAGGAGTGGCACACAAGCCCAGAGGCCAATATTTATCTCCCACTGATTGATGTAGTGATTTTTTCAGGTAGATTTTGGAACCCAAATCAAGCTAAAAAAATAATAGGCTTTCTATGGCCCTCAATTGGAAAGAGAGAGAGAGAGATGGCGCACCCAGGAGTCAAGACTGGCACACAAGCAGAAAGGGCAATATTAATCTCCCACTGATTTGTTTTTTTTTTTTTTTTTCAGGGAGACTTTAGGAAAAAAAAATAATAGAATGAAATGATTTTTTCAGGAAGAATTTAGAAACCAAATAAAATAAAATGATTTTTTCAGGGAGAATTTAGAAAACAAATAAAACAAAAAAAGGCTTTCTATGGCCCACTGAGTGAGAGATGACGCACACAGGAGTCAGGAGTGGCACACAAGCCCAGAGGCCAATATTTATCTCCCACTTTTTTTTTTTTGTTCCAGGGAAAATTTATAAACCCAATAAAAAAAATAATAAATAGGCTTTCTATGGCCCACTATCTGAGAGACAGAGAGAGATGGCACGCTTAGGACTGGCAAACAAGCCCAAAGGCCAATATTAATCTCCCACTTTTTTTTTTTTTTTCCAGGGAAAATTTATAAACCCAATAAAAAATAAATAAATAAATAGGCTTTCTATGGCCCACTATCTGAGAGAGAGAGATGGCACGCTTAGGACTGGCACACAAGCCCAAAGGCCAATATTAATCTCCCACTGATTGATTTATTGATTTTTTCAGGTAGAATTTAGAACCCAAATAAAGCAAAAAAAAAAAAAAAATGGGCTTTCTATGGCCCACTGAGTGAGTGATGATGCACACAGGAGTCAGGAGTGGCACACAAGCCCTGAGGATAAATATTTTTCTCCCACTGATTGATGTAGTGATTTTTTCAGGTACATTTTAGAACCCAAATCAAGCAAAAAAAGAAATAGGCTTTCTATGGCCCACTATTTGTGAGAGAGATGGCACGCTCAGGACTGGCACACAAGCACAGAGGCCAATATTAATCTCCCACTTTTTTTTTTTGGTTCCAGGGAAAATTTATAAACCCAATAAAAAAAAAAATAAATAGGCTTTCTATGGCCCACTATCTGAGAGAGAGAGATGGCACGCTTAGGACTGGCACACAAGCCCAAAGGCCAATATTAATCTCCCACTGATTGATTTATTGATTTTTTCAGGTAGAATTTAGAACCCAAATAAAGCAAAAAAAAAAAAAAAAAAGGGCTTTCTATGGCCCACTGAGTGAGTGATGATGCACACATGAGTCAGGAGTGGCACACAAGCCCTGAGGCCAATATTTTTCTCCCACTGATTGATGTAGTGATTTTTTCAGGTAGATTTCAGAACCCAAATCAAGCAAAAAAATAAATAGGCTTTCTATGGCCCACTGACTGAGAGATGACACAGACAGGGATGGCACTCTAGCAGAAATGTCAATCTTAATCTCCCACAAAAAAAAAAAAAAAACAGGGAGTGTCCTTCAATTACTATCTCCCTGCAGTAATCTCAGCCAGGTATGGCAGGCAGCAATAAGGAGTGGACTGATGCACAAATTAAATAAAAAGTGTGTACAAACAAAAAAGATAGCTGTGCAGAAAGGAAGGAACAAGAGGATTTGTGCTTTGAAAAAAGCAGTTGGTTTGCACAGCGGCGTACACACAGCAATGCAGCTATCAGGGAGCCTTCTAGGGCAGCCCAATGAGCTACAGCGCTGAGGGGGAAAAAAAAAAAATGTAGCTTCCACTGTCCCTGCACACCGAAGGTGGTGTTGGGCAGTGGAAATCGCTACAGCACAAGCGGTTTGGTGGTTAATGGACCCTGCCTAACGCTATCCCTGCTTCTGACGAAGCGGCAGCAACCTCTCCCTAAGCTCAGATCAGCAGCAGTAACATGGCGGTCGGCGGGAACTCCCCTTTATAGCCCCTGTGACGCCGCAGACAGCAAGCCAATCACTGCAATGCCCTTCTCTAAGATGGTGGGGACCAGGACCTATGTCATCACGCTGCCCACACTCTGCGTTTACCTTCAATGGCTGAGAAATGGTGCTTTTCGCGTCATTGAAACGCGACTTTGGCGCGAAAGTCGCGTACCGCATGGCCGACCCCGCACAGGGGTCGGATCGGGTTTCATGAAACCCGACTTTGCCAAAAGTCGGCGACTTTTGAAAATGAACGACCCGTTTCGCTCAACCCTAGTGTACAGGTTTCTACTACCGAGGTACCCGCAGACCTTTCTTCTCTTCCCAAGTGCTATTGGTGCTATGCTGACGTGTTCTCTAAAAAGGCTGCTGAGACTCTACCGCCTCATCGCCCCTACGACTGTCCTATTGACCTCTTGCCTGGAGCTGAACCTCCTCGGGGAAGGGTATATCCCCTCTCTCTCCCAGAGACGGAGGCTATGTCTCAATACATTCAGGAGAATTTGGCAAGAGGGTTCATTAGGAAGTCAGTGTCTCCTGCAGGGGCAGCATTCTTCTTCATACAGAAGAAGAACGGGGAATTACGTCCTTGCATCGATTACAGGGGTCTCAATGCTATCACCATTAAAAATAAGTACCAGTTGCCCCTGATATCGGAGCTCTTTGACAGGCTAAGGGGAGCTAAGATATTCACCAAACTAGATCTGCGGGGTGCCTACAACCTGATTCGCATCCGTGAGTGGGACAAATGGAAAACGGCTTTCAATACCAGGGACGGGCACTATGAGTACCTGGTGATGCCCTTCGGGCTCTGTAATGCCCCAGCCGTTTTTCAGGACTTTGTCAACGATATCTTCCGGGATATGCTTTCCACCTCGGTTGTAGTCTATCTGGATGATATTCTCATCTTCTCTCCAGATATTGACTCCCACCGGAGAGATGTTGGCAGAGTCTTCGAACTCTTACGGGCGAATTCTCTTTATGCAAAGTTGGAGAAGTGTGTGTTTGAGCAGGAGTCTTTACCTTTCCTGGGCTACATCATCTCAGCCCAGGGATTGGCTATGGATCCTGCCAAACTACAGGCTGTGATGGACTGGCAAGAACCCCATTCTCTTAAAGCGGTGCAGTGCTTTATGGGGTTCATAAATTACTATCGCCAGTTCATCCCCCACTTCTCCACTTTGGTAGCTCCCTTGGTATCCCTAACCAAGAAGGGAGCGAATCCCAAATTGTGGTCGGAAGAGGTCTCCAAGGCCTTCACTTCTATAAAGTCCCATTTTGCTAGTGCTCCCATCTTACATCGTCCCGATGTGGATAAGCCATTCCTTATGGAGGTGGATGCCTCATCCGTTGGTGCTGGAGCAGTTCTCTATCAAAAGGATGCTCAAGGTCAGAAGCATCCATGCTTCTTCTTCTCAAAGACCTTCACACCAGCGGAGAGAAATTACTCCATCGGGGATAGGGAGTTGCTAGCAATGAAGTTGGCCTTTTCGGAGTGGAGACTTTTGGAGGGTGCTCGGTTTCCATTCCAAGTCTTCACGGACCACAAAAATTTGGTCTATTTGCGTACAGCCCAGCGGCTGAATTCTCGTCAGGCCAGATGGTCCTTGTTTTTCTCCCGGTTCCACTTCACTCTACATTATCTCGCCGGGGAGAAGAACATTCGTGCTGACGCTCTCTCTCGCTCCCTTGTGTCAACTGAGGAGGAGGAGCCTCGGCTTATTGTCCCTTCGGAGAGTCTGAGAACCGTAGCTCCGGTTTCGCTTGAGTCTGTGCCTCCAGGCAAGACTTTTTTTCCCATCAATTTGCGACCGGAGGTTCTCTCTTGGGCTCATTCGTCCAGAGTGGGTGGACACTTTGGAGCAAAGAGGACATCTGAGTTGCTGGCGAGAATGTACTGGTGGCCACATATGGTTCGTGACGTCGGAAACTACGTTCGGGCATGTGTCTCTTGTGCCAAAAATAAGTCTCTCCGTCAATGGCCAGCTGGTTTGTTATACCCTCTGCCGGTGGCAGACAGGCCCTGGGAGATGGTCGGGATGGACTTTGTGGTGGGTTTGCCCAAGTCTCGTGGCTGTACCATCATTTGGGTAATCACCGACCATTTTTCTAAAATGGTGCATTTGGTGCCGCTTCCTCGGCTACCTTCTGCACGGGCCTTGGCAGCATTGTATATTAAACACATCTTCCACCTTCACGGTATGCCAGACAAAATTGTCAGTGACCGGGGTCCCCAGTTTGCGTCTCGGTTCTGGAGAGAGCTTTGTCATCTTCTCAGTATCGAGTTAAACCTCTCTTCAGCATATCATCCCGAGACGAATGGGTTGGTGGAGAGAGCCAACCAGACCTTGGTCACATATCTGCGACATTTTGTCTCTGCTAGGCAAGATGACTGGGCATCTTTGCTACCGTGGGTGGAGTTTGCTCTTAACAATGCTGTAGCTGGCTCCACTGGACAGACCCCATTCCTCCTTAACTATGGTCAGCATCCGCGGGTACCTGTGCCCATGCCCGTGTCTTCCGCCGATTCCAGGGTGGCAGACTGGGCTGTGGAGGCACGGGACATTTGGGATCGCACTCAGGATGCCATTCGGGCTTCCAAGGAGAGAATGAAGTCCTCCGCCGACGCACATCGGCGCCCCGCTCCAACCTTTGCTCCTGGCGACTTAGTGTGGCTCTCCGCCCGTAACATCAGGCTGCGAGTTGAGTCTACCAAGTTTGCACCTCGCTACTTAGGTCCTTTTAAGGTCCTCGAACAGGTTAATCCTGTGGTTTACCGTCTGGCCCTTCCTCCACGCCTAGGTATCACCGACACCTTTCATGTGTCCCTCCTTAAGCCCGTGTACATGTCCCGGTTTTCTGAGTCATCTACTGCGACATCGGGTTCGTCTACGGACGATTACGAGGTGAACGCTATCTTGGGGTACAAGGTGGTTCGTGGCAAAAAATTTTATTTGGTGGACTGGAGGGGTTACGGTCCTGAGGATAGATCCTGGGAGCCTGCTGAGCACATTCGGACTCCGCAGCTCATTGCTGCCTTCGAGCGTAGCGAGGCCCAAGGAGGGGGGGCCCTAGGAGGGGGAGTAATGTTAGGGGTCGAGTTCCCGCTTCTGCACAGGGGGAATCTCGGGCTGCTTCTGCTGCGGTCTCCCATTCCTCTCCTGCTGCAGGTAAACCTGCTCAGCAGAGACGACGGTCCTTGCGTCTGGCTCAGTCTCACTCGGTGCTTAGGCTTGCTGTTGCTTCTCCAGCTTTTGCCATTAAAGCCAGTGCTGGGCAGCAGCGAGCTGGCTTCTCTGGGACTAAGTCCTTATTTGCACACACTGAGCATGCCCAGGGCAAGATCTCCCGTTGGAGATCGAGGGTCACATGCTCAGGCACTGCAGCACATCCCATTGGTCCTCGTGGCAGGTCCTGAAAAGGCAAAACTTCTGTAGCTACTTCCTGTGCTGCAACTATATAAACTGCGCATGACCGTACGGCCATGCGCTAGTGTACAATTGTATACGTGTGTTTGTTGTGAGTGCAAGTCGTTCATTAAATACCCCTACCCTATTGTATGACTGTTCGCGTATGGAGTATGGCTGCTATCTAGCGCCCGACTAACCACTCAACGGTCACACACGTATCAGCGTCTATTGCTGTGTCCGCCAGTGCGGCGTCACGCGCCAGTAGTGCGCTTCCTGACCCACGTCTGGGTGCTTAGTGGTGTTTGCCAGCACGGCACAGTTCGCACTTCGGTGCTCTAATAATAATAGTTACCTAACACACCCAGTTGCGGTGTTGTGTCAGCAAGTGGTATAATCGGACTTCAATCCTGAGTCTTGGGATTGTGTTCGCTGACTCCTTGCTTGCACTCTTTAGTGCGGTATTGCGGACCTGTGGCTTTACCGGGTTCGCTTCCACCGCCATATTACGCTGCCATTTACTAGCAGCAGGTTTTCACCTGCACGGTGGACCCCGGACTGCGAACGCATCTATTACATCTTTCTTGGTGCGTTCCGCCAGTCCTAACAGTATGTGTGTGTTCAGGGACCCGGCTGAAATAAGCCCCTAGAATACAGCACCTCCGGTGAGGAGTTTTGAATGTATGTATTCAGGGACCTGGCTGAAATAAGCCCCTAAAATACCGGCACCTCCAGTGAGGAGTGTTTGTGTGCTTTTCTGGTGCATAACCACTGACTGCCATCAGCTCAGCAGTTAGCTGTGGTCCCCTGTGACGCTAAGAGGGCACAGTATCTTGTTTCTAGTGAATCTGTGGAGTTAACAGAGTTCGCTTATACCCCCAAATAGCGCCACCACTTGCCAACAGCAGGTTCCTCTCCTGCACGGTGGACCCTGGGTTGCCAACGCACCTATTTATACATATGTACTGTATATACTTGGTGTGTTCCGCCAACCCTAACACTGACAAAGCACCATGCAGTCACAATGTTGCTTTTTTTATAGGAAAGTAATGATTTGCATCAAATATATTTGCCTTCAAATAAAAATCTGGAGCTCAGTATAAATCTTTGGAAACTGGAGTTGAGATATTGCAAACAGTATCTGCATAAAGGATGTGAAATAGAACTTCAGTGCCACCTATTAGAATCAGCAATCCCAAAAGTCAGTATTAACCCTTTAATGAGCCTTGCCATAAGACTTAGGATAAAAATCCAAGTCAAACACTACATTTGCAGACATGTTTCAAGGTGTATGCCCCTCATCAGTTCAAAGCAAGTGATCTGATTTGGCTTCGTGAGAGGTTTCTGACAGGTGGTCAGAATTTACAGACACATGTTTCATGGCGTTTACCCCTAATCAATGCAAAGCAAGAGATATAATTTGAGAGGCTACGTGAGAGGCCTCAGAAAGGCAGACTAAAGGGGGCAGCCCAAATCAGATAATTCATTTGCAGACACGTGTTTCAGGGTGTTTGCCCCTCATCAGTGCAAAGCATGACATCTAAAGTAACTGGGCGAGAGGCCTGTGACGGATGGTTAAAGGGGGAGAATTACTCCTTATGGAGAGATGCACACTCCACATAGAGAAATATTCCTCCTTAGAACTTCCGGAGATGAGAACACATACACAACATTACAAGAGACAACACGACATCATTAAGCAAGTAGGAATGTGGAATATGACACAAAAATATATATTACGATTTATTTCTGCTATACAATACCTGTACAGAATGACCTATAATAAGAAAGGTGAGAATTTCTTTTTTATACCAGTTTCCATAGATGGGTTAATACACCAGCAGTAAGACTTGTTTTACTTTCACAGAAATAAGCAGCAGATAATTGTGAACGGAGAAAGCAGATTTTATCCATGACATTTGGTTAACACCATTGCTCTGTTGTTGATGTTCCAGTCTGTAATAAGGTCAGTACCGTAAGGAAGATTTATGAGAAATCAAGTCTTTTTCACTTCATCTAGGTACCGAACTCTATTCATCTCAAGGGCAATGTCTGTGAAAGGCTTTCAAGGTAGATTTTATGCTTTGCTCTTATTCACCTAAAGATCTCCTCTACACAATTATTTAACTAAAATGAAAACTGCAGAAAGTACCGTTCATAATAACATTACAGCCGTAATGTATTTAACCATTTCATTTACAATCTTAATTCATGTGGTAACAGATTTTTTTAATACTGACATCCCATGTAATGAAGTCGCAGCAAAATCTCATGGGACGTTAAATCGTGTGCCATAAGACATATGCACGTTATACAATAAAGGTTATGGATGTTCTTGTAAAACCTAAATTGCACAGATGATTCAAGGCAGGATGTGCCAACCCTTGGAGAGGAAACACCATATTTAAAATCGCTGTCTAAACTAGCCTGTGAATCAAGAGACGTATTACATGATCTGCTCAATAGCGATTCACGAAGTTCTGCTTAAACCATAACTCAGAATCTGTGTTATTGGTCTAAGCTAAATGAATTACTAGTGACCAAGTTAAGGTACCGTCACACTAAACGATATCGCTAGCGATCCGTGACGTTGCAGCGTCCTGGCTAGCGATATCATTCAGTTTGACACACAGCAGCGATCAGAATCCTGCTGTGATGTCGTTGGTCGCTGCAGAAAGTCCAGAACTTTATTTCGTCGCTGGACTTCCTGCTGACATCGCTGAATCGGCGTGTGTGACACCGATTCAGCGATGTCTTCACTGGTAACCACGGTAAACATCGGGTTACTAAGCGCAGGGCCACGCTTAGTAACCCGATGTTTACCCTGGTTACCATCCTAAAAGTAAAAAAAACAAACACTACATACTTACCTACCGCTGTCTGTCCCCGGCGCTGTGCTTCTCTGCTCTGGATGTGAGCGCCGGGCAGCCGGAAAGCACAGCGGTGACGTCACCGCTCTGCTTTCCGGCCGCTGTGCTCACAGCCAGTACAGAGAAGCAGAGCGCCGGGGACAGACAGCTGAAGGTAAGTATGAAGCGTTTGTTTTTTTACTTTTAGGATGGTAACCAGGGTAAACATCGCGTTACTAAGCGCGGCCCTGCGCTTAGTAACCCGATGTTTACCCTGGTTACTGGATCGTTGGTCGCTGGAGAGCGGTCTGTGTGACAGCTCTCCAGCGACCAAACAGCGACGCTGCAGCGATCCGGATCGTTGTCGGTATCGCTGCAGCGTCGCTTAGTGTGACGGTACCTTTAATCAAAATAGAACAATTAATTCTGACAAGCAATAGCAATGAATTAGTTACTTATCACAAAAGGGTATCACTGTGTAACCAAAATGTTTGTGTAGCTTTATTACATCATAATCCCATTTTATTACAACTCCTAGCACTTTGTGAAAAACAGCAGAAAAGGCTTCTTTAGATCAATGTCATTTGTGAGCTTAAAGGGAGCCTGTCACCAGATTTTGCTACCTCATCTTAGAGCAGCATTACATAGGAAAAGAAACCTCGATTCCAGCAATGTGTAACTTTGTTTTTTTTTGTGCAGCAATTGTGGCACGACTTTTTAGATGTAGCTTGAAGCAGAGCTCAGAAAGCTAATCCTGCACACACCACAGCTCTCTGTGTACACTGTCTATTGACAGTAAGCTGCTTATCAGAGGTGAGAAAAGAGACCTTATTTCCAGCAATGTGTCACTTAGTTTTTTTGTGCAGCAGTTGTGATGCAACTTTTTTAGATGTAGCTTGCAGCAAAGCTCAGTAAGCTAATCCCGCACACACCACGGCTTTCTGTATACCCTGTCTATTGACAGTAAGCTGCTTATCAGAGGAGGGGGTGGAGTCAAACTAGTTCTCCCATGAGCATCAGTCCTGGCAGTGATAATTTCCTGGTGATGAAACCTTCATTGATGGCATTTCTCAGCTTGTTGCCTGTGACTGACAAGTTTCTGCCTATACTCCTCACTCCCGCTGCATATAGCGCTATACATGGAGTAAAATTTCTCCTTTCAGCCTGGAACTTGGCATCCACAACACCTCAAGCTTACGGGAAAGTACCTCAGATCTCTTCCCATCGCTAACAACTAAGTATCACATCAAGACATCTCTCCTCTGATCCCTAACTTACGTCGTCTGGCAGTTGGGCACTTCTTGAACTGTGCAGGACACTATGTACCATGCGGCTATATCTATTTCCCTGGAGTCCTGACAGTGACCACAGTAAAGGCACTGGGTGGCCTCCTTGATCTCCAGCACCCCTCAGGGGTGCAGGGTTGATTCTCCTGAGCATGGTAGTTATCCAGCAGCGGCTGCTAACCACCAGACTTCACAATAGCCCTTACCCTAATTAATTGTGTATGTAAAAATGGCTGAAGAGCTGGCTTCTCACACCATAAAGCCCCCGTCACACACAGCGAGATCGCTAGCGAGATCGCTGCTGAGTCACAAGTTTTGTGACGCAACAGCGATCTCAGTAACGATCTCGCTATGTGTGACACGTAGCAGCGACCAGGCCCCTGCTGTGAGATCGCTGGTCGTGTCGGAATGGCCTGGGCCATTTTTTGATCGTTGAGGTCCCGCTGGGTAGCACACATCGCTGTGTTTGACACCTTACCAACGACCTCGCTGACAGGACGTCCCATTGAATCATCATGAAATAGCATCGTTCTACAGGTCGCTACAGGTCGCCGCATCGCTGCTGCGTCGTTGGTGAGATCTCACTGTTTGACATCTCACCAGCGACCACATAGCGACGCTTGAGCGATCCCTGACAGGTTGTATCGTTGTCGGAATCTCTCAAGCGTCGCTATGTGTGACGGGGCCTTAAGAGTTCACAGACATTTGTAACACCTAACTTTGCAGGGTAGCAAATCTAAAATAAACTTTCAGTGCTTTTGTATCTTTTCTATCCCTTTTTGTTTGTACAAGGCAATTATCTCTTTTATTTAACCTTTTTGGACAAATATCTAGGATTAACCATAAGGGATTTTACTCAAGGATTTGTATAATCCCGAGTATGCAGCAGTCATTAAATGAGCATTTGTTATTGAATTTGGAGAAATTACTTGTTATATTTGTCTTTTATTAGTTTGTTGCAAATAGGAAAACATTTATACATGTTTTAAAATGCCTAATTTGGAAAGAGTGTTGATCAAATTTGATTGTAAATGTAAACAGCAATTAACAAAGTATAAAGAAGAGGGGCCAAGCAAAAAAATAGCAAAATGGTGTCTGCTAATAAGTAATACATACATTACTTTGGGCTGTGAGCCGTTATTTATAAAATATAATAATTCATAAATGTGGCAAAATAACTTTTGAGATGTACCTAGAGGTATTCTGCATAAAAGAAACCAACTGGGATGAGGAGAGTTGCTTTAAGAAAATGTTAAATCTTGTGTCATATCTCAAGTCTAGCAGTAAGGGAGGTTAAAAGGCATTTCAGAGCACACAATCAAGCATTGCTAGTTACCTTGGAGACTTTATGTGAACACAAGAGGACATCATTTATACAAGGTATTTTTAAAGGTGTTCATATAAGGTCTCCAAGGAAACTAGAAACGGTTGGATGTGTGTTCTGCTCTGTCTTCTGAACTCCCTTGCTGTTGGATGCCTAAATCTGAAATTAGGATTAGCATTCTCTGGACATTTGTAGTTATGATTAGCCAAAATCTTTTTGCATTTAGATTACGTCTTGATACATTTTGAAAGTTAGTTTAACAAATTTTATGAATATATGATTTATAGCTCAAAAGCAATTTTGAACCGTTGGCATTAGTGTTGATAAATTCAATTTGTACTGCCATGGTCTGTCATGTATCGTCTCTGTGGGTGGCTGAGTCCAGCATCCTTGGATACTTACTACGCCCTCTAACATCCAGTTGACACATGATGCATAGTCATTATTAGTGTTGAGCATTCCGATACCGCAAGTATCGGGTATCGGCCGATACTTGCGGTATCGGAATTCCGATACCGAGATCCGATATTTTTGTGATATCGGGTATCGGTATCGGAAGTGTAAAATAAAGAATTAAAATAAAAAATATTGTTATATTCACCTCTCCGGCGGCCCCTGGACATCAGCGGGAGGATCCGGCGTCCGGCACGGCTTCTTTCTTCAAAATGCGCGCCTTTAGGACCTGTGGTATGACGTCCCGGCTTCTGATTGGTCGCGTGCCGCCCATGTGACCGCCACGCGACCAATCAGAAGCCGCGACGTCATTCCTCAGCTAAAGTCCTAGAATGAGCGCCTTCTAGGACCTGAGGAATGACGTCGCGGCTTCTGATTGGTCGCGTGGCGGTCACATGGGCGGCACGCGACCAATCAGAAGCCGGGACGTCATTCCACAGGTCCTAAAGGCGCGCATTTTGAAGAAAGAAGCCGTGCCGGACGCCGGATCCTCCCGCTGATGTCCAGGGGCCGCCGGAGAGGTGAATATAACAATATTTTTTATTTTAATTCTTTATTTTACACTTTAATATGGATCCCAGGGCCTGAAGGAGAGTTTCCTCTCCTTCAGACCCTGGGATCCATGAGGATACATTCCGATACTTGATGTCCCATTGACTTGTATTGGTATCGGATATCGGTATCGGCGATATCCGATATTTTTCGGGTATCGGCCGATACTATCCGATACCGATACTTTCAAGTATCGGACGGTATCGCTCAACACTAGTCATTATGTGCTTCCCACTGTGACATCTTCACAAGTTGAAGCCTAGTAAGCTTTAAAAGCACCCAATATGAGGATGTCAAAATGAGCTGAAACAGAGAACCATAATATATGCTAGACCAAGGAAGCTCAAATCTTACTTTTCATCTCTAGTTGATGCCATATATTCTATGAATAAATAGAAGATGCACAAGTGATGTCCTAATCCTTTTGAATTTGTCTTTTGAATCAGTTATTGCTTAAAAGATAGCAATTTTTTGTGTTGAAAACAGAAGTTTATACATTTAGAGCAGAAGACACCAGGTAATGTATGGAGCGCACTCGGGAGCTGCGCTTGCTCCATATAACAGTAGGTGTTAGCTGTAAATTACAGCTAACACTCACTTTAATGGGCAGGGTTGAGTTGTGCCTATTTAATCTCTTTGCCCCTTTGACTTTAGCATCAAAGCAGTTCGACAGATGGAGTGGTTCCCTCTCTAATCACATTTCTCCCAATCACAGGGTGCCAGTGACTCATCATAACCTAAGAGGTGCCTGTAAATTTCACATTTAATTTTAACAGATTTAAATGAAAGGATCACAAAATATGACCAGCCAAATAACCACAAATCAGGTGTTATTAAAATGATTGTCACATCTGGAGGATTAATAGTTACCATTCTGCATCGTGAACCTTAAGTTTAATCATGATTTCAATGCTGAAAGATCTCATCGAACATTTATGTCATGACTAGAGTTGAGCGACCTTGACCTTTTTAGAGTCGAGCCGGGTTTCGCGAAACCCGACTATCTCAAAAGTCGGGTCGAGTGAAATCGGCCGATTATGACGTAAAGTCGGGATCGACCGAAACACGAAACCCAATGCAAGTCAATGGGGCAGCATAGTCGGCAGTGAGTGGGGGCCAGGAAAACACCTAGAGTGCCCATTTTAATGTCAAAACCATCCATTCTTCTTAATGAAGCTTGTCAAGCGTAATTTACCTTATAATAATTGGAAGGCATTTGAAATTGGGGGTCATTTGGCTAAAGTTGTGGTGGGTAGGGCTGGTTCAAGTAATTAGTGGGCCCAGGAAATCTGGACCATGTCACGGCAGTGGAGCAGGGAGAGGTAAGTATTTCAACTTTGCAAGTGCTGTGAACCTGAGCAAGCAGGGGGGCCCACTCGTTGGCATTGGCACTGGCACAGGGCCCCTCAAAGTACAGCGGTGTGTTTGCACGGCGGGGGCGCCTCCCACCGGCAGCAACACTTTTGCGTACTATGAGAGGCCCTGTGCTAGTGACGTCGCCAACTAGTATTCCTCCCCCCACCTGATGAAGGAACCTGCACTTTCATCTGCACCTTCCTCTTTGTCCCCGTGTAAGGTGGTATGGTATGCGGGAAGAGCAACCTGACTTTCAGCAGGGTCACAATGTTGTTGTGTAGCGTGCATGGGGAATGTTGCGTTATGGGTCAATGTACCAGCAGACTCATCTATCACTGGCTGGGCAATGGGCAGGATGAGGAGGAAACACAGATATAGGCCCAAAGAATAAAGTTGGCTAAATGCAGTTCAAAATTGGTAACACAGGAATAACCAGGGGGCATTGCAGTGGAGGACAACTGGAATGAGAGGCAGACACCGATAGTAGGCCCCAACCCAACTAGTAGGCCAAATGCAGTCTAACATTAACAACTACTTAACGAGCGCCTGAAAACGGAATTTCAGGACAGGAAACCAGGAGAACAGCAAGGAGCGGCATACACTGTTAGTAGTCCCCAAACCAACTAGTACACCAAATGCAGTTGTTCCATTTAACCACAATTTAACGAGAGCCTGAAGATAGAAGCTCAGGAAAGGCAACCTGGAGAACACCTTACATAGTTATTAAGGTTGAAGGAAGACTATATGTCCATCTAGTTCAACCCATAGCCTAACCTAACATGTTGATCCAGAGGAAGGCAAAAAAAACCCATGTGCAAAGAGTAAGCTCCACATTGGGGAAAAAAATTCCTTCCCGACTCCACATACGGCAATCAGACTAGTTCCCTGGATCAACGCCCTATCAAGGAATCTAGTGTATATACCCTGTAACATTATACTTTTCCAGAAAGGTATCCAGTCCCCTCTTAAATTTAAGTAATGAATCACTCATTACAACATCATACGGCAGAGAGTTCCATAGTCTCACTGCTCTTACAGTAAAGAATCCGCGTCTGTTATTATGCTTAAACCTTTTTTCCTCCAACCGCAGAGGATGCCCCCTTGTCCCTGTTTCAGGTCTATGATTAAAAAGATCATCAGAAAGGTCTTTGTACTGTCCCCTCATATATTTATACATTAAAATAAGATCACCCCTTAGTCTTCGTTTTTCCAAACTAAATAGCCCCAAGTGTAATAACCTATCTTGGTATTGCAGACCCCCCAGTCCTCTAATAACCTTGGTCGCTCTTCTCTGCACCCGCTCCAGTTCAGCTATGTCTTTCTTAAACACCGGAGACCAGAACTGTGCACAGTATTCTAAGTGTGGTCGAACTAGTGACTTGTATAGAGGTAAAATTATGTTCTCCTCATGAGCATCTATGCCTCTTTTAATGCATCCCATTATTTTATTTGCCTTTGTAGCAGCTGCCTGACACTGGCCACTGAATTTAAGTTTGTCATCCACCCATACACCCAGGTCTTTTTCATTGACGGTTTTGCCCAGAGTTTTAGAATTAAGCACATAATTATACATCTTATTACTTCTACCCAAGTGCATGACCTTACATTTATCCCCATTAAAGCTCATTTGCCATTTATCAGCCCAAGCTTCTAGTTTACATAAATCATCCTGTAATATAAAATTGTCCTCCTCTGTATTGATTACCCTGCAGAGTTTAGTGTCATCTGCAAATATTGAAATTCTACTCTGAATGCCCCCTACAAGGTCATTAATAAATATGTTAAAAAGAAGAGGGCCCAATACTGACCCCTGTGGTACCCCACTGCTAACCGCTACCCAGTCCGAGTGTGCTCCATTAATAACCACCCTTTGTTTCCTATCCCTGAGCCAGCTCTCAACCCACTTGCACATATTTTCCCCTATCCCCATTATTCTCATTTTATGTATCAACCTTTTGTGTGGCACCGTATCAAAAGCTTTTGAAAAGTCCATATACACTACATCCACTGGGTTCCCTTGGTCCAATCTGGAACTTACCTCTTCATAGAAACTGATCAAATTAGTCTGACATGAACGGTCCCTAGTAAACCCGTGCTGATACTGGGTCATGAGGTTATTCCTCTTCAGATACTCCAGTATAGCATCCCTTAGAATGCCCTCCAGTATTTTACCCACAGTAGAGGTTAAGCTTACTGGCCTATAATTTCCGAGTTCAGTTTTTGTCCCCTTTTTGAATATTGGCACCACATTTGCTATACGCCAGTCCTGTGGCACAGACCCTGTTATTATGGAGTCTTTAAAGATTAAAAATAATGGTCTATCAATGACTGTACTTAATTCCTGCAGTACTCGAGGGTGTATCCCATCCGGGCCCGGAGATTTGTCAATTTTAGTGATTTTTAGACGCCGCCGCACTTCCTGCTGGGTTAAGCAGGTGACATTTAATTGAGAATTTTTATCACTAGACATTTTGTCTGCCATGGGATTTTCTTGTGTAAATACTGATGAAAAAAAGTCATTTAGCATATTGGCTTTTTCCTCATCCTCATCCACCATCTCACCCAGACTATTTTTAAGGGGGCCAACACTATCATTTTTTAGTTTCTTACTATTTATGTAGTTAAAGAATATTTTAGGATTATTTTTACTCTCTCTGGCAATGAGTCTCTCTGTCTCAATCTTTGCTGCCTTGATTTGCTTTTTACAGAATTTATTTAATTTTCTGTATTTATTTAATGCCTCCTCACTACCTACTTCCTTTAATTCTCTAAATGCTTTCTTTTTGTCACTTATTGCGCCCCTTACAGCTCTATTTAGCCATATTGGTTTCCTCCTATTTCTAGTATGTTTATTCCCATACGGTATATACTGTGCACAGGTCCTATCCAGGATGCTAATAAACGTCTCCCATTTTCTTTGTGTATTTTTGTGTCTCAGGATATCGTCCCAGTTAATTGCACCAAGATCCTCTCTCATCCGTTGGAAATTTGCCCTCCTGAAGTTTAGTGTCCTTGTAAAACCTCTACTACACATCTTTTTAAAGGATACTTGAAAACTTATTATTTTGTGATCGCTATTTCCCAAGTGACCCCCAACCCTTATATTTGATATGCGGTCTGGCCTGTTGGTTAATATTAGGTCTAGCAGTGCACCCCTTCTTGTTGTGTCCTGAACCAGTTGTGAAAGGTAATTGTCTCTCATAATTGTCAAAAACTGATTACCTTTGCTGGAACTGCAGGTTTCTATTCCCCAATCTATTTCAGGGTAGTTGAAGTCCCCCATAATAATGACTTCTCCTTGAGTCGCAGCTTCATCTATTTGCTTTACGAGGATATTCTCCATTGCTTCCATTATTTTTGGAGATTTATAACAAACCCCTATCAGTAATTTATTATTTTTTCCCCCTCCCCTTATCTCCACCCACAGGGATTCTACATTTTCATTAAATTCACCTATATTATCGCGCAGGATGGGTTTTAAGGATGATTTTACATATAGACACACCCCTCCCCCTCGCTTATCTGTACGGTCATTTCTGAACAGGCTGTAGCCCTGCAAGTTAACAGCCCAGTCATGGCTCTCATCCAGCCACGTTTCAGATATCCCCACCATGTCATAATTATGCTCCAACAACATTAGTTCTAATTCGTCCATTTTGTTGGCGAGGCTTCTGGCATTAGTATACATGCACTTTATGTTCCTCTCTGTACTTCTATTTCTTAAATAGACCAAATAAACCTTGGAGTGGAACACACCATCTCTCTCCACCCGATACCCATTTTGTAGGCCTAATGCAGTGTAGTTTTCTACAACTACTAAACGAGAGTTGGAAGACCGAAGCAATGGCAAGGAAACCTGGGGAACACCTTGGAGTGTAACACACCATCTCTCTCCACCCGATACCCATTTTGTAGGCCTAATGCAGTGTAGTTTTCTACAACTACTAAATGAGAGTCGGAAGACCGAAGCAATGGCAAGGAAACCTGGGGAACACCTTGGAGTGTAACACACCATCTCTCTCCACCCGATACCCATTTTGTAGGCCTAATGCAGTGTAGTTTTCTACAACTACTAAACGAGAGTCGGAAGACCGAAGCAATGGCAAGGAAACCTGGGGAACACCTTGGAGTGTAACACACCATCTCTCTCCACCCGATACCCATTTTGTAGGCCTAATGCAGTGTAGTTTTCTACAACTACTAAACGAGAGTCGGAAGACCGAAGCAATGGCAAGGAAACCTAAGGAACACCTTGGAGTGTAACACACCATCTCTCTCCACCCGATACCCAATTTGTAGGCCTAATGCAGTGTAGTTTTCTACAACTACTAAACGAGAGTCGGAAGACCGAAGCAATGGCAAGGAAACCTGGGGAACACCTTGGAGTGTAACACACCATCTCTCTCCACCCGATACCCATTTTGTAGGCCTAATGCAGTGTAGTTTTCTACAACTACTAAACGAGAGTCGGAAGACCGAAGCAATGGCAAGGAAACCTGGGGAACACCTTGGAGTGTAACACACCATCTCTCTCCACCCGATACCCAATTTGTAGGCCTAATGCAGTGTAGTTTTCTACAACTACTAAACGAGAGTCGGAAGACCGAAGCAATGGCAAGGAAACCTGGGGAACACCTTGGAGTGTAACACACCATCTCTCTCCACCCGATACCCATTTTGTAGGCCTAATGCAGTGTAGTTTTCTACAACTACTAAACGAGAGTCGGAAGACCGTAGCAATGGCAAGGAAACCTGGGGAACACCTTGGAGTGTAACACACCATCTCTCTCCACCCGATACCCAATTTGTAGGCCTAATGCAGTGTAGTTTTCTACAACTACTAAACGAGAGTCGGAAGACCGAAGCAATGGCAAGGAAACCTGGGGAACACCTTGGAGTGTAACACACCATCTCTCTCCACCCGATACCCATTTTGTAGGCCTAATGCAGTGTGGTTTTCTACAACTACTAAACGAGAGTTGGAAGACCAAAGCAATGGCAAGGAAACCTGGGGAACACCTTGGAGTGTAACACACCATCTCTCTCCACCCGATACCCATTTTGTAGGCCTAATGCAGTGTAGTTTTCTACAACTACTAAACGAGAGTCGGAAGACCGAAGCAATGGCAAGGAAACCTGGGGAACACCTTGGAGTGTAACACACCATCTCTCTCCACCCCATACCCAATTTATAGGCCTAATGCAGCCTACTTTCCGACAACTACTAAACGAGAGCATGAAGATCGAAGCTCAGGAAAGGCAACCTGGGGAACAACTTGGAGTGTAACACACCCTCTCTCTACACCACGGAAGGGCTGATTCTTAGGAAGGAAGGCTGTCGGAAAGAAGCAGGGCGCGTCCGAGGGTGAATATATTCTTATTAGGTATATACTCACCCTCGGACGCGCCCTACTTCTTTATTTGTAATGAATGTTTATTTGCAATGTGGTTTTGACTTACTCTATTTTTTTGGTAAATAATGATTTTATTATTTTCATTGTTTTGCATCTTCTTGGCAATAATATAAAGAAGACGCGAAAGGACAACACTCGGTGGATGCCATATCTGTGTTTTAAATTGAAAAAAACTTTCAGTTAACTACTTGCAGGAGAAAGTTATTGTAGCTGGTGGCCATTTTTAGTACTGTACCAGATTTTTGTTGTATGTGTTTGTTTTTAATGTTAAAATGTCTGCATTTGATATCTCTCCAGTATATTCTTTTTTATAAGCAAAATACTTATTTTTATATTTTCTGATGTTGGTTCAAGGGGTACACGGGCAGCAGTAGACAGGTCAGTGGAGGCCTAGTGGAAGGAGGGACCGCAGACAGGCTTCGAAGCCCTAACATAATAAATTGGGCTGGCTGTAGGCAATTTAAAATTGGTTCCAGGGGAACCCGGGCAGCAGTAGACAGGTCAGTGGAGGCCTAGTGGAAGGAGGGACCGCAGACAGGCTTCGAAGCCCTAACATAATAAATTGGGCTGGCTGTAGGCAATTTAAAATTGGTTCCAGGGGAACACGGGCGGCAGTAGACAGGTCAGTGGAGGCCTAGTGGAAGGAGGGACCGCAGACAGGCTTCGAAGCCCTAACATAATAAATTGGGCTGGCTGTAGGCAATTTAAAATTGGTTCCAGGGGAACACGGGCGGCAGTAGACAGGTCAGTGGAGGCCTAGTGGAAGGAGGGACCGCAGACAGGCTTCGAAGCCCTAACATAATAAACTGGGCTGGCTGTAGGCAATTTAAAATTGGTTCCAGGGGAACACGGGCGGCAGTAGACAGGTCAGTGGAGGCCTAGTGGAAGGAGGGACCGCAGACAGGCTTCGAAGCCCTAACATAATAAATTGGGCTGGCTGTAGGCAATTTAAAATTGGTTCCAGGGGAACACGGACAGCAGTAGACAGGTCAGTGGAGGCCTAGTGGAAGGAGGGACCGCAGACAGGCTTCGAAGCCCTAACATAATAAATTGGGCTGGCTGTAGGCAATTTAAAATTGGTTCCAGGGGAACCCGGGCAGCAGTAGACAGGTCAGTGGAGACCTTGTGGAAGGAGGGACTGCAGACAGGCTTCGAAGCCCTAACATAATAAATTGGGCTGGCTGTAGGCAATTTAAAATTGGTTCCAGGGGAACACGGGCGGCAGTAGCCAGGTCAGTGTAGTAGTAGTGGAAAGAACGGGCCGCAGACAGGCTTCGAAGGCCTAACATAACAAAAATTTGGCTGTAGGCAATTTAAAATTGGTTCCAGGGGAACACGGGCAGCAGTAGACAGGTCAGTGGAGGCCTAGTGGAAGGAGGGACCGCAGACAGGCTTCGAAGCCCTAACATAATAAATTGGGCTGGCTGTAGGCAATTTAAAATTGGTTCCAGGGGAACACGGGCGGCAGTAGCCAGGTCAGTGTAGTAGTAGTGGAAAGAACGGGCCGCAGACAGGCTTCGAAGGCCTAACATAACAAAAATTGGGCTGTAGGCAATTTAAAATTGGTTCCAGGGGAACACGGGTGGCAGTAGACAGGTCAGTGGAGGCCTAGTGGAAGGAGGGACCGCAGACAGGCTTCGAAGCCCTAACATAATAAATTGGGCTGGCTGTAGGCAATTTAAAATTGGTTCCAGGGGAACCCGGGCAGCAGTAGACAGGTCAGTGGAGGCCTAGTGGAAGGAGGGACCGCAGACAGGCTTCGAAGCCCTAACATAATAAATTGGGCTGGCTGTAGGCAATTTAAAATTGGTTCCAGGGGAACACGGGCGGCAGTAGACAGGTCAGTGGAGGCCTAGTGGAAGGAGGGACCGCAGACAGGCTTCGAAGCCCTAACATAATAAATTGGGCTGGCTGTAGGCAATTTAAAATTGGTTCCAGGGGAACACGGGCAGCAGTAGACAGGTCAGTGGAGGCCTAGTGGAAGGAGTGACCGCAGACAGGCTTCGAAGGCCTAACATAAGAAAAATGTCAATACAATGGTATTGACAGTGCCAGGCATTGAAGGATGTCAGCGCATAGACTAAACATTGGTGGAGCTGTGAGAGAAAATTTTGCAAGTGGTAGAGCACTGTTTGACCTGGGGGGGGGGACTGTCTTGTGGCCGGCGGTACAGGCCCAGGGCCCCTCATATTACAACGGTGTGTCTGACATTGGGTGCGCACCACCACCGCCAGACACTTTATTGTACTATGAGGGACCTAGTGGCAGTGCCGTCGACCAAAAGCGGGCACACCCACCTCTTCAGACAAACAGTACTCTCACGGGTGCTGGCGCCAAGTGGCGATACCACGGCCCCGTGTGGGGACTTTGGCCATTTAGGGAGGTGTTAACATGTCGGATGCTGGACAATCAGGTGCTGCAAATTACGAGATTGGAAAAGTCGTTCAGAATAGTCCACAGGCAAGACCTTTACATAGGAGAGCTAGGTGTCAGCCGGGCAAGGTGGGGCAAAAGATTTCAAAATCCAGTTGTGGTTCATTTTAATGAAGGTTAGATCATCTACATTTTGGGTAGCCAGACGAGTCCTTTTTTCTGTTAGTATTGAACCTGCAGCACTGAATACTCTTTCTGATAGGACACTAGCTGCCGGGCAAGCAAGCTCCTGCAATGCATATTCTGCCAATTCTGGCCAGGTGTCTAATTTTGATACCCAGTAATCAAATGGGAATGACGGTTGAGGGAGAACGTCGATAAGGGATGAAAAATAGTTAGTAACCATACTGGACAAATGTTGTCTCCTGTCACTTTGAATTGATGCTGCAGTACCTGTCCTGTGTGCGGTCATAGCAAAATCACTCCACAACCTGGTCAGAAAACCCCTCTGGCCAACACCACTTCTGATTTCTGCCCCTCTAACACCTCTGGTCTGCTGGCCCCTGCAGCTCGTGTTAGAACGATCACGGGCGCTGTGTGCAGGGAATGCCAGAAGCAAACGGTCAATAAGAGTTGATTGTTTGGTTGCTAATATTAGTTCCAAGTTCTCATGTGGCATTATATTTTGCAATTTGCCTTTATAGCGAGGATCAAGGAGGCAGGCCAACCAGTAATCGTCATCGTTCATCATTTTTGTTATGCGTGTGTCCCTTTTGAGGATACGTAAGGCATAATCCGCCATGTGGCCCAAAGTTCCAGTTCTCAAATCTGTGGTTGTGCTTGGTTGAGGGGCAGTTTCAGGAAAATCCACGTCACTTGTGTCCCTCCAAAAACCAGAACCCGGCCTTGCCGCGCCAACAATTTCCACTGGCCCCGGAAAAGCTTCCTCATTAAAAATATAATCATCCCCATCATCCTCCTCGTCCTCCTCCTCCTGTTCGCCCGCTACCTCGTCCTGTACACTACCCTGGCCAGACAATGGCTGACTGTCATCAAGGCTTTCCTCTTCCTCAGCTGCAGACGCCTGATCCTTTATGTGCGTCAAACTTTGCATCAGCAGACGCATTAGGGGGATGCTCATGCTTATTATGGCGTTGTCTGCACTAACCAGCCGTGTGCATTCCTCAAAACACTGAAGGACTTGACACATGTCTTGAATCTTCGACCACTGCACACCTGACAACTCCATGTCTGCCATCCTACTGCCTGCCCGTGTATGTGTATCCTCCCACAAAAACATAACAGCCCGCCTCTGTTCACACAGTCTCTGAAGCATGTGCAGTGTTGAGTTCCACCTTGTTGCAACGTCTATGATTAGGCGATGCTGGGGAAGGTTCAAAGAACGCTGATAGGTCTGCATACGGCTGGAGTGTACGGGCGAACGGCGGATATGTGAGCAAAGTCCACGCACTTTGAGGAGCAGGTCGGATAACCCTGGATAACTTTTCAGGAAGCACTGCACCACCAGGTTTAAGGTGTGAGCCAGGCAAGGAATGTGTTTCAGTTGGGAAAGGGAGATGGCAGCCATGAAATTCCTTCCGTTATCACTCACTACCTTGCCTGCCTCAAGATCTACAGTGCCCAGCCACGACTGCGTTTCTTTCTGCAAGAACTCGGACAGAACTTCAGCGGTGTGTCTGTTGTAGCCCAAACACTTCATAGCCAATACAGCCTGCTGACGTTTGCCAGTAGCTGCCCCATAATGGGAGACCTGGTGTGCAACAGTGGCAGCTGCGGATGGAGTGGTTGTGCGACTGCGGTCTGTGGACGAGGTCTCGCTTCTGCAGGAGGATGAGGAGGAGGAGGAGGGGGTGCGAACGGCTACAGCCAACTGTTTCCTAGACCGTGGGCTAGGCAGAACAGTCCCAAACTTGCTGTCCCCTGTGGACCCTGCATCCACCACATTTACCCAGTGTGCCGTGATGGACACGTAACGTCCCTGGCCATGCCTACTGGTCCATGCATCTGTTGTCAGGTGCACCTTTGTGCTCCCAGATTGCCTGAGTGCATGGACGATGCGCTCTTTAACATGCTGGTGGAGGGCTGGGATGGCTTTTCTGGAAAAAAAGTGTCGACTGGGTAGCTCGTAGCGTGGTACAGCGTAGTCCATCAGGGCTCTGAAAGCTTCGCTTTCAACTAACCGGTAGGGCATCATCTCTAACGAGATTAGTCTAGCTATGTGGGCGTTCAAACCCTGTGTACGCGGATGCGAGGCTAAGTACTTCCTTTTTCTAACCATAGTCTCATGTAGGGTGAGCTGGACTGGAGAGCTGGAGATCGTGGAACTAGCGGGGGTGCCGGTGGACATGGCAGACTGAGAGACGGTGGGAGATGGTATTGTTGCCGCCGGTGCCCTAGATGCAGTGTTTCCTACTACGAAACTGGTGATTCCCTGACCCTGACTGCTTTGGCCTGGCAAAGAAACCTGCACAGATACTGCAGGTGGTGCAGAAAATGGTGGCCCTACACTGCCGGAAGGGATGTTGCGTTGATGACTAGCTTCATTGGCCGAGGGTGCTACAACCTTAAGGGACGTTTGGTAGTTAGTCCAAGCTTGCAAATGCATGGTGGTTAAATGTCTATGCATGCAACTTGTATTGAGACTTTTCAGATTCTGCCCTCTGCTTAAGGTAGTTGAACATTTTTGACAGATGACTTTGCGCTGATCAATTGGATGTTGTTTAAAAAAATGCCAGACTGCACTCTTTCTAGCATCGGATACCTTTTCAGGCATTGCAGACTGAGCTTTAACCGGATGGCCACGCTGTCCTCCAACAGGTTTTGACTTTGCCACGCGTTTTGGGCAAGATACGGGCCCGGCAGATGGAACCTGTTGCGATGTTGATGCCTGCTGCGGCCCCTCCTCCTCCGCTTCAGAACTGCTGCCGCCTGCACCCTGTTCCCCCAATGGCTGCCAATCGGGGTCAAGAACTGGGTCATCTATTACCTCTTCTTGTAGCTCGTGTGCAACTTCGTCTGTGTCACCATGTCGGTCGGTGGTATAGCGTTCGTGATGGGGCAACTGTTGTGAATTCTGTGGCTGAATTCACTCCTGTGGTCACAAGTGGTACTGCAGCTTCTGAGCTTCCTCCCTCAGGTGTTCTGGTGAGCTCGTTAACTGCTTCATTACTTAACTCCGCCTGATGCTGCTATCCTTGCTCCTTGTCAATGTTTCAGTGTTGGATCTGAGCTTCTCCTGATTGTTCCTGTGACCTGCTGCTCTGTATAGCTAAGTGCTTTTTGCTTTTTTGTTGCTTTTTTTCTGTCCAGCTTGTCTTTTGTTTTGCTGGAAGCTCTGAGACGCAAAGGGTGTACCGCCGTGCCGTTAGTTCGGCACGGTGGGTTTTTTTTGCCCCCTTTGCGTGGTTTTGCTTTAGGGTTTTTTGTAGACTGCAAAGTTCGCTTTACTGTCCTTGCTCTGTCCTAGAATATCGGGCCCCACTTTGCTGAATCTATTTCATCCCTACGTTTTGTCTTTTCATCTTACTCACAGTCATTATATGTGGGGGGCTGCCTTTTCCTTTGGGGAATTTCTCTGGGGCAAGTCAGGCCTATTTTTCTATCTTCAGGCTAGCTAGTTTCTTAGGCTGTGCCGAGTTGCCTAGGTAGTTGTTAGGCGCAATCCACAGCCGCTTTTAGTTGTGTTTAGGATAGGATCAGGTGTGCAGTCTACAGAGTTTCCACGTCTCAGAGCTCGTTCTTGTATTTTTGGGTATTTGTCAGATCACTGTGTGCGCTCTGATCGCTAAGCACACTGTGTTTCTGGATTGCCTTCATAACACCTGTCATTAGCAAACATAACAGTACAAGGAGCCAAACTAATGATTCTCAATAGAGGGAAAGAAAAAGTTCTGACATCATTTTTTTTTTTTTTTTTTTTTCTGCTCTGTGTTCACTTTTTTTTTTCCCCTAGACATTTGGGTGATTCTGGACACAGGTGTGGACATGGAGATTCAGGGTCTGTGCTCTTCAATGGATAATCTCGTTATAAATGTACAAAAAATTCAAGATACTATTGATCAGAAGTCTATGTTAGAACCAAGAATTCCTATTCCTGATTTGTTTTTTGGAGATAGAACTAAGTTTCTAAGTTTCAAAAATAATTGTAAGCTATTTCTGGCCTTGAAACCTCATTCTTCTGGTAATCCTATTCAACAGGTTTTGATTATTATTTCTTTTTTGCGCGGCGACCCTCAAGACTGGGCATTTTCTCTTGCGCCAGGAGACCCTGCATTGAGTAGTGTCGATGCGTTTTTCCTGGCGCTCGGATTGCTGTACGATGAGCCTAATTCAGTGGATCAGGCTGAGAAAAATTTGCTGGCTTTGTGCCAGGGTCAGGATGATATAGAAGTATATTGTCAGAAATTTAGGAAATGGTCAGTACTCACTCAGTGGAATGAATCTGCGCTGGCAGCTTTGTTCAGAAAGGGTCTCTCTGAGGCTCTTAAGGATGTCATGGTGGGATTTCCTATGCCTGCTGGTTTGAATGAGTCTTTGTCTTTGGCCATTCAGATCGGTCGACGCTTGCGCGAGCGTAAATCTGTGCACCATTTGGCGGTACTGCCTGAGGTTAAACCTGAGCCTATGCAGTGCGATAGGACTATGACTAGAGTTGAACGGCAGGAATACAGACGTCTGAATGGTCTGTGTTTCTACTGTGGTGATTCCACTCATGCTATTTCTGATTGTCCTAAGCGCACTAAGCGGTCCGCTAGGTCTGCCGTCATTGGTACTGTACAGTCCAAATTCCTTCTGTCCATTACCTTGATATGCTCTTTGTCGTCGTTTTCTGTCATGGCGTTTGTGGATTCGGGCGCTGCCCTGAATCTGATGGATTTGGATTATGCTAAACGTTGTGGGTTTTTCTTGGAGCCTTTGCGGTGTCCTATTCCATTGAGAGGAATTGATGCTACATCTTTGGCCAAGAATAAACCTCAATACTGGGCCCAGCTGACCATGTGCATGGCTCCTGCACATCAGGAAGTTATTCGCTTTCTGGTGTTGCATAATCTGCATGATGTGGTCGTGTTGGGGTTGCCATGGCTACAAACCCATAATCCAGTATTGGATTGGAATTCCATGTCGGTATCCAGCTGGGGTTGTCAGGGGGTACATGGTGATGTTCCATTTTTGTCGATTTCGTCATCCACCCCTTCTGAGGTCCCAGAGTTCTTGTCTGATTATCAGGATGTATTTGAAGAGCCCAAGTCCGATGCTCTACCTCCGCATAGGGATTGTGATTGTGCTATCAATTTGATTCCTGGTAGTAAATTCCCTAAAGGTCGATTATTTAATTTATCCGTGCCCGAACACGCCGCTATGCGCAGTTATGTGAAGGAATCCCTGGAGAAGGGACATATTCGCCCATCGTCATCACCACTGGGAGCAGGGTTCTTCTTTGTAGCCAAGAAGGATGGTTCGCTGAGACCGTGTATTGATTACCGCCTTCTTAATAAGATCACTGTTAAATTTCAGTATCCCTTGCCATTGTTATCTGACTTGTTTGCTCGGATTAAGGGGGCTAGTTGGTTCACTAAGATAGATCTTCGTGGTGCGTATAATCTGGTGAGAATCAGGCAAGGAGATGAATGGAAAACTGCATTCAATACGCCCGAGGGTCATTTTGAGTATCTAGTGATGCCGTTCGGACTTGCCAATGCTCCATCTGTGTTTCAGTCTTTTATGCATGACATCTTCCGTGAGTATCTGGATAAATTCCTGATTGTTTACTTGGATGACATTTTGATCTTCTCAGATGATTGGGAGTCTCATGTGAAGCAGGTCAGAATGGTTTTTCAGGTCCTGCGTGCTAACTCTTTGTTTGTGAAGGGATCAAAGTGTCTTTTCGGTGTGCAGAAAGTTTCATTTTTGGGGTTCATCTTTACCCCTTCTACTATCGAGATGGATCCAGTTAAGGTCCAAGCCATCCAGGATTGGATTCAGCCGACATCTCTGAAAAGTCTGCAAAAGTTCCTGGGCTTTGCTAATTTTTATCGTCGCTTCATCTGTAATTTTTCTAGCATTGCCAAACCATTGACCGATTTGACCAAGAAGGGTGCTGATTTGGTTAATTGGTCTTCTGCTGCTGTGGAAGCTTTTCAGGAGTTGAAGCGTCGTTTTTGTTCTGCCCCTGTGTTGTGTCAGCCAGATGTTTCTCTTCCGTTCCAGGTCGAGGTTGATGCTTCTGAGATTGGAGCAGGGGCGGTTTTGTCACAGAGAGGTTCTGATTGCTCAGTGATGAAACCATGTGCTTTCTTTTCCAGGAAGTTTTCGCCCGCTGAGCGTAATTATGATGTGGGCAATCGAGAGTTGCTGGCCATGAAGTGGGCATTCGAGGAGTGGCGTCATTGGCTTGAAGGAGCTAAGCATCGCGTGGTGGTATTGACTGATCATAAGAACTTGACTTATCTCGAGTCTGCCAAGCGCTTGAATCCTAGACAGGCCCGTTGGTCGTTATTTTTTGCCCGCTTCGACTTTGTGATTTCGTACCTTCCGGGCTCTAAAAATGTGAAGGCGGATGCTCTGTCTAGGAGTTTTGTGCCCGACTCTCCGGGTTTATCTGAGCCAGCGGGTATCCTCAAGGAAGGAGTCATTGTGTCTGCCATCTCCCCTGATTTGCGGCGGGTGCTGCAAAAATTTCAGGCGAATAAACCTGATCGTTGTCCAGCAGAGAAACTGTTCGTCCCTGATAGGTGGACTAATAAACTTATCTCTGAACTTCATTGTTCGGTGTTGGCTGGTCATCCTGGAATCTTTGGTACCAGAGAGTTAGTGGCTAGATCCTTCTGGTGGCCATCTCTGTCACGGGATGTACGTACTTTTGTGCAGTCCTGTGGGATTTGTGCTAGGGCTAAGCCCTGCTGTTCTCGTGCCAGTGGGTTGCTTTTGCCCTTGCCGGTCCCAAAGAGGCCTTGGACACATATTTCGATGGATTTCATTTCTGACCTTCCCGTTTCTCAAAAGATGTCAGTCATTTGGGTGGTCTGTGATCGCTTTTCTAAAATGGTCCATCTGGTGCCCTTGGCTAAATTGCCTTCCTCCTCTGATTTGCTACCTTTGTTCTTTCAGCATGTGGTTCGGTTGCATGGCATTCCTGAGAATATTGTTTCTGACAGAGGTTCCCAGTTTGTTTCAAGGTTTTGGCGAGCCTTTTGTGGTAGGATGGGCATTGACCTATCCTTTTCCTCGGCTTTCCATCCTCAGACTAATGGCCAGACCGAACGAACCAATCAGACCTTGGAAACATATCTGAGATGTTTTGTTTCTGCAGACCAGGATGATTGGGTGTCCTTTTTGCCGTTGGCTGAGTTCGCCCTTAATAATCGGGCCAGCTCGGCTACCTTGGTTTCTCCATTTTTTTGCAATTCTGGGTTCCATCCTCGTTTCTCTTCAGGACAGGTTGAGTCTTCGGACTGTCCTGGTGTGGATTCTGTGGTGGATAGGTTGCAGCAGATCTGGACTCAGGTAGTGGACAATTTGATCTTGTCCCAGGAGAAAGCTCAACTTTTCGCTAATCGCAGACGCCGTGTGGGTCCCCGACTTCGTGTTGGGGATCTGGTTTGGTTATCTTCTCGTCATATTCCTATGAAGGTTTCCTCTCCTAAATTTAAACCTCGTTTTATTGGTCCGTATAGGATTTCTGAGGTTCTCAATCCTGTGTCTTTTCGTTTGACCCTCCCAGACTCCTTTTCCATACATAATGTATTCCATAGGTCGTTGTTGCGGAGATACGTGGCACCTATGGTTCCATCTGTTGATCCTCCTGCCCCGGTTTTGGTGGAGGGGGAATTGGAGTATATTGTGGAGAAGATTTTGGATTCTCGTGTTTCTAGACGGAAACTCCAGTATCTGGTTAAATGGAAGGGTTATGCTCAGGAAGATAATTCCTGGGTTTTTGCCTCTGATGTTCATGCTTCCGATCTTGTTCGTGCCTTTCATGTGGCTCATCCTGGTCGGCCTGGGGGCTCTGGTGAGGGTTCGGTGACCCCTCCTCAAGGGGGGGGTACTGTTGTGAATTCTGTGGCTGAATTCACTCCTGTGGTCACAAGTGGTACTGCAGCTTCTGAGCTTCCTCCCTCAGGTGTTCTGGTGAGCTCGTTAACTGCTTCATTACTTAACTCCGCCTGATGCTGCTATCCTTGCTCCTTGTCAATGTTTCAGTGTTGGATCTGAGCTTCTCCTGATTGTTCCTGTGACCTGCTGCTCTGTATAGCTAAGTGCTTTTTGCTTTTTTGTTGCTTTTTTTCTGTCCAGCTTGTCTTTTGTTTTGCTGGAAGCTCTGAGACGCAAAGGGTGTACCGCCGTGCCGTTAGTTCGGCACGGTGGTTTTTTTTTGCCCCCTTTGCGTGGTTTTGCTTTAGGGTTTTTTGTAGACTGCAAAGTTCGCTTTACTGTCCTCGCTCTGTCCTAGAATATCGGGCCCCACTTTGCTGAATCTATTTCATCCCTACATTTTGTCTTTTCATCTTACTCACAGTCATTATATGTGGGGGGCTGCCTTTTCCTTTGGGGAATTTCTCTGGGGCAAGTCAGGCCTATTTTTCTATCTTCAGGCTAGCTAGTTTCTTAGGCTGTGCCGAGTTGCCTAGGTAGTTGTTAGGCGCAATCCACAGCCGCTTTTAGTTGTGTTTAGGATAGGATCAGGTGTGCAGTCTACAGAGTTTCCACGTCTCAGAGCTCGTTCTTGTATTTTTGGGTATTTGTCAGATCACTGTGTGCGCTCTGATCGCTAAGCACACTGTGTTTCTGGATTGCCTTCATAACACCTGTCATTAGCAAACATAACAGTACAAGGAGCCAAACTAATGATTCTCAATAGAGGGAAAGAAAAAGTTCTGACATCATTTTTTTTTTTTTTTTTTTTTTCTGCTCTGTGTTCACTTTTTTTTTCCCCTAGACATTTGGGTGATTCTGGACACAGGTGTGGACATGGAGATTCAGGGTCTGTGCTCTTCAATGGATAATCTCGTTATAAATGTACAAAAAATTCAAGATACTATTGATCAGAAGTCTATGTTAGAACCAAGAATTCCTATTCCTGATTTGTTTTTTGGAGATAGAACTAAGTTTCTAAGTTTCAAAAATAATTGTAAGCTATTTCTGGCCTTGAAACCTCATTCTTCTGGTAATCCTATTCAACAGGTTTTGATTATTATTTCTTTTTTGCGCGGCGACCCTCAAGACTGGGCATTTTCTCTTGCGCCAGGAGACCCTGCATTGAGTAGTGTCGATGCGTTTTTCCTGGCGCTCGGATTGCTGTACGATGAGCCTAATTCAGTGGATCAGGCTGAGAAAAATTTGCTGGCTTTGTGCCAGGGTCAGGATGATATAGAAGTATATTGTCAGAAATTTAGGAAATGGTCAGTACTCACTCAGTGGAATGAATCTGCGCTGGCAGCTTTGTTCAGAAAGGGTCTCTCTGAGGCTCTTAAGGATGTCATGGTGGGATTTCCTATGCCTGCTGGTTTGAATGAGTCTTTGTCTTTGGCCATTCAGATCGGTCGACGCTTGCGCGAGCGTAAATCTGTGCACCATTTGGCGGTACTGCCTGAGGTTAAACCTGAGCCTATGCAGTGCGATAGGACTATGACTAGAGTTGAACGGCAGCAATACAGACGTCTGAATGGTCTGTGTTTCTACTGTGGTGATTCCACTCATGCTATTTCTGATTGTCCTAAGCGCACTAAGCGGTCCGCTAGGTCTGCCGTCATTGGTACTGTACAGTCCAAATTCCTTCTGTCCATTACCTTGATATGCTCTTTGTCGTCGTTTTCTGTCATGGCGTTTGTGGATTCGGGCGCTGCCCTGAATCTGATGGATTTGGATTATGCTAAACGTTGTGGGTTTTTCTTGGAGCCTTTGCGGTGTCCTATTCCATTGAGAGGAATTGATGCTACACCTTTGGCCAAGAATAAACCTCAATACTGGGCCCAGCTGACCATGTGCATGGCTCCTGCACATCAGGAAGTTATTCGCTTTCTGGTGTTGCATAATCTGCATGATGTGGTCGTGTTGGGGTTGCCATGGCTACAAACCCATAATCCAGTATTGGATTGGAATTCCATGTCGGTATCCAGCTGGGGTTGTCAGGGGGTACATGGTGATGTTCCATTTTTGTCGATTTCGTCATCCACCCCTTCTGAGGTCCCAGAGTTCTTGTCTGATTATCAGGATGTATTTGAAGAGCCCAAGTCCGATGCTCTACCTCCGCATAGGGATTGTGATTGTGCTATCAATTTGATTCCTGGTAGTAAATTCCCTAAAGGTCGATTATTTAATTTATCCGTGCCCGAACACGCCGCTATGCGCAGTTATGTGAAGGAATCCCTGGAGAAGGGACATATTCGCCCATCGTCATCACCACTGGGAGCAGGGTTCTTCTTTGTAGCCAAGAAGGATGGTTCGCTGAGACCGTGTATTGATTACCGCCTTCTTAATAAGATCACTGTTAAATTTCAGTATCCCTTGCCATTGTTATCTGACTTGTTTGCTCGGATTAAGGGGGCTAGTTGGTTCACTAAGATAGATCTTCGTGGTGCGTATAATCTGGTGAGAATCAGGCAAGGAGATGAATGGAAAACTGCATTCAATACGCCCGAGGGTCATTTTGAGTATCTAGTGATGCCGTTCGGACTTGCCAATGCTCCATCTGTGTTTCAGTCTTTTATGCATGACATCTTCCGTGAGTATCTGGATAAATTCCTGATTGTTTACTTGGATGACATTTTGATCTTCTCAGATGATTGGGAGTCTCATGTGAAGCAGGTCAGAATGGTTTTTCAGGTCCTGCGTGCTAACTCTTTGTTTGTGAAGGGATCAAAGTGTCTCTTCGGTGTGCAGAAAGTTTCATTTTTGGGGTTCATCTTTACCCCTTCTACTATCGAGATGGATCCAGTTAAGGTCCAAGCCATCCAGGATTGGATTCAGCCGACATCTCTGAAAAGTCTGCAAAAGTTCCTGGGCTTTGCTAATTTTTATCGTCGCTTCATCTGTAATTTTTCTAGCATTGCCAAACCATTGACCGATTTGACCAAGAAGGGTGCTGATTTGGTTAATTGGTCTTCTGCTGCTGTGGAAGCTTTTCAGGAGTTGAAGCGTCGTTTTTGTTCTGCCCCTGTGTTGTGTCAGCCAGATGTTTCTCTTCCGTTCCAGGTCGAGGTTGATGCTTCTGAGATTGGAGCAGGGGCGGTTTTGTCACAGAGAGGTTCTGATTGCTCAGTGATGAAACCATGTGCTTTCTTTTCCAGGAAGTTTTCGCCCGCTGAGCGTAATTATGATGTGGGCAATCGAGAGTTGCTGGCCATGAAGTGGGCATTCGAGGAGTGGCGTCATTGGCTTGAAGGAGCTAAGCATCGCGTGGTGGTATTGATTGATCATAAGAACTTGACTTATTTCGAGTCTGCCAAGCGCTTGAATCCTAGACAGGCCCGTTGGTCGTTATTTTTTGCCCGCTTCGACTTTGTGATTTCGTACCTTCCGGGCTCTAAAAATGTGAAGGCGGATGCTCTGTCTAGGAGTTTTGTGCCCGACTCTCCGGGTTTATCTGAGCCAGCGGGTATCCTCAAGGAAGGAGTCATTGTGTCTGCCATCTCCCCTGATTTGCGGCGGGTGCTGCAAAAATTTCAGGCGAATAAACCTGATCGTTGTCCAGCAGAGAAACTGTTCGTCCCTGATAGGTGGACTAATAAACTTATCTCTGAACTTCATTGTTCGGTGTTGGCTGGTCATCCTGGAATCTTTGGTACCAGAGAGTTAGTGGCTAGATCCTTCTGGTGGCCATCTCTGTCACGGGATGTACGTACTTTTGTGCAGTCCTGTGGGATTTGTGCTAGGGCTAAGCCCTGCTGTTCTCGTGCCAGTGGGTTGCTTTTGCCCTTGCCGGTCCCAAAGAGGCCTTGGACACATATTTCGATGGATTTCATTTCTGACCTTCCCGTTTCTCAAAAGATGTCAGTCATTTGGGTGGTCTGTGATCGCTTTTCTAAAATGGTCCATCTGGTGCCCTTGGCTAAATTGCCTTCCTCCTCTGATTTGCTACCTTTGTTCTTTCAGCATGTGGTTCGGTTGCATGGCATTCCTGAGAATATTGTTTCTTACAGAGGTTCCCAGTTTGTTTCAAGGTTTTGGCGAGCCTTTTGTGGTAGGATGGGCATTGACCTATCCTTTTCCTCGGCTTTCCATCCTCAGACTAATGGCCAGACCGAACGAACCAATCAGACCTTGGAAACATATCTGAGATGTTTTGTTTCTGCAGACCAGGATGATTGGGTGTCCTTTTTGCCGTTGGCTGAGTTCGCCCTTAATAATCGGGCCAGCTCGGCTACCTTGGTTTCTCCATTTTTTTGCAATTCTGGGTTCCATCCTCGTTTCTCTTCAGGACAGGTTGAGTCTTCGGACTGTCCTGGTGTGGATTCTGTGGTGGATAGGTTGCAGCAGATCTGGACTCAGGTAGTGGACAATTTGATCTTGTCCCAGGAGAAAGCTCAACTTTTCGCTAATCGCAGACGCCGTGTGGGTCCCCGACTTCGTGTTGGGGATCTGGTTTGGTTATCTTCTCGTCATATTCCTATGAAGGTTTCCTCTCCTAAATTTAAACCTCGTTTTATTGGTCCGTATAGGATTTCTGAGGTTCTCAATCCTGTGTCTTTTCGTTTGACCCTCCCAGACTCCTTTTCCATACATAATGTATTCCATAGGTCGTTGTTGCGGAGATACGTGGCACCTATGGTTCCATCTGTTGAGCCTCCTGCCCCGGTTTTGGTGGAGGGGGAATTGGAGTATATTGTGGAGAAGATTTTGGATTCTCGTGTTTCTAGACGGAAACTCCAGTATCTGGTTAAATGGAAGGGTTATGCTCAGGAAGATAATTCCTGGGTTTTTGCCTCTGATGTTCATGCTTCCGATCTTGTTCGTGCCTTTCATGTGGCTCATCCTGGTCGGCCTGGGGGCTCTGGTGAGGGTTCGGTGACCCCTCCTCAAGGGGGGGGTACTGTTGTGAATTCTGTGGCTGAATTCACTCCTGTGGTCACAAGTGGTACTGCAGCTTCTGAGCTTCCTCCCTCAGGTGTTCTGGTGAGCTCGTTAACTGCTTCATTACTTAACTCCGCCTGATGCTGCTATCCTTGCTCCTTGTCAATGTTTCAGTGTTGGATCTGAGCTTCTCCTGATTGTTCCTGTGACCTGCTGCTCTGTATAGCTAAGTGCTTTTTGCTTTTTTGTTGCTTTTTTTCTGTCCAGCTTGTCTTTTGTTTTGCTGGAAGCTCTGAGACGCAAAGGGTGTACCGCCGTGCCGTTAGTTCGGCACGGTGGGTTTTTTTTGCCCCCTTTGCGTGGTTTTGCTTTAGGGTTTTTTGTAGACTGCAAAGTTCGCTTTACTGTCCTCGCTCTGTCCTAGAATATCGGGCCCCACTTTGCTGAATCTATTTCATCCCTACATTTTGTCTTTTCATCTTACTCACAGTCATTATATGTGGGGGGCTGCCTTTTCCTTTGGGGAATTTCTCTGGGGCAAGTCAGGCCTATTTTTCTATCTTCAGGCTAGCTAGTTTCTTAGGCTGTGCCGAGTTGCCTAGGTAGTTGTTAGGCGCAATCCACAGCCGCTTTTAGTTGTGTTTAGGATAGGATCAGGTGTGCAGTCTACAGAGTTTCCACGTCTCAGAGCTCGTTCTTGTATTTTTGGGTATTTGTCAGATCACTGTGTGCGCTCTGATCGCTAAGCACACTGTGTTTCTGGATTGCCTTCATAACACCTGTCATTAGCAAACATAACAGGCAACATAGTCTCATCAGGGTTTGATTCTTGATCAGCACCCTGCGAGGGCAATGTTGTGGTCTGAGTCATGGGACCAGCATAGTAGTCTGGCTGTGGCTGTGCATCAGTGCACTCCATGTCAGATTCAACTTGTAATGGGCATGGACTGTTAACTGCTTCACTTTCTAAGCCAGGGACGGTATGTGTAAAGAGCTCCATGGAGTAACCCGTTGTGTCACCTGCTGCATTCTTCTCTGTTGTTGTTTTTGCTGAAGAGGACAAGGAAGCGACTTGTCCCTGACCGTGAACATCCACTAACGACGCGCTGCTTTTACTTTTACCAGTTTCACGAGAGGAGGCAAAAGAGCTAGAGGCTGAGTCAGCAAGATAAGCCAAAACTTGCTCTTGCTGCTCCGGCTTTAAATGCGGTTTTCCTACTCCCAGAAAAGGGAGCAATCGAGGCCTTGTGTAGCCAGACGACGAACCTGGCTCCACAGCTCCATACTTAGGTGCAATATTTTTTTTCCCACGACCACCTGATGCTCCACCACTACCACTACCCTCATTACCAGCTGACAATGAACGCCCCCGGCCACGATCTCTTCCACCAGACTTCCTCATTTTTTTAAAAACGTTACCAAACTAACGGTATTTGTTGCTGTCACACAACTTACACGGTGAGCTATAACTTCAGTATGATTTAGCTACCCCTTTACAGGTGGGTGAGACCACAACGAAAATCAGGCACAATGTTGCACACTCTGTTGTTGGTGGCAACAAATGAGAGAGATGCCACACACGCAGGACTGTCACTGAAGCGCAAATGTAAATATTAATCTCCCACTGATTTGTTTTTTGTTTTTTTAACAGGGAGACTTTAGAAAAAAAAAAATAATTAAAAAAAATGATTTTTTAAGGAAGGATTTATAAACCAAATAAAATGAAATGATTGTTTCAGGGAGAATTTAGAAAACAAATAAAAAAAAAATAGGCTTTCTATGGCCCACTGAGTGAGAGAGGACGCACACAGGAGTCAGGAGTGGCACACAAGCCCAGAGGCCAATATTTATCTCCCACTGATTGATTTAGTGATTTTTTTCAGGTAGATTTTGGAACCCAAATCAAGCAAAAAAATAAATAGGCTTTCTATGGCCCACAATTGGAGAGAGAGAGAGAGATGGCACACCCAGGAGTCAAGACTGGCACACAAGCAGAAAGGGCAATATTAATCTCCCACTGATTTGATTTTTTTTTTTTTTTTCAGGGAGACTTTAGAAAAAAAAATACAAAAAAATGAATTTTTCAGGAAGAATTTAGAAACAAAATAAAATAAAATGATTGTTTCAGGGAGAATTTAGAAAACAAACAAAAAAAAATAGGCTTTGTAGGGCCCACTGAGTGAGAGAGGACGCACACAGGAGTCAGGAGTGGCACACAAGCCCAGAGGCAAATATTTATCTCCCACTGATTGATTTAGTGATTTTTTCAGGTAGATTTTGGAACCCAAATCAAGCAAAAAAATAAATAGGCTTTCTATGGCCCACAATTGGAGAGAGAGAGAGAGATGGCACACCCAGGAGTCAAGACTGGCACACAAGCAGAAAGGGCAATATTAATCTCCCACTGATTTGATTTTTTTTTTTTTCAGGGAGACTTTAGAAAAAAAAAATACAAAAAAAAGAATTTTTCAGGAAGATTTTAGAAACAAAATAAAATAAAATGATTGTTTCAGGGAGAATTTAGAAAACAAAAAAAAAAAATAGGCTTTGTAGGGCCCACTGAATGAGAGAGGACGCACACAGGAGTCAGGAGTGGCACACAAGCCCAGAGGCCAATATTTATCTCCCACTGATTGATTTAGTGATTTTTTCAGGTAGATTTTGGAACCCAAATCAAGCAAAAAAATTAATAGGCTTTCTATGGCCCACAATTGGAGAGAGAGAGATGGCACACCCAGGAGTCAAGACTGGCACACAAGCAGAAAGGGCAATATTAATCTCCCACTGATTTGATTTTTTTTTTTTGTTTCAGGGAGACTTTAGAAAAAAAAAATACAAAAAAAATGATTTTATCAGGAATAATTTAGAAACCAAATAAAATAAAATGATTTTTTCAGGGAGAATTTAGAAAACAAATAAATCAAAAAATAGGCTTTTTAGGGCCCACTGAGTGAGAGATGACGCACACAGGAGTCAGGAGTGGCACACAAGCCCAGAGGCCAATATTTATCTCCCACTGATTGATTTAGTGATTTTTTTCAGGTAGATTTTGGAACCCAAATCAAGCAAAAAAATAAATAGGCTTTCTATGGCCCACAATTGGAGAGAGAGAGAGAGATGGCACACCCAGGAGTCAAGACTGGCACACAAGCAGAAAGGGCAATATTAATCTCCCACTGATTTGATTTTTTTTTTTTTTTCAGGGAGACTTTAGAAAAAAAAATACAAAAAAATGAATTTTTCAGGAAGATTTTAGAAACAAAATAAAATAAAATGATTGTTTCAGGGAGAATTTAGAAAACAAAAAAAAAAATAGGCTTTGTAGGGCCCACTGAGTGAGAGAGGACGCACACAGGAGTCAGGAGTGGCACACAAGCCCAGAGGCCAATATTTATCTCCCACTGATTGATTTAGTGATTTTTTCAGGTAGATTTTGGAACCCAAATCAAGCAAAAAAATTAATAGGCTTTCTATGGCCCACAATTGGAGAGAGAGAGATGGCACACCCAGGAGTCAAGACTGGCACACAAGCAGAAAGGGCAATATTAATCTCCCACTGATTTGATTTTTTTTTTTGTTTCAGGGAGACTTTAGAAAAAAAAAATACAAAAAAAATGATTTTATCAGGAATAATTTAGAAACCAAATAAAATAAAATGATTTTTTCAGGGAGAATTTAGAAAACAAATAAATCAAAAAATAGGCTTTCTAGGGCCCACTGAGTGAGAGATGACGCACACAGGAGTCAGGAGTGGCACACAAGCCCAGAGGCCAATATTTATCTCCCACTGATTGATTTAGTGATTTTTTTCAGGTAGATTTTGGAACCCAAATCAAGCAAAAAAATAAATAGGCTTTCTATGGCCCACAATTGGAGAGAGAGAGAGAGATGGCACACCCAGGAGTCAAGACTGGCACACAAGCAGAAAGGGCAATATTAATCTCCCACTGATTTGATTTTTTTTTTTTTTTTCAGGGAGACTTTAGAAAAAAAAATACAAAAAAATGAATTTTTCAGGAAGAATTTAGAAACAAAATAAAATAAAATGATTGTTTCAGGGAGAATTTAGAAAACAAAAAAAAAAAATAGGCTTTGTAGGGCCCACTGAGTGAAAGAGGACGCACACAGGAGTCAGGAGTGGCACACAAGCCCAGAGGCAAATATTTATCTCCCACTGATTGATTTAGTGATTTTTTCAGGTAGATTTTGGAACCCAAATCAAGCAAAAAAATTAATAGGCTTTCTATGGCCCACAATTGGAGAGAGAGAGATGGCATACCCAGGAGTCAAGACTGGCACACAAGCAGAAAGGGCAATATTAATCTCCCACTGATTTGATTTTTTTTTTGTTTGTTTCAGGGACACTTTAGAAAAAAAAATACAAAAAAAATGATTTTTTCAGGAATAATTTAGAAACCAAATAAAATAAAATGATTTTTTCAGGGAGAATTTAGAAAACAAATAAAACAAAAAATAGGCTTTCTAGGGCCCACTGAGTGAGAGATGACGCACACAGGAGTCAGGAGTGGCGCACAAGCCCAGAGGCCAATATTTATCTCCCACTGATTGATTTAGTGATTTTTTCAGGTAGATTTTGGAACCCAAATCAAGCAAAAAAATAAATAGGCTTTCTATGGCCCACAATTGGAGAGAGAGAGAGAGAGATGGCACACCCAGGAGTCAAGACTGGCACACAAGCAGAAAGGGCAATATTAATCTCCCACTGATTTGATTTTTTTTTTTTTTTTTCAGGGAGACTTTAGAAAAAAAAATACAAAAAAAATGATTTTTTCAGGAATAATTTAGAAATCAAATAAAATAAAATGATTTTTTCAGGGAGAATTTAGAAAACAAATAAAACAAAAAATAGGCTTTCTAGGGCCCACTGAGTGAGAGATGACGCACACAGGAGTCAGGAGTGGCACACAAGCCCAGAGGCCAATATTTATCTCCCACTGATTGATTTATTGATTTTTTCAGGTAGAATTTAGAACCCAAATCAACCCAAAAAATAAATAGGCTTTCTATGGCCCACTATTTGTGAGAGAGATGGCACGCTCAGGACTGGCACACAAGCCCAGAGGCCAATATTAATCTCCCACTTTTTTTTTTTTTTTCCAGGGAAAATTTATAAACCCAATAAAAAAAATAATAAATAGGCTTTCTATGGCCCACTATCTGAGAGAGAGAGATGGCACGCTTAGGACTGGCACACAAGCACAAAGGCCAATATTAATCTCCCACTGATTGATTTATTGATTTTTTCAGGTAGAATTTAGAACCCAAATCAACCCAAAAAATAAATAGGCTTTCTATGGCCCACTATTTGTGAGAGAGATGGCACGCTCAGGACTGGCACACAAGCCCAGAGGCCAATATTAATCTCCCACTTTTTTTTTTTTTTTCCAGGGAAAATTTATAAACCCAATAAAAAAAATAACAAATAGGCTTTCTATGGCCCACTATCTGAGAGAGAGAGATGGCACGCTTAGGACTGGCACACAAGCACAAAGGCCAATATTAATCTCCCACTGATTGATTTATTGATTTTTTCAGGTAGAATTTAGAACCCAAATCAACCCAATAAATAAATAGGCTTTCTATGGCCCACTATTTGTGAGAGAGATTGCACGCTCAGGACTGGCACACAAGCCCAGAGGCCAATATTAATCTCCCACTTTTTTTTTTTTTTCCAGGGAAAATTTATAAACCCAATAAAAAAAATAATAAATAGGCTTTCTATGGCCCACTATCTGAGAGAGAGAGATGGCACGCTTAGGACTGGCACACAAGCCCAAAGGCCAATATTAATCTCCCACTGATTGATTTATTGATTTTTTCAGGTAGAATTTAGAACCCAAATCAAGCAAATAAATTAATAGGCTTTCTATGGCCCACTGAGTGAGAGATGGCACACACAGGAGTCAGGAGTGGCACACAAGCCCTGAGGCCAATATTTTTCTCCCACTGATTGATGTTGTGATTTTTTCAGGTAGATTTTGGAACCCAAATCAAGCAAAAAAATAAATAGGCTTTCTATGGCCCACTGAGAGATGGCACACACAGGAGTCAAGAGTGGCACACAAGCCCTGAGGCCAATATTTTTCTCCCACTGATTGATGTAGTGATTTTTTCAGGTAGATTTTAGAACCCAAATCAAGCAAGAAAATAAATAGGCATTCTATGGCCCACTGAGTGAGAGATGACACAGACAGGGATGGCACTCTAGCAGAAATGCCAATATTAATCTCCCACAAAAAAAAAAAAAAAAAAGGAACTGTCCTTCAATTACTATCTCCCTGCAGTAATCTCAGCCAGGTATGGCAGGCAGCAATAAGGAGTGGACTGATGCACAAATTAAATAAAAAGTGTGGACAAACAAACAAGATAGCTGTGCAGAAAGGAAGGAACAAGAGGATTTGTGCTTTGAAAAAAGCAGTTGGTTTGCACAGCGGCGTACACACAGCAATGCAGCTATCAGGGAGCCTTCTAGGGCAGCCCAATGAGCTACAGCGCTGAGGAAAAAAAAAAAGGAGCTTCCACTGTCCCTGCACACCGACGGTGGTGTTGGGCAGTGGAAATCGCTACAGCACAAGCGGTTTGGTGGTTAATGGACCCTGCCTAACGCTATCCCTGCTTCTGACGAAGCGGCAGCAACCTCTCCCTAAGCTCAGATCAGCAGCAGTAACATGGCGGTCGGCAGGAACGCCCCTTTATAGCCCCTGTGACGCCGCGGACAGCAAGCCAATCACTGCAATGCCCTTCTCTAAGATGGTGGGAACCAGGACCTATGTCATCACGCTGCCCACACTCTGCGTTTACCTTCATTGGCTGAGAAATGGCGCTTTTCGCGTCATTGAAACGCGACTTTGGCGCGAAAGTCGCGTACCGCATGACCGACCCCGCACAGGGGTCGGATCGGGTTTCATGAAACCCGACTTTGCCAAAAGTCGGCGACTTTTGAAAATGAACGACCCGTTTCGCTCAACCCTAGTCATGACATAATATATATATAAATATATATATATCATATTTATATATTTATATATAATGTATATATAACATACAATATACATATAATATACTGTACAATTTGCTATATTTAATGGGTTATCGGGGGCTGGCCAATTGATTACCTATCAATGTATCCAATATGAATGATCTATCCATACATGAACACCTGGCGTCCCCACCGATCAGCTTATATCTGATCCGGCAGAGGTCAGATATAAATAATGTAAAGCAAATAATACTGCAGCTCCATATATTGTGTGATTGCCTCTGACCATTACTGTAGTTTATTTGCCTGTCAAGTGAATTCTGCTTTTTGTCTATTTTGCATTTTCCCCCCTCTTTGGTTTGTTACATATGCAAATATCTTAACTTTATTCCATTATTTATGACTGTATTCCTGTTGAGCACCTATAGGAATCGTCTCTCATACAGTCATTTACTTTTATTTCATTTTTCTTCAAAGCAAACCCAAATCCAATCTCAGCTGCCATCCTTCTGTTAATAGTGACAGCAAAGAAAGTCTCCTCTAGACAGATTTGTTTTATTTCTCCAATATATTGCTTAGTTAACCTCATAGATGTGGCCTGTACGTTACCTAACTAACGACAGTTACTGATTTGCTTTATTGCAACTCCTTGAGGTCTTGGTAATGTTTAAGATGCACATTATCTAATCCACTGATGAATATTTTGACCTACTATGCCATCTCAAAATTGCTATTAGCAGGTATAGACTTTTTCATCCACATAGTCTGTTATTCTACTGTAACATTGGAGTGAGAACAGGGTCAATACTTGTTTGTTAAATAGAAGCTGCCAAGTATCTTTGCTTCATAAAACTATTCTCCAAAAGGCACTACATTGTCTTGTAAAACACCTAAAAATATATATCATTAAAATAGCTTACATTAATCTATGAGATAATGACATTACTTACTTTTTAAAATTTCAAAGATGTCATCAGAGACTGAATTAAAGATATACATTTTGTTCTCGCCTCCAACATTTGTCACATTTCTATATTTAATGACATATGAATTTCTCTGATCTTGGAATGTCATGGGACCTGTCATTTCAATGAAGCACTGCTTGGGTTCTAAATAAAAAGGGAGAGAGTACAAAAACTTGAAAGTCTCTTTCAACAGCCCTCAACAACATGGTAGCTTTTTTGTATGATTAGCTTTGGAGGCCTACATAAAATAGAAGTGAGTATGAATGTGATAGATCTTTTCTGTTGTTTACCCTGATTAGGAAATTTAAATAAACTCTTTGACCTTCCCCTTGACAGAGCTCTATCAATTAGGGATTAGGGACGTATTACATTTAAAATCAGCTAAAGCTTACCTTACTACCGTACAAGCTATAATCATAATCAATTGTGAAAACACCCAAAAATGTATATAAGCAAGAAAAAAAAATGATGGGATTAGAATGAACTCAGTGAACATATACAATTCATACACAGAATTATAACTCACACAATATATGAGGGGAGTCATTATTTATCTCATCCCCGCTATCAGGGATTGATGATGTCAAGTTTCCCAATCTTTCCACAAATAACACTGAGAAAAAGTTAAGGAATTTAAATTTTTTTCTTATAAATAATACATTATATAAAGATATGAGCATGTTTTTCCCTTCATCAGGAATTATATATTACAAAGATCGAACCCATCTTTTGTATTTGTCCCAAGTAGCACTATATTTCTGTAAAGATCCAATTTGAAGCTGAGTACTCAAAAGGAAGTGTAAGGTGATTCAGCCAAAAGTATGTTGAAAGCATGATTCAATGTGTCCAGTATAAATGGTGTCCAAAAAATCAGAAAACCTTCTTATAACTTGCATGTATAGTGCAATACAATTACTGATGAATCAAGCCACAATTTCTTATTGGCTCTGCTTAAGTTAGGTGTCTTACTATCTACTCAGCTGATCCTAAGGGCTTTTCAGCATTCAAATTTTTCTACTTACTCATCCCTGCTATTACTGGTTTGCAACTTCAACTCTGAAGATTCAAGATACCTGTTAACAACCCAAATCTTTTATTCTCGATGTTATCCACACTTTTAACTCTGTTGAATAAAGGTACCTTCTTACCTAATGATTTATGTTATTTCTAGTGCTGTTCACACCTTCAAGTCATCTTAATCAAAAGTACCTGATAACCTTCTCACTAGAGATGGGTGAGCACTAAAATGCCCAGATGCTCGTTACTCAAACCAAACAATTTCTAATGCTCTGGTGCTCATTTCAAGTAATGAGTATAATGAGAATCAATGGGAACTCCGAGCATTTTTCAGGCAGACCCTATTAGGAGGTCTTGGGAGCAGTGAAAATGTTGAAATGAATGGAAAAAGTGCTGAATGGAAAGCAAATAGCATGGGGAAGACCCCGGGAAGCATCTTTGACTCCCAGATCGCTGCTGAGAACAATAGTGTCACATGTTTACTCCACCTTAAGGACTTACAATAAAACATTCAAAATTTGAGTTGACAGGGAGAAAATGTTAAGATAAATTTTTCCTGTATAGTGACTTACTTGTATAAAAGGCAAAACTTTAAAAGGATTTACAAAAAAATTATACTTTAGGTAAATCAAAATATAATTTTTGTATTAAAAAAATGGAAATTTCAGCGTAATTTATGAAGGAAGCAAGAAATGCCAATAATTAGGTTCACAGATACACCCTGTATCAGACATAAAGGAGGGCCTCATACACATTATGTTCAAATTGTCATGTAATAATACTCCTAGAATCAGAAAGGCTATGCACTAAGTGCAAATCCTGCCAAAAATTACATGCAGGATCATCCACAAACCCTTGAAAGCACCAACTGTAGTGCCTCATTCAAATATTGTGAACAAAGTGTAGTTGTATTACTCCTACACTCATATAAGTTCTGCACACAGTGCAAAGCCTGCAAGTAATTAAAAGTAGGGTCATTAATACACCATTGAAGGCACCAACTGGAAGTGCCTCATAGAAAAATTAAAAAGTGTAGTTGTGGCATTTCTACACTCAAACGCTTTGCAAAAAGTACAAAGCCAGGAAAAAATTATAAGGAGGGTCATCCAGTCATAAAGTGACTCTATAAGGCAACAACTAGCAGGCAGCATTCAAATATTGAACATTAAAAACACTTTATGTGCTGTTGTCATTTGGTGCTGCAAGTAAGCAGGGGCTTATCCAGACTTTGTTCATTTTTATCAGAGTGAACCTATCATCACTTTATATTGACATGCGAAAGCACCTGTCTGTTATGACCCACCTTTGGCATTAAAAACCAATTCAGACAAGACACTAGCAGCTGGGAAGCACAGTACTTCCAAGGCAGAAGAGGACAGCTTATACCAGGAGTCCAGCTTTGAGACCCTGTAGCTGAAGGTTGGAGAGGAATTAGGGAGTACTCTGGTTTTGTCTGCCAGGTAATACTTGACCATTTAAAAACTTTTCTTCCTTGTCAAATACCCATTCATCAGGCCCTGGATGTTGTGCTGGTGTCATGAAATTGTCTTAAGCCTTTCATAGTGTACCCTTGCTTCTGCTCTGTGTCTCCCTTCATTTTCCTCTTTAGCTGGGCAAGGAAGCTTGTCCCTTGCAGCTAGCATTGTCTAATGGGAATTTTTTCAACATATTTTCCACAATGATCTTCTGGTGTAGCACCATTTTACAAGACCTCTCCACCTCAGGAAGAAAAAGTTCTGCTTGTAGCATGGGTCTAGCCGAGTGAACAAGAACTCTTTTTTGGCCAAGATGAATGTAACGCAAGGGTCACGGGAAAGACAGCGATACATAAAGTCATCTAAATGTGCCAAGGTCCCTAAAGATAACACCTCTCTGTCTCCACCATGATGACTACATTCTGTCTCCTCCTCCTTCTCTTTTTCCTGATTCCCCTCCTGAGCCCATCCACGTAGGAAAGACAGGACAAAGTTGTGTGGCCACTGGCCTCTTTAGTGCTATCAGCCGGCCCTGTTCCTCCTCCTCTTTCTCAGCCTTCACCTTTTTATTGTTACACAATCTGCTCTGAGCAGATGAGATGAGGATGGGCTGGGGGGTATCTCCCTGTCTCATGTCTTCCTCCATCTTTACCTGGTACACATGCAAAGCTCATGTTTAAGTGTCAGCAGCAACTGTTTAAATAGGCACAGAAGCAGGACTGTTGTGCTGATGATGGCATTTTCGCCACTCGCCATCTTTGTGGAGTCTTCCAAGTCTTGGAGAACAGCACAAATGTCAGACATCCATACATACTCTTCAGTTGGTATGTGTGAAGGCTGACCAGATTACTGACTGTCGTATTGTAGCTGGAATTCCACAACAGGCCTCGGCTGCCCTCAAAGTCTTGCCAGCATGTGGAGGGTAAATTTCCAGCTCGTGGTCACGTTGCATACCATTCGGTGTGCTGGAAATGCCATGTGGTGGCATCTGTATCCAACTTGTGGAAATGGGCGCTGCCATGGCGTACCTTGACCAGAGGCTCTGGCAAATCTGAGTAAGCTTTCAGAAACTGCTGAATTACCAAGTTGAGCATGTGGGCCAAGCATGGTACGTGTATGAGCTTGTCAAGCTTCAAAACCACACCAGGTTACAGCCATTGTCACACAAACCCATGCCAGGCTTTAGGTTCAGTGGCAAGAGGCACAGATATGTTATTCCTTTCAATAACTGTGCCATTGTGTGCAGTTTGTCTCGTAGACAAATTAGCTTAAGCAGAGCCTTTTGCTGAGGCAGTGCTGCATAGCTTTCAGCTGATGTGTGCTTTAAGATAGCACATAGGCAATGAAGGATGAGGAGGTGCAGTAGGGGAGCAGTAATTATTGTAGGAAGTGGAAGAAACTCTGATAAAAGTAAGGCCAGCAATCCTCGGCGTTGGCAGCACATGTGCTGTGCCAGGGTGGGACTTGCCCCCGGCTTTCACAATGTTCACCCAGTTTGCCATCATGGAAATGTAACGTCTATGGCCACAAATGCTAGTTCACATCTTGATTCTTAAGTGGACAATCCCAGTAACAGTGTTGGAAATAACACAAGTGATGTTCTTGGACACATGCTGGTAAAAGTCAGGGATGCCACAGCGTGATAAATATAGGCGACTGGGGACCGAGTATCGAGGGACCAAATTTATATCCATAGCAGAACTATGTGTTAGGCGACAGGAATCTCCCATTGCTCTGGATAGATCCCAAGCCTTATTTGCCTCTGCATTCTCCCATTCAGGCTCTTCCCCTCTGAGTGCTGCTCATCATACATGGCGGTCCCAGCATCTTGCTCTGGCTCGAGGTATTTGTTTGGTTGCTGTTGGCTCCCCAGCCAAGTCTAATGTAACCATCGATAGGCACCTGCAGCTTGACACTCTGGAGTCTAAGTCCAGAAATCACCTTACTGAGCATGCCCACGATGTGGCAGCTTTTTATTGGTGCTCGGACATATGCTGCCCTGGTGACGTGGCAGTTCTGGATTGGCCCGACAATGTTGCCTCGGTCGACTAGGCGTGAGTGTTTGTGGTGGAGAGGAGACTAAGGTATGGAAGCCCCCAGTGGCGTATGCGGGTGGGCTAGTATCATTTATGTGTGGCTATGTGAGTGGAGACTCTACCACTCTGTCTGCATGTGTTGTATGTCTGTCTAGCTTTGGGACTGTACACGTAGGCAGGCAGCTAGCATGAGTGGGAGAAATTAGTCACTTGGCTTAGCATCTGTTTCCTACATGTGTGCGTTTAGCACAGTAGAGTTTCAGAGCAAGCTCAACCCTTAGTCAGTGGTTTTATACTCAGCATTTGTTTTTTTTCCTGTGCGCGACTGACAAGGTTGCAGTGCGAGTTCAGTTCATGTGCTTGTACTGTGACTTTTAACAGGACATAGCACTTAGTACTCATTTATACTGTTCCTACCTGTGGGGTAACAGAGCTTGAAATTCAGCAACTTGTTCACACTGAGTGGCATAAACTCAGTGTGTACAAGTAATCATTCTCTGTGTGTTCCGTCATCACTCACTAGCAGAAGTTTAACATCTCTGCACAGTGGACCCCGGGTTGCGATTGCACATTATTATTTATTTTGTTTAGTGCAATCCGACAACCTTAAGGCTAGGTTCACATTGCGTTAGTGCAATCCATTTAGCAGATACGCTAACGGATTGCGCTAACACAATGTCCAAAAAGGGATTGCGTTTGGCAATCCCGCTAGCGCAGATGCCGATCTGCGCTAGCGAGGAACGGACCCTGAACGCTGCAAACAGCATTCGAGGTCCATCCGAAACTAACAGCACATCGCAGACACATGCCAAAAATGGCATACGTTCGCGATGCGTTAGCGATCCGTTAGCACATTGCAGTAAATAGGTGCGCTAATGGATCCGTTACATAGCGTTAATTGCGACAATTGCGCCATGTAACGGAGTCCGTTAGTGGACACCCACTAATGCAATGTGAACCTAGCCTAACACAATATTTGTTTTTTGTTTCAAACCAAACAAGTTTCACACAAGCCAAGTTCTACAGTATATATGACAAAAGTTAATTCTTAATAATAACAACCAAATTTCTACACATGTACCAGACCAATTTAGGTTTTTATTTCAAACCAATGAAATTTCACACCAAGCAGGTCCTACGGTAAATACGACATTAGTCATTTTTTGGAACAAAATTATTTTTTGATCTGTACCAGACCAAGTGGTTTTTAAAAATTTTGACCAAAATTTAACACAACGCACGTTAAGCTGTATGAATGATTAATTGAATCCAGAAAAATGTTTTGAGTGTAAATATTTTGTAAGTGTAGTTGATGTACTCCTGTACTTATAAAATCTTTGCAGAAAGTTCAAAGGCAGGAAAAAATTATAAATAGGGAAATCCAGTAATTCTCTTCAGGTGTCTGCTTATTCTTCTTCTTCCTTGAGAGGCTGGGGAGACTGCCTCTTCCTGCTTCCAGGAGCCCAATTCCCAGGTGCCTTGGCTGTAAGTGACATAGCTTTGGGTAGTGTCAGGGCCCCTGACAAGTAAAAATGGGCAAAAGCCCCATGTCGCCTGTACTATCGACTGATCTCAAGCGGGAGGTGGGAACTACAAGGGCAGTGGTTTAAGCCCCATCTCAAGCCACCTCGAGGAACCTCTCCCAGGCTCATTCATTTCTCAAGAAGGGATCATCCTGCTTCCTTCTCTCTCAGATCAATCCCACCGCATATCAAAGATGTTGACTCTCCATTTTGAGAAACATGGTTCCAACCATTATGTTGGGGCTAGCAGTCTCACTAGCATTTCTCCAACCCTGGTTTGCTTCCTCTCTTTCAATCAGCCTTGGCCCCACAGTCTGCAAGTTTGTAGGCCCGCAGTCCATAGTTGCTGGATCCTGGCTCTCCCAACTGCAGTGTGGAGGAACCCAAAAGGTGAAGGCTGTGGCCTGAGTTTAGGCCTTGATGGTTCTGGGAAGGTGGCCGGTTCTGGAACATAGGGTACTGCTATTCTTACTCTTTCAATAGTCTTGCAAGATTCTGTCATTATTGTCGCCATTTTGGCCACTGAGCATGTTAAACTATGTGGATTACTAATTCATTCTAGAAAATTTTTTGAAGTGTTATATACCACTGAATTGTACTCCAGAACACGCAATACTCTACGGATGAGTAATTGAATACTGAAACCCTTTTTTTTGAGTCTTATGTAAAACCAAAATAAAACCAAAATCTCACAGAAAGCACCTAATGCTCTATGGATGACTAATTGATCACACATACATTTTTAAACTCTTTTAGTTTGGAATATAAAACTCTTTTTTTGGAGTTTTATATTCCAACCTAATGTTACAGAGAGCAAATAATACTCTATGGATGGCTAAATGAATCGAGAAAAATATTTGAACACTTTTTGGTAGTTTTACATACCACCACAGTGGACCACAGAGCATGTAATAGTATATGGTTGAGTAATTTTAATGCAGAAATATTTTTGACTCTTTTTTGGATTGTTAAACACCACAGAAATTTACCCCAGAGCATGTAATACTCTATGGATGAGTAATATAATGCAAAAAAAATTTGAATGCTTTTTGGAGGCTTATATGAAAACTAAATGTAACAGAAAGCCTCTATGGATGAGTAGTTCAATCCAGATAATTTTCTGAATGCTTTTTGGGAATTTTACATATTTCCTGTCATTGTTCCACCCCTCAGCATGTCTGGGATGTAGTTACTGATGAATCGGCAGCCCAATCTAGTACAGTGACATGCTGAAGCTGTCAGTACTAAGATTGACAGCTTAGCCAACCCAACTGATACAGGGGCATGGTGAACATTCAGTGTGTTGATTGACAATTCAACTATCCAATCTCTGACAGGGAGGCTTCGGCTGTTTCCAAGTGTTCATTATCCCTGGTGATTGCCATGCTACTTAACTAAGCTGCTTCTCCAAGACCTCTGCTCGACATACATTCAGCTTGTGAGGTTTTTGCTCCTTGTGTCTTGAGTTCTGTATGATTGATCGTTTTCTGCTTGACCTTGGACTTTGTTCTGATTCGACTGTTTAACCCCTTCGGCTCTGATCCATTATCCTCCTGGTATTCTGACCTCGGAACATTACCTGACCATGCTTTTGTCTCTTCCCTCTGTTTATGACATACTTTCCTTGCTTCTGATCTTGGACTCCTTGACTATTCTGACTCACAGCTTGGCCATGAGAAGTGACTAGTGTCACACCATCGAAATGTGCCCCAGAGCGCTTAATAGCATATGAATGAGTAATAGAATACAGAAAGATTTTTGCCTGTTTTTTGGAGTGTTATATACCAGCGAAATGTAGCATATATCAAGTAACACTCTATAAATGAGTAATTGAATCATTTTTGGAGGGTTATACACCACAGAAATGTGCCCCAGAGCACATAATAATATAGAGATGTGTAATTGAATACCAAAAAAAGTTCCATGTTTTATTGCGTGTTATATATCGCCGAAATGTAACAAAAAGCATGGAATATTAAACTGTCCTCCACACCACTTAATAGTATATGGATGATGTGTACAGAAAAAGTGTTTGAACACTTTGTGGACTGGTATATATCACCAAAATGTACCACAGACCACGTAATAGTATATGGGTGAGTAATTGAATACAGAAACATGTTTAAAGGCTTTTTTGGAGTGTTATAGAATACTGAAATGTTACACATAGCACCTAGTACTCTATGGGTGACAATATAGTAAATTGTTTCACAAAAAAGCTATATATTTAGCAATAGACTGCAAATCCCAAATGTCATGGGTTTAATATGACAGAGAGGAAAAAGAAGACCCCAGCGTTGATTGTCTCCTACTGCTGCACTGGCTAGACAGACTTCATCTTCATATTAAACAGTGCAGGTTTCTTTTAGCAGTGCAAGGATTAATCTACTCAGTTGAGAGCTCATGGAAGCTATCCTGCATTAAGGCTTTCAGCTGTTCACTGTTAGACAATCTACTCTTCTATATATTCTGGGCCCTAGAAAGTACTCATTGCCAGAAGTAGCTTCATGATTCATGGTTTAGGAGATGGTGGTTTGTTCTTGGTTTTAATGAAGGCGTTGGTGGACTTATCTGATACAATGTTTTGGTTGTGTGCTAATCCCCTCCTTCTCCTATTTTTGGTGTTCACCATCCTCCTCTCCCCGGTGTTTACCTCTGTTGTTTTTGTGAACATATTTGCATGATTGGCATTTTCCTTTATCCCTATTTGTATTAAGTTGTTAGTCTGGTTGGTGTATTACGGTACGCTACTACTCCCCTTTTCCATGGGTGAGGAAAGGGTACAGACTGAGAGGAGGGTGAATTCAGGAGCCAAGACAAGGTACAAGGCTAAAGCATCTTCACTAGTGATGAGCAAATTTGTTAGAAAACGATCGCCAAACATAAATTCGGTACAAATATGGCACATTTGGAGTCATGATCAGAGACACAAGCAAAAATGTATAAAATCGAAAAAAAATCTGTTACATTTGATAAAAAGTGTGGGAAAATATTTGCATTGCCACTAAAGTATTTTCAGCACTTTGGCTACAATAATGGTGGTGTATCATGAACGCGAGTCACGTGTTTAATGAGGGGAGGGTGTTTGCAGAACTCAGAGGTGCAGTGTTCTGATAAACACTTTTTCTATTTTATTGGTGCTTTATTTAGCTTTATTTGTGCACATTGTGGCTAGCCAATCAGGAAGCAGGAAACATCCACAATGTCCTGATACAACGGCTTGTGTCATTAGTTGATGAAATCACATGTCCCTCTCCATATAAAGAGCAGACATCTTGTTTTAGCACCATTCAGACACTGTAACAGCACAGAGAGGTTGCTCCTGAATGCTGACAGTGTTAGAAGCTATATTTTAGATTGTTGGCTGGGCTGTTGTTTTGTTACTCAAATAGTTTAGCTAGGTAGTGTCATGTGTGGTTGTGAAATCAACTTTCCAGCATTATTTTTGCCATTATTGAGGTCCACAGTCAACGACAGCAGTGCACATATAATACAAGTGTGTTGTGCACTGCTTCTATTGTGCTCCATGTATGAGTATAGTATTCTAACTCTTATTCTTTTGCTATCTAAATGTGAAACAGCACGTCATATCCCATTTTGTCATTTAGCGCGGTGGTGACATTGTTCTGTGATTTGAGCTGTTGTGCATTAAGAAATATTTTTTTGTGGGGCAGTTGTTAGGGTGATTCACCATGCCATATCTCAACTTGTTATTTGTGATGGTGAAATTCAACAGTATGCATAGCTCATTCACATAAAAAAATGATAGTTTTTTCTATTGCAAAATGGGAACCAGCACGCCGTGTCTCACGTTGTCATTTTGTGGAGGTGATAAGAAGTAGTCTGCAGACCTCATGCACATTAAATAAAAACTATTTTCTGTTGGTAAACGTGATACAACCCACTGTATTCCACATTGTAATTTTTTGGTGTAGACATTAAGCTGTCTGCAGACCTCATGCACATAAAAAAAATTACGTTGCTAACAGCCATATCCCACATTGTAATTTTCTGGCGGTGAAATTGTTGTGTGTTCAGAGGTGTTGCACATAAAAATGTATATTTTTTTTAGTTTTATAAACGTGATACAGCAGGGTAAATACAATTTGGAATTGTTTGGAGTATGTCTTCTAGGGTATACAGGCGTCATTCACAGTAGAAAAAAAATTGTTTTGTTACTAAAGTCATAAAGTAGGGGACATCTCACTTTCAAATTGTTTGTAGCATCATAGAGGCCTCATCATAGAGGCCTCATCCACTGGCCCAAAAAATTATTTTGTTCCTAGCATCATGCAGTATGGGAGATCTAATTTAAAAATTGCTTTGAGCATATCTTCTTTGTCATACAGTAGGGGACCTGACTATCAAATAGTTTGAAGCATCTAGTGTGTTATAGAGGTCTGATCCAGAGACCACAAAAAATTATTCTGTTCCTAGTGTAATACAGTAGAAGACCTATCTTTCAAATAGTTTGTAGCATCTAGAGTGTTATAGAGGCCTGATTTAGAGGCCACAACAAAATGATTGTGTGCCTGATGTCATACAGTAAGAGACATCTGACTGAAACATTTTTGAAGCATATCATCTTTCTCATACAGCCCTCATCCATACTCAACCAATTCTGTCTTCTCTGACTAACGCGATACACCATGCCATATTTCACCTTTGAATTTACTGTAGCTGAAATTCAGCTGTTTGCAGAGCTGGTGCAGAGTTTAAAATCTAATATTTGGTTGCTTATACTCTGCTCCTACCTCACTATCTGAGCAACATGACTGAGTAAAATCAAGGATGAGTGGAAGAGGGATTAGACTTTGTGCTCAAGGTGTACATAGGGTAGGTGGTAATGTGTCTGAAAACACTAGTGAACCAATAACGTCACATGCTATACAAAGTCAACTGACAACTTCTGTTACTGGACAGGCTACTCCACTACCTTTCTTAGGTATACGCACATCAGTACACTTTGTTGATGAGACACAGAAAGAGCATTGTCTTGAGTGGATGACAAGGGCAGCTTCAAATGGCCTCTCCTCCTCTACTTTTTCTGCAAGCCATACAAGTGCTCAACAATCATTGGTATTCGGCCCCAGTGTTTGTTATGTGACTGCAAGCATGCAATTTATATAATTATAGTCATGGACCAACTAGTGTTTCTGCAAATTTGCTCATTGTGCTAAGAGTTTTGTCAGCTTGTGTCCACAGGTATGCATGTTTGGTATTTGTGATAACTGCTGAAACTTGGAAGCAAATCTGAACCCTAACAGTGTGTATGTTACATACTGCTAGAATTCAGCAAGCTGCATGCTTGCTCAAATATACTGGTGGACCACCTATTTGGCATACATGATAGCATAAAGATCAACATTAGCATCAATACTGTAATATTAGAACTAGACATGAGCAGATCGATTTGCAGGACTGTGGTCCATTGGATAGATCAGTAGTCTCTGGTTGTTGGATGGCTCTCAGATCCCTTACCACCAGTGATCCCAGGCCTGCAGCCTGCCTGTGTAGCTGACGAAGCAGGGAGCTAATTGCTTTCTGCTCTCCTACAGTTGATAACTTTATTGGCATCCCAAGGACCAGATACTGTTGGAAGCGTTGCAGAGTGGTGCAACCCACTACAAAACCTGCCCATCTAGCATTTCTCAGGGTTGCTAGATGTCCAGTCGGGCCTTGACTGAGGTACATGTTTATTGGAACTGTTCAAAGTTGCACAAAGAACATATATTTAAAATCTAGTGTGAATCTAACATGAAATTTATTTAATTATTGTTACTATGTTCGGGCATATCCTGATTAATTAGCTGTACTGTATAAAATAGCTACATTCCAATTTTAATAAAAACTTTGCAGGGCTGCAAGGCTTATATGAAAATGTTTGTCATCTGCATTACGCATGAAAATGGGAACAGGATCTCCAAAGCAATTCCTCTAATAAATGAGCAGTCACGCTGTGTCCTTCATCGTTTTACATAAAATGCTGATACCGGTAGCTTTGATAAAAAATGAAAAGGTGAGCAAGATGTTACATATAATGTAGAAAATTGTGTATATCACAAGAAGCAATACACACATAGTATCAGTAGACAATGACCTCACTGTCTATTGTGACGGAAAACTTGTCCCTCCATCCCCAAGGCTCCTGATAATCTTTTTTTACCCTGACACTGCCTATAATATGTCATTTTTATAGAGCTATGTCTATTCTATCACTATTCTCCAAGGTGAATGCCTCTCTTTATCCTTATCATGCACCCATCCAGAGTAGATACGCAGCATACATCTCTGTAGATAATCTATGTTTACTCACAAGCACTTTATAAAATTGTATTCTCTAACATATTAATTGAGCGTAGTTCATCTGCAGATTTCAGACATTTTTTCTTTTTCATTTGTTTTATTCCTTTTTATGAAATGTCTTACTAGGTTGAAACTTGAATGAAAGAATGGGAAATAAAAAAAATATTTGAGACATTTTTAGGTATAATAATCAAATGGCTCATGGAGATGACTGCATTATCAGTCAGAATGCATTCCGACAAAACATCGGATTACACTCAGACTTATGTTATTCAATGGGGCTGTGCAAAAACCCAATTTTTTCCTTAGGCAAAGCTGGTTGCAGAAAAAAGAATTGCAGCATGCCCGAGTTGGATCAGATTATTAGATCGCACTCTGCCATACAAGTCAATTAGTCCATGGAAAATGTCAGACTACATTCGGATGACTGTTGTGAATTCTGTGGCAGAGCTCCCTCCTGTGGTCACAAGTGGTACTTCGGCTGATTCTCTCTGTGAGCTTCCGTTGGTGGAGGAGAGTGGTACTGCGGCTTCTGAGTTTCCTTCCTCAGGTGATGTGGTGAAGTCGTTAGGTGCTGCTCTATTTACCTCCACCTAGTGCTTTGATCCTGGCCTCCAGTCAATGTTCTAGTATTGGACCTGTTTCCTCCTGGATCGTTCCTGTGGCCTGCTGCTCTGCATAGCTAAGTTCTGCTTTGCTATTTTGTTTGCTGTTTTTTCTGTCCAGCTTGTCTATTTGTTTTTTCTTGCTTGCTGGAAGCTCTGGGACGCAGAGGGTGTACCTCCGTGCCGTTAGTTCGGTACAGAGGGTCTTTTTGCCCCCTTTGCGTGGTTTTTTGTAGGGTTTTGTGTTGACCGCAAAGTTACCTTTCCTATCCTCGCTCTGTTCAGAAAGTCGGGCCTCACTTTGCTAAATCTATTTCATCTCTATGTTTGTCCTTTCATCTTAACTCACAGTCATTATATGTGGGGGCTGCCTTTTCCTTTGGGGTATTTCTCTGAGGCAAGGTAGGCTTATTTTCTATCTTCAGGCTAGCTAGTTTCTCAGGCTGTACCGAGTTACATAGGGAGCGTTAGGCGCAATCCACGGCTGCCTCTAGTGTGGTTGGAGAGGATTAGGGATTGCGGTCAGCAGAGTTCCCACGTCTCAGAGCTCGTTCTATGTTTTTGGGTTATTGTCAAGTCACTGTATGTGCTCTGACCTCTATGTCCATTGTGGTACTGAATTACCTTATCATAACAGTACTGGAGGACCTAAGTATTAATGATTCTCAATAGAGGGAAAAAAGAAGTTCTGAGACCATTTTTTTTCTCTGCACTGTGTTTTGCCTTCTTTTTCCCCTAGACATTTGGTTGGTTCAGGACACAGGTGTAGCGATGGACATTAAAGGTCTGTCTTCATGTGTGGATCAGCTCACGGCAAGAGTACAAAATATTCAGGACTTTGTGGTTCAGAATTCTATGTTAGAATTCCTATTCCTGATTTGTTTTTTGGAGATAGAACTAAATTTCTGAGTTTCAAAAATAATTGTAAACTATTTCTGGCTTTGAAACCTCGCTCCTCTGGTGACCCAGTTCAACAAGTTAGGATCATTATTTCTTTTTTACGTGGCGACCCTCGGGACTGGGCATTTTCTCTTGCGTCAGGAGATCCTGCATTAAGTAATATCGATGCTTTTTTCCTGGCGCTCGGATTGCTGTACGATGAACCTAATTCAGTGGATCAGGCAGAGAAAAATTTGCTGGCTCTGTGTCAGGGTCAGGATGAGATAGAGGTATATTGTCAGAAATTTAGAAAGTGGTCCGTACTCACTCAATGGAATGAAGGTGCGCTCGCAGCTATTTTCAGAAAGGGTCTCTCTGAAGCCCTTAAGGATGTCATGGTGGGATTTCCTATGCCTGCTGGTCTGAATGAGTCTGTCTTTGGCCATTCAGATCGGTCGACGCTTGCGTGAGCGTAAATCTGTGCACCATTTGGCGGTATTACCTGAGCTTAAACCTGAGCCTATGCAGTGCGATAGGACTTTGACCAGAGTTGAACGGCAAGAACACAGACGTCTGAATGGGCTGTGTTTCTACTGTGGTGATTCCACTCATGCTATCTCTGATTGTCCTAAGAGCACTAAGCGGTTCGCTAGGTCTGCCACCATTGGTACGGTACAGTCAAAATTTCTTTTGTCCGTTACCTTGATCTGCTCTTTGTCATCGTATTCTGTCATGGCATTTGTGGATTCAGGCGCTGCCCTGAATTTGATGGACTTGGAGTATGCTAGGCGTTGTGGGTTTTTCTTGGAGCCCTTGCAGTGTCCTATTCCATTGAGAGGAATTGATGCTACGCCTTTGGCCAAGAATAAGCCTCAGTACTGGACCCAGCTGACCATGTGCATGGCTCCTGCACATCAGGAGGTTATTCGCTTTCTGGTGTTGCATAATCTGCATGATGTGGTCGTGTTGGGGTTGCCATGGCTACAAGTCCATAATCCAGTATTAGATTGGAAATCTATGTCTGTGTCCAGCTGGGGTTGTCAGGGGGTACATGGTGATGTCCCATTTCTGACTATTTCGTCATCCACCCCTTCTAAGGTTCCATAGTTCTTGCCTGCTTACCGGGATGTATTTGATGAGCCCAAGTCCGATACCCTACCTCCGCATAGGGATTGTGATTGTGCTATCGATTTGATTCCTGGTAGTAAATTCCCAAAAGGTCGACTGTTTAATTTATCTGTGCCTGAGCACGCCGATATGCGGAGTTATGTGGAGTCGTCCTTGGAGAAGGGGCATATTCGCCCATCATCGTCGCCATTAGGAGCAGGGTTCTTTTTTGTAGCCAAGAAGGATGGTTCGCTGAGACCTTGTATAGATTACCGCCTTCTAAATAAGATCACGGTTAAATTTCAGTACCCCTTGCCGTTGTTATCTGATTTCTTGGCTCGGATTAAGGGGGCCAGTTGGTTCACCAAGATAGATCTTCGTGGTGCGTATAATCTTGTGCGTATTAAGCGATGCGATGAATAGAAAACTGCATTTAATACGCCCGAGGGCCATTTTGAGTATCTAGTAATGCCAATCGGACTTGCCAATGCTCCATCAGTGTTTCAGTCCTTTATGCATGACATCTTCCGAGAGTACCTGGATAAATTCCTGATTGTGTACTTGGATGACATTTTGATCTTCTCGGATGATTGGGAGTCTCATGTGAAGCAGGTCAGAACGGTGTTTCAGGTCCTGCGTGCTAATTCTTTGTTTGTGAAGGGATCAAAGTGTCTCTTTGGTGTTCAGAAGGTTTCATTTTTGGGGTTCATCTTTTCCCCTTCTACTATCGAGATGGACCCTGTTAAGGTCCAAGCCATCCATGATTGGACTCAGCCGACATCTCTGAAAAGTCTGCAAAAGTTCCTGTGCTTTGCTAATTTTTATCGTCGCTTCATCTGCAATTTTTCTAGTATTGCTAAACCATTGACCGATTTGACCAAGAAGGGTGCTGATGTGATCAATTGGTCTTCTGCTGCTGTGGAAGCTTTTCAAGAGTTGAAGCGTCGTTTTTTGTCTGCCCCTGTGTTGTGTCAACCAGATGTTTCGATTCCATTCCAGGTCGAGGTTGATGCTTCTGAGATTGGAGCGGGGCTGTTTTGTCGCAGAGAAGTTCTGATTGCTCGGTGATGAAACCATGCACCTTCTTTTCCAGGAAGTTTTCGCCTGCTAAGCACAATTATGATGTTGGCAATCGAGAGTTGCTGGCCATGAAGTGGGCATTCGAGGAGTGGCGTCATTGGCTTGAAGGAGCTAAGCATCGCGTGGTGGTCTTGACTGATCATAATAACTTGACTTATCTCGAGTCTGCCAAGCGGTTGAATCCTAGACAGGCTCGTTGGTCGCTGTTTTTTTCCCGTTTTGACTTTGTGATTTCGTACCTTCCGGGCTCTAATAATGTGAAGGCGGATGCTCTGTCTAGGAGTTTTGTGCCCGACTCTCCGGATTTGTCTGAGCCGGCGGGTATCCTCAAAGAGAGAGTAATTGTGTCTGCCATCTCCCCTGATTTGCGGCGGGTGCTGCAAAAATTTCAGGCTAATAAACCTGATCGTTGCCCAGCGGAGAAACTGTTTGTCCCTGATAGGTGGACGAATAAAGTTATCTCTGAGGTTCATTGTTCGGTGTTGGCTGGTCATCCTGGAATCTTTGGTACCAGAGAGTTAGTGGCTAGATCCTTTTGGTGGCCATCTCTGTCGCGGGATGTGCGTTCTTTTGTGCAGTCCTGTGGGATTTGTGCTCGGGCTAAGCCCTGCTTTTCTCGTGCCAGTGGGTTGCTTTTGCCCTTGCCGGTCCCGAAGAGGCCTTGGACACATATCTCTATGGATTTTATTTCAGATCTTCCCATCTCTCAAAAGATGTCAGTCATTTGGGTGGTCTGTGATCGCTTCTCTAAGATGGTCCATTTGGTACCCTTGTCTAAATTACCTTCCTCCTCTGATTTGGTGCCATTGTTCTTCCAGCATGTGGTTCGTTTACATGGCATTCCAGAGAATATCGTTTCTGACAGAGGTTCCCAGTTTGTTTCGAGGTTTTGGCGAGCCTTTTGTGGTAGGATGGGCATTGACTTGATTGTCTTTTTCCTCGGCTTTCCATCCTCAGACTAATGGCCAGACCGAACGAACCAATCAGACCTTGGAAACATATCTGAGATGCTTTGTTTCTGCTGATCAGGATGACTGGGTGTCCTTTTTGCCTTTGGCTGAGTTTGCCCTTAATAATCGGGCCAGTTCGGCTACCTTGGTTTCGCCGTTTTTCTGCAACTCTGGGTTCCATCCTCGTTTCTCTTCAGGGCAGGTTGAGTCTTCGGACTGTCCTGGTGTGGATACTGTGGTGGACAGGTTGCAGCAGATTTGGACTCATGTAGTGGACAATTTGACCTTGTCCCAGGAGAATGCTCAATGTTTCGCTAATCGTAGACGCTGTGTGGGTCCCCGACTTCGTGTTGGGGATTTGGTTTGGATATCTTCTCGTCATATTCCTATGAAGGTTTCCTCTCCTAAGTTTACACCTCGTTTCATTGGTCCGCATAGGATTTCTGAGGTTCTTAATCCTGTGTCTTTTCGTCTGACCCTTCCAGATTCTTTTTCCATACATAACGTATTCCATAGGTCATTGTTGCGGAGATACGTGGCACCTATGGTTCCATCTGTTGATCCTCCTGCCCCGGTTTTGGTGGAGGGGGAGTTGGAGTATATTGTGGAGAAGATTTTGGATTCTCGTGTTTCAAGACGGAAACTCCAGTATCTGGTTAAGTGGAAGGGTTATGCTCAGGAAGATAATTCCTGGGTCTTTGCCTCTGATGTCCATGCTCCCGATCTTGTTCGTACCTTTCATATGGCTCATCCTGGTCGTCCTGGGGGCTCTGGTGAGGGTTTGGTGACCCCTCCTCAAGGGGGGGTACTGTTGTGAATTCTGTGGCAGAGCTCCCTCCTGTGGTCACAAGTGGTACTTCGGCTGATTCCCTCTGTGAGCATCCGTTGGTGGAGGAGAGTGGTACTGCGGCTTCTGAGTTTCCTTCCTCAGGTGATGTGGTGAAGTCATTAGGTGCTGCTCTATTTAACTCCACCTAGTGCTTTGATCCTGGCCTCCAGTCAATGTTCTAGTATTGGACCTGTTTCCTCCTGGATCGTTCCTGTGGCCTGCTGCTCTGCATAGCTAAGTTCTGCTTTGCTATTTTGTTTGCTGTTTTTTCTGTCCAGCTTGTCTATTTGTTTTTTCTTGCTTGCTGGAAGCTCTGGGACGCAGAGGGTGTACCTCCGTGCCGTTAGTTCGGTACGGGGGGTCTTTTTGCCCCCTTTGCGTGGTTTTTTGTAGGGTTTTGTGTTGACCGCAAAGTTACCTTTCCTATCCTCGCTCTGTTCAGAAAGTCGGGCCTCACTTTGCTAAATCTATTTCATCTCTACGTTTGTCCTTTCATCTTAACTCACAGTCATTATATGTGGGGGCTGCCTTTTCCTTTGGGGTATTTCTCTGAGGCAAGGTAGGCTTATTTTCTATCTTCAGGCTAGCTAGTTTCTCAGGCTGTGCCGAGTTGCATAGGGAGCGTTAGGCGCAATCCACGGCTGCCTCTAGTGTGGTTGGAGAGGATTAGGGATTGCGGTCAGCAGAGTTCCCACGTCTCAGAGCTCGTTCTATGTTTTTGGGTTATTGTCAAGTCACTGTATGTGCTCTGACCTCTATGTCCATTGTGGTACTGAATTACCTTATCATAACAGATGACATTAGATTGCAGTCTGATTTTCGTGCATTGACAGAATGGAGAAGATGGATAAATCTTTTTTTCCATCGTCTCATTCAAGAAAATTGGATCACGCTATGATCACACTCTGATGAAACTCAATTTGACCAGAGTGTCATTAGGAATTTGCCCGATTCTCTTGAATGAGAGAATTTACGCTCTGGCTGCCCTAGCCCTAATGTCTCCATTTTTATGAAAATATTACAGATTTATTATCTTGTGAACAGGACCCTCTCTCCTCCTGTAACTGTTGAACTATGTGTTATTGTGTAATGTCATTATTGTTTATGCAGGTTCTCATTATAATGTAAAGTGCAGCGGAATATATTGGCGCTATGCAAATAAAATTACTATTATTCATAATTCATTATGTAATACAACTACAAGGCCTAAGTTATTCACCAACATTCATAAGTGAGAAAAATAAATTGCAGCATATTGGTTAAAAATTGCATTAAAAAAAAAAAGTATTTTCACAGTTTTATACAGAATGCAAGTTAACAGACTGACTGCAAACAAACAAGAAGAATTGAACTCATTAATTCAGGGTAACCGATTTTTCGATTTTCCAGATATGTGTGCTCTGTTTGCAGGAAAATGTCCTATTCTGCAGTGGAAGCATACAGCACAATTTTCTCTCTCTAACATAATGACAGAAATACATTGAGTGTGCTCCAACTCACATTTCTGAGTATAATATAACTATAAACACAAAATGAGCACCTTAGATGATTGCATTTAATATTATCGACAATGTAACAAGCTTTCCGTTGTACTCATTGTTAAGCTATCAACGAGGTTACTTAAAGGGTTTCACTAGTGATAGAATTCTTCCACTGACAATAATTGTTTCTTTTCAGGTTTCAAAAGCTGATATTATGATATAATAAATGGTAAGTGAGCATATAATTTTTTTCTGTTTGTCACTTTGGGGATCGTGTTTTTATACGAGTCTAACATTTGCCTCCTGTACTGATAATATATATTTATACAATGCAGCTAAAAGAACTGTAGACAGGTTAATTCTAGCCATGGCTACAAATATAAATTATTGCTCTTGTATTTATAAACTCAAATGAAAAAAAACATCAATTTGTTCGAACTTCTTCACCAAACATAAATTTAGACGGGTATAAATTTTTTTTTTACATTTTAGAAAACAATCATATTTCCCCCAACAACATATAGTTTGCAGTAGACTTTTAAATCTCAATATTTTGAGTATATATAATTGTTTGACAGGAGAAGTGTAAAATGGGCATTTAGAGATTTTGGGAATAATATTCCTACAGTCTTGATGTCAAATGACATAATGGTAAAGTTGAACAAACTGAGTTAATAAAAAAATAAAATGTGTGTCAATTGTCTAAAAATCCCTTGCACCATGCAAATTTCTCCAGTTCGCCTATAATGTCACCCACCATTTTACACATTTTTGAAGGCTGAATCATCCACAAAAGGATCAACTGACTTTGGACAAGGGTGACAAATATTTTCCGTAATTTCTTGCAGCTATAACATAACATTGTATAGCAGAGTTAATAAGAAGGGACTATCATAGCCTGTATAAAAGCAAGAGCAGAAAACGCAGCGGGTATTTTGTGGTGAATCTGGATAATGAGGATATTTCACAGCTCATTTCACAGATCCAGTGAGAAAGCCATTAATAGACAAAAAAAGTCTTGATAACGTGTATGGCAATAAAATAGTGAAATATGGTTACCATCTAATTCATAGATACACAAAGCCTAATGCCGTAAGAAGAAAAAAATTTTACAACTGATTTCAAGACAAAAATTCTGACTTATTATACGGTTATTATATTATACGGGATTCAAGCTTGAGGAGGCTAATTTGCATATTCCAGGTGCCTTCTGGGAAAAGCGAAGTCTCCCTAAGCTAGAAGATCGTTGGGTACAGCCGGGACCAGCTGCTTGGAAAGCATCGCCAAACCAGGGATTCAAGCTTGAGGAAGCTAATTTGCATATTCCAGGTGCCTTCTGGGAAAAGCGAAGTCTCCCTAAGCTAGAAGATTGTTGGGTACAGCCGGGACCAGCTGCTTGGAAAGCATCGCCAAACCAGGGATTTAAGCTTGAGGAAGCTAATTTGCATATTCCAGGTGCCTTCTGGGAAAAGCGAAGTCTCCCTAAGCTAGAAGATCGTTGGGTACAGCCGGGACCAGCTGCTTGGAAAGCATCGCCAAACCAGGGATTCAAGCTTGAGGAAGCTAATTTGCATATTCCAGGTGCCTTCTGGGAAAAGCGAAGTCTCCCTAAGCTAGAAGATCGTTGGGTACAGCCGGGACCAGCTGCTTGGAAAGCATCGCCAAACCAGGGATTCAAGCTTGAGGAAGCTAATTTGCATATTCCAGGTGCCTTCTGGGAAAAGCGAAGTCTCCCTAAGCTAGAAGATCGTTGGGTACAGCCGGGACCAGCTGCTTGGAAAGCATCGCCAAACCAGGGATTCAAGCTTGAGGAAGCTAATTTGCATATTCCAGGTGCCTTCTGGGAAAAGCGAAGTCTCCCTAAGCTAGAAGATCGTTGGGTACAGCCGGGACCAGCTGCTTGGAAAGCATCGCCAAACCAGGGATTCAAGCTTGAGGAAGCTAATTTGCATATTCCAGGTGCCTTCTGGGAAAAGCGAAGTCTCCCTAAGCTAGAAGATCGTTGGGTACAGCCGGGACCAGCTGCTTGGAAAGCATCGCCAAACCAGGGATTCAAGCTTGAGGAAGCTAATTTGCATATTCCAGGTGCCTTCTGGGAAAAGCGAAGTCTCCCTAAGCTAGAAGATCGTTGGGTACAGCCGGGACCAGCTGCTTGGAAAGCATCGCCAAACCAGGGATTCAAGCTTGAGGAAGCTAATTTGCATATTCCAGGTGCCTTCTGGGAAAAGCGAAGTCTCCCTAAGCTAGAAGATCGTTGGGTACAGCCGGGACCAGCTGCTTGGAAAGCATCGCCAAACCAGGGATTCAAGCTTGAGGAAGCTAATTTGCATATTCCAGGTGCCTTCTGGGAAAAGCGAAGTCTCCCTAAGCTAGAAGATCGTTGGGTACAGCCGGGACCAGCTGCTTGGAAAGCATCGCCAAACCAGGGATTCAAGCTTGAGGAAGCTAATTTGCATATTCCAGGTGCCTTCTGGGAAAAGCGAAGTCTCCCTAAGCTAGAAGATCGTTGGGTACAGCCGGGACCAGCTGCTTGGAAAGCATCGCCAAACCAGGGATTCAAGCTTGAGGAAGCTAATTTGCATATTCCAGGTGCCTTCTGGGAAAAGCGAAGTCTCCCTAAGCTAGAAGATCGTTGGGTACAGCCGGGACCAGCTGCTTGGAAAGCATCGCCAAACCAGGGATTCAAGCTTGAGGAAGCTAATTTGCATATTCCAGGTGCCTTCTGGGAAAAGCGAAGTCTCCCTAAGCTAGAAGATCGTTGGGTACAGCCGGGACCAGCTGCTTGGAAAGCATCGCCAAACCAGGGATTCAAGTTTGAGGAAGCTAATTTGCATATTCCAGGTGCCTTCTGGGAAAAGCGAAGTCTCCCTAAGCTAGAAGATCGTTGGGTACAGCCGGGACCAGCTGCTTGGAAAGCATCACCAAACCAGGGATTCAAGCTTGAGGAAGCTAATTTGCATATTCCAGGTGCCTTCTGGGAAAAGCGAAGTCTCCCTAAGCTAGAAGATCGTTGGGTACAGCCGGGACCAGCTGCTTGGAAAGCATCACCAAACCAGGGATTCAAGCTTGAGAAAGCTAATTTGCATATTCCAGGTGCCTTCTGGGAAAAGCGAAGTCTCCCTAAGCTAGAAGATCGTTGGGTACAGCCGGGACCAGCTGCTTGGAAAGCATCACCAAACCAGGGATTCAAGCTTGAGGAAGCTAATTTGCATATTCCAGGTGCCTTCTGGGAAAAGCGAAGTCTCCCTAAGCTAGAAGATCGTTGGGTACAGCCGGGACCAGCTGCTTGGAAAGCATCACCAAACCAGGGATTCAAGCTTGAGGAAGCTAATTTGCATATTTGCTCAGGAAGGATATAATGGAACTAGAGAGAGTACAAAGGAGGGCAACAAAATTAATAAGGGGGATGGGAGAACTACAATACCCAGATAGATTAGCGAAATTAGGATTATTTAGTCTAGAAAAAAGACGACTGAGGGGCGATCTAATAACCATGTATAAGTATATAAGGGGACAATACAAATATCTCGCTGAGGATCTGTTTATACCAAGGAAGGTGACGGGCACAAGGGGGCATTCTTTGCGTCTGGAGGAGAGAAGGTTTTTCCACCAACATAGAAGAGGATTCTTTACTGTTAGGGCAGTGAGAATCTGGAATTGCTTGCCTGAGGAGGTGGTGATGGCGAACTCAGTCGAGGGGTTCAAGAGAGGCCTGGATGTCTTCCTGGAGCAGAACAATATTGTATCATACAATTATTAGGTTCTGTAGAAGGACGTAGATCTGGGTATTTATTATGATGGAATATAGGCTGAACTGGATGGACAAATGTCTTTTTTCGGCCTTACTAACTATGTTACTATGTTACTATGTATATTCCAGGTGCCTTCTGGGAAAAGCGAAGTCTCCCTAAGCTAGAAGATCGTTGGGTACAGCCGGGACCAGCTGCTTGGAAAGCATCACCAAACCAGGGATTCAAGCTTGAGGAAGCTAATTTGCATATTCCAGGTGCCTTCTGGGAAAAGCGAAGTCTCCCTAAGCTAGAAGATCGTTGGGTACAGCCGGGACCAGCTGCTTGGAAAGCATCACCAAACCAGGGATTCAAGCTTGAGGAAGCTAATTTGCATATTCCAGGTGCCTTCTGGGAAAAGCGAAGTCTCCCTAAGCTAGAAGATCGTTGGGTACAGCCGGGACCAGCTGCTTGGAAAGCATCACCAAACCAGGGATTCAAGCTTGAGGAAGCTAATTTGCATATTCCAGGTGCCTTCTGGGAAAAGCGAAGTCTCCCTAAGCTAGAAGATCGTTGGGTACAGCCGGGACCAGCTGCTTGGAAAGCATCACCAAACCAGGGATTCAAGCTTGAGGAAGCTAATTTGCATATTCCAGGTGCCTTCTGGGAAAAGCGAAGTCTCCCTAAGCTAGAAGATCGTTGGGTACAGCCGGGACCAGCTGCTTGGAAAGCATCACCAAACCAGGGATTCAAGCTTGAGGAAGCTAATTTGCATATTCCAGGTGCCTTCTGGGAAAAGCGAAGTCTCCCTAAGCTAGAAGATCGTTGGGTACAGCCGGGACCAGCTGCTTGGAAAGCATCACCAAACCAGGGATTCAAGCTTGAGGAAGCTAATTTGCATATTCCAGGTGCCTTCTGGGAAAAGCGAAGTCTCCCTAAGCTAGAAGATCGTTGGGTACAGCCGGGACCAGCTGCTTGGAAAGCATCACCAAACCAGGGATTCAAGCTTGAGGAAGCTAATTTGCATATTCCAGGTGCCTTCTGGGAAAAGCGAAGTCTCCCTAAGCTAGAAGATCGTTGGGTACAGCCGGGACCAGCTGCTTGGAAAGCATCACCAAACCAGGGATTCAAGCTTGAGGAAGCTAATTTGCATATTCCAGGTGCCTTCTGGGAAAAGCGAAGTCTCCCTAAGCTAGAAGATCGTTGGGTACAGCCGGGACCAGCTGCTTGGAAAGCATCACCAAACCAGGGATTCAAGCTTGAGGAAGCTAATTTGCATATTCCAGGTGCCTTCTGGGAAAAGCGAAGTCTCCCTAAGCTAGAAGATCGTTGGGTACAGCCGGGACCAGCTGCTTGGAAAGCATCACCAAACCAGGGATTCAAGCTTGAGGAAGCTAATTTGCATATTCCAGGTGCCTTCTGGGAAAAGCGAAGTCTCCCTAAGCTAGAAGATCGTTGGGTACAGCCGGGACCAGCTGCTTGGAAAGCATCACCAAACCAGGGATTCAAGCTTGAGGAAGCTAATTTGCATATTCCAGGTGCCTTCTGGGAAAAGCGAAGTCTCCCTAAGCTAGAAGATCGTTGGGTACAGCCGGGACCAGCTGCTTGGAAAGCATCACCAAACCAGGGATTCAAGCTTGAGGAAGCTAATTTGCATATTCCAGGTGCCTTCTGGGAAAAGCGAAGTCTCCCTAAGCTAGAAGATCGTTGGGTACAGCCGGGACCAGCTGCTTGGAAAGCATCACCAAACCAGGGATTCAAGCTTGAGGAAGCTAATTTGCATATTCCAGGTGCCTTCTGGGAAAAGCGAAGTCTCCCTAAGCTAGAAGATCGTTGGGTACAGCCGGGACCAGCTGCTTGGAAAGCATCACCAAACCAGGGATTCAAGCTTGAGGAAGCTAATTTGCATATTCCAGGTGCCTTCTGGGAAAAGCGAAGTCTCCCTAAGCTAGAAGATCGTTGGGTACAGCCGGGACCAGCTGCTTGGAAAGCATCACCAAACCAGGGATTCAAGCTTGAGGAAGCTAATTTGCATATTCCAGGTGCCTTCTGGGAAAAGCGAAGTCTCCCTAAGCTAGAAGATCGTTGGGTACAGCCGGGACCAGCTGCTTGGAAAGCATCACCAAACCAGGGATTCAAGCTTGAGGAAGCTAATTTGCATATTCCAGGTGCCTTCTGGGAAAAGCGAAGTCTCCCTAAGCTAGAAGATCGTTGGGTACAGCCGGGACCAGCTGCTTGGAAAGCATCACCAAACCAGGGATTCAAGCTTGAGGAAGCTAATTTGCATATTCCAGGTGCCTTCTGGGAAAAGCGAAGTCTCCCTAAGCTAGAAGATCGTTGGGTACAGCCGGGACCAGCTGCTTGGAAAGCATCACCAAACCAGGGATTCAAGCTTGAGGAAGCTAATTTGCATATTCCAGGTGCCTTCTGGGAAAAGCGAAGTCTCCCTAAGCTAGAAGATCGTTGGGTACAGCCGGGACCAGCTGCTTGGAAAGCATCACCAAACCAGGGATTCAAGCTTGAGGAAGCTAATTTGCATATTCCAGGTGCCTTCTGGGAAAAGCGAAGTCTCCCTAAGCTAGAAGATCGTTGGGTACAGCCGGGACCAGCTGCTTGGAAAGCATCACCAAACCAGGGATTCAAGCTTGAGGAAGCTAATTTGCATATTCCAGGTGCCTTCTGGGAAAAGCGAAGTCTCCCTAAGCTAGAAGATCGTTGGGTACAGCCGGGACCAGCTGCTTGGAAAGCATCACCAAACCAGGGATTCAAGCTTGAGGAAGCTAATTTGCATATTCCAGGTGCCTTCTGGGAAAAGCGAAGTCTCCCTAAGCTAGAAGATCGTTGGGTACAGCCGGGACCAGCTGCTTGGAAAGCATCACCAAACCAGGGATTCAAGCTTGAGGAAGCTAATTTGCATATTCCAGGTGCCTTCTGGGAAAAGCGAAGTCTCCCTAAGCTAGAAGATCGTTGGGTACAGCCGGGACCAGCTGCTTGGAAAGCATCACCAAACCAGGGATTCAAGCTTGAGGAAGCTAATTTGCATATTCCAGGTGCCTTCTGGGAAAAGCGAAGTCTCCCTAAGCTAGAAGATCGTTGGGTACAGCCGGGACCAGCTGCTTGGAAAGCATCACCAAACCAGGGATTCAAGCTTGAGGAAGCTAATTTGCATATTCCAGGTGCCTTCTGGGAAAAGCGAAGTCTCCCTAAGCTAGAAGATCGTTGGGTACAGCCGGGACCAGCTGCTTGGAAAGCATCACCAAACCAGGGATTCAAGCTTGAGGAAGCTAATTTGCATATTCCAGGTGCCTTCTGGGAAAAGCGAAGTCTCCCTAAGCTAGAAGATCGTTGGGTACAGCCGGGACCAGCTGCTTGGAAAGCATCACCAAACCAGGGATTCAAGCTTGAGGAAGCTAATTTGCATATTCCAGGTGCCTTCTGGGAAAAGCGAAGTCTCCCTAAGCTAGAAGATCGTTGGGTACAGCCGGGACCAGCTGCTTGGAAAGCATCACCAAACCAGGGATTCAAGCTTGAGGAAGCTAATTTGCATATTCCAGGTGCCTTCTGGGAAAAGCGAAGTCTCCCTAAGCTAGAAGATCGTTGGGTACAGCCGGGACCAGCTGCTTGGAAAGCATCACCAAACCAGGGATTCAAGCTTGAGGAAGCTAATTTGCATATTCCAGGTGCCTTCTGGGAAAAGCGAAGTCTCCCTAAGCTAGAAGATCGTTGGGTACAGCCGGGACCAGCTGCTTGGAAAGCATCACCAAACCAGGGATTCAAGCTTGAGGAAGCTAATTTGCATATTCCAGGTGCCTTCTGGGAAAAGCGAAGTCTCCCTAAGCTAGAAGATCGTTGGGTACAGCCGGGACCAGCTGCTTGGAAAGCATCACCAAACCAGGGATTCAAGCTTGAGGAAGCTAATTTGCATATTCCAGGTGCCTTCTGGGAAAAGCGAAGTCTCCCTAAGCTAGAAGATCGTTGGGTACAGCCGGGACCAGCTGCTTGGAAAGCATCACCAAACCAGGGATTCAAGCTTGAGGAAGCTAATTTGCATATTCCAGGTGCCTTCTGGGAAAAGCGAAGTCTCCCTAAGCTAGAAGATCGTTGGGTACAGCCGGGACCAGCTGCTTGGAAAGCATCACCAAACCAGGGATTCAAGCTTGAGGAAGCTAATTTGCATATTCCAGGTGCCTTCTGGGAAAAGCGAAGTCTCCCTAAGCTAGAAGATCGTTGGGTACAGCCGGGACCAGCTGCTTGGAAAGCATCACCAAACCAGGGATTCAAGCTTGAGGAAGCTAATTTGCATATTCCAGGTGCCTTCTGGGAAAAGCGAAGTCTCCCTAAGCTAGAAGATCGTTGGGTACAGCCGGGACCAGCTGCTTGGAAAGCATCACCAAACCAGGGATTCAAGCTTGAGGAAGCTAATTTGCATATTCCAGGTGCCTTCTGGGAAAAGCGAAGTCTCCCTAAGCTAGAAGATCGTTGGGTACAGCCGGGACCAGCTGCTTGGAAAGCATCACCAAACCAGGGATTCAAGCTTGAGGAAGCTAATTTGCATATTCCAGGTGCCTTCTGGGAAAAGCGAAGTCTCCCTAAGCTAGAAGATCGTTGGGTACAGCCGGGACCAGCTGCTTGGAAAGCATCACCAAACCAGGGATTCAAGCTTGAGGAAGCTAATTTGCATATTCCAGGTGCCTTCTGGGAAAAGCGAAGTCTCCCTAAGCTAGAAGATCGTTGGGTACAGCCGGGACCAGCTGCTTGGAAAGCATCACCAAACCAGGGATTCAAGCTTGAGGAAGCTAATTTGCATATTCCAGGTGCCTTCTGGGAAAAGCGAAGTCTCCCTAAGCTAGAAGATCGTTGGGTACAGCCGGGACCAGCTGCTTGGAAAGCATCACCAAACCAGGGATTCAAGCTTGAGGAAGCTAATTTGCATATTCCAGGTGCCTTCTGGGAAAAGCGAAGTCTCCCTAAGCTAGAAGATCGTTGGGTACAGCCGGGACCAGCTGCTTGGAAAGCATCACCAAACCAGGGATTCAAGCTTGAGGAAGCTAATTTGCATATTCCAGGTGCCTTCTGGGAAAAGCGAAGTCTCCCTAAGCTAGAAGATCGTTGGGTACAGCCGGGACCAGCTGCTTGGAAAGCATCACCAAACCAGGGATTCAAGCTTGAGGAAGCTAATTTGCATATTCCAGGTGCCTTCTGGGAAAAGCGAAGTCTCCCTAAGCTAGAAGATCGTTGGGTACAGCCGGGACCAGCTGCTTGGAAAGCATCACCAAACCAGGGATTCAAGCTTGAGGAAGCTAATTTGCATATTCCAGGTGCCTTCTGGGAAAAGCGAAGTCTCCCTAAGCTAGAAGATCGTTGGGTACAGCCGGGACCAGCTGCTTGGAAAGCATCACCAAACCAGGGATTCAAGCTTGAGGAAGCTAATTTGCATATTCCAGGTGCCTTCTGGGAAAAGCGAAGTCTCCCTAAGCTAGAAGATCGTTGGGTACAGCCGGGACCAGCTGCTTGGAAAGCATCACCAAACCAGGGATTCAAGCTTGAGGAAGCTAATTTGCATATTCCAGGTGCCTTCTGGGAAAAGCGAAGTCTCCCTAAGCTAGAAGATCGTTGGGTACAGCCGGGACCAGCTGCTTGGAAAGCATCACCAAACCAGGGATTCAAGCTTGAGGAAGCTAATTTGCATATTCCAGGTGCCTTCTGGGAAAAGCGAAGTCTCCCTAAGCTAGAAGATCGTTGGGTACAGCCGGGACCAGCTGCTTGGAAAGCATCACCAAACCAGGGATTCAAGCTTGAGGAAGCTAATTTGCATATTCCAGGTGCCTTCTGGGAAAAGCGAAGTCTCCCTAAGCTAGAAGATCGTTGGGTACAGCCGGGACCAGCTGCTTGGAAAGCATCACCAAACCAGGGATTCAAGCTTGAGGAAGCTAATTTGCATATTCCAGGTGCCTTCTGGGAAAAGCGAAGTCTCCCTAAGCTAGAAGATCGTTGGGTACAGCCGGGACCAGCTGCTTGGAAAGCATCACCAAACCAGGGATTCAAGCTTGAGGAAGCTAATTTGCATATTCCAGGTGCCTTCTGGGAAAAGCGAAGTCTCCCTAAGCTAGAAGATCGTTGGGTACAGCCGGGACCAGCTGCTTGGAAAGCATCACCAAACCAGGGATTCAAGCTTGAGGAAGCTAATTTGCATATTCCAGGTGCCTTCTGGGAAAAGCGAAGTCTCCCTAAGCTAGAAGATCGTTGGGTACAGCCGGGACCAGCTGCTTGGAAAGCATCACCAAACCAGGGATTCAAGCTTGAGGAAGCTAATTTGCATATTCCAGGTGCCTTCTGGGAAAAGCGAAGTCTCCCTAAGCTAGAAGATCGTTGGGTACAGCCGGGACCAGCTGCTTGGAAAGCATCACCAAACCAGGGATTCAAGCTTGAGGAAGCTAATTTGCATATTCCAGGTGCCTTCTGGGAAAAGCGAAGTCTCCCTAAGCTAGAAGATCGTTGGGTACAGCCGGGACCAGCTGCTTGGAAAGCATCACCAAACCAGGGATTCAAGCTTGAGGAAGCTAATTTGCATATTCCAGGTGCCTTCTGGGAAAAGCGAAGTCTCCCTAAGCTAGAAGATCGTTGGGTACAGCCGGGACCAGCTGCTTGGAAAGCATCACCAAACCAGGGATTCAAGCTTGAGGAAGCTAATTTGCATATTCCAGGTGCCTTCTGGGAAAAGCGAAGTCTCCCTAAGCTAGAAGATCGTTGGGTACAGCCGGGACCAGCTGCTTGGAAAGCATCACCAAACCAGGGATTCAAGCTTGAGGAAGCTAATTTGCATATTCCAGGTGCCTTCTGGGAAAAGCGAAGTCTCCCTAAGCTAGAAGATCGTTGGGTACAGCCGGGACCAGCTGCTTGGAAAGCATCACCAAACCAGGGATTCAAGCTTGAGGAAGCTAATTTGCATATTCCAGGTGCCTTCTGGGAAAAGCGAAGTCTCCCTAAGCTAGAAGATCGTTGGGTACAGCCGGGACCAGCTGCTTGGAAAGCATCACCAAACCAGGGATTCAAGCTTGAGGAAGCTAATTTGCATATTCCAGGTGCCTTCTGGGAAAAGCGAAGTCTCCCTAAGCTAGAAGATCGTTGGGTACAGCCGGGACCAGCTGCTTGGAAAGCATCACCAAACCAGGGATTCAAGCTTGAGGAAGCTAATTTGCATATTCCAGGTGCCTTCTGGGAAAAGCGAAGTCTCCCTAAGCTAGAAGATCGTTGGGTACAGCCGGGACCAGCTGCTTGGAAAGCATCACCAAACCAGGGATTCAAGCTTGAGGAAGCTAATTTGCATATTCCAGGTGCCTTCTGGGAAAAGCGAAGTCTCCCTAAGCTAGAAGATCGTTGGGTACAGCCGGGACCAGCTGCTTGGAAAGCATCACCAAACCAGGGATTCAAGCTTGAGGAAGCTAATTTGCATATTCCAGGTGCCTTCTGGGAAAAGCGAAGTCTCCCTAAGCTAGAAGATCGTTGGGTACAGCCGGGACCAGCTGCTTGGAAAGCATCACCAAACCAGGGATTCAAGCTTGAGGAAGCTAATTTGCATATTCCAGGTGCCTTCTGGGAAAAGCGAAGTCTCCCTAAGCTAGAAGATCGTTGGGTACAGCCGGGACCAGCTGCTTGGAAAGCATCACCAAACCAGGGATTCAAGCTTGAGGAAGCTAATTTGCATATTCCAGGTGCCTTCTGGGAAAAGCGAAGTCTCCCTAAGCTAGAAGATCGTTGGGTACAGCCGGGACCAGCTGCTTGGAAAGCATCACCAAACCAGGGATTCAAGCTTGAGGAAGCTAATTTGCATATTCCAGGTGCCTTCTGGGAAAAGCGAAGTCTCCCTAAGCTAGAAGATCGTTGGGTACAGCCGGGACCAGCTGCTTGGAAAGCATCACCAAACCAGGGATTCAAGCTTGAGGAAGCTAATTTGCATATTCCAGGTGCCTTCTGGGAAAAGCGAAGTCTCCCTAAGCTAGAAGATCGTTGGGTACAGCCGGGACCAGCTGCTTGGAAAGCATCACCAAACCAGGGATTCAAGCTTGAGGAAGCTAATTTGCATATTCCAGGTGCCTTCTGGGAAAAGCGAAGTCTCCCTAAGCTAGAAGATCGTTGGGTACAGCCGGGACCAGCTGCTTGGAAAGCATCACCAAACCAGGGATTCAAGCTTGAGGAAGCTAATTTGCATATTCCAGGTGCCTTCTGGGAAAAGCGAAGTCTCCCTAAGCTAGAAGATCGTTGGGTACAGCCGGGACCAGCTGCTTGGAAAGCATCACCAAACCAGGGATTCAAGCTTGAGGAAGCTAATTTGCATATTCCAGGTGCCTTCTGGGAAAAGCGAAGTCTCCCTAAGCTAGAAGATCGTTGGGTACAGCCGGGACCAGCTGCTTGGAAAGCATCACCAAACCAGGGATTCAAGCTTGAGGAAGCTAATTTGCATATTCCAGGTGCCTTCTGGGAAAAGCGAAGTCTCCCTAAGCTAGAAGATCGTTGGGTACAGCCGGGACCAGCTGCTTGGAAAGCATCACCAAACCAGGGATTCAAGCTTGAGGAAGCTAATTTGCATATTCCAGGTGCCTTCTGGGAAAAGCGAAGTCTCCCTAAGCTAGAAGATCGTTGGGTACAGCCGGGACCAGCTGCTTGGAAAGCATCACCAAACCAGGGATTCAAGCTTGAGGAAGCTAATTTGCATATTCCAGGTGCCTTCTGGGAAAAGCGAAGTCTCCCTAAGCTAGAAGATCGTTGGGTACAGCCGGGACCAGCTGCTTGGAAAGCATCACCAAACCAGGGATTCAAGCTTGAGGAAGCTAATTTGCATATTCCAGGTGCCTTCTGGGAAAAGCGAAGTCTCCCTAAGCTAGAAGATCGTTGGGTACAGCCGGGACCAGCTGCTTGGAAAGCATCACCAAACCAGGGATTCAAGCTTGAGGAAGCTAATTTGCATATTCCAGGTGCCTTCTGGGAAAAGCGAAGTCTCCCTAAGCTAGAAGATCGTTGGGTACAGCCGGGACCAGCTGCTTGGAAAGCATCACCAAACCAGGGATTCAAGCTTGAGGAAGCTAATTTGCATATTCCAGGTGCCTTCTGGGAAAAGCGAAGTCTCCCTAAGCTAGAAGATCGTTGGGTACAGCCGGGACCAGCTGCTTGGAAAGCATCACCAAACCGCGCGCCTTACGGCGCACGAATTTTTGCCTGTAGGATATTATTGCAAGAGAGCTTGGCTGAGTAGATTACACAAGAAGGAAAACACACAGCAAGTCAGCAGGATCTAGGAGCAACATGGCAGATGTGACAACCTACATGGTGAGCTGCAGCATGTGCTACATGTTCACAGACCGACCAGAAGAAGAATCAAATTTCACCTGTCAGAAGTGTAGACTAGTGGCCCTTTTAGAAGAAAAGGTGCGGGGTCTGGAAGAAAGAATAGCAACTTTAAAACTCATCAAAGAGAATGAAGACTTTCTAGACAGAACAGAAGCATCTCTACTGGTCACAGAAGGTGAAAAAAGTGTCAGAGAACCTCCAAAAGCTGATGAGTGGAAGCATGTGACCAAAAGAAGCAAGAAGACCATGGAGAAATCACCAACCACACAACTGAAGAACCGATATCAAATCTTTGTAGAGGATGAAGATGGCACACCTAAGGATGAAGCAATACCAGCAAGCAAAAAAGAAAAGGGCACACAGCAACAAGTGACAGCAAAAAGTACAGCCAAGAAGCAACGAAGAGTGGTGGTGGTGGGAGACTCACTACTGAGAGGCACAGAAGCAGCCATCTGCAGACTGGACATAACTGCAAGAGAAGTATGCTGCCTTCCAGGTGCGATGATTAAGGATGTGACCGATAGGATACCAAAGCTCTTCAGCTCCAAGGACGTCCACCCATTTCTTCTGATACATGTTGGCACCAATGACACGGCAAGGAAAGACCTACCGACAATCTGCAAAGACTTTGAAGAGTTGGGGAAGAAAGTAAAGGAACTGGATGCACAGGTAGTTTTTTCTTCTATCCTTCCAGTAGACGGGCATGGCACCAGGAGATGGAACAGGATCCTTGATGCAAACAACTGGCTAAGACGATGGTGCAGACAACAAGGATTCGGATTCCTGGACCACGGTGTGAATTACTGGTACGATGGACTCCTCGCCAGAGATGGACTACACCTCAACAAACCTGGGAAACACACATTCGCCAGAAGACTCGCTACACTCATCAGGAGGGCGTTAAACTAGAAGAAGAGGGGCCGGGAAGAAAAACATTAGACTTGAACAAAGAAGACCCAGGAAAACATACTCAGATGGGAGGTAAGAACATTTCTAAAACAATCCACAGCGAGGAGATTGGAACAAAACAAAATCCTCTAAACTGCATGCTCGCAAAACGCCAGAAGCCTGACAAACAAGATGGAAGAACTAGAAGCAGAAATATCTACAGGTAACTTTGACATAGTGGGAATAACCGAGACATGGTTAGATGAAAGCTATGACTGGGCAGTTAACTTACAGGGTTACAGTCTGTTTAGAAAGGATCGTAAAAATCGGAGAGGAGGAGGGGTTTGTCTCTATGTAAAGTCTTGTCTAAAGTCCACTTTAAGGGAGGATATTAGCGAAGGAAATGAGGATGTCGAGTCCATATGGGTCGAAATTCATGGAGGGAAAAATGGTAACAAAATTCTCATTGGGGTCTGTTACAAACCCCCAAATATAACAGAAACCATGGAAAGTCTACTTCTAAAGCAGATAGATGAAGCTGCAACCCATAATGAGGTCCTGGTTATGGGGGACTTTAACTACCCGGATATTAACTGGGAAAGTGAAACCTGTGAAACCCATAAAGGCAACAGGTTTCTGCTAATAACCAAGAAAAATTATCTTTCACAATTGGTGCAGAATCCAACCAGAGGAGCAGCACTTTTAGACCTAATACTATCTAATAGACCTGACAGAATAACAAATCTGCAGGTGGTTGGGCATCTAGGAAATAGCGACCACAATATTGTACAGTTTCACCTGTCTTTCACTAGGGGGACTTGTCAGGGAGTCACAAAAACACTGAACTTTAGGAAGGCAAAGTTTGACCAGCTTAGAGATGCCCTTAATCTGGTAGACTGTGACAATATCCTCAGAAATAAGAATACAGATAATAAATGGGAAATGTTTAAGAACATCCTAAATAGGCAGTGTAAGCGGTTTATACCTTGTGGGAATAAAAGGACTAGAAATAGGAAAAACCCAATGTGGCTAAACAAAGAAGTAAGACAGGCAATTAACAGTAAAAAGAAAGCATTTGCACTACTAAAGCAGGATGGCACCATTGAAGCTCTAAAAACTATAGGGAGAAAAATGCTTTATCTAAAAAACTAATTAAAGCTGCCAAAAAGGAAACAGATAAGCACATTGCTAAGGAGAGTAAAACTAATCCCAAACTGTTCTTCAACTATATCAATAGTAAAAGAATAAAAACTGAAAATATAGGCCCCTAAAAAAATAGTGAGGAAAGAATGGTTGTAGATGACGAGGAAAAAGCTAACATATTAAACACCTTCTTCTCCACGGTATTCACGGTGGAAAATGAAATGCTAGGTGAAATCCCAAGAAACAATGAAAACCCTATATTAAGGGTCACCAATCTAACCCAAGAAGAGGTGCGAAATCGGCTAAATAAGATTAAAATAGATAAATCTCCGGGTCCGGATGGCATACACCCACGAGTACTAAGGGAACTAAGTAATGTAATAGATAAACCATTATTTCTTATTTTTAGGGACTCTATAGCGACAGGATCTGTTCCGCAGGACTGGCGCATAGCAAATGTGGTGCCAATATTCAAAAAGGGCTCTAAAAGTGAACCTGGAAATTATAGGCCAGTAAGTCTAACCTCTATTGTTGGTAAAATATTTGAAGGGTTTCTGAGGGATGTTATTCTGGATTATCTCAATGAGAATAACTGTTTAACTCCATATCAGCATGGGTTTATGAGAAATCGCTCCTGTCAAACCAATCTAATCAGTTTTCATGAAGAGGTAAGCTATAGGCTGGACCACGGTGAGTCATTGGACGTGGTATATCTCGATTTTTCCAAAGCGTTTGATACCGTGCCGCACAAGAGGTTGGTACACAAAATGAGAATGCTTGGTCTGGGGGAAAATGTGTGTAAATGGGTTAGTAACTGGCTTAGTGATAGAAAGCAGAGGGTGGTTATAAATGGTATAGTCTCTAACTGGGTCGCTGTGACCAGTGGGGTACCGCAGGGGTCAGTATTGGGACCTGTTCTCTTCAACATATTCATTAATGATCTGGTAGAAGGTTTACACAGTAAAATATCGATATTTGCAGATGATACAAAACTATGTAAAGCAGTTAATACAAGAGAAGATAGTATTCTGCTACAGATGGATCTGGATAAGTTGGAAACTTGGGCTGAA